>NC_090923.1:1096862459-1097487459 GCF_040938575.1 Ambystoma mexicanum
CTGCAACAGCTTATCCTGAAAAATATCTTACATAAAAAAGGGTCATTCCTTATTGTGCATTTCATTTTGGTTCCTCATCTTTGTATGCCCTTGTGGCTCCACTCTTGTAATAATGTCATCATCATAATGTGATGTTTTGCATGACCCTTCGTGCCTGCCAGCTTCCTCCCGCTGTAGGTGCTATTGCCACCCAATTTGATGGGATGTTGGGAGTCATTTCCTGGGCTCCCGCTCGAGGTGACGGCAGAGTTCCTTCCCCCACTATTCACTTGACCACTAGCTGCAGGATACACTGCACTGGTTCCGCACAGGCCAGTCTCCTGACCACATTGACCAGTGCTATCCCTTCCGCTTTCCCCCTCAGTCCTGCTTCCGGGTCATGAAGAAACGGGATGCCAGAGGGGTTTCCCTACAGCTTGCTGTGGACCATGAACCATTCCCAGGGTGTGCCCCCCTCCTCTCGGATTACCCACAGTTCTGGAAATCTTCAGCACCCTCTGATCTGGCAGACTTTCAACGGGGCGCCGCTTTCTGTCCCCACGGGCCTGTTTTCCGATGCACAATACAAGCCCCAGAGCTAGCCTTCAGGCGGGACGTTCCATGATGCTCGCACCTGCCTCCGGCGCAGCCTCTGGGACCTTCGGCAGTGGCCGAGATACACCGCTTCCCTAGCCTGCTTTGCAAAAGTAGCACGCCCTTAACCAGCTCAGCGGAAGGGTCCCTGCTTACTGAAAACATGACTGCCCAAAAGTGGGAACGCCCGTTGGCAGCTCTCCTCCCCAACTGCTGCCATTACAGCAATGGGGACCACTCTCGAGACTAATATCCGAGGCTGCTTTACTGTCTCACCTGCTATAGTGTCCCTGCGCTGATGGCATCCTGCTGTAATGGCCCACCTACTGCTGCTCTTACAGCGATGGGGGACCGCTCTCGAGATTAATAGCAGAGACTGCTTTACTGTCTAGCCTGCTATACTGTCACTGAACTGAAGGCATCTTGCTGTAATGGCCCACCTACTGCTGCTCTTACAGCGACGGGGGACCGCTCTCGAGACGAGATTCATATCAGAGGCCACTTTAGTGTCTCACCTGCTATAGTGTCCCTGCGCTGATGGCATCCTGCTGTAATGGCCCACCTACTGCTGCTCTTACAGCGACGGGGGACCGCTCTCGAGATTAATAGCACAGACTGCTTTACTGTCTAGCCTGCTATACTGTCACTGAGCTGAAGGCATCTTGCTGTAATGGCCCACCTACTGCTGCTCTTACAGTGACGGGGGACCGCTCTCAAGATTAATATCCGCGGCTGCTTTACTGTCTAGCCTGCTATAGTGTCCCTGCGCTGATGGCATCCTGCTGTAATGGCCCACCTACTGCTGCTCTTACAGCGATGGGGGACCGCTCTCGAGATTAATAGCAGAGACTGCTTTACTGTCTAGCCTGCTATACTGTCACTGAGCTGAAGGCATCTTGCTGTAATGGCCCACCTACTGCTGCTCTTACAGCGACGGGGGACCGCTCTCGAGACGAGATTCATATCAGAGGCCACTTTAGTGTCTCACCTGCTATAGTGTCCCTGCGCTGATGGCATCCTGCTGTAATGGCCCACCTACTGCTGCTCTTACAGCGATGGGGGACCGCTCTCGAGATTAATAGCAGAGACTGCTTTACTGTCTAGCCTGCTATACTGTCACTGAGCTGAAGGCATCTTGCTGTAATGGCCCACCTACTGCTGCTCCTACAGCGACGGGGGACCGCTCTCAAGATTAATATCCGCGGCTGCTTTACTGTCTAGCCTGCTATAGTGTCCCTGCGCTGATGGCATCCTGCTGTAATGGCCCACCTACTGCTGCTCTTACAGCGATGGGGGACCGCTCTCAAGATTAATATCCGCGGCTGCTTTACTGTCTAGCCTGCTATAGTGTCCCTGCGCTGATGGAATCCTGCTGTAATGGCCCACCTACTGCTGCTCTTACAGCGACGGGGGACCGCTCTCGAGATTAATAGCAGAGACTGCTTTACTGTCTAGCATGCTATACTGTCACTGAGCTGAAGGCATCTTGCTGTAATGGCCCACCTACTGCTGCTCTTACAGCGACGGGAGACCGCTCTCGAGACGAGATTCATATCAGAGGCCACTTTAGTGTCTCACCTGCTATAGTGTCCCTGCGCTGATGGCATCCTGCTGTAATGGCCCACCTACTGCTGCTCTTACAGGCATAGGGGACCGCTCTCAAGATTAATATCTGCGGCTGCTTTACTGTCTAGCCTGCTATACTGTCACTGAGCTGAAGGCATCTTGCTGTAATGGCCCACCTACTGCTGCTCTTACAGGCATAGGGGACCGCTCTCAAGATTAATATCTGCGGCTGCTTTACTGTCTAGCCTGCTATACTGTCACTGAGCTGAAGGCATCTTGCTGTAATGGCCCACCTACTGCTGCTCTTACAGCGACGGGGGAACTCTCTCGAGACGAGATTCATATCAGAGGCCACTTTAGTGTCTCACCTGCTATAGTGTCCCTGCGCTGATGGCATCCTGCTGTAATGGCCCACCTACTGCTGCTCTTACAGCGATGGGGGACCGCTCTCGAGATTAATATCTGCGGCTGCTTTACTGTCTAGCCTGCTATACTGTCACTGAGCTGAAGGCATCTTGCTGTAATGGCCCACCTACTGCTGCTCTCACAGCGACGGGGGAACTCTCTCGAGACGAGATTCATATCATAGGCCACTTTAGTGTCTCACCTGCTATAGTGTCCCTGCGCTGATGGCATCCTGCTGTAATGGCCCACCTACTGCTGCTCTTACAGGCATAGGGGACCGCTCTCAAGATTAATATCTGCGGCTGCTTAACTGTCTAGCCTGCTATACTGTCACTGAGCTGAAGGCATCTTGCTGTAATGGCCCACCTACTGCTGCTCTTACAGGCATAGGGGACCGCTCTCAAGATTAATATCTGCGGCTGCTTTACTGTCTAGCCTGCTATACTGTCACTGAGCTGAAGGCATCTTGCTGTAATGGCCCCCCTACTGCTGCTCTCACAGCGACGGGGGAACTCTCTCGAGACGAGATTCATATCATAGGCCACTTTAGTGTCTCACCTGCTATAGTGTCCCTGCGCTGATGGCATCCTGCTGTAATGGCCCACCTACTGCTGCTCTTACAGCGACGGGGGAACTCTCGAGACGAGATTCATATCATAGGCCACTTTAGTGTCTCACCTGCTATAGTGTCCCTGCGCTGATGGCATCCTGCTGTAATGGCCCACCTACTGCTGCTCTTACAGGCATAGGGGACCGCTCTCAAGATTAATATCTGCGGCTGCTTTACTGTCTAGCCTGCTATACTGTCACTGAGCTGAAGGCATCTTGCTGTAATGGCCCACCTACTGCTGCTCTTACAGGCATAGGGGACCGCTCTCAAGATTAATATCTGCGGCTGCTTTACTGTCTAGCCTGCTATACTGTCACTGAGCTGAAGGCATCTTACTGTAATGGCCCACCTACTGCTGCTCTTACAGGCATAGGGGACCGCTCTCAAGATTAATATCTGCGGCTGCTTTACTGTCTAGCCTGCTATACTGTCACTGAGCTGAAGGCATCTTACTGTAATGGCCCACCTACTGCTGCTCTTACAGGCATAGGGGACCGCTCTCAAGATTAATATCTGCGGCTGCTTTACTGTCTAGCCTGCTATACTGTCACTGAGCTGAAGGCATCTTGCTGTAATGGCCCACCTACTGCTGCTCTTACAGGCATAGGGGACCGCTCTCAAGATTAATATCTGCGGCTGCTTTACTGTCTAGCCTGCTATACTGTCACTGAGCTGAAGGCATCTTGCTGTAATGGCCCACCTACTGCTGCTCTCACAGCGACGGGGGAACTCTCTCGAGACGAGATTCATATCATAGGCCACTTTAGTGTCTCACCTGCTATAGTGTCCCTGCGCTGATGGCATCCTGCTGTAATGGCCCACCTACTGCTGCTCTTACAGCGACGGGGGACCGCTCTCGAGATTAATAGCACAGACTGCTTTACTGTCTAGCCTGCTATACTGTCACTGAGCTGAAGGCATCTTGCTGTAATGGCCCACCTACTGCTGCTCTTACAGTGACGGGGGACCGCTCTCAAGATTAATATCCGCGGCTGCTTTACTGTCTAGCCTGCTATAGTGTCCCTGCGCTGATGGCATCCTGCTGTAATGGCCCACCTACTGCTGCTCTTACAGCGATGGGGGACCGCTCTCGAGATTAATAGCAGAGACTGCTTTACTGTCTAGCCTGCTATACTGTCACTGAGCTGAAGGCATCTTGCTGTAATGGCCCACCTACTGCTGCTCTCACAGCGACGGGGGAACTCTCTCGAGACGAGATTCATATCATAGGCCACTTTAGTGTCTCACCTGCTATTGTGTCCCTGCGCTGATGGCATCCTGCTGTAATGGCCCACCTACTGCTGCTCTTACAGGCATAGGGGACCGCTCTCAAGATTAATATCTGCGGCTGCTTTACTGTCTAGCCTGCTATACTGTCACTGAGCTGAAGGCATCTTGCTGTAATGGCCCACCTACTGCTGCTCTTACAGGCATAGGGGACCGCTCTCAAGATTAATATCTGCGGCTGCTTTACTGTCTAGCCTGCTATACTGTCACTGAGCTGAAGGCATCTTGCTGTAATGGCCCACCTACTGCTGCTCTTACAGTGACGGGGGACCGCTCTCAAGATTAATATCCGCGGCTGCTTTACTGTCTAGCCTGCTATAGTGTCCCTGCGCTGATGGCATCCTGCTGTAATGGCCCACCTACTGCTGCTCTTACAGCGATGGGGGACCGCTCTCGAGATTAATAGCACAGACTGCTTTACTGTCTAGCCTGCTATACTGTCACTGAGCTGAAGGCATCTTGCTGTAATGGCCCACCTACTGCTGCTCTTACAGCGACGGGGGACCGCTCTCGAGACGAGATTCATATCAGAGGCCACTTTAGTGTCTCACCTGCTATAGTGTCCCTGCGCTGATGGCATCCTGCTGTAATGGCCCACCTACTGCTGCTCTTACAGGCATAGGGGAGTGCTCGAGATTAATAGCAGACGCCAACCTTTATTTAGGTACGGCCATTACTTTTTATGCAGAGCAAAACTATAGGAGGGCACTCACAAGGATATAGAACCAGGCAATTTATGTTTTATTTCATTTATTATTTATTTCATTTATTGTGTAGGCCAATGGGTCCTACCACCTCACATATAAAAACACATATATATACTTTTTGATCAATGTTAAGTTAATGCAAATTTGATCAAGTACTATTTAATACATGATACATAAAAACACCACAGATGAACCATTCAAAGTCTGAAATACAAAATACCATTCAAAGTTTGTAATCCAAAATGTAGGTTACCGAAACACACATTGAAAAACCACTCAGTACATAAACATGTTCGTTGACTAAGTACTGAATGTCACCATGAGCCAATTCCTATGTCCTTAGGCCACACCCCCTAACTAACCCTCCTCCTCCCCCTCCGCACCTCCCTCGATTTCCAATCAACTTCCACTTAAAGCACTGGCAGTGCCTCTTTCCCGTCAGAGCCCCGGGCTCAGCACTCGGGCATCACACCTGAGCGTTGCCTTCTGCCTGCAACCTCCTCAAAGTGGGAGGGCTTAAGCCCTCCTTAGACAGGGGCTGGTGTCACCCCAGCCACTTTCCAATACCCACTCCGTTGGCACCTCTTAAGGGACATGTCAAAAACCGTGCCCCCTAATGCTCAATCTCACACCCAGCTCTGCCTGCAGGCATATGGCGGTCTGTGTTCTTCATTTCAGAAGACAAACGCTGCGGCGCAGTTTTTGCGCTGGTTCGTGAATGGGATTTATGCCCCAAGCACGCAATTGAAATTCAATGGAGCAAGCCTGTCAGTGCGAGATAGCAGAGTGAGCTATGACATGAGTATATGAGCCGCAAAACACACCGGTTCAAGTCCCTACACCTAGGGGAGCTTTGAAAAACAAAAGTCACTTGCTCCCATTGTCCAAGAACGGCGGTCTGGAGACCAAAAAAGTAAGGGGCTGATGGGTGAGTTCTTAGAAAAGTAAGGGAAAGTCGTACCCTTTAGTTCCCGCCCACTTCGACCCCCGGATGTAGACGACTCCATGCATTTATCCTCTGGTTACAGAGCTCCTAGTACCTCTGAGCTTCCACGTGTGCCCACTGGGCTTCGACACACTTTCCAACTGTTTGCCCCTTCTGACCCCTAGGAAAATGTAGACACCTCCCTCTCTGTGGTGGCTGCGGCAGGCGATCCCTTATCTTTCAGTGGCCTATTGCAGAGCTCTGCCTCAACCCTTTGTTTCCCAAGGGATTCAAAGGTGGGTGGGGGGGCAGATTGTGCTTTTGGCTGATGAGAGTCCATTGTATTGGATTGGGAGGGGCTTGGCGGGTGAGGAAACTGGTTAAATGGTGGGTGACACCTGCCAAAAGCATGTGAGTTGCGAGGTATGCTATTACTGTTTCTAGGTAGGCTCGTCCACCCTAAGTGCTTCTGAGCCTGGATCCCTTCCTCTGAGTAATTGCTTTGATTTTTTTCCGGTTTGCCTTCCCTGATTGACGTTCAGAATGTCAGTCTTGCCCCGTGGTTTTGTAGCCCCACCCCTTTGATGCGATCTAGTAACCCTTAAGGTTTATTCTGTGGTGCTATATATCCTTTCTGGTTTACAATCTGAAATCCTTTTCACTGTGGCAGTTATCCATCCTCTTTGTCCTCCTCACCCTACACTTGCCGGGTTGTCCCCCTGTGAGGGACAATCGTCATTTCTACAGTAAGCAGTGGCAGATAATCATTATAGCGACCGATTCAACCTGGGAACTTCCCGCCCGACTGCCATGGCTGAAGCAGTCAGTCTGTGCGCTCAAATTCACCTTACACAAACCTGTGGTGAAATCAGGGCTTTAAGTGGGCCGGGGCCAGCCCCAACTAGACCCAGCCAACCGACAGCTCAGGTAGCCCGTGTTGAGGCTGCACGGTTACACGAGCTGCCTGCAGGTGTCAGCACTTCAGTTTAGAAAAAAGAAAAGGCATCTCCTTTACTTTTTTCTAAACCGAAGTACTGACAGTTGCAAGCAGCAGGTGTAGCCGTGCAGTGAGCTACCAGCTGCAGGCAAACCTTTCATTCAAGGAACCTGTGGTTAAAGCAGGCTCCTTGAATGAAATGGCTGCCTGCTGCGTACGAGCTGGGGCACACTGGTGACAGACCTTTTGGTGCGCCCAGTCCCTTCTCTTGTTTAAAAGGAGGGGCTGGTCGCATCAAAGGTAATAATGCCAGTGTGCCCCAGCTCCAACATTTACCAGCTGCCCCGCACCCCCCACCCTTAATCGAGGGGGGGCTGGTTAGGGGGCACACTGGGTGAAATACTCCATCCTGTGACCAACACGCCACCTTACGGCAACAGTTCATGCTCTCTGCCACAATTACTGTACACCGCTAATACTGATCTTCATTACTTTATGGAAAAGGGCCTGGGATTTTAGCCTTGTTCTCATTTCCTCACAGCTGTTTGCCTGCGATAAATATTGGCGATATTGCTCGCTGATAATCTTCACTACTCTGAGCCCCAGTCTGCCTCATCACATTCCTACATTCCAAAAGGACGGTGACGAGGTAGATAGAGAAGGAGGTTACGCCTCGTTTACTGGCCAGTAATCTTCATTACTCTGAGTCCCAGTCTGCCTCATCACTTTCCTACATTCCATAAGGACTGTGACGAGGTAGCTAGAGAAGGAGGTGACGCCTCGTTTACTGGCCAGTAATCTTCATTACTCTGAGTGAGTGCTACGTTTCCATCCTCTGTGCCCTTGGGGGTCTGACTTTGTACTACAGAACGAGGGGGATGACTGGCTCCTATAGATCTAGAAAGCGAGGGACCAATCAATTGAGCAACAAGTGAAGAGGGACAAAACAAGCACAGGATGGTCGTCCCTATTCCGTGTTGTTAATAAGGTGGCAGCAAGTGGCTGTGTTGGGAGCGAACAATCCTCATTTTGTCAGAACTGTGACGATGAAGACGGGTGATGAGGTAATCATAGCCTTGTCAGTAAATGCTGGTGAGTAGTTAAAAGTGTAAAAAGGTCTTCACGGTAACGTCTAAAGCCGATCAGCGTTCCTGGTGAGTTCTTTCAGTGTTCCATGATGATGCCGACCCTAATTTACTTTTGCTCTGCTGAAATTGGCCCCACAGCCATTTGTAGGGGCAGTGTGGTTTCAGGTGACCGCACGCCGTGACATTGCATGTCACGACGTGCAAGCTAATAAAGACCGCCCCGATTGGTGTGCTCAGTCAGATCGGAGCAGGGACTGTTGTGGCCTCAAAGGTTGACAGGACGCTTGGAGATGTTCTAACTGGCTTTATTGCCTGGTATAACAATTAACTGCATCTGACCATGCAAAGGGGCAGGGCATGTACTCACAGTCTCAGGCTGGGCTTCCCCAGTTACTTCACTGGAGGCAAGGTGTGCATGGACTGCACGCTGTAACTTCCAGGGCCCCCATGAGGCCTCCTGTGGCATTGGACTTCCTGCAATAAGGCTCCTCATAAGGAGCAGCGCTCGCCAGTGCGACTGGTCTTGTCGCTGCGAGCCTCTCTACTCCCGCCAAACGCTTCTCGCGGAGCGCAAGCTTGCGAGATCCCGTTTGGCCGAGATCTCGCGAGATCGTGCTCCCGCGATCACGTGATGTCCCCACAGGGACCTGCCGAGACCACGCCTGCGGCCTGTGTGCAGAGTCTCCTTTGAGCAGCATGAGCGGGCCTCCCCCGGCCACATAACAATGGTGACCAGGCTGTCCTGCTATTGATCTCCTGGACAGAGAGGTTCACAGCGTCAGGACTCCCACTGTGTGCGCTCCCCTGAATCATCGGACGTCGGCCGCATTTTCCGATATTCTGGCAAGGAGCCTCGGGCCTGCGTTTTGTTTGCCGCCAATTTCGTTGCACACAGAGGACCCCCGCCTCCATTTTTGGACCCACCAGGCCAGTCCTGGCGACATGCTTGGGCAACAAGCATATGTTCTTTGAAGGGTGTAAGACCTCCCTCCATTGTGGGTCGTCAGGGCCTCATTAACCAGAGGCTCCATCCCTACACTGTGTAAAGCCCCCACCTTCCCAAGACCTGTGAGTGCCACGGCTCCCCTTGGAGTGCTTGTGTGCCCGCCTACAGCCAGCATCATTGCCGCCTGTTGTGTTTGATGCCCACCACAACAGGGGTAAGATGTCGGGATAAGATGACGGGGCACCTTTACCACCACCAAGTGGGAGGGCGTCCCACCAACGAGGCTCATTGGTGCCACTCTGCAAATTCGACGTAGACAGAGGCCCAGCCAGCATTGTTTCATGGTGGGAGCTTTGGCAGAGCGCCTTGAAATGTACCACAGGTCAAAAGGATGACATGAAAAAAATGTTTACACTGATATATTCAGCAGGCCCAGCAGTACACAAACCTTTTAAAACTCTACACCCCACAGATGACTCGTATGAGGCGGCAGTGAAAGCCTTTTCAGACTACTTTGCACCCATGGTCAATACTTATTTTGAAAAATGTGTTATGCCCACTGCTATGCAAAAAAGCGACGAAAGCCTGGACAAGTACCACATCCGCTTGAGACAATTGGCAGCAACCTTCGCTTGGTCGAATGAGGAAGAAGTAAGACTACACATCATCATAGGGTGCCACTCTGTAAAACTGCAGCAACAAATACTTTGCGAGCCAGGGATAACACTGCCCAGAATTCTGGAACTGAGGCGGTCTCACAAGTTGACCGATGTCAGAGTTTCCAAAATGGAGTCGGCATTGAAGTCAGTGAAGCTGGAGGAAGTCTGCACGGTGGAAAAACGTCCGCCCAAAAGCCAAGGTTGAAGGAACACCTGGCGACAAAGAAAACAAAGAAAACAACAAAATGCATCCACTCCTACTTCTTGCCCACAGTGTGGATATGACCTCCCTCACAAGAAGGAATACCCAGTGAAAGAGTATACATGTACCAGGTGCGGAAATCAGAACCACTTCGCGATAGTGTGCAGAGCAACGGCCCCTGCCATTGTATCCCGTGGCAAAGAACGACAGAGAGACACTGCAACTCACATTGGCCTATACAGATTCAAGAGGCTCAATTTCAGCATCTCGTCGGCGGCCGAAGTCTTTCAGAATGACATCCTGATCCACAGAAAGTCTGAAAGTCAACATTTAGAGCGCCTCGAAAATGTGCTGAACAGGATTCAGTCTCTGGGGTAGAGTTCTTCGACTTTATTTTCCAAGAAGGGGGACTTTAGGCTGACCCAGCCAAAGTAAGAGACATACAGGAGGCCAACTCACCAGAATGCGTTTCTGAAGTAAGGACCTTCTTAGAAATGGTCACTTACTGTGGCTGTTTCATTGAGAACCTGGCGACGCTCTCTGAGCCCATGCATACCCTTACGAAGCAGCCCACAGCGTGGAGATGGACACCCCTGGAACAGAAATCATTTGACGATATCAAGGCAGCCTTGTCAGAGGATTGCACCCTAGCTTTCTTCAAACCAGGAAAGAACACAGAAATCATAGTCAATGCCAGCCCGTTCGGCCTAAGGGCCGTGCTCACGCAAGCCACCCAAGAAGGCACCTCACACACCATTGCCAATGCCAGAAGGACCCTCTCCCCAACAGAACAGAGGTACTCTCAGATCGAGCGAGAGGCACTGGCAGTACTGTGGGGGTGTCGTCATTTCCACGTGTACATATACGGGAAGCCAGTCAGCATGGTAACCGATCACAAGCCCCTGCTTCCCATCATGACAGGAGGCTCAGCAAGCCCACCACTGCAAATTAAAAAAGGGTTCCTTGCACTGCAAGAGTACGGCATCAGCCTAGTGTACTGACCAGGGCTGAACAGCACAGCCGACTATCTGTCCAGACTACCCCATGCCACAAGCAAAGTTGCACAGAAGGATGTCGCAGAGGCAGAAGAGTATGTGCAGATGGTCACAGAAAGGACAATTCCCATATCAATGGAGGTTGACGACCTCAGGACAGCATCAATACACGATGGCCGTTTTCAGCTCCTACACGACGCCATGGGAAAACCATCTTGGAAAACCTGGGTGATAAGACTCAGGAAGCCAAAACAACGCTGGAACAGCTATGAAAGGTGTGGCATGAAATGACAATAACAGATGACGGCCTACTCCTGAGAGGTGCCCACATGGTAGCACCCACTGAGCTAACGGATACAGCAATTGCCTTGGCACACCATGGGCACCAAGGAGCCGCAAAGACAAAAAGCTGCCTTCCACTAAAAGTTTGGTTACCTGCTCTTGAACAGAAGGTAGAAGAATTCATACAGGCCTGTAAGTGGTGCCAAGTGGCCACCCGAATGTGAAGGAACCCATCATTCTGTGCATGCCAAGGAGCAAAGAGCCCTGGCAGTGCCACCACATGGATTCTGGATCCATGCAGCGCGACTCACACTTCCTTGTGATGGTGGACCAATGGTCCCGCTATCCTGAAGTAGAGTTTATACCCTTGGTAGCCCTACACGACGTTTTGCCGGCAATGGAAAAGGTGTTTGCCACTCATGGGTTCCTCTGGTCAGTGTGTTCGGACAGAAAACCACTGTTTCAGAGCTCAGGGTGGGAGGAATTTGTAGCCGAAACGGGGATCACACACACGAACATCACCCCAATATGGCCTTGAGGTAATGGAGAGGCTGAGGGCTTCATGCGCACCCTGAACAAAACTTTTTGAATTGCACATGGTCAAGGGCAGGGTGAACTGAAAACGCAGTTCCATTTCCCCCTCGGGTACAGGACCACACTGCATTGCTCAACAGGGGTTGTTCCGGCGGAAGCCCTATTTCAGCAGTGCCCTCCCACCTTTCTCCAAGAATTGGTGGGGAGAACTCTGGGGGTCATAGGCAACTAAAAAGTCAGCACCCAGAGAGAGACACTGACCAGAAGGGAGAACGCGCGCTGAGGACTTATGATCTTGCCATAGGCAACACGGTCTTAGTGCGAACTCGAAACCCAAAGGGAAAGACTTCCCTAATACACGAGCCAACACCCTTGAAGGTGTCAGAGTAAAGGGATGCCAAGTGACAGCAGCAGATAACCATGGGCGAGTGACCAGGGAATCAAGTTTCTTCTGCAGACTACCGGGCCATCCCGGTTACAGAAAGGGTGGAATGGATGTGAAATGAATGGTCCAGCCCGCCACCTAGAGACGACTGGGAGGGGCCATGTCCAAAAGAGGCAGAAGATCCACATTCTGTGGTCATCATGAGTGAGAAGATGTGCCATATGCAGAGACTGAATGCTGTTATCCGGCTTGCGAGTTGAGAGGTCCACCTGCATATTGGAGAGACTACGACCTAGGCACGTGACATTTCCCAGACATTTAAGAATGCTTGCAGTTGCTTAAGCGTAGCTTTGATCTCGCATTGTTCACAGTTGTGTTTGATCTGACAGGTTGCCAGCAGAGTTTGATTTTTGTATAAAATAGGAGGAGTGTGGTGTCAGGTGACGGCACCCCATGACGTTGCACGTCACGACGTGCAAGTTAATAAAGACGACCCTGTTTGGTGTGCTCAGTCAGACCAGAGCAAGGACTGACTGAGACCACACCTCTGTGCAGAGTCTCCTTTGCACGCCGCGCAGCATGATCGGGCCTCCCCTGGTCACTTAACAGGCGGGTAAACCGGGCAAAGGCTTGGGGCAAGTATATACTGGAAGGGTTGCAGCAGGCACAGCTTGTTAAATCTCTCCCATGGTAGAAGACAGATTGCGCTTTGTATTTCGACAATGATTCAAAGTAGCAACACATGGACACATATGCCCTGTCCACATTCATCTACCCCCCCACGATGCAGGGAAAGTATTAACTATTCTGCTCCCACCTCCCAAATGATCATCTGTGTTTCTAACATCCTTAAAAGTATACCACAACCTTGGACACAGTGCAATAATTATATAGGGACTAAATTATATAGCTTAGGGTGGGCTAAACAGGCCTGTTGTATTTGTTGCTGGCTTCATCAAAAGGGCTAGTGACGTCCTGGAGTAGGAGCTTCTGAAGGCAGCGGTGGAAGATAGAAATAAATTGCCAAAATAAGGCATAATATTTGATCAATGGAGAAACTGCATTGGTTTATCGGCTGTGGCAGTGGAGTAGGCGCATTATCGAAACACACTGGGCTTTCTTTTGAAAATCATTGTTTTCGCGTATGGTAATCCAACTAAAAACAGACAACTGCTCCCAGAATGCCTTTATTTGTTAGATGAAAGCCCAGTGCTGGAACACACGTGTCTTGGTGACATGGAGTAACCTGGCCAACCTATGCTGTTTACTGGGAGGCACATTTTTCGATTGGACTAAGTAGAGACAAATCAATATTGTTGCTCATTATGTCCGTTGCTCTTCAAGATTTAGGCAAAGGGGGCAGAATTTGGAAAAATGGCAGGATAATGATTTTGAGCAGAGGAAAGTTTGACGGCTGAGGGGATTGCTTTTAACTGGATAACTACCAGTGTTTAGGTTTTTTTTCCATGGTCAATTTTGTTTGTGTTTGTGAAAAACCTATATGGGCAAAGGTAGAAAACAAGCATTAACAAAGACATAGTTTTGGCTTGTTTGTAGTGATAATGTCTTCTTTGTTGCTGCAGTGATTTTCTTACAATTGCATATCCAAGTTACTAACCTTTGCCATGATATGTTCACATGCATCATATGGTTTATAGTGATTTTTTCGAACGCCATATTTTCGAAATACAATTTTGTCGACACAAAATTGCCGAATTGATTTTTTTCAAATGTTTTTTTTTTAATTTTATTTTTGAAATGGGGGGTGGGGGTTCCTCCCCTAACCCCCAGTTTTTTTATTTACACTTTTTTTACTTACGAAACAAAAATAAAACATAAAATTAAAAAAATAAATTGCATTTTTTTTCCCCCATTTTGTTTTAGACAAAATGGCATTACGAAAAATTTGTTTTGGAACAATTAATCGCATACCGCATCATATTACAGGTATTGCTATCATTTTGTAAGATACTGGCAGCATCGCTAGGGACTCACACAAACTGTCAACTTTTGCCATTAGATAACAACTCACAGAATGTACTAGGTAGGTCAATAAGTTGGCCTTATACCATATAATGAGTTGCTGTTTCTTAGAGATTCATGGACTGGCCGCATGTAATATTCACTGTTATTGTTACCGATTTGTGGTACTCAATTTTTTGACTTTGGAAGGATGACTGGTCTAAGGCCAACACTGTTTCAAACCTGTGTTGCATGGCATTGTGCCATCCCTAAACAATAATGATGCACATAAACTATCCACCCGGCTTGCAACAATTTACCAGATTGTAGCATTATATACCCAGGTAGTTACATCATTATGTAGCTGATGCTGTCATATACAAAAGTTGTTGTGCCATTTTCTAGAGATTGGCATCCTATACTCGGGTACTCTCACAATATGGCAGGTTCTGCCATTAAATGTTCATGCACTCACACCATTTGGCAGATTTTATTCTATTGTTTAAAGCGTGGACCTAGCTTTAAAGCAGTGGCGCACTGTACAGAGTGTGCGGAACGAGTGGGCTGGTAGCTTTTAGCAGTAACGCAATACTGTGAGTTGCAGTCAGGTCGTCAGTCTGTCCATCTATCGGGATTAGACTTTGGTCAGGTATTGTTGAAAAGCCATGTTTTTAGATCTTTATGGAATTGGGGAATTGTGGGGCCATTCAGAGCCGACACAGGCATCTAGTTCGAGAGTGTGGGTGCGCAACAAGAGAAGGATTATTTGCGTGTCCTCTCTTTATGGACGAGTTGTGATTCAAGACAGCTGGTCAATTTGTGGAGCTTAGTCACAAGGTCCGCTGGTGTGCTACTCGTGACTGCTTTGTAGATTATACATGCAGTCTTGAACAATATCCTAGCCTAGAGAGGAAGCCAATGTAGTTTGCGTAGGACGGGGTGATTTGGTCAAATTTCTGCACACCCTTAATGAGGCATGCTGCAGCATGCTGGGCTGCCTTTAGGTGATGTAGGTGAGCAGATGGAAGCCCAGACAGGAGGGTATTTCCCCCATCAATTTGCAAGACTACTAGGGCCTGCACCATAGTCTGGAAGTCTTGTAACGGGATGAGAGGTTTGATTTTGCAAAGGGTAGAGTTTGGAGCCAGGCCATTTGTGACTTTTTGGCTATGTGTTTGTAGAAGGGCAGACTGCTGTCAATGAAGAAGCCTAAAGATTTTGATGAATAGAGAGTTGTGGATCAAATCTTTGTAGGACAATATTATTGAGCCATTGTTGGACGAGTTGTTTAGTGGAGGGAACAATGGGGCTAATTTGGTCTTCGAGAGGTTACGTTTGTGGTAAACAGTCTAAATCCAGGACTGGATGATGGCTAGGTAATTGTGGAGACGACGGATGTTCTTTGCGCTGTTTACTCTCGTGTGCAACTATGTGTCATTGAGGTGTTGCTGAATGGCTATATAGGCATCTTTGAAGAGGGTGCCCTGTCCAGAGGCTTTATGTAAAGGTTAAAGAGAATTGGTGACAGGATGGAGCCATGGGGGACTCTTCAGGAGACTGTGAGTTGGTTAATACACAACATGCTCCTCTGGGTGGCCTGGAGCCTGCTGCCCAATAAGTAGAAAGTAAACTAGTTCTGGACAGTGCCTGCCAGTGAATCCCATCCCGGTCGGTGAGGCGGGAGAGGATGTGGTGGTCGGCTGCAGCAGAGTGTCACAGGTTTCCCCCCTTCTCATCTATCTATGTTGTTTGTTAGAGTTCTTCGATGGAGCCTTCTTTCGAACAGTTCGGTCTTGTATAACTCTGTGCGTTGGTCCACGGGTTCCAGAGTGTGTTCAGAGTTCCGTCTCCTGGAACGTTCAGATGTCCGAGGAAAGTCCAGGAAACGGCGAAGAGTGCACTCGGGGAACGAGTGCACAGAGATCCGGGATGCAAGAGAGGACAAAAAGGAGGGGGAATGAAGGAGGAGGAATTTAGGGGGACCGGGAACCAGGAATCAAAGGATAAGCAAAAGCGAACTATGGCAGCACACGTCTAGCCACGGCAAGCGGTAGCGTTGAGACGCGCAGGGCCGTGCGACGTGTCCGCTTTATAGAACATAGTGCGTACGGCGCGGAAACTGGTAAACAGCGTTCCGCGTTCGGCGGCCATGTTGGGAGTACTGCTGAGTGCAAGCCCCTATGGGTCAGGGACCAGGAAGACCAGTAAGCACGCGTCCGATGGTTCATGACAGCATGCCTCCTCCGAAGGCCTGTTCCTCTGGGTTTGCCCGGGTGTATAAGATGGCCCCTTTGAAGTAGCCTGGGGGCGTTTAGGTTTGAGACTGGTTCCCAGGTGCGTTCACTGGGTGGATAGCCTTTCCACTCAACCAGATACTGTAGCTGACCACGTCTGTACCTGGAGTCACATATTCTGGACACTTCGTATTCTAGCTGGTCATCGACAACCACAAGGGTAGATCTTGGAGCAGTTCTGGGAGCTCTGGACGTATGGTTTCATTAGGGACGTGTGAAACACTGGGTGGATCCTCTACCAGGAGTCTGGTAGTTTGAGTCGGAAGGCCACTGGGTTAATGATTTCCTTTATGGAAAAGGGGCCATAGTACCGAGGAGCCAACTTATTAGGTCGTAAGTGTCGAGGCAGTAGTTTCGAGGATAGCCAGACTTTATCACCCACTGCATAGGAAGGTCCGGGTCTTCTTTTGGAGTCTGCATAGTGCTTGATGTTAGTTCGGGCCCTTTAAGGTGTTCTTTGGCTTCCTTGTGTACGTTGATGAGGGTTTCAATCCAGGAGTCGACTGTAGGAACTGGTGTAGGATGTGGGAGAAGATATGGTAGAACCAAAGGGTAGAATCCTTGGCTGCAGAAGAAGGTGCTGGTCTTGACAGCCGAGTGATCCGAATTGTTGTAGGCGAATTCAGCCACAGGTATTAAGAGAGAGCAATCGTCCTGGACCTTGGTGGTGAAACAAAGAAGATACTGCTCCAGGGTTTGGTTCACACGTTCAGTAGCTCCGTTGGTCTGTGGATGTTAACCTGAGGAGAGGGCACGTTGGATTCCTAGTATACGGCAAAAGTGTTTCCAGAATTGAGATACGTATTGAGGACCTCTATCTGATATGATCTTGGAAGGGAGTCCATGAAGTCGGAATATGTGTTCCAGGAAGATTCCAGTGAGTTCCGAGGAAGATGGTAGTTTATACAAGGGTGTACAATGAGCCATGTGAGTGAATAAATCAATGGTAACCATGATAGTTGTGTATCCCCTGGAAGGTGGTAATTCCACAATAAAGTCTGTAGCGATAAATTCCCAGGGTCTTGTTGGTAGCATTGGTTGGAGTAGGAGACTCGCCGGCCTCTTGTTATAATGCTTGTTTTGATTGCAGACTGCACAGGCTTGGATGTACTGCTGGACGTCAGCTTTCATTTTTGGCCACCAAAACTGCCTTTGTAATAAACAGAGAGTGTTGGTAATGCCACGATGTCCTGAATGAAGGGTATCATGACAGAGGCTTGTAATCCTTTGTCGCAGTCTCTGTGTGGGAATGACCAGGCCATTGCCTTGAACAAATACCCGTCCATTGTTTTAAGATTCCATCGATTCTTCCCAGTAAATTCATTCCAGATCTCAGAGGACTGGGTTTGAATCTGAATGTCTTCCAGGAGAGTGATTGCTTGGGCTACGAAAATTGTATGGGGAAACATCTTTGGGAAGGATCGATCTTCAAGAGTTTCGTAGTCGGGACACCGGGATAAGGCATCAGCAATTATGTTGTGTGTTACAGGAAAATGATGGATTTGGAACTGGTACTGGGCAAAGAAGAAGGCCCAACGGGCTTGACGACTATTCCTACATTCCAGGGATTGTAGAACTTGAAGATTCCGATGATCCGTACGGACTTGAACAGGATGTTTTGCTCCCAGGAGTAGATGACACCACTCTGTGAAGGCTTGACGGATGGCTAACAATTCCTTTTCCAGAACAGAATAATGGGTCTCGCTAAAAGTTAGGGTTCGCGAGAGATAAGCGATGGGGTGTTCTAACTTGTCCTCGAATTCCTGCTTTAGGACTGCTCCGATGGCGTAGTTGGAGGCATCAGTCTCCACTAGGAAAGGTCGATCAATGTCAGGTTGAGCCAAGATGGGGGCTTGTGTAAATTCCGACTTCAATCGTTGGGACGCCTCATCTTGGGCTGCTGTCCAGAGGAAGGGAGTATCCTTCTTCAACAATGTAATGATTGGTTGAACTATCTCCGAAAAGGAAGGTATGAATTTCTTGTAGAAGTTGGCAAGCCCCAGGAAGGATTGAATCTGTTTCACAGTAGTTGGAACAGGCCAGGATAGTATGGAATTTACTTTTGAGTGGTCCATTCCAATTCCTTCTGGACTAAGGACAAATCCGAGATAGTGAACAGTAGAGACATGAAAAGGGCATTTCCCAGGAGCATATGTTCATGTAGCCACTGTAAGACTGCCCTAACATGCTCTTCATGCTTAAGATGGTCCTTGGAGTATATCAGTATATCGTCGGGGTAAACTATGACGAAGAGGAACAGCATATCGGAGAACACCCGGTCCATAAAACGTTGGAAGACCGCTGAGGCATTGGCGAGTCCGAAGGGCAAAACCAGGTATTCAAAGTGACCAAAGGGTGTTCTAAAGGCTGTTTTCCATTCATCACCTTCCTTTATACGGATCAGATGGTAGGCACCTCTGAGATCCAATTTCGTGAAGATTACAGCTCCTCTCACCGCTTCCAGGATATCCGAGATTAAGGGCAATGGGTAGCGGTCCTTGAGGATGCATTGATTAAGACCACAATAATCAAGACAAGGCCTAAGCTCCTTAGTATCTTTCTTGGGAACTAAAAATAACAAAGCTCCCGCCGGGGATTTGGATGGTCGTATGGTACCATTTTCTAAATTGGTATCCAAGTATTCTCGGAGGGCCCTTTTCTCTGGTTCTGATAGGATGAACATCCTTCCAAAGGGAATCACTGCTGAGGGTTCAATATCAATATCCCAGTCTTCAGGTCTGCAAGGGGGTAGGGCTTGAACTATGTCAGTTGAAAACACATCAGTGTAATCCTGATAGGCCCTGGGGACCAGGATATTTGAGACCGTGAGTGGGCCTTGCTGGTCTGTCAGCGTACCTTCAGAGGATCTTGACGAGGAGTCCAGGGATAGACAGTGAGACATGCAATGTTCGGAGCCAAGAAACAAGGATCCTGCTGCCCAGTTGATGTATGGGTGTGCCTCTGTAACCAGGGCATACCCAGTACCATTGGATAATGGGCAGACTTTATGATGTCAAACTTTATCATCTCTTGATGATGGTTTATCGAGAGCTGGATCTCTTTGGTTTGCAGGGTCATTGGTCCTGAAGAGAGAGGTCTTCCATCGATGGCCTCTACAGGTTGCATGATGTCTCGAGTTTCATATGGAATGTGGTGTGTAGTGACCCAATCCTGATCTATTAAAATCCCCATGGCCCCACAATCCACTAATGCCAGAATGGGGTAAGTTTCTTTCTTGGACGGCGATAGAAAGCCCTGCAAGATCACAAGGTTGTTTTGTCCAGGAGAGTTCAAAGATGGAATAGATGTGGAGCAAACATCTCTCTCCCGAAGCTGTGCTCCATCTAGGATCGGGAGCTGGCGTTTCCCAAACGCCGTGGAGGGGCCAAAGGACATTCTCTCACGAGATGTTTATCTGAGGCACAGCACATACACAGCCCGGTGTGAATCCGTCACAATCTTTCTTGCGGGGATATGGGTCCGCGGAAGGCCCCCAGTTGCATGGGTTCTGGGTCTGTGGTCGGGGCAGGAGTGGGCTCGGGTTTAGAGGGAGATTCTATAGAGGTCTGTTGGTAAGGCATCTTTGTTTTCTTTTTTTCCGCCTTCCTTTCCTGCATACGAAAGTCTATTTGTAAAGAGAGGTCCATAAGGGTCTGGAAGGAACCTGGGCGAGCTACCCTGGCTAGCTTGTCTTTTATCTCTTCGTTTAGTCCTCTCCGAAATAGGGTAAAGCAGGCCTCCGAGGACCAATCTGCTTCCTTGGCCAGTTGCTCAAAGCGTGTTACATAGGTAAGCATATCCTGGGACCCTTGTTGGAAATCCAATAGACGTTCTTGGGCACTGAAAACCTGTTCTGGGCGGTCAAACATGGTCTTTAGAGACCGTACAAACCCATCATAATTATCCAGGAGGGCATCTCCAGAATTAACTAAGGGTGTAGCCCAGGTTAATGCATTCCCGGAGAGATGCAAAATCATAAAGCCCACCTTTGCTTTGGGGGTGGAAAAGTAGTAGGGCTTAAAGGTAAAGTGCACTAAACACAAATCAAGGAAGCCACAAAGGTTCTTTGAGGAGCCATCATATTTATCCACTACTCTGCCCAGCAATACACTTTCCTTGGTCGCGGAATCACGTGACAGGACTAGTTGTTTTAATGCGGCATTCTCGGCTTTGAGATTCTGAACTTCTGTGGTTCTCTTGCATGCCGCGCATGAGGTCTTGAACTGCAGCCTCCATGTCCGTATCTGTATCAGTTTGTTGGCGTCTCAATCTGTCACAGGTTTCCCCCCTTCTCACCGGTCTATGTTGTTTGTTGGAGTTCTTCGATGGAGTCTTCTTTCAAACAGTTCGGGTCTTGTATAACTCTGTGTGTCCGTCCTCGGGTTCCAGCGTGCGTTCAGCGTTCCGTCTCCTGGAACGTTCAGATGTCCGGGGAAAGTCCAGGAAACGGCGAAGAGTGCACTCGGGGAACGAGTGCACAGAGATTCGGGATGCAATAGAGGACAAAAAGGAGGGGGAATGAAGGAGGAGGAATTTAGGGGGACCGGGAGCCAGGAATCAAAGGATAAGCAACAGCGAACTACGGCAGCACACGTCCAGCCACGGCAAGCGGTAGCGTTGAGATGCGCAGGGCCGCGTGGGCGTGTCCGCTTTATAGAATTTATTGCGTACGGCACGGAAACTGGTAAACAGCGTTCGGCGGCCATGTTGGAGTACTGCCGAGTGCAAGCTCCTATGGGTCAGGGACCAGGAAGTCCAGAAAGGACGCATCCGATGGTTCATGAAACAGAGAGGCTTAGGAGAAAGAGCAAGCACAAGTCGCCCTTATCAGTAATTTGGAGAGCATTGTCCACCACTTGGATGGTGGCTGTCTCGATGCTGCACTTAGGGTAGAGCCCTGACTCAGTCTTGTAGCAGCTTTAGTTGTTTGAATATAGCGAGTAGTTCTGTAGCAACTACTTTTTCCAAGATGTTGCTGATAAACGGAAGGTTCATAATGAGCCGGTAGTTGGCCAGATCACCTGCTGAGAAGAGCATTGAGCGCCGTCAATTGTTTAGTGATGGATATTGGATGCTACTGTTAGAGTAGGGGGTAGGTTTGAGGGAGGGAGCATTTTAGGAGGTCTGGGGAAAAGAAGAGAGAATTCAGACCACAGGGGCAGCGTGTGTGCTGGGGTGCAGGGGGGCTATTGCTGGGGAAGGTTGATTCGATGATCTGTCAGATTCTGTCTATTTTTTCACTAAAAAAGTTGTTTATGCTCGAGTTGTTGGCACCTCGGGACGAGGTGAGGGCTTGTGACAATGCTTTACTACTTTAAAAAGTGCTTTGCTACTGTTAGAGGCTGTCGTGATGGTGGTGGACCAGTAAGTAGTCTGACCTCGATGATCAGAATCCTGCAGTTGGCGCAGAGAGATTTGAGGTTGGTGAGATCTCTGGGGGTTATGAGTTGTAGTCACAATTTCTCTCAGTCTCTGACTTAGTATTTGTTGGAGAATAGATCAGGGGTATACTAAGGGGAGATGGTTTGGTCTCAGAGTTGCTACTTTTTAGGGGATATGAGTGTCCACCAGTTTCATAGCACAGTTCAGTAATTCTAGGAGAACCAAGGCATTCCCTTAGGCAGGAAGGTCTGAGAAGTTTGCTTCTAGCTCATTGTTCGTGAAGGTTTAAATGAGTGGCCCTGAGTGAGGGGCATTTAGCCTGACCATGGTTTGGAGGCCAAGGTGGTGGGTGTGATCGGCAATGGAATTCAATAGTTGTCAGACCAGTGAAGTGGGATAGTGTCTGAGCAGGTGATGAGGGGGAATGATGTAAAGACTAGGTCTAGGCTGTTGCTTTTGTTGTGCATGGGGGAGAACACAATTTCCTTAAGGTCCAAGGATCTGGTCCGTGTGAATAGCGTGCTTCAATTGTGGTTGTCGGTGTGAGCCTCTGGGACGTTAACATCTCGGAGAGAGATATTATTGTGTGATACTTTGGTAAGGGAGAGTATGTCATCGATGAAAGTTCCTTCCATGGGTTTATCTATAGATGAGGTCAAAAGCGATGGATTTCTTGTGTGATAAAGGGGCGCATAATTTGAATGAGCTTGTTCTGGGAGATGGAATGATGGAGCATGGCCAATCAATCCTGTGGATGATTGCCACTCCACCTTCTTCCCCTAGCGGCATGTTGGATGCTGTAGCTGGGGGTAGGAGGATATTGAAAACATTTGAGGAGGATGGGCTAAACCATGCTTTGGTTATATAAAGGGAATCAAGTTTGTTGTACAAGATGAGGTTGGAGATCTCAGCAGTGTGACTACTGAGCAAGCATTGACCAGCATGAGGTGTGTGCATGCATGGTCTGTGGGTATTGAATGGGGGCAAGGTGGTTATTGATGAGGTTCACTAGGGTAGCTTTTCGGACCTGCCCAGGGCACTTGGCCATTCGACACTAGCAAGTTTGGGGGTGGGCTCTGGAGGGAAGAGACACATGGTGATGTTTTTGGGCAAGTAGTTGTGTAGCGACTACTTTGAAGCTGAAATGCGGATTGCAGGTCTGGTCCTTGGCCCCATCAGGCCCGAACAGGCATAAACAGGTGAGGTCCTTGTCTTGATCCATCCTTTGCTGTCTACACTGGTGATGAGGACATCTAAGGAGGACTCGTGAAATAGTTGGTGGGCAGAGCAGCTGAGTGGCAGGTTCTGGTCACATGGCCAGCAGCCGCCTCAATGCAGATATTGTTATAATTTGTCAAAGTACTTACATCATATGGCAACATGACTGCTTCACCTCATAGCCTACCTACCCAAAATCCAATTTTCAATATGCTCACTGTAACCAAAAAGACATACAGAACATACAACAGCAGCGAAACTTAGTTCAAAACAATTCTTATTTTTGTAGGTGGGAACATGTACTGGGCAGACTGCTGGACCCGCATCCAATAATAATGCAGTCAGTATTCTCTTCAGTACACCAGTTACAAATCTGCAGTCTGCAAAGGACTTTCAAATCCTGGGATCTAATACACATTTGACCCACTTTGGGATTAAGCTAAACTAGGATTTTGTTTTTGAGTGATTCCCTTCATTCCTCTTGGCTAGGCTTGACCACATTTGTCAAAATGATATTTCTTGAGTCTTAACCCACCAACAATGTGACATAAGCTTACCTTGGAACGGCCCTGCTTTTCCACGCTGCCTAACTTACTTCGTCCGTTCTTCCTCTATGATCACTGAACAGGGGGTTCCATAGCTGAAGAGAGCTATAGTCTCTTGCTGTACTTTCAATTGGGAGGGAAATTGTCGGGGAATATAAATTGCAATGATTTCATGATGTTGGAGAGAGAGTGCAGTGCAGGGTAGCAGTGCGGGACCAACCTAGTGGGTCATATTCTGGTGTTTTGCCCGTGGCGCAGTATCATCTAGAAACGACCCACTTACGAATTGCATCACATTGTCTCCTTCGCGATGACAGCTTCTCCATTGCCCAGTTTCCAATCCTCCTGTGTTGTGATGCATTGTAGCTGGGACAAGTATGGCCTCCTGCTTCTAAGTCCTGTCAGAGAGAGTGAAAGATGGAGTTAGTGGGGGCAGGTGGAGCAGCAAAATGGGAACCCCTGAGCTGTTAATGCTTGCATGCCACGTGGGGTGTGTTTTTCCACAGGTGATCCCCATGTGTAGTCACCATGTTTAACGACGGAAACCCACACCAGCCTGTCGCAAAGTCAGTGCCCAAGCATAATACATTCAGGTAGGACCATCAAACTTCCTTCTCCCCAAAATCTGCCACCCTCCCCCAAAACCAGACAGAAACACACGACACGTGGTGTGTGGCGGGAAAAACGCATGTGGCGTGCTTTAGTAGGCAGGATTTAACCTACAGGTGCTCAGTTAAATGAAGTTGCAGTGTCATGATTCTAGGCTGAACTGGCGTCCTTGCTGTGCCTGTGAGGAAGTTCTTAGCCTCCTCACCGGGTCACCTGGGCAACGGCCCTAAAGGCGGCCGCTCCAGCAATCCTTTCAGGGGGAGTGCAACTCCCAGCGGCTGTCGTTCACCAACCCCTTCCCTCACAGAACACTCGAAACCCTCCCTTTGCTCACCCCCATCCATGCACACTATTCCCACTTTTGGCCCTCATCTCTTTGCATGAATATTTCCACTGTTGGATGCCATGTGGGCCCTGTGCCTGGAGGCTGTCTTTCATTACTGTTCCCCAAGCCCCCTACATGTCCCTCACCCATTGCATGCCCCATAGCCAGACAAAGATCTTGTACCCCCAGGTGCCGTGATGTGATTCTTGGGTGTGACCATTGTGGTCTCAACCACATTTAAGTGGATGCACCATGTCACTCCGCCGCTGGGATCTGAAAATGAAACTGAAACAGTATTAACAACAGAAAACAAAATACAGTATCAGTGGGCGGGTGGGTGGTCATGCTGTTAGCGGTTGGCTTGCTGGTGACTGGAGGGCTTGCGCACATATAAACCCATGAGGATATGTGGTACACCCTCAAACTTCCATGCCACCAAGGTCCCTCCCATCTCCCGCCTCCACCCATCCCCAGGCCTAAACCACACTCCCTCAACCGGGTCAACTGCGGTCTGTCCCTCTGACAGCCCCTCCCTACTGCTCCACACCCCCTTCTCATCAATCAGGACTCTGCTGCCAGTGGCGGGTGCTGCCACGAAGGACGGTACCCACCAAAGCCTCCCACCTGGTCTGCTCAAGACCCAGTATAGCGACGGCAACCCAATAAATCCTGATGGCACCATCAAACCCCCTCCCCCGCTACCCCCAAACCCACCACCCTCTGCCAAAACCACACAGAAACACAGGGCAAGTGGTGCGTGGGAAGAGAAACGCCAGCAGTGTGCTTTATTAGGCAGGTGTTAACTGACAGGTGCTTCATTAAATGAGGCCACAGCGTCAGGATTATACGCTGAACTGGCGTCCTTGCTGGGCCTGCTGGGCCTGTGAGGAAGTCCTTAGCCTCCTCACTCTAGGAAACAGCTATAAAGTTGGCCGCTCGGGCACTCCTTTCGGGGGGAGGGGGGAGTGCAAATCCCTGCAGGAGCCACTGACCAACCCCTTCCCTCACTAAAATCTCTAACTCGAAACCTTCCTTTGCACCACCCCATCACACGTTCCATCTTTTTCGCCCCAGCTCCTTTACGAGATATGTCCACTGTTGGATACCAGCTTGGCCCCCGCGACCAGAAACGGTCTTTCATTACTGTTCCACAATTGCCCCCCCCCCCCACATGTCCCTCCCCGCATGCATGCTCTGTAGCCTCGACACAGGTTGTTTACCACCAACCAGCACTTTTTCAGTGGATGCAGCTGTAACACTGCCACGACTCGGGCAGAGGTGTCGCTGAGATCGAAGAGTCTCCCGCCATCCCCGGTGACGCACTCTTCACACACACACACCGCTGGCTTCGGCGCTCCAGCCCAGGGTTGATACCATTAAATTACCAGGTTTGGATTGAGAGGACAAGCTTTAGTGTCGTGAACAATTTAAGGACAATCGTAACTTTCCAACATTTCATGAATTCCCCTGGGTAGAAACTGAGTACCAACCTCACACAGGTGTACACTGTCATCTGCTATAATTCTTCTCCTGGGCCCTTCCAACAACCGCTCCAGTGTAGAGACTCGTGCATTCTAGGGTTAGATTGCAGAATTAGCTCTATTGTAGTGCACAACTAAAGTCTACTCTAACCTTCCCTAACATGTCACAAATGCCCTGGACCCTCCTTCACCTGCTGTGCCCATCTGCTGGAGGTCCAATCAGACCAACCACTCCCTGCTGCAATTAATCTGTTCCATGCTGGATCTGCCATATCTGTAACTTCAGTCGAAGGGCCTTCCTTCACCAAGCAATTCCCTCCTCCCCAAATGCACTACTCAGTTGTGCAGCTCCCCCACATTTTCATCCCAAATGCATGCCCCCCATGTGATGTTCCAGGAACATCAATGCGTGAGGGGCTGACTCGCCATTTAGCGGGGCTCACCCACAGACGGAGACCACACAAGGTACGCCTTATCGTACTGCCAACTTTATACCACTTTGAGGACTTCCTGTCCTCAGAACGTCGAACTCGAGCCTCTACACATAACAAGGCTAAGAGAAACAGACAATGTGACATCTCCCCCTTTCTTAAACACTAGGATGAACCTCAACCCATTTCTTCAATCAGTCTTGTTGGTTTTATTTTTGTCCCTCCCTCTGACAATCTGGATTTCTTCTCATGGGAACTGCTCTGTGTCATCTCTGACATCTCCCACTCTTCCCGTGATGCCTCACTTCCTCCTTGGTATGAGTCTTCGGGGTCCCATGCACCCTTGCCTCTTCTGGCCATTCTTTCGCTGCCGTTCTCCTCTCTGCAGTTTTTGAAGTGAGAAACATTTCTCGTGATTGTCCATCCATCCGCGTCACCAGCAGTGACCATGATCCTGCGTATCTGGGTGACCGTCTGTACTTCTGGAGCAAACGTGGAGTCTTCCTTCCATTGTCTGGATTGTGTCACCAACTCTCTGTCCCCCACAGCAAAAAGCACCTCTTGGGCACCCCTCCGGGAGTCAGCAAGTTCCATCATCCTAATTTTTGCAGCCCAGTTCTTCCCATAGACCCTCCGGTCTATCTGGTTCCCCGTCCCTGGGCCTTGTGATATTCGGATTCGGGTCCTGATCCTTCTGCCAAATATGAGATCTGCCGCGCACATACCCGTGGTACTGTGGTGTGTGTGATGCTCTTGGGTGACTTGGTCAGGTTGTTTTGCCATGTCCGTGGCATGTGTCATTTTCTCTGCGGTGATGCAATGTGCAATGATGGCCAATGCCGGGTCTGTTTCCGACTCCTGTTGGAGCGTCGTCCAGGCGGTAGGGAACAACTTCTTCGTTAGAGTACAAGTGGAATGTGCAATGTTTCATATGTATTAAGAGTCACATAACAAAGTTGTCTAACGTCTCACATTTTTGCTGTGTGGTCATGTGGAACACATGTCTCTCCTAGTCCATGTTGGTTTGTGGTGCAAAGTAAGTAGATGGGGCTTCCTGTATTTCTCGAAACGTTGCCTTTTCTTCATCCATCATCTCATATAGTATATTGTGCACAGCCGCGCCTACTGCTAGGGTTACCATGTTTTCTTCCGCTCCTTAACAATGAGCCCCCTGGCACCAATGTATACTTTGAAGTCCTTGGCCCAGCGGATCCATCGTGGGCCTATGTTACTTGTATCTGTGAGATCAAAAGCCATGGGTAACTGTCACGGGACAGCTTCCCCTTGCACCATCTCAAACATCCCTGAGGGTGCGCTGACACTGCGGCTGGGACATCTTCCTCCAACATCTTCCTATCACCCTCCTTCTGGACTCTAGCCCCCGAGTCCCTCACCAAACAGCACCTTGTCATGTGTCGGGATAGCAGCGATCCCATCCATTCTGAATGTGTAACCCTCCTTATAGGGTCGTATGGCAGCAGCCCCCTGGTACTCCTATGTATGGCCGTGTGAGGACGGTGCGCCCTTTATCTCAGAGTGAGAGGGTCATGTGGCAGCAGCCCCCTGGTACTCCAGTATCTCGCTGTGTTAAGATGGCGCGCCCTTTATCTCAGGGTTGCACCATGCGTGTGGGAAGATCACGCCCGCTGCCCAGGGCTCCATTTGTCAGTTGTGCCACGGGCCTTTGAAGTAAAGATGACTGCTGCCGCCCGGGACACAGCTGTGCTGTGTGTTGGCAAACAGCGTGTGGCACCACGGATGAAAGAGACGTGGATCCCCCTGCACAGCCGGATTCTTGTCATCGTCAATGTGATGTTCCAGGAGCATCCATGCGTGAGGGGCGGCCTCACCATGTAACAGGAGAAACAAGACTGATTGTTCCAAGGCAAAGCGCTGTCACATCAAGTGAGATCAGGAGTGAAAATATAGGAATTACAATTTCTACAGTCTGTGTTTTAATCACAGTTATGCAGTAAATGTGTCCAAACTTTGCCAACTTGGCCAACACGCATTTCGACCCTTCCTGGGTCTTTTTCAAGACAAGGCTGAATAGATAAATACACGATATAGATAAACAAACAATATAATGAAAATATGAAAATATGGCACACATTGGTTGTAAACGTGTGATAATTACACATTACAGAAGTAAATAAGGGAAACGCAGAGGAGCAAGGACCCATGTTCCATATAGCATAGTATACATGTCACTAGAGATAGTACCAATTGTAAAAATAGGTATCGGCAAGAAGTTTGAAAATGAAAAAAAACCACAAGGGAAACAAAAATACAATGTGGGGAAAGAGAAAAGGAAAACAAAGGGAAAAACAAATAAACAAATAATACATATGCCAGTACTCGGTTCATATTCATTGTTGTAGGCAAACCAAAAGTTTATTATATGCAAACTACCCTATCCCAATCCATATACAAATGGAGAAAACTAATGTAGGAGGCATTTCGCCCAATTATTGGAAGTCCTGATTCACACATAGGGTAAAGCGAAACCAAA
Organism: Ambystoma mexicanum; assembly: GCF_040938575.1. Taxonomy (NCBI): domain Eukaryota; kingdom Metazoa; phylum Chordata; class Amphibia; order Caudata; family Ambystomatidae; genus Ambystoma; species Ambystoma mexicanum. The sequence continues at coordinate 1,096,891,320 of NC_090923.1, forward strand.
AAACAGATACATTGTAAATCATGTTATCACAGACTCGGTTCTTATAGGATTGGTTATTGTCGGGCCTCAATGCAAGAAGTGGCACCACCAAGTACATTGTGTATGCTGTTCTTTGCTTCTATCAAAAAGTGTATGTAGGCAGTACGATACACGTCAGCTTCGTAGAAGGGTACGCGAGCACCTCTCACCTGAACAGCCAGGACCCAAAGTTACCATTTGCGGTGCATTGGCAGACTTAATGCAGCACTCCACTGCTAAAGGCGGCACATTGAGTCCCACTACTCTCGGATCAGCATTTTGTAAATAATGGACCTTTTTTGTTTGCGGATTTAATCCTCCTTAATTTATCGACCTTATGAAAGGATGAAAGGCTGCGGCAGCCCAGCCACGTTTCAGACCCGAGTTCACGGAGATCAAGCAGCCTGTGGCCCTTGTTTATCTTGCTGCAATCATTTACCTAACGGTCACCCTCGCTCCCGGGGTAAGGAGACCTGTGTTGACTTTTGGTGTCTGAGCAATGTCACGCTGCTGTCAAAAAAGGATGACGCTTCTGGGGGATTTGCATTTAATACAGCGCTCTTTAACCCTTCCCGAATAAAGGAGTCAGAGCCCATTAGAGAACACACAGTAACCTTTATAACCAATAACACCATTTCTTTGGAAAACAGCTGCTCTTTCCGCCTTGTTCCCAGGCTCTCCCAACAACTTTTCAAACCAAACATCTCGGGCACCGCCATTCTCTGAACATTAAGGTGTACACATGTGTTTCCAGCATTATCATGATGTTCCCCTACAAAAGGGCTGTGCGACCTGTGGCTCTCCAGATATTTTGGGCTACGACTCCCATGACCCCACCTCGAACTATGCTTGGTTGGGCTGTGGGCTGATGGGAGTTGGCAGCCAAAGCATCTAGTCACAAGGCCATAATTGCAAATATTGGAAGTAGGGAGGTAGGGCGAAGACACTCCCTTTCTCACGTGGTGGTAGGAATTACTTTTTCTAATAACCACTCTGCTCTGTGTCAATGATCTGTTATCAATTGGCATTATGAACTTAGATAGTCCCCGCTGTGCCTCCCCACAGAGGGCCACTGTTGTTGTGCAGGGGTCGGTGGGGGGGAGCTCGTGGGGCTGCTGTTTGGCACTGTTACAATCGAGGTTGCACCCCCATACCAGCCCCCTTTCTACCTACCTGTGCCTGTGGGTCCATCCCATGGCGCACCACACTTTGTGCGGTGTCCTGGAGATTCTAAAGGCTTCTCTGGATTTCTGTATTAAAAGAACACCCGCCCATTCATGGACAGAACCCCCTGTGATTTATTTATTTATTTATTTTAAAGTGCGCGCCTCACCCTTAGGTATCTGGGATGAGTAGAAATGAAGCATGAAGCTCAGTAGAACACCCGTGGAACTCCGCGGGGTTCCTCAAGGAATCTCCACCATCCTAGGCAGAAATGTCTGGTAGAGTTCATCGGAAGGGCCTGCATGGTCCATACGGCCGCTACACCAGAAAAGAGCTATGAATCGGAGGGAGGGGCCTAGGTTGGCGGGTGATTTTGTGACTAGAACCCTTCAGTTCATCTTTAAACAGCGGGGCATTTTACGGTACCCTATGAAAGGCCCTGAATCCCAAGGGTTCTGTAAATGTCCAAGAGAAGACGTTCACTCCACACAACGTGTTCTGTCCAAAGGCTGTTGTAACCGTACAGCGGCACTTGGGTAGTGCATGGGCCCTGCACTTACTTTTCAGTGAGTGGACCGTGTGCATAAGATGTTCCCGTTTCTTCCTCCTGAAATGACATGACCCACTCTCCCAACAAACCCCAATCCCTGCCTTAGTGTTTGTCCTGAGTCCATTTCACGTGCCTACTCAGGCTTTGCCGCAGGTGCCCGCCTTTCAGGGCCAGGCCAGGCTAGTTCAAAGTTTCCTTAACTCTGCTACTCCCAGGAAGGCTTGACTCCCGGGCACTTGAAGAAGGCCAAGCTCATGTTCTTCTACTGCCGCTACCCCAGCTCCACCACCCTGAAGACCTACTTCAACGATGTCAAGGTGAGTGTGCAATGGTGACTTAGTCTGTTCAGGTGCGTTCTTAGTACAGTTACTCTCATGGCAGCCAGGAAAGCATGCTGCAGCCAATAGCTGTACCCGAGAAGAAGAGCATGAGCCCTGCAGCTATTGCCAATTCATTGATGGGAATTTATGAGCAATGGGTGGCTACATAGAGAGACGCAGATTTAGACAGGGAGTGTTAGCGCTTTGGAATGTGCCATGGCGTGGAGGCTCTCCAGAAAATCTGAAATGTCTCCGTGTTGATCATTCTTTTTCTTTCTAAGATTTGTATGGCAAAGTTGTGCATTATGTGTTTAAGTTTAATTCTGAGTTGGTATTAGGAGCAACAGGGACAGTAGAAGTAGAAGCTTTAGCTGAGACAACACCCTTTGTGGCCACTGTTGATTAGATGCCGCCTAAAGTCCTACTTGAAATACCCTTGCCTCACCTACAAGTAGCCCAGGCCGAACTCAAGGCATCACTCCACCAGAGGTGATGGGCATGCAAGGTTCATAAGCACACATTCAAAACAATTCATTTATTTTACTGAATTAGCAGTGATTTTAACTGTTCTTTCTTCTCCTAAATTCTATCAAGAACATAGTGGCTTGTTTCACTTTATTCAGTGATGAATGCTCCCCTAGCTCTGCCTGTAGCAAAACAAAAGAGGCGTTGCTGGAGCTGGAGGGTTTAGAATGAATCTTAACCTCTGGAATTGCTCTGGGCAACTCTCCAGACCACTGCTCCTTGTCTGCCAAGCCTTTACAAAAGGGGAAAGAGCATATGCAAATCAGGCTTGCTCCCACCCCCAAAGGGGCAGTCCAGCCCAAACTACTTGGTGAAGTCCCTTCTGCACGAGATCACAAGCCTCTCCAGACATATTCTCGCCGGGATTGCAACAAAAAGATCGTATCTAAAATGCTAAATGCACGTTTAGAGCGCATTCGGCATAGTAGATACGATCTAAGCCCATAATACCGAACAGGGGTGCGGGGGGTGTTCCCCCGCACCTCCAGTTCGGTATTATGGGCTGCAGGGGTGTCCCCTGCATACATAATAGGCAGTGCGGAGGACAAACGGACAAAATCCTAAAAGACAGAACTACAAAATGCAGGCTAGTGGAGTCTGTGATTTTGTTCGGTCTTTTGGGATAAAATATAATAACCTACATCCGTTCCGGCCTCAGCGAGCATTATCAGTGAGGAGTAGCTTGGGACTCTAAACCTTCCAGCCAGCACCCCTTTTGTTTTGCTATAGTCACCCCAAGTGGGATGGGGAGGCCCAGACATGGGCCTCTATGCTTGGCATAGAGACCCAAACTACTGCTCACTGATGAGGCCCAACAAGGTTTAAACATGTTTGGTTAACCCTGCACGCCCTTGTCATCGCCAATGTGATGTTCCAGGAGCATCCATGCGGCCGCCTCACGTCTAAAACCCCGAGCAGTAACAGCTAGGTCATTAGCTCACATTCCTTCCAAGCTTCACTGTCGCAATCCTCGTGTGGCGCCTACAAACTGGGCAAGCAAGTGCCTCCCATGGCTTCCCGAATTGCCACTCCAGACTGGACAGATCATTCACTGGTCCCAGAGAGACCTGCCAAAATTCCTCTTCTCCATGCATCGCCTCAGCCAAAGCCATGCATTGAAAGGAGGAAAATGGACGTCCTATCCCCACTGACCCAGAACCACACCACTGCCAAGGGGCCAGATATCCTTGTTTCTTCCAGACGAGTGGCAGATGACCCAGCTTGTTGGGTTGCGATGGCATTGAACCAGAGATTCAATCACTCCCTGCCATCTGTTCCGGGGTTCACCCTTTGCCATCTCAATGCTTCTGGAAACAGCAGCTATTCAGGTTGTTTCTCAAGCCAAGATGAACCAGAGATTCAATCACTCCCTGCCATCTGTTCCGGGGTTCACCCTTTGCCATCTCAATGCTTCTGGAAACAGCAGCTATTCAGGTTGTTTCTCAAGCCAAGATGAACCAGAGATTCAATCACTCCCTGCCATCTGTTCCGGGGTTCACCCTTTGCCATCTCAATGCTTCTGGAAACAGCAGCTATTCAGGTTGTTTCTCAAGCCAAGATGAACCAGAGATTCAATCACTCCCTGCCATCTGTTCCGGGGTTCACCCTTTGCCATCTCAATGCTTCTGGAAACAGCAGCTATTCAGGTTGTTTCTCAAGCCAAGATGAACCAGAGCTTCTACTTCCACTTTTCGCAGTGAAGCTCCGATTACCATCCCAGACCGTTACCTGGTGCGGGAGCAAGGGCACCATCTGCGGATTGCAGTGCTGTGTTGTGTTTGTGAAGCACCTGTGTAGGCTGCACCTCACACCTTTCGTGAGCGCTGATGCAAGCTCCAAAGTAGGAGTCCTGGTCTACTAAGCATTGATCAGGAGTATTTCTGGCCAAAAGTCTGCGATTGTTTCCGTGTTCGCTCCCTCTCCCCTTTGGGGGTTTCGGAAATGTTCAAAGTAATCCAGAGGAAGAGGCTGTGGTGTAGAAGTAAGCACATGCGGGTTACCATAGAGACTACCACACTATAGTATCAAGCCCTCGCCTCCATTTGACTTGCCAACTAGCCCAAATCAGTGGCGTTTGTATTGCCACTATGAAGCAGATGGAGAATGGTCTTGGAATCCAGAGGGAATGTGGAGGGGCAGGTTTGACTCCGCGGCAATACGCAGCATCCACGGCTTCCACATGTTGGAATTGCCTTTGTGCTGCGCAAAAAGTGCTCCATTGTCTGTCTACCTTTACATGCGCCCTCAGACCAGAGGAAGAGGGCGCTAGGGCAAGAAGTGCACACATGAGTGCAGTGTCTAACTTGCACTCTATGCATCGTGTTCTTAGTGCAGGGACTTGAGTCCCATGTGTGACCTGTGGGCTTTGGGAGTTATTGGATGTGCCCTCTAGGTTAAGGTTACAGATGCATCCTCTGGACTTACCCGTCTGCTCTTCCCTCTCCGTAGTTCAACCGCTCCATCACCTCGCAGCTGATCAAGTGGTTCAGCAACTTCCGTGAGTTCTTCTACATCCAGATGGAGAAATTCTCCCGCCAGGCAGTCACCGAAGGGGTGACCGGCGCAGACAGGCTGGCTGTGACCCGGGACTCGGAGCTGGCTCGGATACTCAACCAACACTACAACAAATCCAGCGACTATGAGGTGAGCGGACTCTGCTGATCTACTTGTTCCCTAGAGATCCTGCTGAGAGACAATGTTCAAATCAGGTGACGGGCCACCAAGAGGCCAGGGAGAAGAGCCAGCTTTCTCTCAGCAACTATACCAAGCCACTCTGGGAATGGTGATAAGCTAAAGCTAATTGCACAGAAAGCCTTCAGTGCCATTTAGTGGCTTTGGGATTCTTTGCAGAGAACCTTTAGGAAAACCTACTGATAATGTCGTGAACAATATGTCGCCTTGTGCGCCTTTCATCTTCTCAGAGAACTTGTTATCCTCGCTCTGCCTAGGTCTGAACATGTGCGTTCCTGTTTAAAAGTGCCAAAACCTCGAAATAGGAATAATGTGTTATAGAAATGCCGTATTTTGCATATATGTTGCAGTTTCAGTAGGGCACAGCTTATGCATTTTATTGTAGTATAACTTGACATCATTTTGTGGGTTTTTTCTTCTAGATTCCAGCCAAGTTCCTTGAGGTGTCCCAGATCACCCTGCGGGAGTTTTTCAGTGCTGTGGTCACAGGGAAAGACGTCGACCCTTCATGGAAGAAGGCCATCTACAAGGTTATCTGCAAGCTGGACAGCGACATCCCCGAGGCCTTCAAATCCCCCAACTGTTTACTGGAACCAATGAACGCGTGAGGCCGAGGGACTGGCAACGGACCCCCGGGGTTAGGTGGGAGGTGGACCTCCAGCAGCTCGCCCCCCCCCCCCCGTCAGCCGAGTCAGACGGGCAACACACAGGCCTGGGCAACAACACAAACAAGGAGCCCACTTTTGTTGATTGCTTTTCCTGACTTTTTCGCAACAATCTGAGTAGTGCCTGGAAGCAATTCTTGGTGAACATTCATGGCATATGGTGCATTTCATAGCACACTGACCCAGTAACATGTGGTGCAAACGACCAATTTTGTGGTTCATTGAGTCATCATATTGGACCACATTGGCCAAGATCAAACCGCCCCCATTTGGCCTGCCTGGCTCAGGCATTGCGCGGTTGCCTAGTCCCCAGCTTGCTGGTTACCTTTTAGAGTTGGCATGAACCAAGTCTGTTTTTGTAGGGAGGAAAGAAGTTGTGAAGTGCTCTCTCTGCTGTGGGAACCACCGGTCCCTGTTAGAATGAATCTACTCGTAGGCCGGCTACCATTTTGCTGCTGACATTTGTCCTGCTGGGCTGCGCACTTAATCAAAACTCAGGTCTAGTCAAAAATTGCACAATGCTCTGAGCCCTTGCAAGGGCTTTTAGACTCCTCCCGCCACCAAACTGGTGCAGTTGCTTGCTTTCTCGTTTGTTTCATACATTAAAAACGTACGTTGCCAGAGAGGAGGAAGCATGGGGGGCGGGCTCATCCAAACGCAGCAGATTTTTGCAATAGAGTGCAAGTTTTTAAAAATGCGTTTATTTAATTTCCAAGATGTTTGGATTACTTTGGTCCCATTTGTAATTATTTGAATAAATCAACATGATTTTTGAGGTGGAAAGGTTTCTCAGAGTATTATTTCAAGGGCTGCTAAAAATGGGGCGAGATGGAAATACATATTCAGACAACAGTTGAATAGGCCTGCCTCTCTTTGGCAACAATACCTCCAATTCACGTGATGCTTGGAGGGCGCTGCTGGCGCTGTACTGTTGCAGCACAGTTGCTGTTGAGATGATTTCCACAGTAGGTGCACCCTGGCCCACCTGTGGTGGTTCTACAGGGGAAGTGGACGGCGCGGGAGCATTTTGGGGTGCTGTGCTGGGCTCAGCTGTCTTCTGCCATGGAGGGTAGCTTAATTCTGCCTCTGGAAAGGAAGTAGGTGGCTTCTGTGGAAAGGGTTAGCGGGCTGCCCATGAGGTGTGCTGCTCTGGTGGAGTGAGAGATTGGGCTGGTTGATGGTGCATGAAGTGGCCCAACTGAACTGTGTTCGGTGCCCGGCGTGGTGACTGTGCGTGCAAGTGCACTCCTAGGATGGTGCTGGTCCTTGCTAACCTTCTTGACACTGGCGCTCTTAGTGGTGTCATGTTTGGATGAGCACTAAGGCTAAATCGGCTGGTGTGTGTGCCCTCGTTATAGTCATGGGACCACTGATCAGTGAAGAAGGGTGACGTGGGTCTGGATGCCTCGATTGTTAGGAGTTGAATATCTCAACATTGTGAAGGAGCAGCGGCTGCAGCAGAAGCTGAACCACTTTATGGGCGCTAGAGGGAAACCTTTAGATCGCCCCAGCAACCGTGTGAGGATGCAGCAAAGACCACTCCTGAGGAAAGAACGATTGGATCAACTCTTGGAGGCTATAAAGGACTCCTGATCTTCTCTGGAAAATGAGATACAGTAAGTGGTTTTCGAGGTGTCGATGGCGAGGGTGGACCTGAAGAAGGTGAATGAGAGGGTTGCCGAGGTTGAGCAGAGAGGGAGTGAGGTGGAAGACGTGTTGTCTGCTTTGCAATCCAGAGTAAATGCTCTGGTCTCTGCCACACAATCCCTGGAGGATAGGTCGGAGGATGCTGAGGGCCTATCTAGAAGACGTAATGTAAGGACCCTCGGGATTGCTGAGGGTGAGGAGGGTCACAGCACTGAACTGTACCTTGAAAAGCCTACGGTGGACACAGTGTGCTTTAAGGGTATTTCGAAATGGTTCACCAAAGAGAGGACGCACAGGGTTGGGTTCCTGGAAGAAAACCTTGGTGGGAGCCCCACCACGGGCAATCATTGCTAAGTTCTTGAATTTCCGGGACAGGGATGCTGTGTTCCAGGATGCCAAGAGGCAATTGGAGTCTATGGTCGGTAGTTCGAGCATTTTGATGTGCATGGATTTTACAAAGGAGACCTAGAGGCAGCGGAAGTCCTATGATGCTGTGAAAAAGAAGCCGAGAGACCTAAACCTGAAATACATGATGTTTTGCCCAGCTGGATTGAAGGTGCTGGCACAGGATAAACCTTTCTTCTTTCACAGCCCGAAGGAAGCCTGGGACTGTATTGAGGAACTGGAGCATCATGGCTCTGCACTCAGATGGAGGGATGGCAATTCACAGGGTGCTGGAAATGCTCCCCAACTACATGTGCCTGTGCCAAAGGTGGCGCATACGAGGAGGGTCCTCGTGAACCCATATGGCATGTTTGACTTTGCATGACACCTCGCATGTTCTGGGACTGAATAGCTGGCAGGACACTGGTTCAGTTGATGAGCCTGAATGACCATGCAGGAAGCTGCTTATTGCTGGTAAACTTTAGCTTTTACTTGGGATCGTATTGGTGGGTGCTGAGGGGGGAAGTGTATGTACTGGAACATATGGTCTGCCATTGTTACTCTGAGGCTGTTCTTTGGGTGAGGTGGTAGAGTGGATGCTTTTGCGTATATGCGGGAGGGGGGGGGAGTGATTAGTGGGTTGGGATTTGCAGGCTCATTTGGTGGGTTGGGCTGTTTGGACTTGAGCCTACCCATGAGTTTTTTTCTCCTGACTCAGCTTGTTTACTGGGCTGCTTTGTGTAAAGACTGGTAGGGGGTGTCTGTACTTCTGCTCTCTATATGGTAGAGGAGAGGCACAGAGGACCCCAGCCAAGATTCTCTATTTGGTAGCAATGGACGAGCAATCAAGGCCTAGCTTCTCAGGAGGTTATGCAGGCTGGTTCTTAAGTACAGTGTACTCCCTGAACCCCCACAAAGGAATGTCCACACACTGTATTACTGAAAACAGTCTTTATATAATTAATATTCAAAGGTATGTACACGATCACAATAACGCACTTTGTACTCGGAAGTCAATAATGATAAATATATACAATTCTAAAGTGGTACCACCAATGTTATCAAATCTCATTAAAGTGCATCAACTGTACGGTTAAAATGTCACACAGATCAGTAACGAGGAAACCAGCAATAGAGATAGGCAGGAACGTAAGATGGTTGAAACAATAGGCAGAATGCTGGCCCAGTTACCTAGACACAGTTCTGTGTGGAGATCCCCCCACCTGGGCAACCTGTAAATAAAGATATATAACACAAGCCCAGTCCATGTAATGTTCTCTTATTAAGGTTTTACCCCCCCAATATACCTGGTGGAGTAGAGTTCTCCGAAGATGCATCGACCGATCCTTCTTGAGTGCCTCCCTTTAAAGCAGGAGCCACGGATCGTCGAGAGGCGTCGGGGGAACTTGGCGTTCGGTGTCGGGGAATCGACGGCCCTTCTTGAGTGCCCTCCCTTTAAGGCAGGAGTCACGGGTCGTCGAACGTCCGACGCCGAACAGGTTGAATTACGGCCGTGAAGTGGCAGCTTCGTTCCTAGCGGTGCTCGTCGACGACAGAGCGTTGGCATCCTGCAAGGAAGAGGCGTGCGGGGCACCTCGGTGATGATAGTTCTGGACCGCAAAGAGATGAAGAACTGTGGCCCAGCAAGGGCGTCGAGTCGTCGGCGTCTCTGTGGTCCTCAGGTGGCGGGAAACCCACTGGCAGATGCTCCTCGGCGCGTCGACGGTCGGGCCTTCTCCAGTGGGATAAAGCGGGCGACGATGCAGACGAGAGCGTCCGATGATCAAATGAATTTCTTAGCCAAACGGGAGCACGGCGGCTCCGGTCGGCGACGGCGGTTATCGACAGTGGCGGACAACAGTCCAAGTGCTTCTCCTTGTGATTCCGCAGCAGTCCCCGTCTCGGGTCGGCATCCTGTCGTAGGTCTGTCTACCAGGGAGCTTTGGAAAAGATCAGCTGTGCACGATGGTCCCTTGTAGCTCGGGAAGAGGGCGCCTTACCAGGTCCTCTCTGGGTCAGTCCTTGGAGGCACAGCAGCTTTCAGATTGTGAAGGAGAGCAACAGCAATTCTTCTCGTCCAGCAGGGCTTCAAGGTCAAGCTTCAGTTACTCCAGTTACTCGTCGTAGTAGACTTCAGCTTCTGAACACGATTCCTAGCATTAAGAGGTCCCCAGATATACTGTTGATCTCCCATTCATTCCGCTGGGTCACACTCAAGCATCCAATCACAACTAAAGGCATTCAGGCAGTCAGGCAGCCAATCAGCCAATCAGACACACGAGGTATTCAGGTCATTCACTTCTCTCCAGACACACACAACAAGTTATGTGTATTGGGACAAGTACCGAACCATTCAACACTCCAAGCTGCATTCATACCGGTTTCGGGCAGGGCTGTCTCAGTCATTGTGTCAACCACCAGATACTAGACATCCACAACACAGAATGCATATTCGTCACACACTCTATTCACCCAGGTCCCACCCACAGGAGGTACCCACAACATACATCACCGGGAAGGCTCCAGCTAGTCTGGCCGGGCCTTCACAACAACACCATATATGGCACTTCCACCCATCAGCCAGTCAGGGGGAAGGGACAGAGTCAGAGCTTCCCAGGACTTTGGGAAAACAAGGTAATGGGTAATAGAAAGCAAGAGGCCACCGGGGCCATCTCGTTTTCCATCAGGAATCAACTGATCCCAATGGCAGGGCCGGGGTATCCCAAAATGGAGGATACTCCGCGCACCTGTCAAATTCAGCATGGAGCTGCCACCAGCCCATACCCTGCTCTATGGGCCACCCACAGGTGCCCAAAAACATACACTAGTGGCACAGGGTATCCCACGGGTCCGCTCACCAAACCAAAAGAGAGAGGGCTGCACCGCCAGGAGTCTCACAAACTCCTGCGTGGAAAACACGACAGAACACACGATAAAAAGCAGTAAAGGACAAGGATACAGAAGCCCTGTCCCTCCGATGCATTTCCAGCATCACAGTCGCCCCCCCCCCAGACTGAGGTGGAGGGTGCCTAATCCCCCACGGGATAGACACCCTCATCCAGACGGTCAACATACCTTCTGGAAAGGCCATCTGTATTATCGTGACTCTTCCTTGGTCTGTGCTCTATGGTGAAGTCTAGCCCTTGCAGGCTAATGGACCACCTGAGCAGTTTCGGGTTCTCCCCCTTCATCTGCATAAGCCACTTCAGGGGCTTATGATCTGTTTGGACCTTGAAGGTAGACCCCGTAAGGTAGGGCCTAAAACGCCTAAGGCTCCAAACTATACTAAAACATTCCTTTTCAACAGTAGCCCACCTAAGTGCTCTACCCTTGAGTTGTCTACTGATGAATATGATAGGATGTTCTCTCCCTTTGTCATCTAACTGGGGCAAGACAGCTCCAATTCCGGTGTCGCAGGCATCCGTCTGGACGATAAAGGGTCGGCTGTAGTCAGGCGCACACAACACGGGTGCCCTACACAGACTTTCTTTCAAGCCATCAAAGGCCCTCTGACAGTCTTCGGTCCAATTAACCTTCCTAGGCTTTTTGGGTGAAGTCAGAGCTGTCAGGGGTGCAGCTATGGTTCCATAGTCCGCCATGAAATTGCGATAATACCCAGTGAGGCCCAAAAAGGCTCTCACCTGGGTTTGAGTAGTGGGAGTCTACCAGTCCTGTACATCCTGTACCTTACTGGGGAGAGGTTGGATTTGACCCCCTCCTACCTCATGATCAAGATACGCGATGTTCCCCTGAGCTATCTGGCACTTGGTGGCCTTGATAGTGAGGTTAGCTCTTTTTAAGGCCTGCAACACTCTACCCAGATTTGTCAAGTGTTCTTCCCAAGTGGAACTGTAGACGGCAATGTCGTCTAAATAAGCCACACAAAAGGCTTCCAGCCCACTGAGAGCATGATTGACCAATCTCTGGAAGGTGGCAGGGGCATTCTTTAACCCAAAAGGCATGACCCTAAACTGGTAGAGTGCCTCTGGTGTTGAGAACGCCGTCTTTTCCTTGGCATGGTCCGTCAGAGCTATTTGCTAATAGCCTGAGGTGAGGTCAAAGGTGCTCACAAATTTGGCAGCACCTATGGTGTCCACGAGCTCATCAGCCCTGGGTAATGGGTGCGCGTCAGTTTTGATGACGGCTCCTCAGTAGTCCACACAGAACCTCCAATCTTTGGTACCTGCCTGGGAACTTGCCTTGGGGACAAGGACCATGGGACTAGACCAGGGACTGGTTGAGGGTTCAATAACACCCAGATCCAACATCTTGGCGACCTCAGCCTGGATGTGCTTCTTAACCGTATCTGACATTCGGTAGCTCCTGCTCTTGACAGGCACGCTGTCACCAGTGTCAATTTTGTGCTTACACCACGGTGTAAGGCCTGGCGTTAGCGAAAAGAGAGAGGCATACTGCTGGAGCAAAGTCCTGCAGGCCCTCTGCTGCTCGGTTGTCAAATCTGGAGAGAGATGCACTCCCTCCACTGAGCCATCCTGAGGGTTGCTATGAAGCAAATCAGGAAGGGGCTCTCTCTCATCCTCTTTTTGCTCGGAAGCCAGTAAGAGACATGAGACTTCGGCTCGCCTGTGGAAAGGCTTGAGCCTATTAACATGGAATACCTGAGGGGCTACCCCTGGGATTCCCATGTCAACCAGATAATTGACCTCGCCCATCTTGGAGATTATCCTGAAGGGTCCAGTCCACTTATCTGCCAATGCCCGAGGCTTGGTAGGCTCCATCACGAGGACCTCCTGTCCCGAGTCCAATCCACTTGCGAGGCTTTAAGGTCATGCCAGTATTTGTTCAATTCCTGGCTGGCCTTGAGATTCGCTGTTGCTTGACCCATCATCTGTGTCATCCTCCGTCTGAGGCCTACCACATAGTCCCCCACTTGCTTGGCGGGACCTGGAGGGGTGGCTTCCAAACCTTCTCTGATCAAGGCAAGGGGCCCCCTCATGGGATGTCCAAAGAGTATCTCAAAGGGGCTGAAACCAACATCCTCTTGAGGTACCTCTCTGTAAGCAAACAGCAGGCATGGCAGGAGGAGATCCCATTTACTCCTTAGGGGCTCTTCCAAAGCACCTAGCATGCCCTTGAGAGTTTTATTAAATCTCTCAACCAGACCATTGGTCTGGGGTGGTAAGAGGTGGAGAACTTATAGGTTACTCCGCACTCTTTCCACATGGTTTTCATGTAACTAGACATGAAGTTGGATCCTCTGTCAGAGACAACCTCCTTGGGGAATACAACATGGGTGAAAATGCCCGGGAGAGCCCTGGCAACCACCTTGGCAGTTACAGTCCAAAGGGGTATAGCCTCAGGGTACCTGGTGGCATGAGTACCTGGTGGCATGATCTACCAAAACCAGGATGAACCGATGTTTACCTGACGTGGGAGGGTCAAGGGGACCGACGATGTCGATGCCCACCCTCTCAAATGGTGTGCCAATCACTGGCAATGGCTGAAGTGGGGCAATGACACCGCCTCCAGTCTTGCCAGACAACTGACAAGTTGGGCAGGTCCTGCAGTGGGACTCCACTTCTACTCCCATCCGAGGCCAGTAGAAATGGGCAGAGAGCCTCTGCTTAGTCTTCTTGGTACCAAGATGACCAGCCAAGGGCACCTCATGTGCCAACTTCAGTAGGAAAGGCCTGTAAACCTGGGGTACCACCAACCTCTTGAGGGCACCAGGTTCAGGCTTAGTGGGCTCACTAACAAGGAGCTCACCCTCCCAATAAATCCAGAACGTCCTAGGCACTTCTCCTTGTGCCTGGGACAGGGCCTGTTTCCTCAGACCCTCGAGAGAGTGGCACTCTCGCTGTCCTTTACAGAAGTCTGCCCGGCAGGGTCCCCCTTCAGCTAACAAGCATTGAAGATCGGGATGATCCTCCGGGTTGAGAACCTCTCCCACAGGAGAGTCTTCTGGCTCTTCTCCCACAGGAGTTGAGACAGGGTTTACCACTGGACCCAGCCCGTCCGGAGCATGGATCCCAATGGGTGCTGTAGGAACAGCAGGAAGAGAAGAAGCTCCCTCCACAGAGGGGGCCTTCTTGCTCTTCCTTTGTCTTGCCTTAGGCCGCGCCTTCGGCTCGGGTACCGGACTCACAGCCGGACCTGGTGTCACCTGTGACCTAGTGACCGCAGCAGCAGTCATGGGAAGACTATCCGAGATCAATCCCAACTCGACTATATCATTACCTAACAGAATGTTATCAGGGACATTGTCCTGAACCAGGACAGGAAGCTTTGCTGTCTTGTCTCCAATTACGAGTGTGACTAAGGCTACAGGCGATTTGGGAGGCCCACCAGGTAACCTGGTGGTTCTCAGAGGAGCACCTACATAGTCCTCTGGCTTGAGCAGGGTCCTGTCCACCAATGTCATGCTCGCCCCAGTGTCTCTCAAACCAGTAGAAGGCTGGCCATTCAAGAGGACACTCCTCAAAAACCTACGGGTGTTCTGTGGGATAGTCGCCAGTACTTCCGCGTACTGGTCCCAGGCCCCAAGGGACACTAAGGAAATCTCTACGGGAGCACCAAAGGTGATTCCGGTAGAGGAAGGGAGGACAGTGGCCTCCACCTCAGACATGGGGTAAGGGTAGGTCAGGCTGACAGCCTGTACTCCAAGTGCCTTACCTTTACACTTGGAGTCACCCCTTCTGTGATCCAGAGCCCCACAGTCCCAACAAGTGCCGGGAGTGCGGGGTACGGTACTGGAACCACCGGGAGCCTGCTTTGCAGCAGGTGGACCACTACTCTTATTCCCACCCACAGATGACTTATCCCCGCTAGATTTTTGGGTCTTTGGAGAGGAGGGTTTAGGTTTACACGACTGACTGCTTTTGGGACTCCTCAGCTTTCTGAGAGGCCCCCTTTTCTTTGTCCTTGTCCTTCCCACTGGAGTCCTTAGGGGACACCCGGTGAGAGACCCACTTGTCAGCCAGCCTAGCCAGCTTAAAGGGATCCAAAATGTTCTGGTCAGCAACATACGGACGCAGCTCCGGTGAACAGGCTTCAGAAAAATGCTCAAAAAACAACAGGTGGGACAATTCAACAAACGTTTGCACCTTGTAACCATCAATCCACCCCATCATATTCATGTGCGCCGCACTCGCCCAGTCAACCCAAGAAACATTCTCTCTTTCCTTAAAATCCCTGAACCTTTTAAGGTATTGGGTAGGTGCCTTGCCAAACTTGGCAATCAAAGCAGATTTCATACACTCATACTGACCCCTTTCTTCCACACTCAGCTTCAGAATACAGTCATATCCAGTTTGAGGCACTCTGCTTAGCAAACACTTAGCCCAATCTCTTTTGTCAACATCATGAATTGCACAAGCCATTTCAAACGCTTCAATCCATTGGAGGATATCAGAACCCTCCACAAACACACCAACCAAATCCTTCATAAATTTATTGGCTGGGGACCTGACACTCTCACTGGGTTTCGCTGAAGTCTCCACTCAAGCTTTCTCTAGCTGGATTCTCTGACATTCAGTGTCCTTGTCTTTGAGTTCAAGATCCCTGTTCTTGAGTTCAACTTGTTGAGCCAACTCCTCCTTCTTAAGCTCAGCATCTATTTCCAACTTGCGATATTCAAAGGCCAATTTCATCCTTAATAACAAGCTCCAAGGAATTGCTGGGGTTCGGAACAGAGGCAGCAGGAATGGCGGCATTCCCAGAAACAGATTCAGTAGAAACCCCAGGGGCAGAGTCCTCAATGGTTGCATTCCCCCCCTCATCAAGAGTTTCACCATCGGTCTGGTAGTCCACCAGGACAGCTATCAGATCAGCCCTAGACTTATCCACAAAGTCTAACTCCCTGGCTTCACAAGCACTCTGGAGAGCCTCTAAGTTCATCCGAGTCAATTTACCATTTGCAATAGACTCCATTGCTTGTAATGCAGTTATTTTGTACACAACCAAACCTTAATTTAATAAAGTGCAGATATTTTGTAAGTGGCACGGTTATACACTGATTCTTAAAACCATAAGCATCCCACCGCTGCCACCAGTGTAAAGACTGGTAGGGGGTGTCTGTACCTCTGCTCTCTATATGGTAGAGGAGAGGTACAGAGGACCCCAGCCAAGATTCTCTATTTGGTAGCAATGGACGAGCAATCAAGGCCTATTTTCTCAGGAGGTGATGCAGGCTGGTTCTTAGTACAGTGTATTCCCCGAACCCCCATAAAGGAATGTCCACACACTGTATTACTGAAAACACAGTCTTTATATAATTAATATTCAAAGGTATGTACACGATCACAATAACGCACTTTGTACTCGGAAGTCAATAATGATAAATATATACAATTCTAAAGTGCTACCACCAATGTTATCAAATCTCATTAAAGTGCATCAACTGTACGGTTAAAATGTCACACAGATCAGTAACGAGGAAACCAGCAATAGAGATAGGCAGGAACGTAAGATGGTTGAAACAATAGGCAGAATGCTGGCCCCATTACCTAGACACAGTTCTGTGTGGAGATCCCCGCCACCTGGGCAACATGTAAATAAAGATATTTAACACAAGCCCAGTCCATGTAATGTTCAATAGTCTTATTTCCTCCTATTAAGGTTTTACCCCCCCCCCAATGTACCTGGTGGAGTAGAGTTCTCCGAAGATGCATCGACCGATCCTTCTTGAGTGCCTCCCTTTAAAGCAGGAGCCACGGATCGTCGAGAGGCGTCGGGGGAACTTGGTGTTCGGTGTCGGGGAATCGACGGCCCTTCTTGAGTGCCCTCCCTTTAAGGCAGGAGTCGCGGGTCGTCGAACGTCCTACGGCGAACAGGTTGAACTACGGCCGTGAAGTGGCAGCTTCGTTCCTAGCGGTGCTCGTCGACGACAGAGCGTTGGAGTCCTGCAAGGAAGAGGCGTGCGGGGCAACTCGGTGACGATAGTTCTGGACCGCAAAGAGATGATGAAGAACTGTGGCCCAGCAAGGGCGTCGAGTCGTCGGCGTCTCTGTGGTCCTCAGGTGGCGGGAAACCCACCAGCGGATGCTCCTCGGTGCGTCGAGGGTCAGGCCTTCTCCAGCGGGATAAAGCGGGCGACGATGCAGACGAGAGCGTCCGATGATCAAATGAATTTCTTAGGCAAACGGGAGCACGGTGGCTCCGGTCGGCGACAGCGGTCGTCGACAGTGGCGGACAACAGTCCGAGTGCTTCTCCTTGCGATTCCGCAGCATTCCCCGTCTCGGGTTGGCAGCCTGTTGTAGGTCTGTCTACCAGGGAGCTTTGGCAAAGATCAGCTGTGCACGATGGTCCCTCGTAGCTCAGGAAGAGGGCGCCTTACCAGGTCCTCTTTTGGTTAGTCCTTGGAGGCACAGCAGCTTTCGGATTGTGAAGGAGAGCAACAGCAATTCTTCTTGTCCAGCAGGGCTTCAATGTCAAGCTTCAGTTACTCCAGTTACTCGTCGGAGTGGACTTCAGCTTCTGAACACGATTCCTAGCAGTGAGAGGTCCCCAGATATACTGTTGATCGCCCATTCATTCCACTGGGTCACACTCAAGCATCCAATCACGACTAAGGGCATTCAGGCAGTCAGGCAGCCAGTCAGGCACACAAAGCATTCAGGTAATTCACTTCTCTCCAGACACTCACAACAAGTTATGTGTATTGGGACAAGTACCGAACCATTCAACACTCCAAGCTACATTCATACCGGTTTCGGGCAGGGCTGTCTCAGTCATTGTGTCAACCACCAGATACTAGACATCCACAACACAGAATGCATATTCGTCACCCACAGGAGGTACCCACAACATACATCACCGGTAAGGCTCCAGCTAGTCTGGCCGGGCCTTCACAACAACACCATATATGGCACTTCCACCCATCAGCCAGTCAGGGGAAGGGACAGATTCAGGGCTTCCCAGGACTTTGGGAAAACAAGGTAATGGGTAATAGAAAGCAAGAGGCCACCGGGGCCATCTTGTTTTCCATCAGGAATCAACTGATCCCAATGGCAGGGCATGGGTATCCCAAAATGGAGGATACTCTGCACACCTGTCAAATTCAGCATGGAGCTGCCACCAGCCCATACCCTGCTCTGCGGGCCACCCACAGGTGCCCAAAAACATACACTAGGGGCACAGTGTAGTATCCCCACCCATGGGTGCCATAAGGGTATCCCACGGGTCCGTTCACCAAACCAAAAGAGAGAGAGCTGCACCGCCAGGAGTCTCACATAAACTCCTGCACGGAAAACACGACAGAACACACGATAGAAAGCAGTAAAGGACAAGGATACGGAGGCCCTGTCCCTCCAATGCATTTCCAGCATCACACTTTGGTCACACCGGTGGAAAACCTGATACAAATAGTTTACAAGGGGCCTTTTGCCCTCCTTTTTGGGATTTGGGAATCGCGTCAGTATGTTCGGGTAACAGAGCCAGGGAGGAGGGTGGTAGGATTGGTTTCACGGATTGGGCTCTTTATTGGAGGTTGATTTGTACTTTGGGGTGATGGGGTACTTTCAAGGGCGATCAGGGAGGTCTTGACCACTTTATTTATGATCTCTCTGTGGTGGCACTGAATATATTGAATTGGAAAATGCATGTAATCAAGAGTGTGATCAAGAGAAGTAGCGTCCATTCATAGACATAACGTTAACATTGTGGAGGCTGAGTTGGACAAGTTGAGGTCTAGGTGGTGGGGCAAGTGATTGGTACCTCGTTTTCTTCCTTTGCTAAGGGTGTCCTTATCTGGGTCAGAGAGTCTGTGCCCTTTTCTGTTCAGAATACGTTGATTGACCCTGGCGGTAGATATGTAGGAATAATTGGTAGGCTAATGGAAGGGTGAAGATGTTGGTGGTTACCTATGCACCGAACCTGGAGCAGGCTGACTTTGTTAGTGGTATTAGTGATTTAATAGCTCAGCATAGGGAAAACTGGGTATTGTGGCCGGGGGATTTTAATTGTGTCCTGAATAGGGACTTGAGGTTGCAGAGCCGGGCATCTAAAAATCTCTGATCTGCTTCTTTATGATGCCTGGAGGTTGAAGGCATGGCTTAGAACGATGGTATTCATATTACTCAGGCATACATGGTTCCTTTTAGCCCATTTGATTATGGCATTTCTAGGTGAAGAGGTGGTTGGTAAAGTCGTATCCCTGGATTGAATACTATCTGATCATGCTCCAGTTTGTTAGAAATTGTGAGTGAGTGGTGCCATTTTCTTTTTCGATTCCTAGTTGGAGCTTTAACGGCAATATGTTAGTGAACGTGGCATTTAAGACAGGGTCATGTGTTTAATATCCCCGCAAAAATATCAGCATACAAAAATATCGCCATATTTTTGCTGTGATATTAAGGCATGGAACCCTGCGGTGGACACCCCCGCAACTCCCGTATGATTTTAAAAAGGAGCGGTGGACACCCCTGCAAACCCCACTCCCAAAAAACCCTAATATTATCCCCACTAAAAATATTGCCTATGGCCGTTCCCGACAACGATATATAGGGCGATATTTTGTTGGGGATAATATTACCTGATAACTTTGACATCTCTGAAGGAAGATATTCATCAGTTTTCTTGGAGAGAAATTAGGGGTCCACTGAGCATAGGTATACGGAATGGGGGGCACTGGATCGTTTTTATTAGGAGGAGTGCGCATCTCAACAAGGTTGTAGTGCGGAAGGGCTGTCGAGCACCGTTCTCTTTTGAGAATGAGATGTTGGCGATGGATCAAAGGGAGGGTAGTGGTGACGATGTGCAGTCCGCCAAGATGAGCATGGGGCGGGAGCTTGATGAAGCACATGATAGGTTGTCCAGATTTGATTCTGCTGCATACGTGGCATGACATCATGATGAAGGGGATAAGGCAGGTAGGGCTTCTTGCCTGGTTGCTGAGGAGGGAGAGTGGGAAGCGAACATGGGAGGGCAGTGCCAGATGCGATGGTGAGATGGTAACCCTGAAGGGATTTACGGGGGGTTTTCCAACAGTTTTATAGGGGGGACTTGTATACTACCCCGAGAGGTTTTTGAATACGTTCATGCCAATGCATGGCTAGAGGAAACAAACTTGGATAAAGTCAACAGATGAGGCAGAATGATGCGCTTGGGTGCACTGCTGTCACTCGCAGTCGCGGCCATCACCGCGACTTGGCGATTTCTTCCGCGTTGGAGTTTGAGAGGACGCAGAGGAGGATTACTTTAGTCCTTTTTCTGTGTTCGCTCCGCAGCTCCGAGCGCGGGACGCAACGCTGCCGGGAGTATTTAAATCCCCGCCTCCCGGCAGTCGTTGCGTTGCAACCCTCCTCTGTTGTTTACTTTTTCGACTCTGGGTCCTTCGCTCTTCCTCTGCACCTCGCTTTGGAATTTCTCAGGGGTTTCTCCCCTTGGATACTTTTCTCCGGGTTCCGGCCTTTCAGAACACCGTACTTTGTTTCCCATTTTCTCTTCGCCGCCTTCCCTGGGCGGCGCTAGCTGTGCTTTTTTTTTTTTTTTTTTTTCCCTCTCCTCTCTCTCTCTCTCTCTCTCTCTCTCTCTCTCTCTCTCTCTCTCTCTCTCTCTCTCTCTCTCTCTCTCTCTCTCTCTCTCTCTCTCTCTCTCTCTCTCTCTCTCTCTCTCTCTCTCTCTCTCTCTCTCTCCTCTCTCTCTCTCTCTCTCTCTCTCTCTCTCTCTCTCTCTCTCTCTCTCTCTCTCTCTCTCTCTCTCTCTCTCTCTCTCTCTCTCTCTCTCTCTCTCTCTCTCTCTCTCTTTCTTTCTTTCTTTCTTCTTTCTTTCTTTCTTTCTTTCTTTCTTTCTTTCTTTCTTTCTTTCTTTCCTTTCTTTCTTTCTTTCTTTCTTTCTTTCTTTCTTTTCTTTCTTTCTCTCCTGTTCTCTCACCTGGCTCTTTTTGGTCCAGTCAGCGTGGGGGTTCCTCCGTGCTCCTCCCGCAGTACTTTTCTGGAACATTATCGACCTCCACTACAGCCTCCTCTGCTGCTGCCTTCTCGCCTGCGCTTCAGGCCTACTGCTATTGTTGGACTTGGACATTTATTGGCCACCCTTCAGTTGTTGGAGATCCTTCGCTTCCTTCTTTTCATCTGGGAAAAACTGGCCTTCGCAGACAAGTCTTGGCACCTCTTATCAGGGTTTTTTCCCCTCTGCGGGTTTTTCCTGCATTTCTGGCTTGATACCGGAAAGGAGGTCACTGTGCCGCTGTTCTCACCCAGCGGCACAGTGGCTTCTCTCCGTAACAAGCCCACGCACAGAGAAAGGAGAGAGACTACCTGGCATGTCGAGGATTGCAAGAAACCATTGACTCGGAAAGCCAGGTGAGGAGAACGTGGGTACAGGGGAAACTCAGCCAAGGGTACTTGTCAAGTCACAGATTGCAACGCCAAAGAGTATCACGATGTCAGGCTGAGGAACAGGTCCAAGAGCTGTGGAAGGCTTTTCAGGCTATGTCCCAGGAGCTACAAGGGGTCAAGACTGAGAATGCTTTGCTTAAACAAATGGTTGCGGCCAGGGAACCGATCCCTCGGAATTGCCACCCATGGCACTGTCCTCTGGGAAGTTTGATGGCTCCCCCAAGAAGGTGAAGGAGTTTCTTGAAGCAAGCCTGGTTCATTTCACATTCAGACCTCGTACCTTTGCTACAGATCAGACCCGGGTGGGTTTCCTAATATCCAACATGACTGGAAACGCTCTGTCCTGGGCCACCCCATTGGTGACTAGTGGAAACGCCATTTTGCAGGACTATTCGGGGTTTCAGAATCTTCTCAAGCAGACCTTTGAACGACCAGAGCTCTTCTTCACAGCCTGCGAAGATCTGTTGGATGTCCGGCAAGGCTCGCTAGATGTTTTATCATATATTTCCTCTTTCAAGACATTAGCAGCCGGAGCAGGATGGCCCGAGGCAGCACGGTATGCCATTTTCAGAAGAGGACTGAAGGAGGAAATTAAAGACGAGCTGGCCAGATCTCCTCGTTCTCCGACTTTCTCAGATCTACTTTCTGATGCACTTCATATAGAGTATCGTCTTCAAGAGAGACAAGTTGAACGTCGGAAGCAAAGGATTCCTGGCCATATCCCAGACCCCTCTGTACCCGTTCTCCCTAGTCGCTCTACTAATATCGTTACTGAAGAACCCATGCAGATCGGTGCCACCAGGGCGACCTTGTCCGCAGCTGAAAGATGTCGCAGAAGAGAGAAAGGACTGTGTGCCTACTGCGGATCAGATCAACACTTTCTCAGAGACTGTACAGAGCTGTCCAATAAGAAGTCGGGAAACGACTACCCTCGGCGTCAGTAGGGACAAGCGACCGAGGGTCTTCGAGCAATCTTCATCGTCCCTCTGTCTCTCTGTGGTGACCTCCTCGGAATCCAAGGAGGACTCCAGGCTGATGGTCATTCCAGTACAACTCAACCTCGGAAAACATCAGGTGGAGACACTGGCCCTATTAGACTGTGGCGCGGCAGGAAACTTCGTTGACACCCTGTGGGCAGACAAGGTGGGTCTCCGTAGGATTCCCTGGGCAGAAGGTCAGAAGGTGGAAGGTGTGGACGGTTCACCTTTGTCCTCAGGTCCCATCAACCATACCACTGAAGATCTCTCCTTGACGATTAACCAACATAAGGAAGTTATGAGTTTTGATATTATCAGGGCTGCCCATTTCCCCATCATATTGGGCATTACCTGGCTCCGTCGACACAATCCTCTGATCAACTGGACCGAAAATCAAATAAGTTTCAGTTCCCCGTATTGTGCAACCAACTGTTTTTCACTGGAAGGTCGAGCTGATCTGCAGCCAGTCAAGGTGTTTCCCAACAACCATGTTGGTATCCATGCTTTACCCAATTTCTGCTCTGGCTTCTCTGAGGTATTTCAGGAGTGCCTCCACGCCAGACTTCCACCCCATCGACCAGAGGACTGCACTATCGATCTGGAGCCCAATGCCTTGGTTCCGTTTGGACGGATGTTCGCGCTCACCCAAACCGAGAGACAAGTCCTAAGGAGATACTTGGATACCAACATGGAAAATGGTCTCATTCAACCTTCAAAGTCTCCAGCAGGAGCCCCTTTGTTTTTCATTAAGAAGAGAGATTCCGCCGATCTTAGACCCTGCATCGACTACAGGGGCCTGAATACAGTAACAGTCCGTGACCGGTATCCTATGCCCCTTATCACAGACATTATTGAGGCGGTGCAAGGTGCTCGAGTTTATACCAAACTGGATCTTCGCAACGCATACCATCTGTTGCGGATTGCCAAGGGTGACGAATGGAAAACCGCGTTTCGTACTCCTCTGGGCCTATTTTAGTATAAGGTTATGCCGTTCGGTTTGGTGAACGCCCCAGCGGTGTTTCAGAGGTTTATGGACCGAATGTTCTCCGACATGCTTTCCATCTCGGTCATCATCTATTTAGATGATATCTTGGTTTTTTCCCCTAACATGAGAGAACACATAACACAAGTACGACGAGTTTTGGAGCGTCTTAAGGTGAGCAATCTACTGGTCAAGGAGGAGAAATGCATATTCGCTGTACCATCGGTACATTATCTGGGATATGTTCTATCAGAAGGAGGGATCGCCATGGATCCTGACAAGGTACAAGTTATTCTTGACTGGCCAGCCCCGACCTCTGTCCGGGAGGTCCAGAGGTTCCTGGGTCTTTCGAATTACTACAGGAGATTCATTCCTAACTTTTCGGAGGTGATATACCCCATCACCCGCCTACTCAAGAAGACGGCCTATCCTTTTTCCTGGTCTACTGAGGTGGAAAAGAGTTTCTGTTATCTGAAAACCCTCTTTTGCTCTGCCCCGATTCTGCAGCATCCCAACCAAACTCTCCCATTTATTCTGGAGACAGACGCCTCTGCCATAGCTGTCGGAGCAGTGTTGCTTCAGTCCTTTAACAAGGTGGAGCATCCTGTCGCCTATCTCTCCAAGACTCTTTCTCCCAGCCAACTCAACTACTCGGTTCTGGAAAAAGAATTGTTAGCAATGAAACTGGCTTGTGAGGAATGGAGGCACCTTCTCATGGGTGCCCGCCATCGGTTCCTCATTCGCACCGATCACAAGAACCTAAAGGCTTTACAGGACATGGAATGTTCAAACTCCAGGCAAGCTAGATGGGCCTACCTATTTTCGCAGTACGACTTCCAAATCACGTACATCCCTGGGTCTCTCAACCGTCTGGCTGACGCTTTGTCTCGCAAGGATTCCCACTTGGAAACAGTAGCTGTCAAGTCTGAGCCATTGTTCCACAGAAATCGGATCCTAGCCATGGTGAGTTCTTTTCTTCAGGAGGTCAAAGCTGCTGTTGCGCAAGAGGCTCCTCATATCTCTTTTCCAAATCAAGGACGGTTGGGTCTTCTACAAGAAGAGGTGGTATATCCCTGAAGGGTCGTTGCGCCGGAAGATCCTAAAATGGTGTCATGACTCTCGTCTAGGCGGACACAGAAGCAGAAATGGTACGATGGAACTTATCTCGAGGTCATTTCTTTGGCCCAACATCAGGAGAGACGTGTTCAACTACGTAAAGACCTGTCCAACTTGTGCCAGAATCAAATATGCCTCGGGAAAGCCCCTAGGACTTCTCACCCAAGTGGAGATACCGACTCGCCCATGGGGACTCATCTCCACGGACTTCATAGTGGAGCTTCCTGAGTCCGAGTCATGCACATGTATCATGGTTACGGTGGACTCTCTAAGCAAGTTAGCCCATTTTTCTCCTCTTCCTGGACTTCCTTCTGCCACTACGATGGCAGAGACATTTGCCCGAGATATCTTCAAGCTTCATGGCCTCCCCGACAAGATAATATCCGATCGAGGAAGCCAGTACATTTCCAAATTCTGGACGGCTTTGTGTTCTCGATTGGGAGTGGAAAGGGCCCTTTCCTCTGGGTTTCACCCACAGACGAACGGCCAAATGGAGCGACTCAACGCAACCTTGGAGCAGTACTTGCGATGCTTTATTTCCCAGCGTCAAGATAATTGGGTTTCTCTACTCCCTACTGCAGAATTCGTCTACAACAACTCCAGGCACACTGCCACAGGCCTATCCCCTTTTTTTTGTACCTACGGTGTTCACCCGCGTTATCTAATGCCCGAGGTGCCCAGGTTCTCTAACTCTCCGACTGCGGAAGAGGTGCTAAGAAATGTCAAGGAGGCCAGGGACAGTGCATTGCTAAGCTTGACGGATTGTAGACAGCGGAATAAGATTGAAGCCGACAAACATCGCAGGGAAGCACCTTCATGGAAACCCGGGGACAAGGTGTGGTTGTCCACCAGATTCCTTCCCAGATGGACAAAACCTTCTAAACTGTCTCCGCATTTCTTGGGACCTTTCCCCATCCTCTCCAAGGTCAATCCTGTTGCCTATCGTCTAATACTCTCTCCATCTCTCAGACGCATACACCCTGTCTTTCACACCTCTCTTCTTAAGCCCTACTACTCTGATCCACATCGCCGGCTTCTCAACCGGAATCTTCCTGTCACTGCTGCCAACAAGGAGGAATACGAAGTTTCTGCCATTCGCAATTCTAGATTTCTTCGTGGCCGGTTGGAATACCTCCTGTCATGGAAGGGCTACCCGGTATCGGAGGATTCCTGGGAGCCTGCTTCTCAAATACATGCCCCTCAGCTGTTGGCTAGGTTCCATCGCATGCACCCGGGTAAGCCCGAGTGGTTGCACTCTAGGGGGGGGCATACTGTCACTCGCAGTCGCGGCCATCACCGCGACTGGCGATTTCTTCCGCGTTGGAGTTTGAGAGGACGCAGAGGATTACTTTAGTCCTTTTTCTGTGTTCGCTCCGCAGCTCCGAGCACAGGACGCAACGCTGCCGGGAGTATTTAAATCCCCGCCTCCCGGCAGGTCTTCCTCTGCACCTCGCTTTGGAATTTCTCAGGGGTTACTCCCCTTGGATACTCTTCTCCGGGGTTCCGGCCTTTCAGAACACCGTATACTTTGTTTCCCATTTCTCTTCGCCGCCTTCCCTGGGCGGCGCTAGCTGTGCCTTTTTTCTCCGGCGGGGTGTCTCTCTCTCTCTCTCTCTCTCTCTCTCTCTCTCTCTTTCTCTCTCTCTCTCTCTCTCTCTTTCTCTCTTTCTCTCTTTCTCTCTTTCTTTCTCCTGTTCTCTCACCTGGCTCTTTTTGGTCCAGTCAGCGTGGGGGTTCCTTCCGTGCTCCTCCGCAGTACTTTTCTGGAACATTATCGACCTCCACTACAGCCTCCTCTGCTGCTGCCTTCTCCGCCTGTGCTTCAGACCTACTGCTATTGTTGGACTTGGACATTTATTGGCTACCCTTCAGTTGTTGGAGATCCTTCGCTTCCTTCTTTTTCATCTGGGAACAACTGACCTTCGCAGACAAGTCTTGGCACCTCTTATCAGGGTTTTTTCCCCTCTGCGGGTTTTTCCCTGCATTTTCTGGCTTGATCCCGGAAAGGAGGTCACTGTGCCGCTGTTCTCACCCAGCGGCCACAGTGGCTTCTCTCCGTGACAAGCCCACGCACCAGAGAAAGGAGAGAGACTACCTGGCACGTCGAGGATTGCAAGAAACCATTGACTCGGAAAGCACAGGTGAGGAGAACGTGGGTACAGGGGAAACTCAGCCAAGGGTACTTGTCAAGTCACAACTGCACAGTGTTACAGGATGTTGAATGGGTGATTGATAATCTGGGATTGGGTAAAACCCCAGGGATCGATGGTTTAACGGTGGAGGTGTACAGGACTAACAAGGAGATGCTTGCTCCGAAGCTCTTGGAAATATTTATTGAGGCGTTGTTCCTGGGTGGACTCTTGAGTTCTATATTGGAGGCTTTGGTCGTGGTTCTGCCTAAACCGGGCAGGGATACTAGTGAATGCAGCTCTTATAGACCATTATTAGTGATCAATGTGGATATTAAGATCTTGTGCAAGATATTAGCTGGTCGATTGAAATTGGTGAAAGGGAATATTGTGTACCAGAATCAAACAGGATTTATTCTAGGTAGGAGCACCATGCGTAATCTCAGGAGGCTTTTTCCAATCCTGGATAGGTATAGAGGCAACAATGCAGGTGTGGCGGTGGTTAGTCTTGACTCCTACAAGGCATTTGATTCTGTGGATTGGAATCTAGTGCTTGAAAAGATGGGTCTGGGCACTGGATTTATTGGCTGGGTGCGCCTCTTGTATGAGGGGGCTACGTCCAGGGTCAAGGCGAGTAGGGTTGTTTGCCCTAGTGATTGAGCCACTAACCAGGGTGATACGCAGGAGACACTAGATGGCAGGTTACAAGTGGGTGGAATGATACATTGCATTTACCTATTTGCGGATGACATACTACTGTATGTGTGTGTTCCGGTCGGGAACTTGGAATGGGTGCTGGATTCAGTCAAGGAATATAGGGCTTATTGTAGTCTGGTGCTTAACCACAATAAGTCTGCTGCTCATACAATACCTGAGGCGGTTGGCAGTAACGTGACGCATTTACGAATGGAGATTCTGGCTGGTGGCTTTTCGTATCTTGGAATTGAAGTTAGTGCGAACTGGGACTGGATCTATCAACGGAATGTTGAGCATGGTATGATTGTGCTTAGTAAGTCGCAGACCTTTGGGCGAAATGCCCACTATCAGTACTTGGGCGTTTTTCAGGTGATACCAATGTCGCTACCTAATGAATACTTTCAGAAGTTACATAGGATATTGGGGAAATTGATATGGAAAGGTGGGGAGTCGAGAATTGCTTTATCAATGTTGCAATTACCTACAGGGGTGGGGGCATTAGTGCGCCACATTTTAAAGCATACTACTGGGCTGCTCTGTTGCAGCGTCTAGTGGATTGGTTTTGGCCCCCACAAGCGGACGACATCACTAATATGGTTGCGAAAGTGTCTAGGCCACTCAAGCTGTTTGATCTCTTTGGATCCTGGCTGGAGATACTCAAATCGATCTCCTCTCCTGGGGACACACTTATACGTGTCAGGTGACAAGACCTCCGGGTCGGAGGGTGCCCTTTCTTCTGAAGATGACTTTATTGTGCAATCGGCTGGGTTATGTTCTCAGAGAAAAGAGTGGTCGGATGGGTCGAGGAGGATTTGTATACAGAGGGCAGAGCTCTTACGTACCAGGAGCATCGGCCTCATCATTCTAGTGTTCGACGTAACTTCCTGGAATATGCAAAATTGATGGTGAATGTTAGATTTCTGTGGGAAGGATTTCCAGGGAGGCCTACGCCGCACACTATTAATGTTACACTGAAGCGTTTGATGGAGGGCGGCAAACGGATATCGGAGATGTATACTGCTGAGATGGCGTCTAGACCAGTAGGTGGGGTTAAGGTGCGGAATCACTGGAGAAATGACATGGGGGGGATTACTGATAGTGAATGGGCAGGGTGTTGCTTCATGTCAAACAGGTGTCTAGGAATGCCACCTTTCAATGGATACAGTCAAATGCATCATGAGAGCCTATATCACTACAGTAGTTCTTGCTAAAATGGCGCCAGGAGCTGACCCCCGCTGCTGGTGCTGCAAGAAAGACACTGGGACGTATTGATGTATGTGGTGGAGTTGCGGTACGGTTAGAGCATTCTGGAATGGAGTAGTTCGTACGCCGGTTGAGCTCACTGGGATGCAGATCCAAGTTTCAATCAAGCTATGCTTTTTGGGGTTACTTCAATAGGGGAAAGGCAAAAGCCATACAATGCTTATTACTGATTCTAGCTAAAAGGCGCATTGCAATGAGGTGGAAATCGCTGGGTGGACCGGTCCTGGAGCAATGGCCTGAGGATCTTAAGAGATACATTAAAACTGAAACGGATATTGCTGACAGATGAGTCGACCCGGTACTGAGGACGGTCACTGTAGTGTATGACAGGAGGTGTGGGATTTGCTGCAAGCTCCACCTGATTTAAGACCGCCCTGACTTAATTTGATTGATTGGCATGAGGGATGAAAGATGTGTTTTCCGGGCTATGTGCCCTGGCGAACGATACAAAGCTGAGGTCTTGTACGCGCTAGCTTGTTTTTCATGATGCTCTACTTGTGAATCGATGGGGTGGATGAACTGCAGAAGTAGGGTTCCTACTGGAATGGTATTTGGATTAACTGACAGGCTCTGGCTCACTCTGTCGTTCCTGATGTAACATGTGTAATGTACCTGGCAAAGTGCCATGTTTTTCTGCTATTGTAAATTAGGTTGGACCCGCACATTTCAATGAAAAGAAGTTTTTTTATAAATAAATGCCATATTACTGAATCTTTGACGACGGACTGGCGGTCCCTTGTCAGAAAAAGATCTCACTGAGAATGATACCAAGCCGGAAGGAAACCAGCAGAACACATGCAATGCTTCCAGAAGTCTCTGTCCTAAGAGCTATGGCCTATTGTTATCTTGTTGCATAATCAATGCCCATACTAGTGGCCTTATTAACTGCAGCTGAGCGGTGGAGGCGCTTCAGACCCCCGCAGGTTAGCAACCATATAAAATGGCACCATGAAAACACACAGAAGGAAATGGTCTTGTCTCACAACCCCAGTGTCAGGGGTAGCAGTGTTTGTTCACGTCCCAACAAACAGAATGAGTCGGGAAATACTGTGAAACCTGGTCCTGTGCTCTGAGATTCCCAGGAGCCCTTCTATGGGAAGTGTGGTGATCGCAGCGCGCAGGAATGTCTCTTTTCCTTCCTGCTGCATAGGAGGACGGATCTGCAGCCTGAGTCCACAACCGCTCCCCCTCCTGTTGGCGAATTGAGCAGCGCTCTGTCGTGCCCTCAAACGCATGGTGTGTGTGTGTGTATGTAGTCTGTGCCTCCACCTGGTTATTGGAGGGCAGCTCTCTCGGTCGTGTACTGGATCATATGCTGTGAATTGTCATAACATTTCTACAAATTGCTTTCAAAATGGCCCCATGTCTATAACGCGATGACGTCATCACTCTCGTACTGTATCCGCGTGATGACGTCATTGCAGCATTTTTCGGCCCCTTAAAAGCCCTCGAATTATGGGAGGGCTTGTGCATCAGATCGGCTGCATCAGGCACTGGACAATTGGATCCAATCCTTTTCTGGCTGTTACTCAAATCAAAAGGTATGCGTTCTTTATCCCACTAGTTGGACATCTTTAATACTTGCTCTTTTGGCTCTACCTTCCACTCACACAAGTAACTGAGTGGATGTTTTAATTTTGTTGTCTCTCTGTTTAGGCCAGTGACTGAAAATAACTGGACCTTGAAAAATATCAGCAAATCTTAAAAAATTAAGAATTAATAGCGCACACTAAGATTTATTAGTGTGGTGAAATAGGTGAGTAGCCAACAGGATAATCACTAAAATGTGGACCCAATTTGCCTATAACTAGGAATAAAACACTAGATCACTCAGCCCTTAAATTAAAAGCGAGATGTTCTTTCTTTCCCACACATTTCCTGCCCTTCACTGTGGAGTTATCAATCATGTAACCTTTGTTATGTCACTACACCTTAACCAAAATATTTATTTATTTTGTATTTTTAAATCATGATATTACTTTGTTCCTTAGAAACGTCCATAACAATAACCAGTGACCACGGAAATGATCCTATTTACACATAACCATTCATGGGATGGTTGTAAGGGTACAGTGAACATTTAGCTGAGGGAAACTACCAGATGGTCACTTCGCTGTTGTTTCCATGGCGTATGTTATTGTTTGTGATCTGCCCTTTATTACCTGAATGTTATTACATTGTCTAAAGCCTGTCCATACACTGCTACATTGTATAAACAGGCTTCCCTTTTTGCAGGAAACCTAAGTCACCTCCCCCTACTTCAATTTATACTTGACACCTTTTGAGATACTATATATTTCCTGTGTGGCTCACTGATGCTAAGCACATGGGCTAGTCTCTCTCCAGGGGCTTCTATCATTATATGTTTGAATGCTCCTTGGGTTGCCACCTGACTCCATGCCAGGAGGGACTTCTCACTCCACTCCTGAGCTTTGCTTTTACCTTAGTTTTATTTAGGTCAGTTTTACTCGATTGAAGTCACCCAGCACTGCATCTCCGGGCAGGCAAGTGATGGAGAAGTGAAAGCCTAGTACTGGAATGTGGTGTCCCTCCTGACATGGACTCCAGTGGAAACCATCATTGAGGAAATTGAGGAAATCCTAAATGGGACTCCTCTCAGCCAGGGCCTATGTGCACAGCATCACTCACCTGAAAACAGTCTGTTCCCTTTCACTGCCTCACACACTCGCCTCGCAGTGAGCTCCTGCTTCCCTGTCCTCTGTCATCTGTCAGTCATGCGGTCACTGGGATACTGCTAATCCAGTCCAGCCTCCATGCAGACACCATGCTGCCACCTACTGGCAGATCCCTGCGGTCACAGTCCAGAGCCACCCAGCCAATGAGCAATCAGCATGAGATTACACCAGGAACCAGAGATCTGAAAACTTATAACATCATTCTGACACAGGGATTATATTCGGACAAACATTGCACCCGCTCTGCCATGTTCTGAAGGCCACGGTGGCTGGGTGTAAGTTGCTAACACTCCCGGTAGGGCCTACATAGCTGGGGTTCTTTCCTATTCCCCCAGCCCCACACACATTTTACCATTGAATTGAATAAGGCTGCATGTTGAATGGATGGGAATGAAAAGAACAGAGCATGGTCGGGTGTGGGTGCCTGCAACAGGCTGCTGCTACGTTGGAAAGGGTACTGGTCCATCAATAAAGGATGTTACTGGTCCATCAATGAAGCATGAGGACTTGAGCTGGCTGTCCTTTTTGCTGGAGCCTCCCCTCTCCAAAAGTAGCCTAAATGAGCTAACATAAGCGGTCTTCTCTCCCATTATAAAACCCTGTTGTTACCAGTTTAAAGTGCACATCATTGAGAACAAACACTGAATTGTTTGGATAAAAGCAACTCACAAGCTGTGTGGAAGGGCTATTCAATTTTAAAGTTATGGGAAACGGAACTGTGACTAAATGCGGCTGGTGATACCGATCTGCCGGCACCTGATATGCATATTTGGGCCAAGTGGGCATTTAGTCCTCTCCCTGCTTTGTAAGCCAGTAGGATGCCACATGCCACTGCCAGGTATAAAATACCTGCCTGTAAGGATGTGATCTATTAGAGGACCATATGGGGGTGAAACCGCACATTCTGCCTCACTACGAGTTTGTCGGAAAATCGGTGGCAAATCTACCGATTTCCCACCAAACTAATTACTGTTACCACCACTCGCATTACCACAGGATTACCGGTGGGTGTAGGGGGGATTTGAGAGTGCATAGGATTCCATGGCGATTTTTGGTGGATTTACTGTGAACACAAATACTGCGCAGTAAATCCGATGATTTTTGGAGGTAAAATGGCTGGAGGTGAATCGCACACTTTACCTCCAAACTCAGAATTCGGCGGTGCAGTAAAATTGGCAGAAATTTCATTACCATCCAAAAAAGTGGCGGTAACGAAATCACTGAAGAAAAAGCCGAAAAGGTGGGCAAAATACAGAACCTGGATTTACTCTTATTTGTATAAAAACATTTTTTTTCCCTATTGATAAGTAACCTCTATTGAGGTACACGAGTGAGAGTGACCGACTGGCCATTTTTTCAGTCTGCTCTGCAAAAATCAAAACATTTATTTTTCAAAGGTTTAGAGACTTTATAATAGTTTTTTTGAAAAGTAAGACGGAATATAAAGAACATAGATATCAAAGTATTTTTCAAAATGTCGTTTGAAGAAATTGAAGGCCTTACAACGAAATGCTCAGAAACCTTAGGGTTTACATCGGAAGAAGTGACAGCAATTCTGGGTTTGATTAGCGAAACAGCTATTGATAAATCTACCAGTCAACCCGAAGGATCCTGCAAAACTAATCAAACAGCTGAAATACTTAATTAGCAAAGAGATAAATCGCAAATTACACGCCATTACACTTGGTAGATACTTTAGGAATCAAAGAATTCCAAGAGGCTTAAGAATACAGTTACGCCAACACTGGGTAAAGAAAGCAAAGAGTTTGTCAGAAAATGGGAAGCAATTCTAAATAAATGTTCGCTTGATTTTTTATCTAAGAATCTAACGTCACTAGATGCTGAGTTTGCAGAGTTTGAAAAAGAAGTAGTGGAGAGTTTGGGAAAAAAAGATTATGATTTGATATTAACAGAGATAAATGACAAACTTGAAGGCTACAAAAGGGAACAGGAACAGAAAAAGATATGTAAATAAGGCGCTCTTCACAGTTACGAGGAACTCGAGAGAGATGCATGGGTGAAAGACAAAATCTTTATTACCTCCATTGCACAGCTTGTGCGACAGGCACGCCAACTTTGAAGAACTTCGTTTCGACTCCAGTTAGGTCAATGGACTCCACACAAGTGGAACGCAGAGTTAAGAGAGTACAGCCCTGATTAAGGATATTATGTTCTCCGAAATGCATTGGCAATGATTAGAGCTCTCATCATTACTATATAAACCTAGTCGGTCTGTTTGCTACCTTCCAGGCAATAGTAAACTTAGGAAGCAGTTTGACTATATATCAGTTCGAAATTCAAGACACAATTACTTTTCATGCTTATTTTAAAAAAAATACAGAACCTGGATTTACTCTTATTTGTATTTTGCACAAGTATAAAAACACATTTTTTTCTCTAATGATAAGTAACCTCTATTGAGGTATACGAGTGAGAGCAACCGACCAGCAGGGTGTGTTACACTCTACTTTCTTCACATTGGTAATGAAATCACTGCCATTTGTTTTACAGTGAACTCGTAATGAGGCCAATGAATGCCCTGTTCACAAATCGCTTGGGGGACCAAACTTAAAGTACCTGCCGTAAATATTCAAGAAGCATGTTCCATAGAGATCTCCAAGGCAGATATGCCTTGAAAGACGCGCCCCTGCAGGCTTCAAGAGAAATGAACGCGGAGGTAAAACGTTAGCAGCGCAAGGCTCCAAATTATGCAGCAATCGGAACCTGGCGCTGAGGGATAAAAGATCCCGTTAATGTCTCCATGTTGACCACCAGGCACAGGCCTTGGATGTATAACCCACATGCCCAGGCAGCATCTCTCCGAGTAGCCCCCCTAAGTCACTATTACCAACTATGCCCTCTTTCCCTGCCACTTCTGTGCTTTATGGCACTGCCGTGTCTCCCTTACAAGCACTTGGACGTTCTTGATGGTTTCAAATGAAGGCATGGTGAGCGGAGGTCTATGCCCCACGCGACACTCACACACTTTCCTGTCTCTTCTCCGGCATTTGGATTTCCTGGGGTTTTGTCATGCGTAGCTACTGAAACCGGCTGTACCTTTACATTCCCGTCTTCCCGCTCCTACCCTCTCCTTCAGTGGTGCCATGAAGCTGCTTTTGTCTACAAATATGCAGGTTTATAAATCACCAATGAAATCAAATAAGACCATTTTGACCTCCGCTGAAAGGCTGCATTGGTACATCCCAAAATATAATGGTGGGGGTGGGTGTGGGTAAGCTGTATGTCCAATGTCTGAAATGGATCTCAACCACCATGGAATAGCCTCCTCTCACTGGCCCGGGACATTCCAAGTCCAGGATTGCTCCATGATTTCACTTGCTCTAAGATCGCTCCTCAACGCGTGAATGATCTGATCGATCGCTGTAGCCTCTAACAGAGAGTGGAGAAAGCACAGCATTGCACCTGGGCTTTGAAGTCACACATAATGGGAACCTTCGCCCCTCTGGAAGTCCAAAAAGCTAAGACCGCTCTACATAAAGATGGTCACGAGAGAGAGACTGGGGAACCTGTCTCACAGAGTGATAGCGAGACTCTGATAGGGTAAAGGCAAGGCCAATGGAACCAGTCAATTGTGCCAGTTGAGCAGACAGTGAGGCACAAACCAAGCTTGTACTGATAAGTGGCCCATGGCCGAAACAGGTGTCTTCTCAGGAGGGGGTGTTTTACCAAGAGTCCATGGAGCTCACCCCATTCTTTCTTGTGTCCCAGGGAACCTGTGCTCTGCTTTCAGCAGGCCTGCTCCAGAAAGAGGTGGTTTAAAGGCATCGGGAATTACTCGAGATGAATCTGCAGACCTTCCGTGTGCTCGTGTGCAAGCTCTGGTTTCCCATGAGCTACAGTAGCTTCCAAAGCGTGCAGAAGTTTTTACTAATCCAAACGACCCCCCCCAGAAGGAAAGGGGCGAAAGGGGAATGGGAGATGTTTCAAACAAGTTGAAAGATACAGGTTTCCAGTTAGGGCATGAAAGACGAGCACATGTTTCGAGGTACAGGTAGGGTTAGAGTTAGCGGTGGAGAAGGTAATATACATCAATGGGTGAGGGGGATTTATAGGGGAACTATTGCAGCGGGCGGGAGCGGTGCTCCTCTACTTTTATTTTTTACGTTTTACTGTTCCTATACTTTTATTTGAAAAAGAAACAGTTCCAGAATGGTTTGGTTTTTAAATACAAGTGTAGGAAGAACTTGAAACTGAACATTCCTTTAAACAGCAAATATGTTTGGGGGTTTGGATTTCGCGTGGGAGGGGCATGGTGATGGGATTTGCGGGAGCCGGGGCAAGCCAGCAGGGAATATAGTTCCACTACTTCTTTTTGTACACTTCGATCACTGGGCTATAGAGTTTGAAAAGGATAATAGTAAATATACCAAAGTTATCAAGTCATAGACAGGGTTATATAATCCCAGATAGAAAGAGCTGGAGACTACAAAAGGGGTCATAGATTTGGAGAAAGGGGTTCTAGCATTAGAGACAGATGGAGTTATAACGTTAGGGACAGAGGGGTACAGAGTTCGAAAATGTATTATAGAGTTAAAGAAGGGATTGGAAACCAAACGTTAGAAAAACAGGCTGTTTATTAAGAGGTGTAGGTTGCTTTAGAGGTAACAACGTATGGTTATAGAGAGGTGCGGGCAGAGGGAGTTGGAGTCGAGGACAGGGTTATAGAGACGGGGTTATCGAGCGAGAGACCGTGGTATAGAGTTTGCAATAGTTCTGTCTAGCAGGAGAAGATGGCCCATAGCTCAGGCCGCGTTAAGTATATTGTCAGGTTAGAACCAGTCGCTAACATCCCAGGAGAGCTACATAACTCCAAAGATCCCAGTGCAATAGTTCATACATGAAGGAAGTGCCAGCCAGCCAGAGAGAATTTCCAAGCAGAAATAACTCTTCCTAGCACACTTCTGGATAGAACGCAGCATACAGATAAACGAATGAAAAGTGGGGTAAAGTAGCCTGGTATTGTTTCATAGTGAACCTCAAGTCTGGCTGGAGTTCAAAGAACCAAATAGCAATGAATAGCGTGTAAGGAACAATACGTACTGTATCCTGGCGGAGTGTGGGCACACACAGAGCCCAGCACAGTAAATAATACGCTAAAGGCTATCTCATGTGGTCACAACTGTCATGGGCCAATCGCCAGCATTGGAGAACCGTCTATGTTGGGATTTGCTGAATTGAGTAGATTGAGGTTGAGGACTAGGGATGGTAAACAAAAAGTTGAACTCAGCCTGGGCTTCATAATGTGCCTTGTGGCTCGGGGTCTAGGGCTGTCTGACCTGCAGTGGAGCAGGGACTCACCCACATGGCTACGTGAGCTTAGCTCTACGAGGTGATTCAGCCTAGCACTTTGAGACAGACCCCTGCGCTCACAGGAGCTATTGTGCCAGGAATCATCTGATCCTGTGGTGGTTGTACTAGACACCAAAAGAAAGGAATGATCCGGTTTGTTACCTGTCTGGGTTGACTTGATATGGGGCTTTCGGGGTTCTGCGTTCACTGTTAGGCACTCTACTCTTCTGGGTTCTTGTTCATGGAAGTTTGGGCAGGTAGCTCCGCGGGCATGCGTCTGGGCAAAGTCTTTGGTCCTTCTTAGTCCTGTTGTTCTTGCAACTTTGGTAAGTGTATTGTCACCAGGCTGGTCCAGTGCAGAAAGATCAAAGACTTAGACATGAGCTCCCTCATTACAGCCCTCAGCTGTTTGGCCCCCTACTCACAGTATAGACAGTGGCTTTAACTCCACACTAGCCACAAAGCACTTATAATGAGATGCTCACCATGACAGTGCTGAACCTATGGTTAGATTGGGATAGTAGCACAGCCACCGTAATAAATCGCAGTCGCAAGCTGATTGTGGAGCCAACCTGAAAATGTGTTTCTTCTATGTCACCAAATAGTCTAGATGTCAGTACAGTGACTGCCTCAAACCCCCAGAGTGAGGGCAGGGAACAGGCCTTTTTCCACATGTTGTGAGAAGGCTGCCCAGCACCACAGGAGATGAGGGCCAACTACAGCATGGTCAAGCAGAGAGGATGTGCATATCCTCTTATCTGGTCGCCTCCCAGAGTGGAAAGAATCCATGAAGAAAAGCCAGTGGCAGGAAGACTTCCTGATGTATGACACATGGGCCAGTACTTCCAGGAAAGAAAATGTGACTCATCCCACAAAGAGGAGCATGAAAACTGAGCAAGACCACCACACGCCATGGGAGCAGCTTGCCCACATCTGCAAGACAAAGAAAGAAAGCAGGCTGAATCGGGGATTTCGGGGAACCTTAGTAATAAGGTTTAAGTAAAAACAAAAAAAATCATGTTTTTTTTTAGAATGTATATAATTCAGGGTGCTAGGGAGGTTGACCAGCCCTGGCACAAAGGTTGCATAACATATACAAAAGTTAAAGGATCCTGTGGTTGAGGATACTGTTCTCTGCACACCAATAAACTGCTGACAGTCAATATTCGAGAAGATTGATTATTTTTTGTTTCACTAACTACAAAGAGAATTTTTAGGCATTAGGTATTGAGGACCATTTTTCTGATAGAAAATACTTCTCACCAACAAATATGAATACAGACACAAATTTGATATATTGAACTTATCGAAGGAAATACTCCGATCCATTATTTCTTTAAATTCATGGCTCAACACGTTTCAGGATCAGAATAGCCCTTCATCAGGAGCAATAGTATTTCAAATCTGTCAAAACTCAATTATAGGAAATATATCCATTTATTTATTACATGGCCATCTCCAAAATTTGATGATGGTATCTGACAAACCTATGTGAAATATTAAATCAATTTTCCTCAATTTTGATCTTCAAAGTGCTTAAACTGCGAAAAACTGTCCTTGATACCTAATTCTATTCTCAAAACGCTACTGAATCACAGGTAGGGATAAAACAGACCTCTTGCTCTGTGCGCATACACTTGTATAAACAAAAAGACAGTCCGATATTTACTTAGGTGTCACTAAACACTCTTCCCACAACAAAAAGTGGTATCAATTATCACAAAATTTTATTAAGATTCTAAATTTCATAAAACAATCATAAAAATGATCATCGTACATAAAACATATACATTATGCTTAAAACCACACAAGTAGAAATACCATAAGTACAGCAAGTTTTCAGATGTTCTATAAGGATCTTACATTGTGTGTACAACTCACACTCTGATTCCTATGTCACACTACTAATGGCCTATTTCCTATTGGTATAATACAAACAACCCGACTTTTACAAGTTTCTGTCCTTAAGATACAGTGATGTAGGACATTCTTCAGGGGAAATTGTCTTGTGCCGCAATTTAAAAATTCTTCTTTCTTAGGGGAGAACTCTCTCTGCTCAATCATGAATCTTGGGCTTTCTCAGTTAAATATTGTAGATTCCCGATTTCTTCAGGTATTCTAGCGCTTCCTTATCTCTCCCTTCTCTCTATATCAAAGCAGGGTTATGCTACAGTATGGCTGAACATCTTGATCCCAAGTGTTCTGTAAGGATTCCTCCTGTATACTGGTGAGTACCAGACTCCACTCCCCTTATAGGGCCAAGTTCTTGAACATCCTTTCTCTTTACCACCAGCCCGTAGAAGCACCAATCCTGTGTTCCTGCTAGGATCCCAGTGGAAGTGATGCTAAGGAGGGGGAGGAACCACTTCGGGGGGCAAGGGTGGCAGGAGTAGATTCTGCTTGCGGGGGGCTGTGCACACTGATCTCAGGAAAGGGAGAGACGCAGTGCACAGAGCAATGACATGCTTTACAGTGCAAAGGAGGGCAGGTCAAGTAGTTCGGGTCCGTGCTCCCGGTTCCAGTCTCTGGAGAATTAAGATGTAATAGTTCCATGGGGGCAGCGTCTGGTGTCCCGATCCGGCCTGGACAGGCCAAGACAGGCATCAAGGCACTTAAGCGTGGCCCTTCGGTGCAAACCGGCTGCACCTGCCGGCTTTCTGCTGGTGTTTCCTTGTGCTCTAGGGGCAGCCAATCATGCTGCAGGAGGGTGGAGCGTAGAGGAAAGTCAGTCCTTCTGGGGGCACAAAGAGTGCTTCGGAGAAGCCGTCAGCCATTTTTAAGTGACATTCTCGGTCGATGCAATGCCTGTATTGGGGGTGCTGGCGGTGCTAGGGGTGCCATCCGATGTTGTAGCTCGCATGAGCTGATGTTAGATGAACAGGTCAAGACAGGCATAAAGGCGCGATAACCTCAGAGGTATAGTCCTTGCCCTAGTATAAGTACAGATATGTCATGACATGCAGGATGACACCTGTGAACTGGGAGTGTCTTGGGACCGTGAAGTAGATCTTCTTTTGGGATTTCTTACAAAACCAGCTCAATGTCAGCCAGGTCAGATCGTTTATCCTTGTCATTACCTCTCCAATTGGCTGTCAGATGTCAATAATGCGAAAGCACTGTCAGCTGAGGAACAGCCACTGACCCCAACTCCTGCCACCCAAAGCATAATAGCGACTGCCATTGAATCTGTCCCAACTGCCCTGAATTAAATGACTTGGCCCAAACCTTCACAACTGTCTAATTTGCGTTTCTATTATTTTTCTAATCTGTTTTTTTTATATGATGTTCAGCATATGCAAAAAAGGTTGTCTTGGTTTGAAATGGAATGGTAAATGTTAGATATGACCCCAAAAAGATCGGGTAGCCACATGGCCTTTAGAAGGTAGACTTCCCAGATGGGGGTGGCCATGGTTGCATCAACAGGGGTGTGTGATATAGGAAGGGAAGAGATAGAAGTTGGTAATTAAACAAAGCACTATAATGATAACTTGTGGTAACCTATATCAATGTAAAGAATCTGTCTCAATTCATCTATCTGCCTTCTAGGTTACATTCCAGTTCCCTAATTGTTCAAGAGGAGCAGCGGTCAGATTAGGGCATCACCTATAAGTATTGACATCCAGTAGAGGGAAGGCAGAGGTTTCTTATAAGGTGTGGGATGAAGCAAATACAGCCTTGCACCATTGAGTGTGCATATGGGCCAGTCCCTCAGTGACGGTTTTGTTTGTCTGGAAAGAGCCACAGGGCTCATTACTGGGGCACAGCTCACCAGCACAGATGCAAATGTATTTGAGCTCTGTAAAATGTATGCCTTCAGCTCAACTACCAGAGAAATCCTAATGCACCTTATCTAGAACGTCACGGCCTCAGGAACAGCAATGGAATGGGACTTTCTGAACAGTAACTCATAAGCATTAGAGAAGAGGTGAAGCATCAAACCTGGCCACTGGAACTTGGTGAAGACTGTGGTGGGTCAGACAAAGGAGGCGGACCTCCCTGCTCCTGGACAGGCCTTTTCCTCTTTAATAGTCTATCTTGAGATGGTTCCTTGTGACATATGTAGCTCCTTTAATTCCTCAGGAGGACTCTTCCACCTTCTCTCAGGTATTCCCTGTCTTAACTTATTTACAGTTCCTTGTTTCCCCATTTGAGGGTCTTGGTCTCCACTCCTCTGAATTTCTTTTGCATCAATATTCCTCTCACTTGTACTTGTTTCACAGTCCCTCATTCCACAGAGATCAGTGTCACCGGTCCCTTTTACAACTTCGTTATCTTCTGAGCATTTCCACTTATGGGAACCAAAATGTAGATTCTTCTGCTCCTCTTTGTATGTGTCTTGGTATTCCCAACCACTAAGACAGGTATTACCAGTCTTTTGACTTTCTTCACTATCGTTACTGTTTTTGTAATCACTGGAACGAGTGTGAGGAATCCCTGCGTATTAGTTGTATTCTCTGCTGCTTTCACAGTTACTGGGACGAGTATGATGAGTCACTTTTCTCTTTTCTCCTTCGTTCTCCACGTCCTGTCGACCGAGGAACTCCCGGAATGTCCTAGCTTCTCTCTCCCAAGTTTGAACTTCCCATGCTTCGCCTGCTCAGTGAACACGACTCTCTAATGCAAGTCCTTCTTTACTTTTATGCATCTGAGCTGGGTCCTCCCCAGCAGAGGATCTTTGTCCTTCTTCTCTTTCCCTGAAGCATTCTTTATTACTCAGTGGTTCTGACTCTTCACAGTATTCTCTATTTGCCATGGAGGCATAATCAGCATTACTCCCCCACTCTTCTTCTTCTCAGTGGATTTGTGTTGGCTTTGAATACTGGAAGTTGTATTACAATGGCAAACAGTGGTCTGTTCAGTGTGAGGAGTCAAAAATGGAAGTCAGACACAAAGTTGCCATGTTTTTGGTTAAAGGCTTTTATTAACACAAAAAGGTTTGGAAAATGCCTCTCTGACCCTGCTCTAAGAGGAATTTCCCTACCTGTGTCAGGATGTCAAATCCAAACTGTCCTTGTGTCCAAACGTTCTATCCTGACCCTCACACCGCAAATCAAACTATAAGGTGAAAAGGGAAATGTCCTTAACCTGGTGATTGCAAAAAGAGTTCATAAAGGAAAAATAGAACAGCCACAACA
This sequence comes from Ambystoma mexicanum, assembly GCF_040938575.1. NCBI lineage: Eukaryota > Metazoa > Chordata > Amphibia > Caudata > Ambystomatidae > Ambystoma > Ambystoma mexicanum. The sequence continues at coordinate 1,096,932,887 of NC_090923.1, forward strand.
TAAAAATTCTGCATTGTAAAAGAACCTTGGTTCCAGAGGGTGAATCCCTTCCCCTGGATTCTTCCTCAATGACATTGATTCTTGGTTTAACAGTTCTTTGCGTCTTTCTTGGCCCACAACAATTCTGTTAGTTACACAGCTACTTATCCTTGAAGCTCCTTGTTTCAAATGTTCCTCATTGTTGTGAGGGGTCAGAAATGAAAGCCGGACACAAAGTTGTCATGTTTTGGTTATAGACTTTTATTCAACTTAAATGGGATGGGAAAATGGCTCCCTGGCCCTATTCTACAGAGGAGTTTCCCTATCTACAAACCAAAACTAAGGCTCTGCCTTTGTTAGGATGTCATGAATCAAAAAGCCGTCCTTGTGTCCAAAACATTCTATCCTGACCCACATACTAAAACAAAATAACAAAGTGACAAGGGAAACGTGTATAACCTGGTATTTGCAAGAAAGTGTTCTTAAATAAAAGTAGAATGGCTCAAACGTAAATGACCTCCAAAGAGGAAAAGGACCTTAATTCCAGAGGGTGATTCCCTGACCCTGGATTCTTCACTGGTATCACAAATGCCTCTGGGACTAACAGTTCTTTATGCCTTCCTTGACCCACAACAATCCTGTTCGACGAACACAGTTCTACCTTGCAAGTTCTTCTGCAACAAAAAGTTCCTTCCTTTAAACACAGGTTCCTTCCTTGTTTAACAAACACTGCTTATGCTTTATACTTCTTTTAGGTTTGCAATTTGCCTGCTAGGCCTCTTTATGCACTTCCAACTACCAGGTGTACTATCCTGCCAGGGCTTCTCTTGCACTTTCAAATGCCTGGTATACTCTCCTGCCAGGACTTCTCTTGCACTTTCAAATGCCTGGTATACTCCCCTGCCAGGACTTCTTATAGTTCCCCTTTATTTTTAAGAAGCATACACCTTTCTTGTTGGCTTGGTATATCTACTTGACAAAAAATCCTCTTTTGACTTTACTTTCTGAAATTTCGCAATGTTCAAAATCTTCTACACTTTTGTTTCATAAACAATCTTCTTGTCATTTCACTTTCCATACATTCCCAAGGTTCCAATTCTCTATGGCGTGGTTGCCGAAACGCCACCAGGTCCCCACTCTGCTCCGGCAGACTCACTGGCTCACTGTAGCATTTTCAGGCTTCCTCGTGCTTAAGTAGCATACCTTTGCCACTGGTTTCCCACTCTGGGTGGCTCTGACATCTTTCTAGGCACTCACATCCCTGCTCCTACACAATGGCTTCTCTCGGACTCCAGGTAAGGACAACGCTGCTTCTTGGGGCTGCTGGATGCCCATCTCTTGGCATCTGCACGGCATGCCTCGCTCGCACCATGTTTCTTTCCTCCTTCTCTGCCTGTGAGCCCCTTCACTTCACCACACCAACTCATGTCTGAAGCTTCTGCACACGAGCTTGTACCTCCAACCTCTGTCCGCCTTCCCTGGAGATATCACATCTTCTCCAGAGCTCCTACTCTCAACTCAGTGACCATTTTTAAACGTTCATCGCACAGGTGTTGGCCTCCAACAAATAGCAATCTATTCACGCTTGCTGCTTTCCACCAATTCCTTCATCCTCCTTGTCTCAATACTTAGATGATTGTGGGAATTGTAATCCGCTGATATTAACTGAGGATTTAGGTGGTTGTGGGAATTAAAGTTAATTTATAGTTTCTGATGCATAGTTTTTGAAGGATCCCTTTCAAAGATCAGTTCTTTTACTCTTCAGGTTATGAATGGAAGTTTGGCCTAAAGGGTGTTGAAAAAACGCTTCTTTGGTTTCCTTACAGGGGGAAACAGATTTATGGCAATAGGCCATTAGGGATTTCGGTAACAGGGAGTTTTCCTCATGGGGAAATGTAGGATACTGTGTCTTTTTCAATGAAGCCATGACATCTCCCCAGTGGCTATCTCCTCCCATGTGATGCTTCCTCATATAGCCACCCAAGGGTCAGGATCAGGTAGTGGCTGCCATCTCCTGGCCACATGGGAGGAGGCTTTCGTCAGGGAATCCGTGATGACTCCATTGGATTCATCACATTGTTCAGCAAACACAATTTGTATATCCTTTCTTGGAACTTTCTGTAGTTTTTGCAGCTACCTTGTATACTCCCCTGCCAGACCTTCTTATGCACTTGTGATTGCCTGGTATACTCCCCTGGAAGGACTTCTCATTCACTTACAACTACCTGGTTTACTCACCTGCCAGGACTTCTTATATTCTCAGGTAACCGCTCCTCTTTTACTTCCACAATTGCATATATCTTCTTGAGTATTGTACATCTTGTTGATTCAACATTCGCTCTGGGTTCCCCCATATTTTCATTCCATGTACTCATACATGGCTGGGGTTTTTATTTTCAATATGCCTCCTTGGTTTGCAATCAGTCTCTTTAATGACTCTTTTCTGTGCCTTTAAGGGTTACAGTTTGTATTCGGCACGGTTTCTGAAACTCCACGGGGTCTCAACTTTGCTTGAGTTGACTCACCAGCTCTCTGTGGCGTCTTTGGTCCCGTCCGTTGTTTCGTGGCAAGGCTTTGCCACCTGCTTTTCACTGTGGACTGCTTTAACGTTGTTCCGGTTTCTCTTGCGGCTTTGCTTCCTCATGCCCGTTTTCCTTCAGGTAGGTGAAACGCTGTTTCCCCGTTTGCCTAACACCCAGGAATCTTCGCTTGGCTCCTGGCGTGTCTGCGGCACATCCTGCACGCTCAACATTCCTCTGCTTCGTTACTGGCGAGCCCCTTGGCTCTGCCACACCGGTTTGTGCTTCTCAGCTCCGCAAGCCTCACACAGAGGTGCAGCGACTTCTCCCAAACATCAGCCTCTTGCAGTTTGTTTTTTGGCCTTTAAATGTCCTGCGCACAGGTGCATTTTGAAAACAACTGGAACACTCATTGATCTTGAGGCTCCTTCTACTCTGCATCGTTCCCTTTCTCCTCCTCGTCCCAGTACTTTGTTAATTGTGGGAGACGTAGTCCATTCATGTTAACTTATGCGAACTACTTGGGAAATTACTTTCAATGGTTCCACATGATGAGCCAGTTCTATATGGAGGATAGTTAGAACTGGAAAAGGTAGTCTTTGAGCTTTTAGTCTTTTGACCAGGGATGGAAATTTGGCCTAATGGTTTTTGGGAAAAGGTTTCTCTATTTTTTGGGGGTATAGATGCACAGCAATAGACCATTAAGGTATTGGATATTGAGGGGTCTTCTTTATGGACAAGATTTGTTTGACCACATGGGCAAATGGCAATGGGGTCTGGAAAACCGTATGCTCCCTGCCTTGAGCCTGTTCCTCCTGCCGTCTGTAAGACCTGTTTAGAGCCAAATTGGCCCGGCAAAAGCTTTCTCCTTTGACTCCCATTCTGACTTCATGGCTCCTCTACTTCCTCATGTTCTTCAACCTCCTCATTATCATTCTACTCAACCAGCGCCTGATACTTCCTAGAAGATCTAGGTATGATGCCAGTCATGGATGGCTTCGATAACTCCCAAGGGCAGATTCTCGAAAAATAGGGCAAATGAAAGGGGCCCAGAGAATGCACCCATTTCCTTTGCGCTATTTTTTAGAAAGGCGCAAGTCACCTTATTCTCAAAGGTGACCTTCGTATTTCAGCAGGGGCTGGACTGTGGCACAAAGATACGGTGTTCGGCCCTTTGCATCCATTAGTGCCGAGAGTGTGGTCCCAACACTAATGTATGACAGGCTTTCAGCAAACTTAACACACGGTTCAAGAAAAAGGCATGGCAGGGTGAGGAGGAACCCTGCCATGATTTGCGCCTCCCCTTGCGCCTGTTTTAAAAGGCACACAGGGGAGACCGTCATTTTTGTGAAGTTTAAAGCGCATCCCATTTGAAAATTCGGGATGCTCTTTAAAATGCTCAGAAATGCCCCCTTCTGTGTGCAAAGGGGGAAAAAGTGCATTTAAAGGAGTGATTCTAAGATGCGCTCCTTCAGAGGCCATTTGTGAAATGGACAGCCACTTTTTTTGTCGCAAGTGAGGAATCTGGCCCCAGACGCATGGTTTAAGGTTTTTTTAGCTTAGAAATAGTAAAAGTCACGGATTCTTCTCTGGCCATGATGCGGGTACTCTGATAGGACCTTCCCCGCTCAAGCTCCAGTGGGCTCCCTCCACCCTAACCTAGCTATCCCTAACACCCTGGTTTCCCAGCAAGCGATCAGTAACATCTACTATCTAATACTAGCTTTTGATGGTTCCATGTCTTTATATCAAAATATTGTATATTGAGTGCACATATCTCGAATATTTTATATTGAAAACGTTGATAGTGAAAGCACTTTTTTTTGGGGGGTGCCCCAAACCTCAGTTTCCAACCCCTAAAAACCAAACCCAACAGTTGCTAAAAAAATATTTAACCCTTTACTGCACCCCTAAATGCATTCAATATAAAGGTTTTCAATATAAAAACATTGATATATGGGCATTCAATATAATACATTCGATAGAAACACTGTATATCACCTTTGATGACAGCCAAAAGGCAACCAGACTTTTCTACCTGACTCCGTCTCACACTCTCTCAACCCTCTCCTCCCTCTTCTCTCCACTACTCGCCTCGCCCCTCTTCACTCTACTCTCCTCCCGCTCTCTACACTCTCCACTACTCGCCTCGCCCCTCTTCACTCTACTCTCCTCCCGCTCTCTACACTCTGCTTTCCTTTCTCCACTCTACTCTACTATCCTGCCCCCTCGCCTCACATATCCCCCTTCACTCAATCAATCTCCTTACTCTCAATCAAACCCCTATACTCTCTTCCTGTGCTCTCTCACCAAATCCACCAAGCACTCACTCTTTCACATTCTCTTTCCAACTCAGATACCACTCTCACTCACTGCCTACGCCCCACCTGCAACAAGCTCCAACAAAATCTCTGCAATGCTCTGCTCCCCCACCTGCTCTCTCAGTCTGCCTCTACTCCATCTGATCGCACCTGAACACCTCTCACTCATTTTAACTTCCCTTTCCACTCCTTTCCTTTGCGTTCCATTGGTTATCTTCCTCATCTGATTTCTTGGGCCAGTCTGGTCTTTCTTGTTCCAAGGGGTTGGCGCACAACACTGGAGGTATTAAACATGTCCTTTAATCCCGCCCCCTTTCTGCACCTAGCAGTAGAATAAGTCTCTCAGGTGCAGGGATCGGCTGTTGGCTGTAGTCGCTGCGGTATGGTATGTCCTTGTTTTTTATTTGGATGGGCAGATGTTATATATATGCTTGAATATAGTGATATTAATTTGGTAGTAATTACTGTTAGTAATGTCACTTATTAGAAATTGTAATATTTCAATCATACTGCTGTTAACTGAAAAAATAAACATGTTTTGGGTGCAGTTAACTGTAAGCATAAACATGTTATGGCTGATCCAAATGTCAAAGATATATATGTTTATCATTTTGCCACCCATGTGGTCAGTGTCAGAACAACATGTTGTTGTTGTTGTCTTATGTGGGTAATGTAGGACCTCTTAGGGTTCTAAGACAGAGTCTATATAAGGCTTGGTAATTGTTCAGAGTGAGATTAATTCAGGACAGAGGGCCTCTTTTATATTAATTAATACTTATATACAAATTGACTTTCAAGTCATAAAGCACAGGTGTTGCATAGAACTGCAGAAGAGATGCTAGCGTCTTTGGCTAACGAAGACGCTAGACAGATCTGGCAGTGGCTTAATAAAGCTACTTCCTCACATCGACTTCCTCTAACTAATCTGGTAACTGAGGAGGTTTGGGTTAAGTTCCATGAGGACTTATTCGGGCTAAAAAGTAGTAGCCCTCACACCGACTTAAACATTAAAACAAATGGTCATTGGTCCTTCACAGTGGATTTTCTAGACCTGGAACTTTTATTCAAGAAAGCAAATCCTTCTAATGCCCCCGGCACCGATCGGTTTACCAACTCAATAATTAAAGAGGCCCACAAGGTTGGCTACCCTTTATATTCAGGCTGTTTGCTCAAGTGATAATGTCGGGTGAAATCCCTGATTCTTGAAGATCAGCCATTATTGTCCCCATTTTAAGAAGGGCAATAGGACTGATCTGTCCAACTATTGTCCTATTGCCCTTATATATGTGTTGGGAAATCTTTTTGCAGCCCTACTTTTGACATTTCTGAGGATGTGTATGGCAGAGTCAAATACGATAGTCGGGCTTTGTGGAAGGGGTCGGGACTAAATTGAACGTGTTTCTGTTAAACATTCTGAAGGGGAAAGCTTTGAAAAATCGATCAATAATCTACTTAGCTTTTGTAGATTTCACAAAAGCATTTGACAGTATTGACAGAAACCTGCTGTGGACAAAAATGGAAGCATGGTATTACTGACAGCAATAAAAGCTTTATATGCCGGGACTAAGGTACACGTTAGGCTTAATGCCCATGGACTTTTAACTAAACAGATTGAGACCTATAAAGGATACAAGTAGGGCTGTCCATTGGCCCACACCTTGTTTCATCTATTTTTACAATTGGGACAATTGGGATCATGTACAATCTTTTCCACCTGATGTGAATGGCCACAAGGTGCCCCGAATTTTATATGCAGATGATCTGGTTGTGATTGACAAGACTCTGCTAGGTCTGCAGAGGTCTATGGACGTGTTACAGTATTATATGACTAGAAATAGGCTAGAGATAAATCCAGCAAAAACCACCATTTTAGTTCTAACTTCTACGAGCGGCAGACAGAAACGGTCATTTAAATGGCATTTGGGGTGTGAGGTTCTTTCCCAGGGGCCATCAGTGATTTATCATGGAGCATGAATAAACTCCAGCTTAGCGGATATTCCCTGACAAAAAGATAGAACAAAAATGAAGACCTTGCTCGCCCACGGAAGGTTGATCCAATGAAAATATGGCACATTTTCTTAATTATTAACGATCTTGACCTTTTATAAAAACAAAGGTAGTGTCTATCATGTCTTATGGTGCATTCGTATTCACCTCAGGGAAAATCTGGGTGACTTTGGAAGGTTCTTTCTGGAGAAATGTTTGAGGCTTCCCCATACTGTTTCAACGGTCGTAATCAGATATCAGCTTGGCTTGATTTCTATTCATGCTGGAATTATATGGACAATGTTATCCTTGTTTAGAAAGTGTGTTGTGACTCCTCTAGTCATCCCATATCAAATTCTAAGCCCGACGATCTGTAAAGGGAAGGTTGAATTGTTAGATCAGTGGTTTTCACATGTGAAGTTATATTAGAGCTCCTGAGAAGTAGTCAAGAAATCTTGTTGACAAATCTGGTGAAGGTTAAGAGACTACTCTGCGAATATGACAGGATCTCGAATTTGAAAGAGAAAGATAATCATTCTCTCCAGGTCACATTTGAAAAATGAAACAAAAGCATATAACGTTGCATCTAAATACCTGGTTAGTTTTCCCTGTTCATGGTTATAGGTATCAATTTATGAGGCTCTGCTTCAACATACTTCCTACAAGGCAAATTTGAAAGATTTACGTGCAAGTCTCTGACTCTACTTGCAGATTCTTCGTCTCAAAAGAAAAGATTGAAACAGGAAAACATATCATCTTGTTTTGCTCAGGATTGACTTCCCTACGAATTTGCTATATGGGTAATCCCATTTTAAGTAGACACTGCTATGATGCAGAAATTACTTGGGCATGGAATTTAGCTGGTGAAAATGATTCCATTATTTTTGCTGTAGCTCAGTTTCTTAAAGAATCTCTTGAACTGAACGCGAATCGATATTAAGATGTGATGTTATTACAAAAAGACTGAATTGGTTAATATGTGATCTAAGGGTCTCACGAGACCTCCTGTATGTAACGAAAATTAGCATTTAGGGGTGAAGGGGGAGGGACTGGGATGGATTGAAGTTGTTTGGGCTTGTTTCTTAAGTTTTTTCCATTCCTACGTTTTCTATATTTATTGCTTGTTTTTTAGAAATTAAGCGTGGATCGGTTTATTCTGTTTTTCTCTTTTAAATATAAAGGTTTGTAACAAACCAGAAATCTTAAAATAAAAAAAAACAAAAAATACTTATACTTTCAACTTAACTGGATTCCTGCACCTCCATTACTTCAGAATGGCGATGAGCTGAATCCCTGGGAGGCCCTTCTTCTTGTATGCCGCCTGCCTGCTGTCTTTCCTTCTCCAGCTGATCATGCTTCCCTGCCTTAGCTGGTCCTGCTAATCAGCTTTCTGCTCCAGCTCCTGGGTGCTTAGATTTTAGCCTGCCATGGCTTGCCACGTTGCCTCGGCTCCATACTTGCCAACATTCTGTGACCAAATTAGATGTAGGATTTTTCGAGTTTCAAACATAATGCCGACATCACAGGAAAATAGAAAACATACATGGTTGGCACCATTGGAGCATTCTAAAATACACAGCATTTCAAACAACACAACATGGAAAGATGTACATATGTTTAAAATGTATACTGAATGGTAAGTTAACACCAAATTCAGTTACCTAACTTCACAGAAGATAATCCCACAGAGCTGGTAGGCAACATTTGCCATTGCTCTGTAGCAGCAGCCTGGGAGTACATACTTATTCCTGCAGTGCAAGTTGAATACTGAACGACAGACTGATACCCTCCTCCGTCTGATAGGCAGATGCTGTGTTATGGTGGTACGCTCTGCCACTTGTCTTCACTGGTGGTTCACCAAAAGTCTGTCCCGGCAAGAGTGCAGAGCTCTGCCAATTGTCTTCAAAGGTGATTTACTGAAAGTCTGTCCCGGCAAGAGTGCAGGGCAGAGTCACGTAGCTGTCAGGTCAATGGATTGATCTGAGCCGATCACTCGAAGTAATCACTTACCCGCCCACCACACAGACACATTAATGTGTTGCATGCTTTGTCCTATGCTCGGTCTAAAGCAGGCTGCCTTAGAGGGACATAAATTACCTGCCACTGAAAAAAGCAGTAGGATCTGTCACCCAATCTGTAGGCGGTAGGCCTGCTTAAAAAGCTGTAGCCTACTGCCTAAATCAGGGTTGGCAAGTATGCAGCTCTCTCTCTGTGCTCTGCATCTTCCCCAGACGGTAGCTGCCATCCCTTGGCCTCTGCAGAGTTGGGGCAAGAAGAAAAGGAACTTCTGCAGTGGCCCGATGATCACCTGATGGTGAGCGCCTACGCCACATCCGCTATTGCTTCCTGGTTGCCCTGATGTCTACGCTCTTTGCGTAGACTTGCGATGGAGCCTCTCCTTGTTGTGCACTCCGATGCCTTTGGCAGTTCGATGCTGCCCTGGCAACTACGCTATTGGCATGCTGCATCAGTGATCCATGTACAGCTCGCCGCTTTCCCGTCTTGCTGTAGATTTTGCCTTTGCTCCTCCTCATTGTGGTTGCACACTGCATGCCAGTTCAGGACTGTGGTGTTCACCTGTAAGCTCCATTGCTCTGTTGCAACTGTTACCTATGCTGTGTGTCGCCGGCAACCCCTTCTACGTACTGGTTGTCTCCTTACGCAGTGCGCTCCCAGTGGCTATTCACTATGGAATTTCCTCCTGTAACCTGCCTCGCCTGCCTCTTCATAATTGTGGCTACTACCCAATGTTTGCTTCCTGTATCACTTTCTATCTTTATCTGCAGTGCTGCACTGTTATTGCCTTTTAATGCTTGTTTGGTGTCAGTTTTCTCTTAGCAGTAGGTTATCAGCCAATCATCCCTGACATTTTTACTTACACCATTTCCTCCCCTGTGCACACTTCTCGTTGGAGGCAGCATCTTCACTACAGCCGTTTTTTGTTGTTCATTCTCTTCAAAGTTTCTTGCTCATTTTCTGTTAAGCTGTTATAGTGTAACCATGACAAATGTACCCCTCACTTCATCCAGTCAACTGGTGACCCTGTGGTCTCGTGATTTTGTTGATTATGTAATGGCTATTCATGTCCCAAATTTTAACATGCAATGGCCCAGGGCTCTCCTAATACATTGCTTTTGGTATTAGGGCTGGTGCATCTTCAAGAGTCTCCATGACTCCACTCAGGTATCTGGTGAGGGCATGGAGTTTCCTTTTGCACATGATGCAATTTGGAAAAGGTTAGACAAACATTATGAAAAGAAAGTTAGCATCATATTACAGCGTAACCATTTCAGTCGCAGGGAACAGGCTAAAGATGAGTCCATTGAGAATGCAATTACTGTTCTTAGAGAGCTTGCCAACCGATGCAATTTCGGCCCATCTTTTGATGAACGCCTCAGAGATCAGTTCATGCTGAAAGTGAGAGAAGCTACTAAGAGATGACATTTGGGTATGGGGTGATCCAAGCTTGGAGGAGGTATTAGATATTGCTAAAGGACTAGAGCACATGGTGGCTTGTGTGAAAGAATTGGATGACAAGGAATGCAAAGAGTCTATTAATGCACTAACGTCTCACAAAAGTAAGAAGCCCTTCAAAAATAAAACCCTATTTGCTCCTAAAACAACTTCATAAAAGGGATGAACGTGAGGAGGCGGTAAATCACAAAAAGGGCATCAGCAAGCCCTCACCCACCTCAAGATCTAGAAAGTGCTTTAGGTGTGGGAGCTTCTAACACCTGGCAAACAACAATCCTGAATGTCCTCGTCAATTGGCGCAATGTAACAAGTGCAGTAGGAGGGGGCATTTCACAAGATGCTGTCGGAATATGTCTCGCAAAGTAGTAAAAGAAATTTGATACCAGTTCATAGGGTGATTGGCGTGGTGTGAGTTGCTCGGTGTGTGACGTAGGTCCTTCCAAAAGGTTGGATAAAAAGGCAGACTGCATAGTACTGATTGATGGTATAGCAGTAAACAAAATATAGATTTTGGGTACGACTGTAATATTATCAATAGAAAAAGATGGCAAAACACATTTTTTAACAAAGGTTTGAAGCCACTAATATTAAGGCAAGTGCATATGGTGGATCAAAAAATTACCATGGTGGGGTGTTTTCTGGCAACCGTTGAGTTTAAAAACAAATGTACCAAAATAAAACTGTATGTATCAGATAAGGGTGGATTACTTTTGGGTTGGTACCAGCAGAGTGGCATGGGACTGATTGACCCCAGGATTCCTGGCTGTGTCGCACCACCATTGTCTCATCCCCTGAAAGCAACATGTCTGGTGTTTTTAGAGAAAAACCTGGATGCCTAAAAAGGGAGGTGTCACAAAATGATGCTAACGAGTGGTGCTGTGCCAGTAGCCGCCAAACTGAGATGTGTTCCGCTTGCCTTAAGGGAGGAAGTGTGTAAAAAAAAATCAAAAGGTTTGTTGAGGAAGATATTATTGAATCAGAGGCTGCTGATTGGTGCTCTCCAGTGGTAGCAATTAGAAAACCCAATGGTAGTGCTCGCCTCTGTGTAGATGTAAGGGCTGTCGATAAGAATGTAATTGTTGATTGGTTTCCGCTATCAAGTATTGGGGAACTGGTCAGTCTCACATCTGGGAGTAAGGTATGTTCCATCCCTGGCCTCTGCATACCACCAAATCAAACTTCATCCAGAATCCAGGGATCTGACCATCTTTATTACACATCAAGGCACATTCAGGTTTAAAAGAATGCCCTTTGGACTTTGGACTTGCATCAGCTGCTGCTTTTTGTAAGGGTTATGAAAGATGTGTTAGGTGACGTTGATGGTGTATTTTACTATCAATATGACATTCTTGTTATGGGATCATCAGTGAGGCATCATGATCTCAAATTTAAAAATATTTTGGATGGGCTGAATGATGCAGGGTTGACCCTACAGAAGTACAAATGGTGCTTCAGAGTCTCTCAAATTGATTATTTGGGGCACAGATTATCTAGTGAAGGGATAGCCCCCAGGCAGGGTCTGGTCAAAGCTATTATACATATACCACTGCCGCAAGACAAACATGAAGTGATGTCACTTTTAGGTGTTGTTGAATACTACTTAAAGTTTATTAGAAACTTTCAGATAAATTCAAACACATGAGAGCATTGCGTAAAAAAAGGCTGTACGTTTTAATGGACCAATGATTGTGATAAGGGATTTTATGACATCAAACATGCAATCTCTAATGCTCCAATACTTACTACTTTCTATACCTCCAAGGAAACATTTCTGATGACGGATGCCAGTGGCACTGGTTTGGGTGCAGTCATCACGCAAAAAGATAAGGATAGTGACAATATTGTGGCCTTTGCTTCTAGATCTCTTAAAGATGCTGAATGTAGATATTCTGTCATCGAGAACAAAGCGTTGTCCGTAGTGTGGGCTATAAAGAAATGTAGGACATTCTTGTGGGGCAGAAAATGTTCTGTTTTGTCGGGCCATACGCCACTGGTGACAGTCTTCTCATCTAAATGTTTGGATGGTGTGTCTAGACGCATTGTTAATTGGGTGGCACAGGGACAAAAGTTTGGCATCTAATGGTTCTGGCAGAGATTATGTTATTGCAGATTTTCTCTCTAGAAATTCAATCTGCAAAAATGATGACGATGAGGAAGAACCTATACAAGATGTGTTTTGGGTATGTGGGGGCTGCATCTCAAAAGACAAGTGGGACACAGCCCTAAGAGAGGATCATGAGCTAAATAAAGTCAAAGAGTTAGTATTAAGCAATTGGTTGGGATGGTCTCCCGACATGGGACTTGGTAGCTTCCACAGAGTGAGGGATCACTTATGTATAGAGGACAATAACATGTTGAGGGCTGGTCGCATTGAACTACCTTTGGGTGTATGGAAGAAATTACTAGATTTGGCCCATGCTAGTCACCCAGGCATGTCCAAAAAAAAGGTAGACTACGAGCTGACTATTGGTGGATTCAGAAGTGGAGGAATGATTAAGGAATGTGCAATGTGTGCATTATCAGACAAGGTGCTTAAAAACACGTCCAACCCCTAAAACCTTTAAAATTTCCCAAACTTCCTTGGGAGTATGTAGCCTTGGATATTTTGGGTCCTTTATGGTCTAAAGGGGTCATTAGAAACATGTGCTGGTATTGGTGGCTTTGTATTCAAAATGGGTAGAGGTGAAGTGTGTCCTTGAAGCAGATTCCAGGGCAGTTTTACAATTCATGGATGGAATCTTCCAAAGAGAAGGTATTCCACTTAACATTTTAACAGATAATGGGGTACAATTTACATCTAGAATACCGAAGAATGTTCTTAAGGGCATGGGTGTAGAACACCACAAGACAGTTCTTTTCCGCCCTTCCACAAATGGAATTGTAGAAAGATTCAACAGGATGCTCATGCACAGTGTGCGGATGTCAATCCGTTCTGGGCGATTTCTAGGAAGGAGACAGATAAACTTGTATTATCTTACAGGTTGGCTAGACATTCAACCACTGGTTTGATTCTGTTTGAAATTTTAACGAGAAGAAAGGCTGCCACATCAGTGTGTCCCCCATGGTTGGGAAGGATGCGCTTCGTGAAATGGGATGAGGCTGCCCTAAGAGAAGATACATTTGAGAAATGAAGAAACAAAAAAGATGCATAATAACAAACATAATGCCAGACCCACTACAGTGGAAACTTGTGATCAGGTCTCAGTGTGCAGACTGTTTGGCGTTCTAAAAGGTGGGAGGAACTTCGTGGGACCTTTGAGAGTACGCGAGAAAACGGCCGAACATTTAACAAAGGCAGAATAGCCATGAGGCCTGCGGTGAATAGGCGTTAACTGTTTCTTCCTCCTGGTACATAGAGGGAGGTATGTTATATATATACATGTATATAGTGATATTAGTTTAGTAGTAATTAATTACTGTTAGTAATGTCAGTTATTGGAAATTGTACTCTTTCAATCAAACTGCTGTTAACTGAAAAAATAAACATATTTTGGGTGCAGTTAATTGTAAGCATAGACATGATATGGCTGATGCAAATGGCAAAGATATATCTATTTATTTTGTTGCCACACATGTGGTCAGTGTCAGAACAACATGCTATTATGTTACCTGAGTAACCTGGAACCTCTTAGAATTCTAAGACACAGTGTATATAAGGCTTGGTGATTGTTCTGAGTGAGATCGATTCAGGACAGGAGGCCTCTTTTATATTAATAAATACTTATACTTTAAACTTACCTTAATTCCTGAACCTCCATCACTTCAGCCGATTGATTTGCATTGTTGTTCTCTCATACCCACTAATGTCCAACACTGCACCCGGCTTCCATTGGTCTCCATGGTCACATGCCGCCCTTGGCCAATATCTATCTAAGGGATTCATCAGAAGATTAGGACTTCCTTTGGAAGGCTTTGAGAAGGCGCTTAGCCCTGACCCCTTTTCTATCCCTATACTCACTACCATCTAAGACTGCACCAGCTCCCATTGATCTCCCTGGTCACATGTCCCCTTGGTCAATCTCTAGCTTATTGTATTTAATTTAATGTGTTGTTAGTCCTCAAGAAGTAGTTCACATCTGTAAAGAAATACATCAACATTACAACTGATCGTTTCATTTCATTATTTTTTTTAAAAAACGAATTACACAACAGAACAAATTAAAACTGTTAAAAAATATAAAAATCTAATTACTTAAAATTCTCATAATTCATACAAACATTAAAAACCTTTCATTTCATTATTTATTCTTCCAGTTTAGCGCTCATGGCTTCCCATACATCATGAAGTGCAATTATTAGTGAAACGTTGTTGGAATTAAGGCAGTACTTCTAAAAAGCTCCCTCGCTTATAGAATTAATATTATAAACAAATCGGGCAAGAGGTTTTAAATACAGGTGCTTCAGGGTCACACAAGATTGTGTGCTCTGCGGTCTCTATTATGCCTGAACTAAAGCCAAGGTGACAAGCTTGAAACCTCTGTGGGATAAGCGATTTCAGGCCCAAAGTAGACCGTGTAGGGAGATGGTCCAACCTCAATAATAAATCAAATCTATGGACCAAGCTAGAAGGGCATTTCTGCAAGTAACACTGTGGTGATATGAATATGTAGCTCAGAAGACAATGATCAGAATATCTCTTGAGCACTTTGATGTGGGAATAATTGGCCAATCCCACGCATTTTTTTTAACAAATTCAGTCTTCAATTGATCAAAATCACAAGTCCAATCTGGGTAAAAGTTCAATATTGCAAACAGTTGCACGTTTAGTGAGGATCACGAATATAAATCGCTTACCCTTACGATTCTCCCTCATCAAATGACTCATACCCCTCAACAATGGGCACGAAGGGTCCTTCCAAACCTTAATAAGGAGTATACACCTTCTCCTAGGTACCAATGAGGGGAGCGAGAGGAACCCATATTCAATGTGCACCAGTTCAACCGGAAACAATCCAGGTAAACCTAATATTGATCTACAGAATTTGCCCTTAATTACTTTTAACAAGCTCAAATCATACATATAGAGAGCTTCCAATCCGTATATTATGGCAGCACAAAAACTTTGCTTATACAATAAGGCAATACCTGCAAAGCTGTACCCTGACGTATTATTAGCAATTTGTTTATCAATGAAGTCTGGATGATCGCCTTGCGCTTCTTTTCCACCATCAGTTCAACATACTTTCCCTTATTGAACTCCACACCAAGATACTTATAGCAAGCAGTCATTTCAATCGTTACCTCCACCAGGATTATAGAGGGTTTCTTGCAACCCTTGCCATAACACCTAAGCTTAGTTTTTTCAGTGTTAAGGACCAAATCATGGTCATCTGCATATCTATGAAGTTTGCTGACTGTTCGACGCAGACCCACATAAGTATGATCGAGCAATACAATGTAATCGGCATAGGACAACCAGCAAACATGGACACTAGCTATCTTTGGCAAGCAACCATTTGCTTTCCACAGATGGTTAGGCAAGTCCGAGATGTATAAGTTGAACAGCAGAGGGGCCAGCATGCAACCCTGTTTAACCCCACGATTAGTGAGCACTGGGTGAGTGCTTGGCCCTCCACCATCAAGCTGCACATAAACATAAGTGGATTTGTGTAACTTCCTGATCGCCTCAAGCAGCCATCCCGATATACCAGAGCCAATTAATTTTCGCCACAGTTTTTCTCGATTTACTGTGTCAAATGCCTCCCATAGGTTGACATTTCACAGCTCAAAGGGACCTCCAATTTCTCAGAGCAATTCAAATCAATCACTGGTACCTTAGGAGCTCTTTTCTGGATCCCTCCCGCCACTCCAGGTCTGTCATTAAAATGCAATTCAGCGCCAGGTTGCTCTGCCCGCTCTACCATGTGGAACTCGGGCAGTTTAAAACTTTTTCCACTTGTCAGCAGAGATGCAATCCTCTGCATGGGAAACCCCTGGCTGGCTGATCTGCTCGTTCAATCTCCAACTGAGTTTTAAAATCTTTTTAGTGCAAACTGCATGATTGAAATGGTTGTCAATAGGTCAAGAGAGGGTTCACAGCTCCTACTAGTATCTTCAGGGCCCAATGAATCTCAGAATAATTGGGTAGTAGTACTTAACCTAGTTCCTGGCACTGTAGGAGCCGTAGAAGCCGCCATCGGCTGTACTTCAATAAGGTCTTGGCTGGTAAGTTGCGTAATTAGGTCAATAAGGGGAGGAGGTACTACTTGTGCAGGTATCTCGGTTTGCAACGAGTAGCACAAGTTCAGGAGAGAATTGTTGTCGATCTCCACAGACTGGGAAGGATCATGGCATATCAAACCCTCTCCTACTACTTCTCCTTCGTGAGATTTGCTGCCCTTTTCCCCACATGGAAATATGAAGTTATTTTACCTGTTTCGGGTACTGTTTTTACTGATTCTTCAGCCCTCGAATTCCCATTAGCACCTTCCTGGTGGGTCTCGCCATTTCCATAACTCATGGCGACACAACTAGCTTTCTTTTCGCTTTGATTTCAGAGTTTGTAAATTGTTGCAGATTTATCCTTATTTCTGTTTGCCATTGAAGTTGATTAGTGCGGCTGCGTTAATGAATAAATGCAGCAATAATGTTACTTAGTTTAGAGATGAATACATTTCCAAATATCAACTTATGCAAGGAATGTCAGATTTCGTACCTCGCTGTAGGATCACTTGCCACTCCCTGCTACTCTGAACCGCCAAACTGCTACATCACTTGTGTTTGCACTTGCTGTGAGTGCAATCTCTATCTAAGGTTAGGACTTCCTTAGGAAGGTTTTGTCAAGGCTTTTAGCTCTAACCACTTTACTATCTCCATTTGTGTGACTGCAGCTATGTGGTCAGACTGCTTCTTTTCCTTATGGTTTGCTTCAGGTGCTGTTGAGTTTTGTTTCCAAGTGGGTTTGGGGAGGATGTATGTGTCTCCCGTGCTCCCCTACATTCCCTTCTCACTCTCAGTTCATTTTCTGTTTCCCCACCATTCCCCTGATGGCCTTCTGGATTTGGTGGGTCGGGTGTTGGGAGCCTCGTCTTTTTTTGGCAGTAATGATCCCAGTCCATTCTATGCCTGATTTAAGTTCCTTCCTATGGTTCCAGTCTAAGTTGTATTGGTTTCACCCAGGTACACTCTGGGAGTTGCAGTTCTGAAACAGACAAAAGAGAACTCTGGCAAGAAGAGAGGCTGACAGTCATTGTGGAAGAGACTGTGGTACCAGCAGTCATATACAATGTACACTCCAGGGGGTAGTGACCGGGCCTCACTAACTCCCTCTCTCTGTCTATGGGGTAGGATCAGCTCTGGTATACACCCTGGTAGGCCGCCTACCCCAGATCAGGGGGAGTGCTTGTCACCCCACCCCCACCACCAGATACCCCCCTACCCCCTGCCCCTGAAAAGGCCATGCTGCCCAAAATGATGTCTAAAAATACGTGTTCAGGGAACTAGTACTGGCCTATTTGAGGATGTTCCAATTAACTCTGATTCCCAACTTAACAAGCAAAGCATTCATTGTGGCAGAGAGCATGGTGCCTACAAATGCTGAGGATCAGAAAGCAGACAGCAAGAAGAAATCCAATGTGGGTTCCAACCTGTCCTTAAGAATGGGAATGTTTAAGGTGTATCTGGCCTACTCTACATTGAAGGTTTTCCAACATATATGTACAATGATGGAAAAAGGAGAAGACTGCTGGGAGGTCCTTACAGTAATGGAAAAGCAAGTCCAAAAGATGTCAGATAGAGCCATGTATTCCATTGCGGCAACATAATTATTTGTAAAATCAAAGATTGCAGTCCATTCTAATATTTATGTGTAGGACTGGCAAACGGATTTGTCCTGGAAAATTGCTATTACACAGGCCATTTCAGACAATATCCATGTAATACAAGGGCATTGAAGAACCTGGCTAAGTGTGATGGGCGTCAGCACGAGAGAAGAGGATTCGCTTCTCAAGAACACATCAGAAGCCCACTCCATCAAGCAGTTCTGGGAAGACATTCCTGACTGCAGGCTGGATCTCCCAGCAAGGGAGAAATGTAGTTTTTTGCCCAGAATTAGAAATAAACAATCCAGGACACCTGAGCATGCAAGTTTGTGGAAGAAGAATATTGGTTTGAGTAAATAGCCCATTTCCCCCGGCCCCGCCCCCTACCCCGCCACTCCCCACACTGGAAATCATTCAGACCCACCTGTCTGCCAAAGAACAAGGAAACGTTTCCGGCTCTGATACCTAACAGAGATTCTACTGATATGAAAGCAATGTTTACAGTTTCTACTTAGGAAGAGGGAGAAGGTTTTTTCCTCTATTGTCTTTCTGGTTCTCAAGGTTGCCCCAGGATTATGATACTAGACTTCAGGTGCCTCAATCTATGGATGCAAATGATCCGTTTAAAAGGGGGATGTTGCAAACACAGCCCTCAAGGTTCCCAGGGCCATACGTGAGAAGGCCATCCAATCCTTTTTTTGCTTGGAATTCTGGGACTTGTCGTTTTCCTAGATCTAATTTAGAATAGAAACAACTCCAAGTCCCAGAATTCAAAGAATAAAAATAAAACATGATGGGAACCTTGAGAGCTCTGTTCATAGGTCTCTGCCATAATGAGCCCTCATGAGTTCCTACCATCCATCTACTTACACAATCCTTATCACCACAACCCTGCCACAGAGAGTTACCAGAAGTATATCCGGTTCGCCATTGCAGGTAATCAATTCCAGTTTACTGTGTTGTCCTTTGGCATCAAGGCAGCACCTGGGGTATTTGCCACCAAGGTGGTAGCTCTTGTTGTGGGCATTTGCCACCAGGAAGGTATCCGGATTCACCCTTATCTGCACATCTGCTTCATTCATTCAACCCCAGAGCTCCAGATGGGAATAGACATGATAAGATCCTGTCAACTCCTGCAGCAGATGGCACTCCTTATCAACACACAGAAATCCATACTCCTAACATGTTAGGACCTAGAGTCCCCAAGTGAAACACATTTCTCCTTGCCTGTTCATTATTCCAACGTTATATGCACCAATTTCTCCTGGGTACTAAGGGGACCACACGCCAATCGTAATTTTGCTTTATTAGCTATGCCTTGTAACCACCTCAGTACACTTATAATCTGACTCTGATAATGCTGAAATATCATTAATCTTTAAATATGTGATATTTTATTGATGCATTCTATACTAGTAACCAGTTTATTCAGTATAAATTAATGTTATTGACTTTCCTTGCCATGCCTATCTTGCCTTTATGCCAATAGGTGTTTCAAGCTTCATCGGCCCCTCTGCAGGACCTTAATCACAGTTTTTAGTACTGAATATGTTAGATTGGCAACACCCTAAACAAGTATTTCTTTACAACTAAGTTCTTCTGATTACAACAGGAAAATAAACTGGTCTTTTCAGTCACATGCAACTAATGTTAATACCAGAAAGAGATCTTTACCAGAGACGTTATCTAAAAATAGGTGGTAGGTTCTGTCACAAATGGCCTCAAGAACAAGAAACTCTTGAAGAAGGTTCAAGGGATTTTATTAAGATTTTGGAGAAGGTGCTTTCTAAGGGCAACCCTCTGTCTCTCATCTCCTGTGAGCGTTTCCCTCCCTAGCTCAGCTGTTCCTGAACCCCAAAGTAGCCACTAGAGATCGGTGACCGCTACTATCTACAGCTGATTGGCCAACTGTGATGGCCTAAAGAAAAACCCCTTATCTAACTGTCTCCCTCTGGAAATTCATAGGTGGATTCTATCCAGGGTTCCCACGAGAAGACAATAATCTCTACAATTAGAAATGGTGCCTTCCAATTGCCCAGGCTTCACTTGTCTTCCCTCTCATGCCCTCGTACTGCTCAGCCTGAACTTCTCTCTGCTGTCTCTTCCTCCTACTCTTCTTCCAGTTCTTCTTCTGACTGTCTCTCCCTTATGTCTCTCTCCTGTCCATCTGACGCTCCTCCCCATCTCTCAGTCTATTTCATACCTCTATTCTCCAATCTTTTCTGTACTATTCTCTCCTCACCCTGCATTTCTCTAATTGCTCCTCCCACTTCACTTTACTACTCTCTCATCCCACTACTCTCTACTACTCCCTCCTCCCACCCCACTTGACTACTCCTCTCACTATACTACACTTCTCTCCCTTCCTTCTACCCTCCACTAATCACTGCTCTCACTACACTTCGCTCCACCCCACTTTCTTCCCCAGTCACTCCCCTTTCACTCTCTAATTGGCCTTATTCATACACTTCCACATATTTACTCCCCTACACTTTCACAAGTCTCATAAACTCACCTTACACGTACTCTCACACCCAAGTAGCACTTTGTCCCTCCCACCAATACTGTACCTGGCACTAGCTCTCTCCAATTCTCCTCTACAGTACACAACACCTTCCTTCCCTCGTCTCTTGGTCCATATTCTCGATTCTCCTGACTTGACCTTACCCGAGCAACCTAACTGACGGTTCCCCTCTTCCCTCTGTAAGGGTGCAGAGGTAAGAGTCTGGCACAGTGGTGGCATGGTGATTGGCACAGACATTTAATAAGGCAAAAATAAAGAGGAAGCCTATCTCTCCCTAACTCTAAGAGGGGTTTCCCTGCCTCTACTAAGGACCTAAGGAATCGGTTATAATGTCCAAGTAAATAAAAAGAATCAACCGTCGTGTGACAATGCCTTCTTATATCCCTCACACTTGTTGCTGATAAGAATAGGGTAGTGGATCTTCTTGTCCAGAAGAAAGACTCCAATCCATCCGTAGGGGGGATTTCACCTGTAAGAATGACTCCCTTCTCCAGGTCTAAGTTCCTTTCCGAGGAAAAAAACAAAGTTCCAGCTTGTGGTGCTGCATGGTTACGGTTTCAATTCAAAAGAAAAGGTTCCAACTCAAACATCATTCCTTATTGACCATAGTTATGTTTCAATATTGGGTTCCTGGAGAAAGCCTTCCTTCTCCAGGTATTTGGTTCTAAATGTTTTCACAGTGTCAGGGGAAGCAATCCCTTGCCTGGGCCTTCTTCCTTCTGATTGGCTTCACGATGCACACTCTTCAGGAAAACCACCAGGAGGTATTGCTTACTTCTCTTGAGGTCTCTTGGCTTCACAGTTCCCAAGGGCTGGGGCGGAATGACTCCCTTCCCCCAGGCCCTTCTTAGGCTTTTGCATGCAGTTCACACTGCCAGAGGGAATGCCTCCTTCCCCTGGCTTCTTTACCCTTTTTGGCTTTCACAATTCACATCTCAATATTTCTTTGCCCCACAACTCACAGTTCAATATTAACAGGTTAAATGCCTCCCTGCCCCTGGCTTGATTGGCACTTCAATAGTTCACATTTCACATGGCCTCCCAGTCTTGTGGGTGCGGGTTCCAGACCTGCGTATTCCTCCAGTCTTGGTACAATCCTGGTTCACTATACTGCCAGGTACTGTGACTATGAAGATGACTTTGGCTGATCTTCATAAAGGAGTGTGGGTCACGGACCGTGGGATTCTCCCCTTTAGGTGCTGCAGACCTGGTTCACTATCCTGCCAGGTACTGTGACTATGAAGATTACTTAGGTTACTCTTCATAAAAGGGTGCAGGTCCCGACCCTTGTTCGAATGCTTGTTAGCCCTTTTGGAGGCCCAGCCTTCCCGGCAACCCAGGTACCTGAAATGGGCTTGCCGGTGTTCATCTGTCAGTCGTGGGCTCTCTTCTGTGTCCTTTCAGCCTCTCACTGCCCCTGCTGCTGTCTGGTGTGCTGCAGCGGCTCTGCAACATTTGGTTCCTCGCAGACTGCATATCTCCTGTCGACCGCACTTTCCGGCTGCTCCTTATGTCTGGGCGCCTGCTTCTCAACAGCTTCAGTCAGTCTCTGCACGGCAGACCAGATGGGGAAAGCGCTGCCTGCAGGGCAGCGTCCCCAACAACAATTTCTCCTGTTCTCCGCTCCGGTCTGCTTCCCGTCTTGCTGTTCCTCCAGGGAGGGCTACTCTCCACTTCCTGGTTTCCCTCTTTAATTTTGAATGGGCTCTGCACAGTCAGATCTCGAGAGAAAATACACTGTTGATTCACATTCTCGTAAGTGTTCTCTATGCTTCTGCATTTCTTCTTCACCCCAATACTGGTCTTCAGGTCTTCCAGAAGTCAATTGCTCTCTCCCTTGTCTCAGTACATAAGGGATATGTGTCCCTTGAGGAGTCTACACTCTTCCTCGTCCCAGTACTTCCTATATTGATGGTATGACAACAACAAATCAGAACACCAGGGAATGTGTTGGTGGGAGGGGGTAGGAAGGAGTGTTGGCGTTATGTGGGTTGTGGGGACACCATGTTCTCCCCAGGTCATCACTAATCCCACAGGGGGCTTCCCTCCCAATGAGATTCACCCGCTGAGTTCCACCCTCAGGGGGACATTCGGGAAGCAGCCTCACCTCCCTGGCCTCATGGGAAGGGGCTCCCCCTAGGGGGAAGTTACGACATCCAGGGATTCATCACACCTCTTTTATTCTCCCCCATTTCTCCTGATTGGCCCTCTGCAATAGCTGGTTCCCTTCTATACAGGAATTTTAGATTGCAAAGCTATGTATGTTTTAATATCTATTAATGTAAGTCCTGAGAATTGACAGATGACTTATTGGAAATATTTTTATTATTAACTATGTATGTGTTTATACAATTTCTCTTTCTTCCTTGTTACAAGTTAAGAGAACTGTTAGATGAATTGTTTTTACTCGTTTATGATTTTGCATTGCAAGATTTCTTCGTTTTCTCATTTTTCTTTCTACTTTTTATTCTCTCATTTAAAACAAGAAAAATTATGTGTAAGGTTTTGTAAACCAAACCACGAATAAAAATATATTTTTTTATTTTTTATTAAAAGTTGTTTATTAGTTTGATAAACAAACTGTTACAACATAAACATCATCAGTATTACAAAAATTTAAAATATAAAGATAAATTCCTCCAAAACATATAAATTCCATTTCATTTGGTATCAACTACTTTCAAAAAAGGAAATTGTGTTCAGCAGTATATTGAGCTAATTAGCTCTTTAACCGTACAACCAGATAGATAATATTTACAAACATTTCTATTACTCAAAAGGGTCTCTTATTACTATACAGAAAAGCTGTTAAACTACTGACAATACAATGGTATGCATTACATTAATTGACAACCATGAAATAGAGAATGGCTGACCAGGATAAACCTGCCTTATTTCTCAATCAGCAAGTATTTTGCATCCAATTCTTGTTCAAGAATAATGAGAAATCTGGTCCTTGCCAAATTTGATTTGAGCGAATTACCCCACTTGAACGTCTTCCAACACCATTCCCTCGAGTTCTGTGTAGTCCCTAGAAATTGGGTTCCAATCATTTTGGAACGCAATGCCTCAAAGTAATTACATTCCAATATTAAATGCTTTAAAGTTTCATTCAAAGTACCATCACCACAAAAACGACATAACGGTATACTATTAGAGCAACAGGCCCTGTTCCATGCAACTGTTTTTTCTAGAGTGTGTAGCTGGTTGAGCTTAAATCTCAAATATAAATTGCGTAACTTACTAGATGGAAATTTAAGCAAATATGATCTACGCTGAGTCCTTGCTGCTGCAAAGATCACTGCTTCAGAATACAGTTTTTTAGTGTGCATTTCATTCAAAGTTTTTGCCCAATCAAACTCAAATAGTCGCTTTTTTATGTGTGCACAACGAAATTCAAGATCAGTAGATTTTAGCGCAATTTGGTCAAGTATACCAGTATTCCCACAGACAACGGATTTCCTGTTTGAAGCATAATACAAAAATCCTCATAAAGCAAGTTTACTGGTGGATATAACATTTTTGCCAGGTTAGATAATTGTCTCCACTGATAGCTGGCTGAGAAGGCGGTTAAACCAATCTCTTGTCTCTATACACAGTTTGAATCTGGTCAAGTATGGCGTCAATATCAACCAAGCATAAATCCAACCCATACAACTTTTAGAAGATAAAATTCAAACAACGGCCCCATTGAGAATTTGCAAAGTTTAGCATATACTATCCTCATTTGAGAGCCCAGTACTGGGATTTTTGAGTTTAAGTTCTTTCTCCATGTTTTTTTTTTAGGTGGAATCAGTAACGTCATACCCCAAATATTTTTAATTTGGGGCTATGTTTATTGCACGACTGTTTATGGCCCATTTCACAGAGTACTTCTTCTTTTTCAAGTTTTAAAAAATAAAAATATTTGATTTATTCACATTACAATGGAGATTGTGTTTAAATAAGTACTCTGAGAAAATATCACGTTCTTTCTGAAGACCGTATGGCGTTTGATCAAAGATCAGCACGTCATCTGCAAATGCCATCCATTGTAGTCTTAAGTGCCCAAGTTTAGCAGGAGAGCAAATTTCACTTTGCCAAATTTGCTCGATGTCACAGAGGTAGAGGTTGAAAAGGGTTGCCACCAGGTTACATCCCTGTTTAACCCCCACCTCGGTGACAATCGGTTGTGTGGTAGCCCCTGTGTTATCAACTCGAACCATGTAGGAGGTTTCATGATGTAATTTTGCTATCAGTGAGATAAGATAAGAGGGAACACCCATGCTCTCAAGTTTCTCCCACAAGATTGTGCGCACCACACAATCAAAGGCGGCGGAAAGATCGACAGATGCCATATACAAAGTGGCTGCATTGGGCATTTTAGTTTGTTGGAGCAAATGTGCTAAAACTGTTGCATTTAATGCTGTGCCCATTCGGGCACGAAAGCCAATCTGAAAAGGCGAGAGAATAGCGTATTTTTGTATATAGGCTTTAAGCTCTTGAAGTAGTAAGATGGCAAATACTTTGGCCCATGCATCAATGAGCGCAATCGGCCGAGAAGCTATTAGGATCATTTTTAGCCCCCTTTTTGTATATTGGCACAATCATTGATTTCAGCCATGAGCACAGCATTTTCATACACTCACAAATCTCATTGAATTGAATTTTCAACAACTGCCCCCACAATTCAGGATCATATTTTAGAGCACCTGGCAGAATACAATCATGTCCCAGAGCTTTTGAATTGTTTAATTTACCAATTCCCCATAGTATATCCTCCAGTGACCAGCCCTTAAAGCCTTCTACGTCCCCATCCGCTAAATTAGATTTGTGGTTAGCAAATCTCGTAGGAAGCGCACATTTAGTCTTGAAATGCATGGTCCAAACTTCTTCAGAGATATTAGAAGATTGTTCACACCTTGCTGAGGCATCGTTCCCCCTTAGTAAGGCCCAAGTTGTTTGTCTGTCATTACGACATAAACTAGTAATCATTGCCTGGTTAGTAATATGGTGAAGATGATTTCTCTGATTTCTAATTCTATTATGGCATTTGTTAAGGATTCTTTTTTTAACATTAAATATTCTGAATCTTTAAGTAAGCGCCGTTTTAAAAGCCTAACCTCAGCATTTTTTATTTTTATAAGGTTTCTAATCGCGTTGGTAGTTGCATACGGTTTGTTACCCAATTTGTTATTTTGCTTGTGAGTGCATATCAAAACTGTAATTGAGGCCTTAATAATTTTAACAATTTCTGTAGATGTTAGCAGATTAACACTGCCAATTATACCCAAGTTTGCTCTTTCATTAAGACACCTGGTGATCATCGCATTTAACTTCATACATGTCGATGGAAGCCCCCGGCCGATCCCCTTCAATCAGTACATGAGAAAGATCACTTTTCAGAATTGGAGTGGGTATTTGGATTGATAGCTGTAGTATGCCATGATCACTAGTGTCAGACATAATAGTGTCGACTTCACGGGATAACAAAGCTAAATCCTCCGACAATGCAATATAGTCAATACATGAAGTCATGAGATTACGTTTCCAGGTGTATCCACATCCCTGGGAATCAAATTGAATCAATACAATACCCCATTGAGTCAACAGATCGTAGAATAATTCACCTCTCCTTGTAGCAGGGGATAAGTTAAACTGACCATGTGAATTCACAACTGGATTTATATACCTCATACAATCTGAATTAAAATCCCCACCCAAAATTACTTTGCATTCGGGGTATACAGGAAATACCTCACAAAACAAATTTTGCAATTTTTCCAGTAAGGTACCTATAAGCATCTGGAGAGGATTAAAATATAACGAAATGATTAAGAAGCTATCACAGTCACCTGTTCCCATCTTGATGAGTAGGGCTACAAAACCTTGGGTTTTTTGAAACATTAGAACAGAAAAAGAGTCTGTTACTTGTGAAGACCGCTACCCCTCCAGACGGTCTCCCTTTTGAGCCAAGTTTTGCTTCCATTTGAAATGCAGTGAAGCCATTAAGCTGAATTTGCTTCGTTGACATTGTCTCCTGACACAGGATGATATCGTGGTCTGTAGGGGACAATAATCTATTTGCCCATTTTAAGAGATTCTTGCTTCCACACGAATACCAGGACATCACCCTAAGCCCAGTGTAGCTACTATGTGGGGACTCATTTTTGTTCCTCCTTGGAATTCAATACAACAGACAGCCAGGACCAATCTTTTGTAGTGGAGGAGTTAGCTGCTAACTGGGCTATTGCTGAAGCCTCTGAAGACTGCAGAGAGTAATACCCAATGATGTAGTGTTAACAGTCTGTAATGCTGGTATAGGAGTCTCATTAAATACCTTTGCTTCCTCAATTGAAGTTAAGGAAAATACAGATAATCCTAACATTTTTAATTCTCTTTTATGTACCCAAATTAGTTCGGCAATTATTGTTGATTGCACTTGAAATATCATCCTATGATTGTTGATAGGAGGAAGAGTAATCCACACAATATTGCTGGATACTAAGGTTCTAAGTGCTGGAATTTTCTGGAAGACATGAAGCATGAACGATCTATTTAGACTCTTCATGCCATTCATTTCATGCGCACCAATCCATCCTAAGATAGACGACACCTGTGGATGTCCAACTGGTTCGTATTTATTAAAGATTTTCCTTTCGTCAGTTGGTATTAATGGATCCACCTTATTCCCTAACAGTGGGTGCATCTCAGGAGTCTGGCTCTTGCTGAGTTTGTGGGGAGAGACAGATTTATTTGTGTCAATAACTTCCTCACCATCCAAGCCCTCATTTGCTCGGTGATGCTGTTGCTTGGAAGGGCGTGCCAACATTGATAGGTGAGGTGATGTTATAATTTTGTTTATCAATGGAATGAGTAAAACCATCCCCAGCTATGGGACTCAAACAATTTGCGCTCAACTTGTTTTCTAGGTTATTTTTTTTGTTAAGAGTGTGTTTATAGAATGTTGATAGCAAATTTTGCTGTGAGGTAGTAAGAGATGGTGCGAATGCAGCTTGTTTGTCTGTAATTGTAGGACAGTTTGCAATTGCATTCTGTTTTTTACCCCTACTCTTACCCATATTAGGTTGAACTTGCAATGCTAGTCTGCTTTCAGGAGTCAATTCCTCAACATCAATCCCCATATCAATATAAGGCAAAGTTAAGGGATTAGATTGAGAAACATCCCTCACTATTTTGTGACTGTTATTGTTCAATCTATCAGTGCTTTTTTCAGGAACAGTTGGCTTCAGAGTTACTGTTTTTGTTTTTTTCTGGTCATTTACTTTTTCAGCTTGAGCAGCCTTGTGCATTTTAATTCTGTTCATTGCCCGAATAAGTAACTTTTTTCTTTACGTGAAGCAAAACGTTTCTGATGAACAGGAGTTACAGACTCATCCTCCAGCAATACAATGTCTGCCAGAAGGTTATCGCTAGGAGATTCATCCTCCAAGATGGCAGTTAATGCTGATGGACTATCTGGATGCACAAGATTAGCCTCGTGAGTTACGTTGTCATGATGTATAATTGATGAGTTTGAGTCTCCTTCATTAGCTTGATTGAAAAATAACAGCTGCTCAATGTTTTCTGTGTGGTTCGCAACAGTCTGACAAAGCTGAGCATATGTAAGAATTTGAATTGGCATAGTGGGTTTTGGTGCATTAAGCGTTTGTGCAAAGGATTATGGAAATTGGAACGATTGGGGTTGTTCTACAGAACTACACACTGGCTCATTTAGTACTGTTGCTGATTCTGTTTGAGTTGCTGTTGTGCGGCCAGTGTTTTTGGCGGAGGCAGGAGAAATACAGCCTCCTTCCTTCCTATAATTCTCTGTAAAAATGAATCCCTCCAATTTATTCAGCTTTGAAAGCATCACTGCCTGTGCAGCCTTAATATCGCGGAGCTCATAATGAGTATAATCATGTCCGCGATCCAATAAATTAACTATTCTCGATATTACTAGAAAGGATGTTTCAAAAATGTGTAAATCTTCTGAGAGGGTGTTAGAAATAGACTGTTGTCCTACAGCGTGTTCCACATCAGAGGAGGTATCATGAATATCCCTCTGTACCTCGGGAGAGGAGGATGCAGGGTGGTCCACAACTGAGGAAACAGAATGAATAGCACTTTGTACCTCGGGAGAAGAAGATGGATTAGTATCATTACTCGCCAAGATCTTGCATTTGCCTGCATTGATCGATAGCGAGTTATTAACCGGGGCTTCAACATCATGCTTGGAAGGATACGTTGCTATTTGGGCTTCGCAATGCAAGTGTACTCTTTCCTTACTGCCTGTTCTGGATGTAACAGGCGTTGAGGGTCCAGCAAAAAGTATGACCCTTTTTTGTAGTTCAATCAAAACTGCAGGAGCCAGGGTTGATACATCGGAGGGAGAACCCACCGGTGTATCCTCTGTAGCACCAAGAGTAGTGCTGTCATCCACCTCAGGCATACTCAGGAATCCTTTCCTTAGATTAGGTTGAGCAGTGCTTCCTTTTAACTCTCCTACAGGCGCCAATTCGGCTTTATGTGGCAAAGAATCAGTGTTGTTAGATTTTTTAGCAAGTAATGCAGTGTTCACAATATCCATGTCATACTTTTTTGCTACTGGTCTTACATACTTTGGTGGCAGAAAATGTTTCAATACGACCACTACATAAACGAGCTGCCATTACACTCATTCCAAAGCATAGAAATGTAACTCACAGGAAAAACTAAAATTGTTATTTGGATTTATCAATTAAATAGTAGCAAAATTCGTGTGAGAGCCAAGTGAACCCTAAATTTCACCCACACACCCGCTCACCAGCCAAACAGCACGGCACTTCCGTGCACTTCCTGGATGCGCGCGTGGATACCCGTACCGTGGGTAGGGGGCGGGGCTAATTTTGCGGGGTATTGCTGGGAAAAAAGAACACCGTAAGTAACGTCCTTATTTTCTAGCCACTTTAAGCAACAAAAGCATAGAGCAAAGGTCCCACAAGAAATAAAAGGTCCCACACAAATTCTCCCATTAGGGAATGATTACTTGTAAATGTAGTTCCTTTTCGGGCGTTTCGCTGCAGATGCAGTAGCCAGTGCTTCCTCTTCAGCATACAGGCCTGCGTGGACTAAACAACTTTGATCTCCAGCACAATAGACAAATGAATACAATGGCTCCAGCCTAGAGTCAACAGCACAACAGCACGGCACTTCCGTGCACTTCCCGGATGCGCGTGTGGATGCGCGTACACACGGGTATTGTAGCGTGCTTGTGGGTAGGGTGCGGGGCTAATGTTGCGGGGTATTGTTGTACATGTAGTTCCTTTTCGGGCGTTTCGCTGCAGATGCAGTAGCCAGTGCTTCCTCTTCAGCATACAGGCCTGCGTGGACTAAACAACTTTGATCTCCAGCACAATAGACAAATGAATACAATGGCTCCAGCCTAGAGTCAACAGCACGGCACTTCCGTGCACTTCCCGGATGCGCCGTTAAAAAATGTGCTGGTCCCTTCAGCTGACCACAGCCTTCTTTCTCCCCATGGGCCGTGTTACAAGTGTCAAAAAGTATAAAACTAGCTTTAAACCCTATCCCCTTTTTTGTATGTAGGCCCACACGACTCTTTGCAAAGGCGACCCCCTATGAACATAGCTGGTCAGTTTCCCTGTTCCATGCGGAATCTTTGAACCAGTCCTGTGCTTTATTTTCCACACTGCATGGTGGGACTTGTAGGCCCGCCCATGCAATGGCAAAAACGAAACTACACGTTCCAGCATGCAATTGGAAGCAAAAAGCAGGACTGGCTCAGGGTGTCACGCAGTCATTTTTAGAGTGTGTATCCGCTTTGGATGGAGTTCTCCAATTGCCGGCTTGAATGGAGTAGTTTTCTGTTTCTTCTTCACTTTGTGCTGCTTTTCCCCTGGCTGAGTTCCGAAGTTGGGCATTCGCTGCACAGACTCTTGGTAGCTGTAGTCCTATGGGAGAAAGAGAAAAGGACGGGCCAGCATTGTGCACACACGTATGGGGGTGATTGACAGCATTGCATTGTAATATATTCGAAAAGGCACTGCCACACAAAGGTGTCTAAGTGCTCTACAGACCGGAAGAAGAAGCTTGAATACTAGCGAGAGCGGGAATGACAGAAGATGTTTTGTCCGCAGCTACAGCTAGGGTTTTCAACTTTGTTCTGGACAAAAAAGATTATTTATATCCCGCACCTCGGCAGAAAGATTGTTCCAGAGGTTGGTTGTAGCAATAGTGCAGGCACGGCCAAACTCCCTAGAGCCTGTGAATCGAGTGGAAACACTATTTTTTAGTGCGCAACTGCTCTCTGAGGGCGCGAAGAAATGATCAGCTTAACCCGAGAACAATAGCTAAGAGTGTAAAAGAAATCCTTCTCTGTCGGTAACCCATATGTGAGGGCCCTGGGTGGGTTCATGACAATCCTCGCTGCTGTATTCTTCAGGGCCTGTAAGCTGCTGGATAATACAGCGCGGAATGCCTTTGTAGAACGTATTGCATTACCTAGTCCGTTTCTGCACCAATAACAGCCCTGGCAGGAGACGCAGTGTTTTTCTAAGAGCAGGGGCCTGTATTTGGCAAAGCAGCATGAGGACAGAAAGAGCGGTGCTAGCTTGACATTTGCAACCAGGCAGAAGCGACAGAGACTAGGGCCCTCCCCACTTCCACAGGACCAGCTCTTGTCACCACCGTTTTAGGCCTCCTACCCCCGTTTGAGAGGTTTCCCCGTCCCCTCTTGCCAGGATCAGATCTCTGGCCCAGTCACAGTTCCAAATATTGAACAAGAAAAACATTAAATCATGACAGAGACTAGAGATATACAAAGACAGAAAAATTCAAATGAAAAAACAAAATCACAAAATAAACGAGAACGCATTGACTAAATTAGATAAACATGGTGTTTCGTAAAATTCACAATTGATACATAGTTTGCCCATTATCCTACTACTCTTCTTTGTGGTATTATAACCTGATCTTTCTTCATCTTGTAATCATAATCTGCATGTGTTACTTATAATCAGTCACTCATTTGTCAATCATCATATGGTGATTTTAACTTGATCTCAATTGAATTAGAAGTGATAATTGAATATATTGAAATCGTATTAGAAGAGGCAAAATCTCTGTCATAGATTCTTCCTCAGATGAAATTAAAGTTTCCCAGTATCTGGCTAACTGCAAAAACTGCTAGAAGCCTAGGGAGCTAATGGTAATAAAGCTTGCAAACCATTTGCACGGGGTGGTATAAGGCGGCGTGCAAGCGTGTATGCTGCCTCTTGCTCTCCCCTTTTGCACTCCGCCATGCAAATGAAGCGAACACTGCCTGCCACGCAATTTACAATGGATCCCTATCGGGCTGTGGAATTACAACTCAGGAGACAGGTGGATGCTGAAATAATATCTAACTTCTGAGAGGAAAGGGGTCTTCAAATGTCAATAAAGAATAAAGGTTCAAGCGGTTTCTTCACCAGTGCTTCTTCCTTCCAAAATATACTGGGGTAATTCCCAGCTTTCTCCTATCTCGTGGTGTCCGGATAGGCCCACCACTCCGTTCTTCCTTCACTTCTCTCTTCTGTGTCCTGTGAATAGAACAGACAACGTCAACGTGATTTGGCAGGTTTTTTTTCATTTCCTTAGTTTCAAATCCCCACCAATCACCATGGCCCCTGCCTAGCCCTCCATTCATTGGCTCTTGAGGCTTCGTCCCGCCTCCCTCAAAGGCTGCCGTCCCGGCGTGCAATACTTCCTGCATCCGGAGTTCTGGGGGAAGACCGCGTTTCCCATGGGCCCGCAGCCAGGCCGAATATGGGCGGACCCTGGCATCGGGTTTCCCTCCCCAGCGGCGACCTGCTCCACGACTGCCACAGGATGCTGCTCGGTGCCGATCCTGCCCTCCCCTTATTCCGTCTCGGAGTGGCCGCGAGGGTTGCCCCTCCCCCTGCCGGCTCACTGGTGATGTGTCGTGTTGCCGTTGCTGTATGCAGCGTTTTCTGACAGTGCTGTATGGCTGACATGAACTGCCGTACTTAGCTGGGCTCTTCCGGTGCTCAGCCCCCCTTTGCTGTCTGTGTTAGGGGTGCACTTTACCTTCTGTGGCTCCCTCCTAGGTGCTCTCTTACAGGGGCCCACCTGGATTTTGCTGCAGCACAAAGCAGACGGACCACATAGGGGTCCATAGCATTTGCGTCTGCATGAAAATGCATTGCGGTGCAAATGCTGCAGGATGTGTATGACATAGAGGAAGAGAGTGTGGAAACGCAAGTTGCGTTCCGCCCATTCTCTCTGCCATAATAACTGACAAAAATGGGATGTGGTGTGAATGAAAGGCATAAAAGCCTTGCGCAAGGCTGTTACGCCATCCATTTACGTTACGCACCAATTCAAAATGAGCTCCTATTTGTTTGCACGTTTGTATATCTCTTATGCCAGATAATACAATATTATGGCTGTTCTCTATGCCAATAATGCGCCACCTAAGTCTTCTCCCGCTACCATCGTAGCAGATGGACATCGCCTAGTGGCATTACGTTTGTCTGGGTGCTAAACAAGTCTAATCGCTCGTTCATACACTGACTCATTGGGGCTCATTTTTGCGTCACCTGTAATTTGATTGCTGGGACCCGTCACGTGTGCACCTTCACATGCACGAGCCCCTGACACCAAATGTTTGTCATTTGCACAACGGTTTCCAAAAGGGGAGGGCATACGTACTAACTAACTAACTGAAACGTTTTTTATATAGCGCACGCACACCTGAAGGCCTCAGGGCGCTCACATAACGAACAACAAATAACAAAAAGAATAAGCCATTGGGCGACTTGACAAGAGTACCTCCGGGGTCTTTCAAAATGGAAGTAGCATTGTTAGTTCATTTATGTATCAAAAATAAATGTTTTAAGGCTTTTCCTGAAGTGCTGAGTGGAGGCACATCCCTTAATATCCAGTGGAAGCAGGTTCCAAAGTGGTGGGGCCCAGGCATTAAAGCTCGCACTGCCAGTTTTTTCAAGGTAACACAAGGTTGTGCCAGTAACAATTTGTTATTCGAACGTAAGGTCTGATGAAGAGTTGCTTTTTTCACTCTAGTAGAGAGATAACCTGGTGCTTCACCCATCATGCATTTAAATACTATGACAGCGCCTTTAAACCGTATTCACTGTTTAATAGGAAGCCAATGAAGCTTCCTTCGTTATTCTGAGACGTGAGTTTGGCGAGCAAGCCTGCAAACTGCTCGGACTGCACTATTCTGCAGTACTTGAAGTTTTTTTATGTTACCTTTCGACGTCCCAACAAGGAGGGTGTTACAGTAATCCAGTTCAGTGTTTACTATCACTGCGGCAATCAAGGCCCTGTTGGGTTCAGGTAGATATGGAGGAATCTGCCTTCGCAGGTGTACAAATTAGGAGCAGGAGGACTTTAGATAGGAAACGTGTTTTTGAAAGGACAGGTGGGAATCAAAGATGACACCCAATGTCTTTACTCAGTCCGACACAGGGATGGAATTGCCATTGATCACAAAAGTTTTATATTGTGGGTCCAGGTTCTTTAACCTGTGGAGAGTTCCCACGATGAGTAACTCTGTTTTCTTGTCATTGAGCACCAGGGAATTTAGGGCCATCCATTTCTGGATTGCCCCAAAGAGCCTGTCAACATTTGCTACGTCCTCCTCATAGATCCCAGATAGCTTAAAGACTATCTGGGTGCCATCTTCATAGTTGGCAAATTTGACACCCAAAGATTGCAGAAGGTTGCATAAGCACTTGACGTAAATGTTAAATAGCAGAGGAGACAAGCATGATCCCTGAGGGACACAGTAGGTCACAGATATCTTCTGTGACTGAGAGGTCCCCTTGGCAACACATGCCCTTCTGGGCCCGAGAAAAGATTTAAGCCACGATACAGCCATAGGGGAACATCTGCCTACATGGTCTAATCTGTCTGCCAGTAGGTTGCGATGAACCAAATCAAATGCAGACAATAAGTCTAGTATAAAAGCAACACGGCGGTATTTCCGTTCTCAATGACTCTGTAATGTTAGTCTTCAGATTTAACAGAGTCGTCTCTGGACCATGATTGACCCTGAAGCCTGATTGCTCTTTTGCTAGGATATTGTGTGTCTCTATAAAGGTTTGATACTGGGAACAGGACACCTTGTCGATTATTTTTAAAATTAAAGGCACATTAGTTATGAGGCAGTAGTTACCAGGCACCGTAAGAGCAAGATTGGTCTTTTTTTAGCAGAGGAGTGATCCATTCCCTCCTTGATGACCTCGGGCACATAGGGCTCTGGGAAGGAGCGATTAATAAACTCTGTAATCCAAGGACTTAGTATTGGTGCGAAATCCTTAAATAAAGAGGATGGGAAGACACCGCCTTTGCAAGACGTAGGCTTCATCTTGTCTATGATTTGCAATACTTGTTCTGATGTTTCACAGAAGGAGAACAAGTGTATAGAATTTGCACAGTTTCGCTGTCATGGTCATTCACTAAACACTGTGTTTCAATCTGGCTTTGGATGTTTGCCTGATGCTGTAGTGTCTTTTGACAGAAACTGTCTAAAAACGTAAGGCAGCGTGTACGCTTGTATGTTGCCTTTGGCCCTTCCTTTTGCACTCCGCCGTACAAATTGAGTAAACGCTGCCTGCCATTCCATGTACTCATGACAGGCAGAGTTTACAACGAATTCCTATGGATGGTGTCTGCCTGCCTTTTTGCTGGTGCAAAAAGCCTGCAGACTCCATAGAAATACCCAGCATTAGCGCCGGCATGAAAATCCAAGCTGGTGCAAATGCTGCAGTATTTGTATGGCATAGAAGAAGGGAGTGGTGGAAACGGAAGTTATGTACCACTCCTCCCCTGAGCCATACAAATCAAGAAACATGAGCCGTACCAGAAATGATATGCATAAAATCCTTCCCAGTACAAGGAGTTCAAAAGGAGCTTTATTGACTCGCTCACTCACTCTGTCATTAGAGTAACCAGATGTCCCGTTTTTTTCATTTTAGAAACCCCGTCCTGGGGATTGCATGGTTGGGTGGCTACAGTAATTAAAATTGTAATTTTTATCAGAACACTTTCAGAATTTTGAAGTTGGAGGGTTGGCTCAACACTCAACCTTTCAATTACAAGTCACAACACTTGCTGACTGTGTCACAGGGACTGGCGTGTAAAGGATTGTACAGCAAGCCATGTTATATCAATTCGAGCAAACGCCTGTTTTGCATTAACATGCCAAGATTCACAGACAAAACTGCACAAATTAGACTATATACAGAAAGGAGAAGTGCTGGAAATATGATCAGGTGATGGTTGTGGGGGCGTGTTGGGGGAGGGGCGGTAATTGGTGGGCTGCTATGGGTAGTCCCTCTTTTATGTTGTTGGTCGTCCCGGTTTTTCGTTTTGGAAATCTGGTCACCCTATCTGTCATGCATACCCTTCCAAATGCTTCTAAAAGTCCAAATATTTTCGGGGAATCCCTCAAAAATTAGGGTGAAGGAACTTAAATGACAAAAGCCCTTAAGGGTTACGCCACGCGCTGATCTATCAGAATCAAAAAGAACCTGCAGAAGGGGCGGCCTCCACCACGAAACCGAAACTGACCTCTACAAATCCACACATCCATGCAAAGCATTGTGGGGGCAGTCGGGGAGGTCCCACGGCCGGGCAGTTCCTCCACCCATGTGGCCAACCACACAACATAGCACACACAGGTAGAGAAACAATTACACATAGGAAAGAGAGACACTTCCGTGTGTCTTGGGGTTAAATAGCCCACAACCTGTCTGTTATTATTAACGTTAGAAGCTCAAATTAATAGAGGGGGAAAGCACCTCTAAGAAACGTGCACCCGCTTCTACCTACCACCAAGATGGCGGCCCCCTAAAGGGACGCGGACACCCAGAGGCTTATAACATTTCTGAGGTGAATTCTTGCTCTTGCACGCATTTGGCATCTCACAAGTCCATTTCCAGGTAAGAGCTTACCAACCTGTATTGGTTCTATTTGTGGCACAGTAAGAGTTTATGGGCCCCGGATAATAGTGTCACTTGACCGCTTGGTTTCCGGCAGTTCCACATGCCTACCCCGGCTGGTGGCTAAATAAGAGCTTACCAACTCCAGAGAAGTTGGTTTCAGCAGGGGATTCAACAGGTACCTCTCCTTCCTCTGTCTGGTCATGACAGTAGAACTTCTTCTAAGGGAGGTGTGTGGGAAGACATCGACGGCGGCAGGTCGCACCCACCGCGCCCCATGGTGATGACGGTAATACGCAGGCCACCTATGCGCCACGTGGGTGCGGGGGTCCAGGCACTTCGCCTCTTTGATCCACCGGCACAAGTCCGCAGTGACCCCCATCCAGAGGACATCGGACCCCAGCTGCCGATGCTGGCCCACACAGAAGTAGGGTTACGGCAAGAACTCAATTCTCCTGCAGGGCTGCATGAACAAAGAGACCTGTTCACACCACGCAGTGGGGGGCAGGGAGTAACCCCTAGGGAAATGTTCACACACCCTTGTGAGAAGCACTAAAGCAGGAGAAATGAAATATAAAAATACAGTGGGGCCATGTGAAACTATGTGAGTGGGGGGGGCAACATGACTGTGGGTAAGGATCTTCGAAGAGTCATCTACCCTTATCCTGATACCATCTTGGGATATGTGCAGCCATAGAGAGGGGTATTTGGACAGAGTTTCATCCTCAGGTACTGAGCAGATCAAAAAAGTCTCTAGCTGGTTGGCGTTCAATTTGCCATGCCAAAACATAAAGAGGTATCGGGGTGAAGTAAACAAATTGGCAGGCAGGCCCCAGAACAGGACTGAACCCAAAGGCGTTGCTTGAGGGGGCTATAGCCCCGGGTCTTTTGGTTGTAGCCCCAGATAGAAGCTCACTGGGTACAACCAAAAGGCTAGCTAGCCCCGAGTCCCAACAGTCCCAACGTCAGCGTAGTCTGGATATTTTGCAAACCTAGCATCACCCCCGACTGAACCCTTGGGCCATAACAAGCTGCCTGAGACAGAAAAGATGCGGACATGGTCAGCATGTCATCACAACTGTGCCACACAAGAAGGGTGCGCATTTGTATTTGTGTAAACTCCCTGACTTTTATGCAAGTGGCTGACTTGACAAGGTCCATTACTTCTCCAGCATGTGTGCCAACTCGATGACTTGTATGCAAGTGGTAGACATGACTAGGTCCACTACTTCTCCAGCATTTGTGCGAACTCCATGACTCTTATGCCGGTGGCTGACATGACAAGGTCCATTACTTCTTGGGTCAGCCAGAAAGATAGAATTAAGCAATCCTTGGACCCTTCACTTTGAAGCACCAACATCTAGTTGGTAACCTGTTGTATTTAGGAGCCGCACAATGGGTCACCCCTCCAATGCTTAGAACTAATGTGCACAGCACTCCTCCCTTTCTAGCTGTTTGGGGGCCTCCTGTCACTAGGATAGGCAAGGCAAATCACAAGGTTCCAGTTCTACACCACTCACATGGAAACTACCACACTTACACTGACACCTGCGAGGGGGCAGTGCAGCTCTGTAAATCTAGGGCAGCAGTTGTCGGTCAAGGTAGCACTGAGAGGGGAATGGGCGGCCTTCAAATGGACAGGGCATCTTTCAGGGGAAGGGAGACAGCTCAGTGACATCTCTGAGGTGGGGGCTGGGTTGCTTTAAGAGGAGACATTGCAGCTCTAAGGTGTAGAGGTCACATATAGTGGGAGAAAGGACAGTTCAATGGCAGGGGTGGACTGGGAACTAAAAGAGACCCTGGAAATAATGTTAAAAGTGTCCCCCATAGTACACATTTTCATGGAGCCCAACCCTTTCCCTATGAGAACATTTGGAAATAAAATAAGTTACCCCACAAAAGAGGCCAGGGTGCAGAGGCCTAACGGGAAATCTCCAGAGTTCCCTATAGGCCAGTCCAGCCCTGCTTAATGGGGAGGGACAGCTCTGAAGGTAGAAAGTGCGAGGGGCAGGGTATCTCTGAGGGGGTGAGCAGCCCTGAGGGGGATCCGGCAGCCTTGAGAGGTATCAAGTGCTTACTGAGTGGCACAGTGGATCTAATGGAAATATGCCCATTTAATTAGCTGAGGCGGGAGGAGCTGAGGAGTGGTCCCTGAGAAGAAAGTCGCTTCGCCGAGAGTTTGAGCACTATGGCCCTCATTACAAGTCAGGCGGTGGACCATGGTGCTATTAGCACCATGGTCCATGCCGGATTCTGCCATGGTGGATGGCGGAATTACCGCCCCATTCCAAGGTGAGTGGGGCGGTAATTCCCCATTCACCATTTGCCCTTCCCCATTCCCATTTTTGCCCCATAGGGCATAATGGGGATGGGGAAGGCGCTAATTACGGCACCGTAAATTACGGTGCCGTAATTAGCACCAAGGTCGCTTAGCGCCTTGGACTTTAACATCTGCAAAAAGCAGGCGTTAAAGTGTGAATCAGTCGTTAAGGGTTTAACAGCGCCGACGCTCTTTACGGTGCTGTTAACCCCTTAACGCCTGACTTGTAATTAGGGCCCATGAGTGTTTGGGGAGAAGTCGCTCTGAAAAGGGGGGTCTCTATAGGATCTGACTGAGCAGACAGACGTTCTGAGGTGCAAGATCTAAAGACTGCTTGTTTCTATTGCCGGTGCATTTCTATAGCGCTGCGATGCCCAACAGGTGACTAGGAGCCGAGGGTAGAAATGGAGGACCAGTTCGAACAGCTATGTTTCTAACTTTGCAGCTGAAGGTTAAAGAATCAGTTGTTTGGCAGCGCTCTTCGGGAAGAGAGTTGTGGGGGTTAGCAGCGTGGCCCTGAAACGAGCTACCTATCAGAGTGGAGTGGTAAAATCGAGGAACTACCACCAGCCCTTCATTGCAACACCAGGGGGGTTTATTCTTCAGGTACAGGGGCGCCGGCTCCTATAGAGCTGTATATGACCTGTGACTACATTGAACCGAGCCCTGGTTCGCCACCAAAGGACGGATCTGCGGAACCTATAGCCAATCCGGCGGTTGCTTATTTACAGAAATGTGCACGAGATACTGCAGAAGTCCAGCCTGGCACCAGTGAAGGCGCGTGCCGTGGTGGCTGTCACGTTGACATCTCCAGGACAACGGGGGCGGGAGGGACACAGGGAGCGGGGAGAAACGGGAAGTACCGTGGGAAGGCGAGAGCGGGGGACAGGGCAGTTTAGCTTGTATGTTGAATAAAGCAGCACGTAGATCACAGCTCTCCTGTCCACCTGATTATTTGCTCGCGCAAGGCCATAACCTGGGCATTTGTCCAATAGCTATGCCGTTTGTATCCAACCTCACACATTCTGTCAGCCCCTTCGTTTCCCCTCCAGTAAGGTGCTGCATGAGACATTTCCTTTGGTTTGGCATAACAAGGCCGCAGATTTATTTTTTTACATATACATGACCACTGCAAACAGGTAAAATTTTAGTTCCAACAGGTGTGGCGACTGCTCCTCGTCCTGCTTCCCCCTTTTTCCTCCATATTGATTGCAGGCACAACTCCCCCAAGGCCCTCGAGTCTGAGAAACCGCCTGCCCATGCAGGTCTTTGCGGACTGGGGGAGCGCCGTTTGTTGGGGGGAAGTTGAGCCCCAATTGCTACCGCCAGACACCCCCGCCGTTTAGGCTCCCAGGAGGCACTGTCTAGAATGGGCGAAGCCCCTTCCGGTTTAGCAATGGCTCATTCGGAGTCTTTGTCTTATATTAGGTTGCCACAACCCGCCTGTCCATCCTGCGACAACGACGTCCAGGCTCCGCCATAGCTGTAGGGTGGGAAAAAGAAGTCCTCCACTCTTGGCGGGCGCCCGGCTGCTGGAAGAGCTGCAAGTGATCCTGTGCCGGGCGCCCGCCGTCTTTATGCCCCAAGCCCCGCCCCCTTCCTTTGTTGCCCTTCGCGGGCTTTCCTGGGCTCTTGGCGCCCTTTTCTCTGGCTCCTTTGCCGCCCTCTCCCCTGCCCCTGTGGGGGAGGGGGAAGAGAGCGTAAAGGAGGAAGGCCCCTGCCCCGGTTATCGGGGTGCCGCCTCCACTCGCCGTGCTCTCCCCTCGTCACCTTCATAACCTGGGCATTTGTCCAATAGCTATGCCGTTTGTATCCAACCTCACACATTCTGTCAGCCCCTTCGTTTCCCCTCCAGTAAGGTGCTGCATGAGACATTTCCTTTGGTTTGGCATAACAAGGCCGCAGATTTATTTTTTTACATATACATGACCACTGCAAACAGGTAAAATTTTAGTTCCAACAGGTGTGGCGACTGCTCCTCGTCCTGCTTCCCCCTTTTTCCTCCATATTGATTGCAGGCACAACTCCCCCAAGGCCCTCGAGTCTGAGAAACCGCCTGCCCATGCAGGTCTTTGCAGACTGGGGGAGCGCCGTTTGTTGGGGGGAAGTTGAGCCCCAATTGCTACCGCCAGACACCCCGCCGTTTAGGCTCCCAGGAGGCGCTGTCTAGAATGGGCGAAGCCCCTTCCGGTTTAGCAATGGCTCATTCGGAGTCTTTGTCTTATATTAGGTTGCCACAACCCGCCACGCCAAAGGTGGGTTACCGCCCACCGTGGCTCCCCCCTTTCCTGCTTATAACTCCAGTAGTTTTGTGCAGATGTTCCAGAAAAACAGATCCATTCCCTGCTCCGACAAATGCACCCTGTCCTTCAAGTAATACTCCTTGTTTTTCCGATTGATCAAACCATGTCTGATATGCTGAAAGCCTCTCCCTTTACAAAACTTAGCCATGGCCCAGTTCAACTTCCTCCTTGAGTTTTCAACGGCTGCCTGACTCTCGGCGCCCCTCCATTCGCACCTCGAGATGATTTCAGACCACACGATTTCCGTGTCCCCCAATTCGGCCGCTAGATCCTGCAATGAAGACATCATTTCCCTGAATAAGATCCCCCTCCCCAACTCGGCCAAATCATTGCCGCCGAGATGAACCACCAATACATCAGGCCTCCGGTGGCCCCTCAGGAGACTGCGTATGTGCCCTTGTAACTGTGCCCATTTCATGCCCGGCACTCCGTGCCACTGCACCCGATATTCCCCGGCGGTCAGCACCTCCTGCTCGGCTGACCAGCTTCCCTTGTCCCTCGACACAAACGAATGGCCCACCACCCAGGCAGACCGCCGCCTTCCCCGCCTTGGTGCTACTGCGAGGAAACAGGAGGAAGGAATTGTTAGTCTTACATTTTTTCAGGCCTGACATACCGCTTAAAACAACTGGACCTCCAGCCCCCAATATGTTTGATTGTCTCCGCTCCCAGGCCCATCCCAGCCGCAGTTGTGGCGGCCCCTATCCTGAAGGAATGTGTCCCAAAAACCCCTGTTGAGAACCCCGCCTCCCCCAGTGACCTGTCTAAAACCTTTTTAAACTGAAACAGGCTTAATGCTGACCCGTTGTTGTGTACCAGAAACGGGGCCTCGTCTCCTGTGTGGCACCTATGACTCACATACCTGCTCACGCATCCTACTGGACAGACCGGACTGTCCTGGATACTCCCTAATGTGATCATTCTGCCTTTCCCCGTCTGATCGGTCTTAGACCTCCTCAGAAATATGCATAACCGTTCCCCTTTTACCCTTATGTCACAGCTCCTCAGGAAACTCAAACCTTTACCCTTCTTGTTGGCTGGCACCAGCTCGCTTACCCTTAATGCCCCAAAAATGCCAGAGAGAAGGCTGCTGCGAACAATCCTTTTTCATACTCGTCCCTGCACACCACCCCCAAGCTCTTGATCAATTTGTGCAACTTCCCCACATCTATGGGCCGTCTCTCGTCGGGTTTCGCCATCACCTGCTTGGCCCAACCCCTCATGGCCATGACAATATAATGCTCCCTGGTGGGGTCAGGCATGCCCCTTAATTTGTAGAATTGGGCAATCGCCGCCAGATGGTAAGCCACCCAAGCCCTGGACCTTCCTTGGCTCCAAGACCATCCCACAAAGGCACGCACAGGCCTGCCCTTTTCGCTCTCGGGCAGGATATTGTTTTGGAAGGCGACGAACCGTTCCCAGCACGCCTTGTATCTTCGCATAGTGCCTGGTGCGAGAGCCGTGTCGATCAATGCACTCAGATCTCCCCAACAAATCCCCACCACTGTGTCTGGAAGGGTGTCATCCTTGCGCTCGCCTCTGGATGGTTTTCCCGGAACCTTCCCCACTGCAAACGAGAAAGAGAATCAGCGGCCACATTCTTAACCCCAGGTATATGACGTACCCTGACCTCTGCATTTAGTTGCAGCAAGCACTTTGTCAGTTCCCTGAGCAGCCCCAATGCCCTACCATTCTTGCTAGTTCCTTGATTGATAATCTGCACCACCGCTAGGTTGTCCGACCAAACTAGCACTTTTCTGTCCTGCATCTGTTCCGGCCAGAGCTTGAATGCCACCACTATCGGGAACAACTCCAGCACTGTAATGTCCCTGGAGATACCCTTGGACTGCCATTCGCCCGGCCAGGCCTGCCCGCACCACCTCTTGCCCAGGATAGCCCCAAAACCTAGGGCCCCTGACGAGTCGGTAACCAGATTGGGTCCATCTCCCTTCCCCAGGGGTTCCTTCCACACCAATACCCCGTTAAAATGGTCTAAAAAGGTATTCCACATTTCCAGGTCCTTCTTAACCTCCTTTCCTAGGCACACGTGCTGACCCGCGTGCCCCAAGCCCACCATTTTCAACTCTATGCTTCTAGCAAATGCTTTACCTGAAGGGATCACTTT
Organism: Ambystoma mexicanum; assembly: GCF_040938575.1. NCBI lineage: Eukaryota > Metazoa > Chordata > Amphibia > Caudata > Ambystomatidae > Ambystoma > Ambystoma mexicanum. The sequence continues at coordinate 1,096,976,145 of NC_090923.1, forward strand.
GCCTGCAAAATTCAGGCTGCCCGCTAGGGACTGAAGCTCTTTCAAAGTGGCTTTCTCTTTGCCTAACAATCCTGCGATTACCTCCTTCAACCTTAGTACTTTGTCTCCCGGAAGCCTGCACACCCCTGCCACAGAGTCAATTTCAATCCCCAAAAACACCAGCGACGTGACCGGACCCATAGTTTTTTCTTTAGCCAGAGGTACCCCAAACTCTTCCATCAACTCATGAAATACCGTCATAAGGTTCTTGCAATCATGCGTCCCTTTGCTCTCAATAAACATGAAATCATCGAGGTAATGCACCATCCCCCCGACCTTGCTTCTTTGCCTTACTGCAAACTCGAGGAATCTGCTAAACCTCTCAAAATACGCACATGAAATTGCACACCCCATCGGCAAACATTTGTCGTAGAAGTAATCCTGTAACACCTTGAAACCCAGCAAATGGTGGCTGTCCTTGTGAATTGGTAGCAACCGGAAAGCTGACTCAATGTCCGCCTTCCCCATGAGGGCCCCCACCCCCGCAGCCTTCACCAAATCCACTGCATCTTCGAATGCTGCGTAATGAACCCTGCATTCCTCCCCCGAGATGCCATCGTTCACTGACTCCCCCTCGGGGAAGGACAAGTGTTGTATAAGTCTGTACTGCCCTTTCTCTTTTTTAGGTACCAAGCCCAACGGGGACACTACCAGGTTCTCTAGTGGAGGTGTGCGAAAGGGGCCAGCCACCCTCCCCAACTGTACCTCTTTCCCCACTTTCTGCGCCAAGACCTCAGGCATTGCTAGCGCAGATTTCAAATTACGTGCCTCCTTAAGTCCTATCTGTCCCTGGAAAGGAATCTTAAAACCCCACCTGAAACCCTCCCATAACAGTTTTGCATCACACTTGTCACTATATGTATTCAGGAAAGGCATCATGGCCTGTAAACGTATTGGCGTTGGCAGCTGTGTTTTAATCCTGCTTGCTTTTCTCCTTGCCTCTTGCGTTGCCCCTTGCCTTACCCTCTCGGCTGGCAGGGCTGTGCCTCCCTGTGCTTGCAGCCTTTGAGTGTTTAAACCTGCACGCATTACCATAGGAGCACCTCCCTTCTGCAAACAACCAACATTCTGGCAACTCCCCTTGGTAATTGGGCCGGCTGTTCCAAGAGGAGTTCCCACGAAAGGACCCCCTCCCCTTTGAGTAGGACCCCCTGCCCCTGCCCTGGGCTGGTCTTTCGCTTGCCATGCTCTCATCTACTGGCCTGTCTGGGACCGTTTTCGTGTCTATGCGCCCCCCCACATCCACTTCATCCCAGGTCATTGCTGGCCATACCTGCATTTTGAGTCTAAAACCTTTATCGTAGTTGCTCCATGTATCCCCCCCATGCTTCAGGTATTGCTCGTGAATATACTGTTCATACGCCATCAATGCCACGCCATCTTGTGGGAATTTTTCTAACATAATAGTGGCATAAACCCTGAATGCCCTTAACCAGGTATGTATATTGAGCTCTATTTTTGGCCTCTCCCTCTCCTTCTTCTCCCTTTCCCTCTCAGTGGGCTCGCTGAAGCCTTGACCCGAGGGGACCATCCACAACAACTCCATAATATCCATGAACTCCTTCCTCCATACCCGTTCTTTGTAAGCCAGCGGGATGTGCCATGCCAATGCATTAATCGCCACTCTGGCAGGTGCAAACCCAGGCATTGGCCTCCCGTATATCGTGTTATTGCTGGCCTGCTCCTGCCCATGCACCTGTGAAGGAGCCTGTGCCCCCCACCAAGGAGTCCCCCCAATTTGTGGTGTGTAGGTGGTATTCGCCCCTTGCGTTGCCATCTGCCCCGGGTTCACTCCCGTTACTGACTGACCTACGCCTACCACGGGCTGACTCGCCCCCGAGCCAAGCTGCTCTGTGGCCCCACTACCCCCTTGCACTCCATTACCCACCATGTTCAAAGCATTATTATTAACAGGCAACTGACAATTTGCCCCCTTCGCCCAAGCTTCCATACATTCCCTGAACATACCTTTCACCATCTCCAAGGTGGTTGGCACCTCAGCTGTTACCCCCGGTGTGGCTACAGGTGTGCTGCGAGGACCTCCCACTGGCCTTGGAGCCTCAGCAGGGACAGGTGCCGGAATGGCTTCAACCTCCTGCGCCCTCCCCCTTCCCTTGGGGTTGGCTTTCCGCTTCTGTGCTGCCGCCGCTTGCTGCTGGCTGTCCCTCGCTTTCTTGGTCATCACTCTTTTCCTTTTAACGACTGGCTCCTCCTCTTCCTCGAGCTCCGCGATGTCCAGCTCTTCCCCCTCCTGTGCGTGCACCTCCACCCATGCCTCCTCGATGGGTGTAGGTGGAAACAAGAGCGGTGACTCGGACCTCTGGTTGCGCCCTGCAACCTCAGCTCCCACCTGTGCTGCCATCAACTGCACCCAGCTGGTGCCATATTTGTCCCCAGCCCTCCTTGCCATCATCAAAAATGCCTCCAAGTCCTCCTTCTGTTGGTCCTCCTGGTTTTTCCCTTGCATCTGCATGATTCCCCTTAACCAATGTCCTCTCAATCAATGTCTTACTTGCTTTACTGCGTTCAAATGCCGCCCGCACAGCTAATTAGTTCCAAAAGGTGCGGCGAAATGGCAGTGTTCACAATTGTTGTCCTTCTTTGCTAAAGTTTTGGCAAAAGTTTGTCGACACGAACACTACTTGTTGCTCAACTCGTGCCGCTCCTCAGGCTTCTGCCTTAGCGCTGCTCTTTAAACGCTCTTTGGGCTGGTTGAGGAGTGCGCACCCCACGTTCCTTCCTTCCGATGCTGTCGGTGTTTTTTTTTTTTTTTTTTTTTTTTTTCTTTCAAATATTCCCTGCCGATCCCCGGGATCGAACAACAGACCTTTAGCTCTTCGGTCTAACGCTCTCCCAACTGCGCTATTTCGGCCGCCTCTTCCCGCGGCGCTCAGCTGATGCCTTGGCTCACCGTATGCTTCCCCGGGATGCTCCTCCGCCAAAGATTAGACCTCTCTCGTCCCGCGCCGATCCGCAGCTGCGTTTCCTCCGAGGGAAGCCGTGCCTCAGCCCTTGCAGTCCGTGGGTCTGCAGCTCCTTGCTGCCTCGCCGATCGGCTGCCGAGGTTTTCTTCCGCGTAAACCCTTTGAAAAAGAAGTCCTCCACTCTTGGCGGGCGCCCGGCTGCTGGAAGAGCTGCAAGTGATCCTGTGCCGGGCGCCCGCCGTCTTTATGCCCCAAGCCCCGCCCCCTTCCTTTGTTGCCCTTCGCGGGCTTTCCTGGGCTCTTGGCGCCCTTTTCTCTGGCTCCTTTGCCGCCCTCTCCCCTGCCCCTGTGGGGGAGGGGGAAGAGAGCGTAAAGGAGGAAGGCCCCTGCCCCGGTTATCGGGGTGCCTCCTCCACTCGCCGTGCTCTCCCCTCGTCACCTTCAATAACAATGGTGAAGAGGATGGCTGCAGGAGCAGCGCGCCTCTCATGGTGAGGGCAACGCGGTCCGCCACTACGAACACACGACAGAAGGCAGAGCGCTCAGAGACACAGACCTACGCAGCAGGGCCCCATCACGCAGCCTCAGGCCGAGGAGAAGAGCATAAGCGGAGGAGCCGGTAGGCCCGCCCGCTATCTGCAAAGAAGCGCGGGCCGCGCCGGTGATGGCACGCAGAGGAGCTGGGAGCCCCACCCGCTCTCTTAAGGCAAGCACAAGGAACGCTTACCTGCAGGGCACGTGCTATCACGGAAGAAAGCACCTACGCTGCTCCGAACTCGCTGAAGGGCAGGAATCGTGTACAGTTAACACGGGGCCCACGGAGGGGTAGTCCCGCGTGGCACTCCAAGCCCGCACCAGGACAGGGGAGGCAGCACAACACGTGTGCACACACAGGGAAAGGGTATACGCAGGTGCCCAGGAGCAAAGATCACGGCAGGTGTGCACAGTGACAAAAGGTCTACATCGGCAAACTACTGTCTGGTTGTAGTTTGTTGTGGCGCCCACGTGATTGTTCATGGACAGAGTGGAGCTAAAAATGACTCCAAGGGCACCCACCACCTGTTAGACAAAGCTAAAAATGCCACAGGTGTGTGAAAACCGGTGGAAAACTTGCCTCTGCAGGTTTTCCCGCATCCATGCCATTTTGCTGCATGGTGTTTTTACCTTTCCCCGGCATCAAAAGCCGATTTTGGCATTTGATTGAGTAGACTAGAGTAGAAGTAATTCCAGGGTATGAAATGGGGCGGAACGAAACGGAGCGCAGGTTTTCTTGCCGGAGCGTTTCTCTGTCCCCAGAATGAAGGGCTAAGAAACTCCCAGATGTGTTTTGAGGCACAGCTTTTCAGAAGACTCAACACAACTCAATACAGAAATTGCACATACTGTGTTGCAGCTGCTCCAAATGAGATATATATATATATATATATATATATATATATATATATATATATATATATATATATATATCATGCAATTATATGATGTTTTATTTATATCGAGCTCATATACAAGTGTTTCAGAGCGCGATATGTACGGATATATGTATAGATATTTGTTTGTTAGGGTGAGTATTGCGACCAATGACAACAAGTGGCCAATTTCCATTGTTGCCACAAAAGGGTTTCTTAATGAATCTATAAAATATGTTTCAAATTTAAAATTGCAGGTATTCTCATGTTCCCATAATGCTCTTTGCTTTTATGCAAATGCCCAGAGTTGGATTGTATGAAGGGATACTGTATTGGGTGACCTGGGCTGTGGCCACACCTCTCAGCCCCACCCACTCCTACCCACGCCATGTCCCACAACATAGGAGAGCGTTCCCCGGTATATTGTCCATTTCCAGTATTGATTCTGCCTTGTATTGTTTTAAAGAGCTCATGTTCCTTAGTGTGAAAAGCCTTTTGTTTGCTGGGTCCCAATCACATTCTGTGCACATGTGTAGTTTAACGAAGGGAAATGTTCCGGGTGTGGCCCTTGGAAGGATTGCTCTTCGTCCCTGCTGGGCGAGCATTGAGTGCCAGACGTCCCTCGCCGCCGCCTTGGCCCGGACCCCTGCTCCCCCTCTCCCTGGGGATCATGAGTTGTGAATGGGATTTGCGGATATCTCGCTTTCGGCCCATCTCACTAATGTACCGCAGTGTAGGGTAATCTGGGATTTAGCCAGTGCCTCTTCCAGCCTTCCCATCGGGATTTGCACTAAAATGCCCAGCTCGGCCAGCTGTTCCCCCCGCCTCAGCTTCAATTAGAGAGTGGGGCGAGCGCATTTCCCGCCATGGCCACCGTGAGATAGAAAGCCTCAGCTCTGCAGAACGCGAGTTTTCCTGAAACGTTTAAAGCTTTTTCTCGATTACATTTGTTTAACTAAATACAGCCCTAAGGCAAAGAAAACGGACTTCTTACCACAATGTTTCGGAACAGTAGGCACCTGCAAGTATACCTTGTTGGTGTGGTAGAGGGACTCCCAGGAACCCCCATGTTTTGCATACTAAGCAGTAGTTACCAGGCGAATCCAGATGTGGACCCTTTGCTCACTGTTCCTAGAGAGCCACAGCTCCACCACCTGTCTGGGTTTGCTGTTAGTATTTCGTGCTGGACTGCCCCTGTGCAGGACAAAGACTGATATGCAGGGATATGTCTCCTCTGTGATAGATTCAAAAAATTAGGGCTCCTGGTTGGGAGCCTATTCTACCCAGGAGGGTTACTAGGAAACAAAAGTTACAATTTAATAGGTCCAAGAAAAAAAGTGCTCACAGAATACTCCTGATTTTTTTTCAACCTCTGCATAAAGAAAGAATTACTTCTTCATACTCTGTGTAGAATCAATCTTGTTCTTTATCTAGAGTTGTACAGTTCAACATAAAATAGACACTCAAGAGATAACATCAAAAACGGAATTTGGCTGGAAGTACAGAAACTATTTACAACACACAAAACCAAAAGTTTCTTTGCCCAACAACCGCTTTGTGTGTGTAAGGCAAACTCAACCTCAGGTGTCATTTGCCATGAAGTTCACATAAAACTATCAAACACATAAACAATTCGACATTTGTAACATCACATATAAATTTCAAGGACACAAATAGTTTTCTCTGTGTTAGGCAGCGTGAATATACTGCAGTTGGGGGTAATGCATCTACACCACGGTGTTTCAGCCGTTTCTAGGTGGACTTGATGTGTCACATCTGGTATACGGCCTTCATCAGGACGGGGGTATGTACTTTATGATGTCTGTGCTATGGGTATATTAATTCCACAGGTTCTGTTGTTGGGAGATACACTAGCCACACGGGCTGGTCTCTATATGATCCTCTCAAACGAATGTGAAAAATCACTCGAATATCAGCCTGTCTGTCTGCAGAGCCTGCACGCCGTCTGCCGCTAGAGCGTGTGAGTGGCCTCAAAATGCTGAGTCATTGAATGGTTCACGGAGGCCTGGCCTCTGTGAACCATTCAATGACTCAGCGTTCTGAGGCCTGGCCTCCGTGAACTGACTGTGGCAGATCCCCAAATTCTCCCATTGACACCCTTTTGGAAACCCTAGGATCCTGAGCAAACATTACATAGATCACGTGTGGTAATCATCGTTACCCAGGACCTCCTCCCTTGTGCAGTATTTTTTTTCTTTTCCTTTCCTCTGTGCCGTAAAAAGCCCCCCATCCCCCTTCACTTCTTGCCTTGGCAATGAAATGGGCGTTGACACTTAGCTCCTTCCAGTGGTGGAAATGGAAAAAATGTGGTGGGGGAATCTCCCAACACAAGGACCAGGTTGGGGGAGGAGTTTGGGGGGAGGTGCCTGAGGGGCGTGGTCTAGAGGGGCGGGGCTCGTAGCGGACATCAAGCAATGCTGGAATATGAAATTACATTTATTTTTTGTAAAAGGGCCCACGAAGGCAGCATTGTATTTTACCGCCGGCAGTGCCAAAGCTGTGGGAAAAGGCAATGCTGCCGTTTCGGGCGCTTTTTTTTAAAGTTTTCCAGCGCGGTTCATGGGCTTGGGTGGCTGACTCTGGACAGATCCCGAGATCTGGCTCCATATCTGGTGCCAGATTTCAGATCCGCCGAGAGCCGGCCCAATGACCAGCACAGGCTCCTTCGGTTAGAATCACTCCGCTGAAAACACACCACCCTCATGGCAGAGTTTGGAGTGCGTGAGTACTGTGATGAGGTAGAAGGTCCTGTGTAATGGTGACCGATTACCCTATGCTCTCGATGCATTTCCCAGGACCTCCTCTCTCGTCACATTCCTGGTGAGTATAAACCAAATACGTTTTGTCGTGTCAAACAAGGAAGAGTCGTGGAGACTTAATACTTGCACCACCGATGTGAATTTATACATAAAACAAGTATCAGTCCTCTTCCCCTCAGTGCTGATAAACCGCCATCCACATGGTTCTGCTCGGAAGAGCTTCCCATGCCACGATAACCAGAACCTGATGATAGGGAGTGTGGAAGGCAACAGGAGGAGTCCAGGTCGCTGCTCTGCAAATATCCAGCAAAGGTCCACCCAAGGCTTCAGCCTACCGAAGAGCCACACTGCGGGTGGAGCGCCCTTGAACAATCCGGGGAAACTGCATCCCTGCAAGACCATATGCTTTCTGAACAGGAGATCTGGTTCCTCTGCTCAAAGGATCCGTAGAAGGCTCAAACATTGGGCCTCATTCCGAGCTGGGCGGTAAGGGATACCGGGCACCGGTAAGGAGACCGGTGCCGGTAATCCCTTACCGCCCAATTCCAAGGTCCCTTGGTGGGGACCGTAAAGGACGTGTGGTCTGACCACACGTTCTTTACGGGACCCGTTAAGGGGCCTTGGAGCTAATAACGGGCCCGCAATTAGCGGGCCCGTTATTAGCACCTTCCCTTTGAGCCCTATGGGGGCTCAAATGGGAATGGGGAATGGCATTTGGAATGGGGACTTACTGGGTCCGCCTAGGCCGGAATGTCCCCGTAAGTCCCCTCTCCACCAGACCGGACCCGGACACGATTTTGGAGGCAGCCATGGCGCTAATAGCGCCATGGCTACCCCCAAAGTCGTAATGAGGCCCATTGTCTACCACCACTGAAGGCCGCCAAGAAACTGTCCCTCTGGAAGCTTTATTTAGTTCTATACATCCAAGCCATGAAGGTTGCGCTCCTCAGGCAAGGAAAGCTGGAAAGAAGAACATACTTTGGGGAGGTAGGGGAAAGCTGTCCTCAAAATAAAGGTGTCTAGAAGAACCCTAAAATAGGGCCCTGAGCACACCCAGGCGCCAACATCACCTATTCAGGGGATGTCCAAGCCCCCAAAGGGGGCGCTAAAGGCACAGCCCGCATAGCGGGATGCCCCTCTGGCCACCCCCTCCCCTCTGTAGGTATCTCCCGTCTTTCATCCGGGAGGAAGGGGCGTCACCAGGGCTGGAACATCCGGCGCACCCTGGGGATGGTATATAAGGCGGGGGGACTGGAGCTCAGTCTCTTTCCAGTCCTCCCCACCTAAAGTCCCACCCACCCTCATCCTTCCTGGCTAGCTTAGAACAGATAGAACCCCGCTATAGTATGTCCACTATCTCCATTGAGCACCACGAGATTGTATCCCATTCAAGATGGCCGTCCGCCATTAACGCCTGACTCTCTTCTGCCGAAGTAGACCCAGCAGCTGACTCTGCCGATCCCCGATTGGCCTGCGGTCCAATTTCTTTGACCAATGAGCACCGGCAGGCGAAGCCAGCCCACGTTCTACAAGGCCCACTTGAATCAAGGCCAATGCCTGTCTTCGAGCCTGTCTTAGCAGCATCTGCCCTCTGCCACCCCCCTGGCTCTCACATCCCAGCCAGCACAACCGACATCCCACACTCAGCATCCAGCCGGCACTCGTTCATACAAGTATCTGAAGCTGCTCAACTGTTCGTGGTTCTCACACGTCAAGTGCAATCACTGATGGACTTTTATCGACCACATGTTTACAGGTACACTGTTGTAAAATCTGCATAATACAGTATAGCCATGCATGCACCTTCGCCATACTTTGTAAGCATTCACGCTCGATCTGATTCGCCTCCTATGCTACCTCTCCCCTGCCCAGCCACATACCTGCTATAGGTAACTAGCATACAATAAGAAATCAGCCAGCAGCCACGAATAGTATCTCCACATTGAGTCGCTCACAGGAGAGTCGCCAGCTTGCCTTACAATCTATTGTACCTCCGTGCCCCCTCGATTTATGCTCCTACCTACATCGAAAATGACTACTAATTTGCTTATACTGTTATTATTTGTCAATATATGTTTTTGATATTAGACCCGAACTTACAATAGGAGAGTTGCTCCTAGACTGCCTCATACCATTATACCTCCCGGCTTTCCACCAAATTCTTCAAGCCTTTAGCAGAAAGTTCTCCCTAGCCTGCCTAAATTGTTCTTTTATGCCTCCACATGCCTTGCAAATACGTTCCAGACCACAATAGGTGAGCTGCTGCTAGACCGTGTAATACTGTTGCTATATATATGCTGTTCCTCATTGCTCTATGCTAACTTGCTTCTAACCTATAGCTGAAAGTTCCTTTCATACCTTCCCTAACCTGTTGAAACTGTCACTGCCAATCACTATTACATCCTAGCCGACCTTAACTTGTACTAGCCTAACCTTAATTTGTACTCAGCGGCTACCCTATACCGGCCACGGTATACACGATACCAGGGCTAACCTTACCATTGTGGACCCCTCCGGTATTGCTATATCCTCTCCTTAGGTACTCAGGACCCCACCTGTCCACCTCAGGTCCACTCACCTGCCAACATCGCTATGACATTCTCCTCGCTCGCCATATCCATATGCCTTCTAGCCATACTTGTATCATCCATTGCCCTATTAACTACGGAAACTCCCCACCTCAATCCACTTACAGAAAGGGAGTTGACCAAAATGATGTTCACACAACTGACTCCCCAACAGTCCGCTCTCCATTTATAAACCCAACCTAATCTAGCCTGTCCTAGAGATCTAAGGAACTTCAGATTAGGTACTAGGCTGCCCAAGCAGACATATGCCCACCAGTACCCTAGCCACCACAAGACTCTGCCAACCTACAACAGGCGCAACAAGCACATTAGGAAAGTCAGCTGTAACAATACACTCAGGTCCAAAGTGCCCGAAACCCTGCCCAATAATGTCCACACCACAGAAAGTCCAAATGCAGCACAAAACCTCAAGGGTGCCCTCATTAACGCTAAATCCCTAATAGCCCACGCATCCGAAATTTCAGACATCATTACCTGCAACCAACTTGACTTCGTAGCAGTTACTGAAACTTGGCTGCACAAAGCTGCAGGTCTGGCCTTAATGCTCGCCATACTCCCAACTTTGCCATATTCAGAAAAGATAGAGACACCTCCAAAGGAGGCGGCATAGCCTTCCTATGTAAAGATAACCTTATCATCAAAGAAATAGTTAGTATATCCATGCTAACAGCAGAATTACTCTCCCTAAAACTAGAAATCTCCCCTTCACGTACAATCATGGTACACCTCATCTATAGACCTCCAGGTCCACTAGGTGCCTTCGAAGAAGACTTAACCACCCTCTTAAACACCAATCCCAAACCAGGAACCTAAATCATCCTACTAGGTGATTTCAACTTAGGTTATAACGACCTCAAAGACACTAATGCCTCCTCCATAGCTAACACCATCTCAGAAGCAGGCCTCACCATTCAGAATAACGGCCCCACGCATTGCAAAGGCCGCACACGACTGGGTCGCAGACATTAATTGTGCATCCACCATAACGGCAATTGAACCCTGCATTTGTATTGACCACTACCTGATCTCACTGTCCATCTCTGATCTTCCCCTAAAGCTACTAAATTATATGCTCCTCCTACCTTTACACGCTGAAAAAAATATATAACACTACCCAACCTCATCCCATTGATTCACCCTATCACCAACCTCTCTAGACTGATCACTGACCCTAATGACCTAGTTGACCTTTAGAACAACACAATCAACCTTGCGATAGATGCCATTGCGCCACTCAAGCTTACCAAATCTAAACCCCTGGCCCATCTCAACACTTGGTTCACCCCAATGTTAAAAGCCCTACGTAAGGAGAAATGACACGCAGAAGCCTGCTGGAGAAAAAATCCTTCTCCCGATAATAAAAACCTCCTTACCACCCTCACCAAGAGCTACAAAGAACAAATCATCCAAGCTAAAAAAGAGACTTTCAATGACAGAATCAAAAAAGCTAACTCTAACCCTAAGGAAATCTTCTCCATTTTAAGAGAATTAGAGTCTCCCATTGCTCCCATAGACCTGTGCGTCAATGACAACAAAATCACAATGTTACAAAATACAATAGCAGCAAAAAAATCCTCCCTCCACAACATTGCCCTCTCAACGCAAAAAACCATCCTCCAGGAACTTGCAACAAACCAGATCAAACCTCCCAACCAATTCAGCTTTAGAGCTATTTCCATTCAGGAAACTAAGAATATCATCATGTCTCTCAAACCCTCTCGATGCCTTGGTGACACTTGCCCAGCCCCTATCATCAAAGAGGCTGTACATGAACTAGCCCCCTTTGTCACTACATTTATTAACACATCATTCAAATCATGCTCTATTCCTACTAACCTTAAAGACGCTTGGATACTACCCCTCCTAAAAAAAGGCAACCTGGACCCAAGCATCCCAACTAACTACAGGCCCATAACTAATGTCTCGTTCCTCCTTAAGATCCTAGATAAAGCGGCAAATCTACAGATCCAATCTTACCTTGAGCTCGACAATCTACTAGGGATTAGACAATCAGGTTTCAGACCGAGACATGGAACTGAAACGGCCCTCCTTGATCTCAAAAACCAACTAGACGAGCGTAAAGACAGTGACGACATCTCCATTCTCCTACTCCTAGACCTATCCGCCGCCTTCGATCTGGTTGATCATAAGGTTCTATGTAACCACCTTCAATCGGCAGCCAACTTCTCTACGCAAGCTACAGCGTGGATAACCTCTTTTCTGGACAAGAGAACCATAAGAGTCTTCTCATCCACCTCAGAAGCAGATCCAGTCCCCATCACCTGTGGAGTCCCCCAAGGGTCGTGTGTTTCCCCTACCTTGTACAATATTTTTACAAAGCCCCTCTTTGATATATTGGACAAACTAGGGGTCTCATACACCAATTATGCGGACGATATGCAGATCCTTATCCCAATCCAAGGAGACAATGACAATGACACTATCCTCATAAAGAAAGTCTACCAAATTATCCAAACGTGGATGGCCACACATGGCCTCTGTCTTGATGGCGACAAGACCGAGTTGCTAATCATCGGATCCACGAACAAACTCAACAAACTGTCCCATCTCTACAACTTCTTCACGATCGATGGCATCAAAATCAAGGTAGCTAAAGAAGTCAAAACTTTAGGATTTTACTTAGATTCGGCCCTCACTCTCGATAAACAAGTAAATGCCACTGCATCAGCCACTAGTTATACATGCAAACTCATTCACGCCTGCAAACCCTTCCTATCGATAGCCAGTTGTACAACCATAGCGCAAGTCCTCATCCTCTCCAAACTAGACTACTGCAATGCACTGTATCTAGGCACTAGCAAACACAATATTAACAAACTCCAAACTTTGCAGAACAATGCCCTCAGAACAGCATTAGGCATCCCCAAAGGCCAACACATTTCCGACCAGAGAAGAGCTGCCAACTGGCTTGCCATTAATGGCCGTAACAAGTTCAAAACCCTTAACATTACACACAACTGTATGAATAACAAGGCACCTGCCTACCTCACCGATAAATTCACCAAGCCTACCTCTGAACGTCCTATTAGAAGAGCTCAGGCAAACAGCATCAAAATCCCCAATTTTAAATTGAAAAGAACGGGAGGATCTAGCTTCCCAGTACTAGCTGCTCACCTCTGGAACTCCATCCCAGACTCACTCAGAGCTACCCCTTCCTTTCACGTGTTCAAAGCCAATGTTAAATGCTGGCTCCACACTAATGACTGTTAACCTCAACCTGTATGTACCTGAACACTATGTATACTGAATGTAAATACTCTGTAACAGTAACTCCTTTTTCCTCCTTTCACGGAAAACTATGCAACAATGTGATATAATATATGATGTTCATGTACTCTGGTAACATAAGTATTGTATAATAACTATGTACTTGTAATAACAAATTTGCAACCGCCCAGTTGCTTAACAGCCTGGTGCGCTCTACAAATAAATATACATAAACAGTAAGATGTGTTACTTTGTCCTGGGTATCAGACCAAGGTAAGAGGGGGTGCAGCCATTTAATTTGTGTACAATGGATCTCTAGGTCACAGGTCAAGGGGAACTCTTGATGATGGGTAGGGTACGATCCGCACCAGCTCTTAAACTTTATGGGTTTTTATTGAGACATGTGTAGGTAGCAAGTAGCGTTAAAGAGGTAAATGGGATCAAGATGTGTAAATATGTTAAAATTGGGTTTGAGCGGATTTCAAGGTGTCAGTTGGTACATGCGGTTTGCTTGTTTTCCTTTACCGTTAAGGATGTGAATTAGATCAAGATGTGTAAATATGTGAAATTTTGTTTCAGTGTATTTCGAAGTGTAAGTAAATAATGTTTGCTTGTTTTTCCTTTGCTATGTATTAATTGTTCCATTTCTGCCACAGGCAGAGTTTGGGGCAGTCCTAGCCGGGGAGGAGAGTGATGCTGCAGTTTGAACCGTGGGCGGGTTTCCCAATGGCCGCACTCGAGCCAAATTCAGACGATGGGCACCGGGTCCCTTAGGAACACTTGAGATTCCTCACCTGCAAGATTCAGTGGCCCAAGGAGGAAGTACTGCGACAGTACAATCTAGAGCGTATGTCCGGTGCCTTGTGAAAGCCGTGGGTGGCAAGGGCACACCGTGAACATTCAGAACTGTAACATTGCCCAGCTTTTGGGTCACCTTTAGAAGTGTATGGTCGTGAACAATGTTCCCTGTAAGGTGTGCGCCTGTGCGGCCGCGCACCTTTTGATAGTGAGCCGCGCATAGTGTTTTTTTTGCCGCGCACTTGTGCTCCAATCATCATTTCATTGGAAAAAAAAAAAAATGTTTAACATTTTTTTTAAAAAAACATTATTTAAGGCTGGACACCAAATATAAATACTGGCGGGTTGGCGGCCAGCCTAGGTGCAGGCCAGGAGGCAGCAGCAACGTTCGTGATTGCTAGAAAACACACCGTCGTGCAGTGACACAAACTTTGCTGCAGCCTCCTGGGCTGCTGCTACTCGTGCTGACTGTGCTTGGCTCAGGGCTGCACTCTGCGCTTGCGCAGGGAGCTTAGCCACCGCCCTGTCGCAGCAATGCACGTGCCCTGCTGCTGGGTCTATCCTTGCCTTGCGCACTAGGCACTGTCTGCCAGTAGCAAGTGTGAGAGACCCCAAGCCTGCATGCAGACACTGGCTGAGCCTGAGGAACTCGTGCTGCTAGTGCCACTACGGACTAGCCACAGGTACCTGCTGCAGCTTGTGTGCCCCCACCCCTGTGAAGAGAGCTGCGCACAGCCACGTACCACCTAGCCTAAGGTAGGTACAAAAATAGTTATATGGGTGGGTGGCAGGGCGGGCAGCCTAAGTTTGGATTTGGAAGTCCATTTAAGATGAGACTTCAACTATCTGTCGGATTTCATCAGCAGGGGACCGTCTCTTATCGCCACCATGACAGCAGGCCCAACCTGCCTGTACCCCCTCGGCATTCTACACCTTATCCCCCCCCCCGCCTTCCACCAGACCGCACCTAAGGAATGCTCTGTTTTATTGCATTTTAAGTATCCAGGGGGGGGGATCCCAGGCCAGCTTTTAAAACACGCTGCTCAGTCGTGCTCAGTCATGGGCTTAAAAGTCGGTGGCAGCACTGGCAGGCCGCGCTGAGGACTGAAGAGCCTTCTTGATAAGGTCCAGGCGTATGAGTGGCCTGTACCCGAACATTGCACCCTCCCAATTCAGGAGGATCAAGACACACTACTCAGCGTTTTAAAAGTAATGTCTTTTTGAACAGCCCGTCATGGTGGAATTCTCCAGGTTCTAGGACCTGTAACCTGGAGAATTCCAACATGACGGGCTGTGCAAAAAGACATTACTTTTAAAATGCTGATAGTGGGAGACGCTAGCAAGCAATGTAAGGACGGTAGTAATGATGACTAGTTTACTTTCTATTGTTTGAACTTGTGTCCCGAGTTTCAGTCTCCTCACCTCCTTTTCAGTATGTAGTGTGTGTCATCATTGAAAAGTCACTATCCCCCAGTAAATGACTAGAACTCAGGGGCGGACTATAGGGAACTCCGTAGATTTCCTGGCAGGCCTCTGCGCTATTGTCGTCTTTTGCGTGGTAAGGTAACTGGTATTTTATTTCCACAGTTTCTCATAGGAAAGGGATTATGATATGATATGGCATTTATAACGCGCCTATACACAAGTGTTCATTGGGCTTGGGCTTGCTGAAAATGTGTAATTTGGTGTAATTTGGGGAATTGGGGCCACTTATAACGTTTTTCCAGAGCCTCTTTTGGTTCCCGGTCCACCCCTGCTAGAACCAGCTCTCTACAAGCGTTCAATTCCATATAAGTTAAATAGATGGCGATACCGAGTTTGAGTCTCAGGCAGCACCTCCATTTCAGCATGTAGTGTGTGTGTCATCCTTGAAAAGTCACTATCCCCCACTAAATGACCAGAACTAAGGGGTGGACTATAGGGAACTCCGTAGATTTCCTGGCAGGCCTCTGCGCCATGGTTGTCTTTTGTGTGGTAAGGTAACTGGTCTTTTATTTCCACAGTTTCTCATAGGAAAGGGGTTGGGCTTGGGCCTGCTGAAAATGTGTAATTTGGGTAAATGGGGCCACTTATAACGTTTTTCCAGAGCCTCTTTTTGTTCCCGGTCCACCCGTGCTAGGACCAGCTCTCTACTGGCACAGTGGCAAGCGTTCGATTCCATATAAGTGAAATAGATGGCGAAACCTCAAGTCCACTCCGTTCCTTCGCGCATCCATCCAGAATGGGACCCTAGGGCTTCCACTTATAGGTGGCTCTTGGGCTGCATTCGAAAGTTAGGGCATCCACGGCGCTGCATTTTAGGGTGCTGCATTTACCTATGTGCCACACTTGACCTTGAAATATGCTGATAGTGGGAGACGCTAGCAAGCAATGTAAGGACTGTTGTAATGATGACTGGTTTACTTTCTGTAGTTGTTTGAGTTGAGTCCCGAGTTTGAGTCTCAGCACCTCCGTTTCAGCATGTAGTGTGTGTCATCCTTGAAAAGTCACTATCCCCCGACCCCCAGTAAATGACTAGAACTCAGGGGTGGTCCGACTATAGGGAACTCCGTAGATTTCCTGGCAGACCTCTGCGCCATGGTCGTCTTTTGTGTGCTGAGGTAACTGGTATTTTATTTCCACAGTTTCTCATTGGAAAGGAGTTGGGCTTGGGCCTGCTGAAAATGTGTAATTTGGGGAAATGGGGCCACTTATAACGTTTTTCCAGAGCCTCTTTTTGTTCCCGGTCCACCCCTGCTAGAACCAGCTCTCTACTGGCACAGTGGCAAGCATTTGATTCCATATAAATGAAATAGATGGCGAAACCTCAAGCCCACTCCATTCCTTCGCGCATCCATCCAGAATGGGACCCTAGGGCTTCCACTTATAGGTGGCTATTGGGCTGCATTCGAAAGTTAGGGCACCCGCTGCATTTTAGGGTGCTGCATTTACTAATGTGCCACACTTGACCTTGAAATATGCTGATTGTCAGAAATGTACCAAAGTATCAACTGAAAAGGATACAATACTCAAAAGGATACAGGAGGTAGGGTCTTCCGGATCCCTGTTCACCCGACTTGATAGTCGTGAAGTCAACAAAGACCTTCCAAATGATACAACCCTCTGGCTGATAAAACAGGCAGAGCGATGGATCACTGGAAAGGGCGTGGGTAAGGTATAGTAATCCAGCCTAGGACAAATTAAAGTATCATGAATAACTGCTCCAATCTGAGTATGATGAATTAGATAATGACAGGAATGATCACACTGACCTGTATCTCTGGGTAGAACAATCCAGAAGTCTCTTGATGGATTTGAAATGAAGAACAAAACGACAGGGAAAGGGAAAATTAGTAAGGGAGACTTATCCCGAACGGAACGAGGCTCACGCTAGATACGGGTTGAATTCACCACAGGATAGCGTCCAAAGTTCAGTTCAAAGTCACTTCCAATGATCCTTGAAAGGCTTCCTTCCCACTTTAGGGATCAATCCTTCTGTTAATTCCACAGATGCAGGAGTTAGAAGAAAATAGCGTTTGAAGACAACGTGAGCGTGTGGATTTACACGCGGGCAGGATTCGCGCAGCCTGGGCCAGCCGCGTGTGAAGACAACGTGCGCGTGTGGATTTACACGCGGGCAGGATTCGCGCAGCCTTGGCCAGCCGCACTTGAAGACGAAGAGCGCGTGTGGATTCTACACGCGGGCAGGATTCGCGCAGCCTTGGCCAGCCGCACTTGAAGACGAAGAGCGCGTGTGGATTCTACACGCGGGCAGGATTCACGCAGCCTTGGCCAGCCGCGTGTGAAGACAACGTGCGCGTGTGGATTTACACGCGGGCAGGATTCGCGCAGCCTTGGCCAGCCGCACTTGAAGACGAAGAGCGCGTGTGGATTCTACACGCGGGCAGGATTCACGCAGCCGTGGCCAGCCGCACTTGAAGACAAAAGAGCGCGTATGGATTTTACACGCGAGCAGGATTCACGCAGCCTTGGCCAGCCGCGTGTGAAGACAAAGAGCGCGTGTGGATTTTACACGCGGGCCGGATTCACGCAGCCTTGGCCAGCCGCAATTGAAGACAGAGAACGCGTGTGCATTATCACGCGAAGGGATAGTTCCAGGAATCAGCGTGTGGCGGAACACACGCTATCGAAGGCCCAAAAGTAGCTGTAGGATTATGCCAGGATGTAGATCAGAGGTTCAGCTACACAACGCCAATAGAGACGATCAGAAGCAGCGAGTGAAGTTTCTACGCTGCTTAAATACGTAATACCGTAGTTCACGTGACGAAGCAAAAGTCACGTGAAGTTAGCGACGTGAAAAGTGTAAACGTCGTTTTCCCGGTAACGTATCGAATAGCCTCCATTTGGAGTAGAACGGTCTCGCTGTCCTACGAGCGTAGCGTCCAGCATGCATGACAGTGCCATCCCCCAAAGGGACAACCTCTCCCCTTCTTGTGTGAAAGCGCTTCAATAAAGCAGGAGCATGTATGTTGGAAAGAGGTTCCCAGGACCTATCTTCGGGACCATAGCCCTTCCAGTCCACCAGATAATATGGTCTACCAGAACGGAGTTTCATATCCAGTATGTCCTGTACCTCGTATTCATCAGACCCCCGCACAGAAATAGCAACAGGCCGTACAGGCAGTCTAGTAGTGTCAGAGAACGGCTTAATGAGCGAGACGTGGAATACAGGATGCACCCGCCATCGTTGTGGCAAAGCCAGACGTACAGCAGCAGGATTAAGAACATGGAGCACTTCATACGGACCGATGTATCTAGGCAACAATTTCTTTTTGCCTGGAATCCTTAAGTTCTTAGTGGATAGCCAGACTTTCATCCCAGCCTTATAGACAGGTGCGGATACCCTATGAGCATCGGCATAGAACTTGTCACGTCGTTTAGCCTGCTCCAATTGCTGCTTCACCTTTCTTTGTAATCTCTTCAGATCACGAAGAGTACGGCCTGCGGCAGGCGTGTCCAGGGATAGACCGGAATCCAGAGGTATTGATCGGGGGTGTTGTCCATAGAGAGCATAGAACGGTGAAGTGCCTATGGCACTATGATAAGAGTTGTTATAGGCAAATTCAGCCGCCGGCAGTACCGTGAGCCAATCCGATTGGTATTGCAAACACAGACACCGCAGATATTGTTCCATAGTACAATTGACCCTTTCAGTCTGTCCGTCGGTTTGAGGATGATAAGCGCTGGACATTCTATCATCAATTAGCAATGCAGATGTTAAAGCTCTCCAAAAGCGTGACGCAAACTGCGAGCCCCTGTCAGTAATGATTACTGACGGTAGACCAAAGAAACGAAATATATGTTGGATGAACAGTTCAGCCAGAACAGTAGCAGTTGGTAAACCAATACAAGGAATAAATAGGGCCAATTTAGTGAAATAATCCACTACGACCCATAGGGTATCATATCCCTGATTTGGGGGGAGTTCCACCACAAAGTCCATAGATATCATGTCCCATGGTTTGGTAGGGACAGGCAGGGATTGGAGTAAGCCCACTGGTTTACCAGGTGTATTTTTACATTGGATACATACAGAACAAGAAGATACGTAGTTTATAACGTCTTTTGCCATGGATGGCCACCAGCACCACCTTTTGAGCAGGTCCAGTGTTTTCTTCCGTCCAGGATGGGCTGCAATCAAGGAATCATGATTCCATTTGAGGGCTTTATTCCGCATTGAAGGAGTTGGTAGATAAAGCACTCCTTGTGTGAATGGTAAACCGTTCTGCACGTCCAGATTCATATCCTGGACTACGTTTCTCAAATCGTTGATCAACTGTGTCAAAACAGTTAAAGGATCCGTACCCTCCATGGCTTCTGATTCTGTCAGAAATGTACCAAAGTATCAACTGAAAAGGATACAATACTCAAAAGGATACAGGAGGTAGGGTCTTCCGGATCCCTGTTCACCCGACTTGATAGTCGTGAAGTCAACAAAGACCTTCCAAATGATACAACCCTCTGGCTGATAAAACAGGCAGAGCGATGGATCACTGGAAAGGGCGTGGGTAAGGTATAGTAATCCAGCCTAGGACAAATTAAAGTATCATGAATAACTGCTCCAATCTGAGTATGATGAATTAGATAATGACAGGAATGATCACACTGACCTGTATCTCTGGGTAGAACAATCCAGAAGTCTCTTGATGGATTTGAAATGAAGAACAAAACGACAGGGAAAGGGAAAATTAGTAAGGGAGACTTATCCCGAACGGAACGAGGCTCACGCTAGATACGGGTTGAATTCACCACAGGATAGCGTCCAAAGTTCAGTTCAAAGTCACTTCCAATGATCCTTGAAAGGCTTCCTTCCCACTTTAGGGATCAATCCTTCTGTTAATTCCACAGATGCAGGAGTTAGAAGAAAATAGCGTTTGAAGACAACGTGAGCGTGTGGATTTACACGCGGGCAGGATTCGCGCAGCCTGGGCCAGCCGCGTGTGAAGACAACGTGCGCGTGTGGATTTACACGCGGGCAGGATTCGCGCAGCCTTGGCCAGCCGCACTTGAAGACGAAGAGCGCGTGTGGATTCTACACGCGGGCAGGATTCGCGCAGCCTTGGCCAGCCGCACTTGAAGACGAAGAGCGCGTGTGGATTCTACACGCGGGCAGGATTCACGCAGCCTTGGCCAGCCGCGTGTGAAGACAACGTACGCGTGTGGATTTACACGCGGGCAGGATTCGCGCAGCCTTGGCCAGCCGCACTTGAAGACGAAGAGCGCGTGTGGATTTTACACGCGGGCAAGATTCGCGCAGCCTGGGCCAGCCGCGTGTGAAGACAACGTGCGCGTGTGGATTTACACACGGGCAGGATTCGCGCAGCCTTGGCCAGCCGCACTTGAAGACGAAGAGCGCGTGTGGATTCTACACGCGGGCAGGATTCACGCAGCCGTGGCCAGCCGCACTTGAAGACAAAAGAGCGCGTGTGGATTTTACACGCGAGCAGGATTCACGCAGCCTTGGCCAGCCGCGTGTGAAGACAAAGAGCGCGTGTGGATTTTACACGCGGGCCGGATTCACGCAGCCTTGGCCAGCCGCAATTGAAGACAGAGAACGCGTGTGCATTATCACGCGAAGGGATAGTTCCAGGAATCAGCGTGTGGCGGAACACACGCTATCGAAGGCCCAAAAGTATCTGTAGGATTATGCCAGGATGTAGATCAGAGGTTCAGCTACACAACGCCAATAGAGACGATCAGAAGCAGCGAGTGAAGTTTCTACGCTGCTTAAATACGTAATACCGTAGTTCACGTGACGAAGCAAAAGTCACGTGAAGTTAGCGACGTGAAAAGTGTAAACGTCGTTTTCCCGGTAACGTATCGAATAGCCTCCATTTGGAGTAGAACGGTCTCGCTGTCCTACGAGCGTAGCGTCCAGCATGCATGACACTGATACTGATTTTTTTCTGTTTTAAAATACTTGTTGTCAGACTACCACTCTCATTTTAAATGCGGAGCGAAAATAAACAATATAAATGCGAGACATAGGACCACATTACAAGTCTGGTGGTAACCATGCCGGATTTGGGAATTTTACTGGCGGCTAGCTTGCCGGAAACACCGGGGCATTATAGCCCCTGCGGTTCCGGGAAGTCAGGCCCCAGTAAATGATAAATCCCCATTTCCCATTTTGGGAATGGGGACTATGATATGATATATGATATATTTTATTTATATCGCGCTCATACACAAGTGTTTCAGAGCGCGCCGACAAGGCAAGGGAAGGGGAACAGGGAAGAACAAAACAACAATCTTACTAGGCCCAGTGACATTGAGAGCGCGCAAGTGCATGGAAGAGGGGGACGGGGAAAAGTGCATAGAATGGGGGAGAAAAGGAGAGTGTGTGGAACAAGGCGAGACAGATGAATAAAATAAAATAATAATAAATAATAAAGGCAACAAACAATGGTAGTGCAGCCAGCAAGTGGCAAGTGCTGGGTTTAAGGCAGCAGATTGGGTAGGTCTGATAAGTGCAGGAAGATAAAAGGGGGGGGACTGTATGGGTACAGATACAGACCCCAGTGCAAGGGGTGGACCGGAGGCAGTGCAGGAGGGCGGCAGGGTGAGCAGGTACCTGGGCCTGGAGGACAGAGGGTGGCCAGGAGCACAGTGCCGAGGGAGGACAGAAATCAGCAGGGAAGGGGGGGGCGAAAGCAGGAGCAAAGAGGAAGGTCTTGAGGGGCTTCCGGAACTGGAGATGGTTCTCTTCAAGTTTTAGAGTGGCAGGGAGGCTGTTCCAGAGGGAGACTCCCAGCCGAAGGCAGAGATCTACCCCGAGCTTGTTTCTTTGAAAAACGACTGACCCTGAGGGAGTTAGAGGTAGAGGAGCTGAGAGCTCGAGAGGGGAGGTATTTGCAGAGGGAAAGCTGAATATATGTTGGACACAGGCCCCAGAAAGCCTTGTGGACAATGCAGAGGGTTTTGAATTTAATCCTTGCATCCACAGGGAGTCAATGGAGAGATTTCAGAGCTGGAGAGTGGAGACCATGGAAGCCCTGGCAACGTTAAGAACGGTGCCGGTGCTTCTGTGAAACTCTGCAGGCGGGTGTCGTTCCACCCGCCAGGTTGGCAGTACAGCAGTGGTGTGCGGTGGACTGGTGGTGGTCTGGAAGGACAACCAACGTTAGACACTGTGGAATCTGATCACTAAGCCTTGCTCACTGGTACGGCGCTGTACCACCGCCGCCGCGCCTCCGCCGACCACCCCCGGTCTGGCAGCGTATCACTCAGTTGCGCACATGACTGAAAAACAGCCTGCACACAACTATTCTTTGGCGCACACAGCCCAAAAAAATTAGAGGGAACATTGGTCGTGAACCATGATGTCTTAAGGGCTGGGACTGTCCCCTTTGTTGTGATGCTCCAATAAATTGTGACCTTTTGTTTCTAAATGCAGAACTATTGTCAGTCTATTATTTGGGTAGTAA
Organism: Ambystoma mexicanum; assembly: GCF_040938575.1. Lineage (NCBI taxonomy): Eukaryota > Metazoa > Chordata > Amphibia > Caudata > Ambystomatidae > Ambystoma > Ambystoma mexicanum. Next base: position 1,096,998,838 of record NC_090923.1, read on the forward strand.
GTGTATGGTCTATGGTCTGATTCTCCCCCTGGCCCCCGGAAAAGGGGTTGGGGGGCAAATGGGGGCTGACTCTGCTATGCGTGAAGACACCTCCCAGGAATGTCAAGCACTCTGTAGAGCAGTGCTGTAAGGCTCATATGTGTGGTTTCTTAACACCTGGAGCGTCAATTGAAGATCCTATGGAAAGAGGGAAATCTTACGAAGAGGGTTGAGCAACGAAAACCTTTCAAACGCTTCGGTATCAATGATTCCAACATAGACAAAACCCGCTTCAAAAGTCGAAGTGCTTTGGCTGCGCCCAACTGACCCAGCACTGTTCAGAGTGACACCTTTTTGTAATCCTCCCAATTGGGAGTCAAGAATCAACCGAGGCTCACACGTTGTGGCATTATAGCCCTTCTTAAAACACCACCTTTCAAAAGACACCCAATGGTGTGACTGTGCTTCCTTGGTGGAAGACCGCCAAGAAGTCTGAACTACAGAAGCAGCACCCACTGATAATTCCAAATACAATGCTTGCAAGAAGGCGCTGGGTCAAATTATGATAACTATTCCAAGCAAGACATATTAGGATATTAAATTCTCATTTTAAATCAATAGAGATCAAGTTAAAATCACCAAGGTGCTACTAAATATTTGTTTACAATAATTTCTGGTAGCAGGGTTTAGCGACAGGGGGGCCTATTAGGCCTAACCAGTCCAATTTCATTTGGCCCCCTGCCACAAAGAGTGGCACAACAGGGTTTGTTGTGTAGAAACATCTCTGCTATAGGCCACTTTTCCCCATGGATATGCAAACATGGAGATGGACACAGGGAGAATGAGCAGAAGAGCAGGCGAAGCATAAATACTGACACAGAGAGAGTGGCTTTCTAGCATATACCATTCCTGGAGCATCAAAAACTCATCCACAGTTTTGATTCTCTCCCATTTTCCTAGTGCCATTATTCCTGAAGCAGAATTTTGGACTCTCCAATGGCACTATCTGCAAGGGTCCTCCCCTGTCTTCGACCCATGTCAGTAGTTTAGCAAGTTTTGGCCATAATGGCTTGCATCCATTTCGCACTATGTTAATGGTGAGCTCGTAGTGACCGAAGACCATCCATGCTCTGCAGATAACCACTCCTTTCTCCCATCCGTCCAGTGAAAGCACTGTTTCCCAAATTTGCATTTGGCCTCTGTTCTTCCACTTCCGAGCTTCTTCTGGAGTTTTTCCTTGGATGTTTATTTTTTATTTTGCCTCTCTTCTGATCTCTGCTCCTTTAACTCCAGGCTTCTCATATCTTGTTCTTCCATTGTTTCTTGTCTTTATGTCTTGGACATAATCGTCTTCATTTGGAACAGTTGCTTCAGTTTCCCATTTCAGTGAGGCATCACTTCCCATGAACTGGTCTCTGGTCTTGCACATTGCTACGTGTGATAGGTATACACGCATTTCGTCAACCACTTTTTCATCGTGGGACTTTTCATCGCCGACCGTTTCATCGCCAACATTATTTTTAGAATTTTTTTTTAGGGGGGGTGTTTGTGCGGGTTGGGGTATGATTATTTAAGTAAGGGGGACTTGGGGGGGCGCAGCCCCCCCCATAAATACATTTTTTTTTAAAAATGTTGGCGATGAAAGGGTCGGCGATGAAAAGTCCCACAATGAAAAAGTGGTCGACGGAATAACGTAGAACCGAGTGATAAACAGTGTGCCGTCTGCACATCTATTTCTACAGCTAAAAAGATCTTTGATTTCCCTATGCTGTAAGGTAGGAGTGCACAAACAAAGCATTCCTCCTCTGAATTTCGTCTTCCAACTTCTTTCATATGTTGGCACCAGATGTTATTTCCCAAGTGTGCTGTGCTGTCCAGGTAGTCGTTTAGTTCATTATCATCTCCTTGTATGCTTCTCTTGATTCTGAAGGTTTTCATGTAGTTTGCTATCATCACATCTTTAATAGCATCCATGTAACTTCTTCTCACTGGAGGATTCTCAGGTACTTCCATCCATGTTTAAGGTCTCTCCATCTGTACTATTTGGGTAGAAGACCCAAAGACAGTCTGGCAATTCTTTCCTTGTCCTCTTGTCTTTTCCTTTCTCTGGCTATGAAAGGCCATAATGATGTTGCTATCATCTGTGCACGTGAGAGTTATGCTGGGCTTGCACTTGCCTCTTTCAGTGCTGGGTCAGGGGTCTTTATCAGTGCTGTCTCTGTTGGTTTCTTCTCCAACTCCTTTTGTTTCTTTAAAAGTTCAACTTTTCCATTTGTCTTTTCACTTCACTTGTAGTAGAGATTCTTATCGTTGGTTGTCCAACCTTCTCCTATTCTTTGGATTGTGGTTCTGCAGTTATTGACACTAGACCTGGTGTATGTGCACTCATTGTTTGCATGCGTGTGGTTGTCAGTAACCTTTTCTCATCCTTACTCTGCCGACCCTGTCTCCAGCTTTTCAACTTGCTTGTCAATGCATGTGTGTCATTGCTAATCACATCCATTTCAAGTTCACTCACTCCTTTGTCAGACCTTCTAGGAACTGGAATCACTATAAAGGGTCTGGGTGCTTTTGTGGGTGTCATGGGTACATCATTAGGTGGGTGCACTGGAATCGGAACACTTTGTGCAGCAATGAAAAATGCAGTTCGAATCTTCAGTGACAGTAAAACAACGATGAATACAATGCATAGATACATTATTCCTCTATAGGTTAGTCAGCAGCACTTAGTTCTGGAACAAAAAGAGTGTCTCTCCTCCTGAGGGATGACAATGATGCTGTTTTGGTTGCCCATCTCTATCATCTAAGGAAAGAAGACTAACTTTTAATACATTCTAGGCAATAATATCTCTGGATTTTGCTGTCTCTGCTTGTCGGTTGCAGGTACTGGAACAATTGTCCTCCTTTGTCTGGACAATGGATTGTCTATTGTCTCTGGATACAGTTCTCTTTTCTGTATATGAAAAATGTCAATTAAGACAATAAGTTCAGTAAATCCTTTTTTTACTGTATGTGTTCAAAATACACAAGCTCCCAATCGATTCCTCTTATCTGTTTCACTTCAAGACTGTCCTTGTCAGTATAAACAAGAGTGACGTTTTTGCCAACACTTTCTCGATTTGTCCCTCGGTGGAAAGTCTTACAGTCTCCTCTGGAAATTCTGATGATGATTAGAAAGTTCAATTTGCCTCACAATGCCATGCACGAGCATGCTCATCTGTTATGTTAATGTTATGTTAAAGGACATTTGTACCGTGCACTATCACCACCGGAGTGGTCCCCTGGCGCTCTGGTGGCTCTGAAAGAGGAAGGGAGGGGACTTAGTGGGAGGAAGCTGGAAAAGTGCAAGACAGCAGTGATGTGCTGTTGGCGGCCTCAGCCCGGTGGGTCAGTTGGCTGGGTCTGGGGTGTTTGCGGCCGGTAGTCGTCGTGTACTGTTGTGCGAGTCTAGGTGTGTGTAGTGAAGTTTGTGCACTTTGTTGTGCTGTAGGTTTGTGGTTGTGTTTGGTTTGGAGTTTGAGAGATGTATGCGGAGGGCAGAAATTGTTCATGCAAATTGATTAGTTGCCATTTCTATCCTCACTTGAGGCGGTGGGCTTCGGCTTCTGTAGTCTCCCCAGGTGGGTTTCAGGAGCACCCCAGCACCTCTGTCCTGATCTGGGTACGTCGGGCCTTGAAGGTCCCTTTCAAATCTGGCCCCCTCCTCCTTGTCTCCCTCGCAGCCCTACCTGCCTTCCCTTCCCACTCATACGGCCAGTGCACCTGTCAATGTCCATAGCTCAGTTATTGTGATGTTTGATAATATCCCGACTATTTCATGACACTGTGGTACCTGGTGGGAACTAAGGGGCGAGTGCGGGTGTTTGGTGGGGTTAGGTGGGGTTGTTGACTCTGTCTCCATGGGTGTCGCCTGAGTTCCACTCTATACTCTGCATCACTCGTCTGGGTGCCGTGGGAGCAACCCTGTCGGGTCTGGGATTTATCCGTGTCCACTCTAGTTTAGTCATCCCTATTCCTTTCTGTTTCCGTTTTCAGTTTGAGTCTGTGGTGTTGAAGAGCCAGGTTTATAGTAATTTCCTAAATTTTAGGTGATCTTTGGTGTTTCTTATTTCTTTTGGGATGTTGTTCCAGGTTTTTGCGGCTAAGTGGTAGAATGAGGTGCCTCCAAGTTTTTTCTTGAGGTATGGTTTTGGTTCCAGGCGATGTCGTTGCTTAACCTGAGGGGCCTTGTTGGCTTGTAGATTGTTATTTTCTTTTGTAGGAATTCTGCTCCTTGTCCGCTGATTGCCCTGTGCGTTATGCACATTTTTTTGAAGGTGATGCAATGTTTTATTGGTAGCCAGTGTAGTGTTTTTAGAGCAGGAGTGATGTGTTCTCTTCTTGATAGTTTAAGGAGTAGTCTTGCTGCTGCATTTTGGATCCGTTGTAGTTTCTTCAGGAGGTATTCTGGTATTCCGAGGTACAGGCTGTTTGCATAGTCGATTCTTGACATGATGAGGGCAACGATAGTGAGTGTTTTGTGTGTGAAGTAGAGGAAAGGTAGGATTCTTCTTGCCGTGTGGAGGAGGAAAAAGCATTTCTTGACTGTTGCATTTATTTGTGGTTCTAAGGTTAGGGTGTTGTCCAGCATGACTCTCAGATTTTTTACTACCTTAGATGGTGATGGTGCGGTTCCCATTTCCGTTGGCCACGGGATGGCAGTTTTGTTCTCTTGGTCTTTGGATATGATCATGATTTCTGTCTTTGCTGGGTTGATTTTTAGGTTGTTGGCAGTCATCCAGTTGAAGACTTCTTTTAGACAGTTGGTTACGTTTGAATGATCGGCTTGGGTGTCTTTGATTTTGTAGATGATTTGAGTATCATCTGCGTAGTTGTAGCATGTAATGTTGTACTTTTTGAAGATTCTGATAACCGGAGTCTGATAAATGTTGAAGTACAGTGGTGATAGTGAGGATCCTTGTGGCACTCCACAGTCGTTAGCTCTTGGAGTGGATATGAAGGGTTTAATCCATACGGTTTCTGGTCTGTCTGCTAGGAATGATTTAGTCCAGAGAAGTGCTGTGGCTGTTATGCCTATGTCTTCTAGTCTTTTGGTTAGGGTGTCATGACTATCTATGTCAAAGGCTGCGGAGAGGTCGAGTAGAATAAGGGCTGAGGTTGTGTTGGAGTCTGCATTAGTTTTTAGGACATCCCAGATGGATAATAGTGCTGTTTCGTTCCTCTTGCGGGTTTGAAACCGACTTGAGCTTGGTCTAGCAGGTGGTATTTTTCTAGGTGTTGTTGGGTTAGTTTGTATACATAGGTTTCCAGGAGTTTTGCCAGGTAGGGAATGTTTGAGATCGGCCTGTAGTTGGAGAGGTCTTCTACGTCGCCACTTGTGTTTTTTAGAAGTGGTTTGATATATGATGATTTTAAGGTCCTCGGTACAGTTCCTGTTGCTAGTGATAGGTTCAGAAGGTTTCTGTACTATTCTGCTGGGATTCCTTGTGTGAGGATTGATTGGTAAATGTCCGGGGGACAGGGATCCATGGGGTCTCTGATGAAAGTGAGGACGTTAACACCGTCAGACCTCCCAAGTTCTGGAAAATCCTCAATCAGGCAAAAGAAGGCATTGCTTGACAATCTGCTATCTTGTGGTGACAGGGACATTTGTCTTGTCCTTGCTGTGAAAGGAACTGTTCGGCACTTACTGTGAGCAGCTTCTGTGATTTCGATGAAGTGAAGAGCAACCTGAATTATGTTTCCATTCAGGATTATACTCAAACGTTCTGTGTTTGCTGGATCTCAGAAATGTCAAGATGTCAGTGGGCCTCATTACGACCCTGGCGCTAAGGGGTCTGCGCCAGCGTTAGCTGCGCCGACCCCTTACCGCCAACTACGAGTTCCCATAGCGCCATGGTCATTTTTCCGCCCGCTTTTTGCGGGCGTAAAAATCCATGGCGCTATGGGACCTCGGTGTTAATTACGCCACCGTAGTGTACGGTGGCGTAATTAACACCTTCCCCACTCCCATTGAGCCCTATGGGGCCGAAATGGGAATGGGGAAGGGTAAATGGGTCAATGGGGACTTACCGCCCCGCCGACCTCGGAATGGGGCGGTAAGTCCGCCATCCGCCATGGCGTAAAGGGACTTTGCGCCATGGCGGAAAAGTCCGCCGATGGCGGAAAAAATCCGCCAGGGTCGTAATGAGGGCCAGTGTGTCTCCCGACAAGATCTGGGCAGTCTTCAATTAAACAAAAGAATAGCACACTGACAAGCCTATTCGCTTCTTCTTCTGCTTGGGACATTTGTTTTTTCCTCTCTGTATTCCAGAAGAAGGAGGAACTGCTCAGCGATCACAGTGAGCAGCCTCCTTATTGTCTTTTCGTTTTCAGGGTCTTGAAGAAATTCAGTGACAGGTACGATCTCAAGACTATGTCAAAGTAATTTAGAACGTCTTTAGTGATGTCACTGCTGTGGGACACCATAAGTGAGTCCAACCAATGTTCCTCTTTGGAAAGAGTCTGGATACTGTATTTTTGTGTCCTCGATCAAAATTTGGCATATCCTTTTCTTATCAAGGCTTCAGTGTGCCTCAGTCCAAAGTTCAAAGTTAATAACCTATGTTGTGGCTTATGCATGCAATTCTCTTCTTCACCCTGCAACTATGATGCACAGAGTGTGCGTTTTTTAATGTCCTTATCCCCTTTTTTGTAGAGGAAATGTCCAAAATGACGCCACAACCTTGCACAAAAGTTCTTTGTCTTTGCTTTCCTGGTCATGCATCATCATGTGTCAACGGAGTGTGCATCCTTCTGCCTGTTGCTATTTCGTGTGGTGTAAGATGATGGTCAGAACCAGGCTGGTTTCTGAGTGCGTACAGTGCCGATGGAAGGCAGTGCAACCATCCCTTCTTTAGAGTGAGCTTCAACTTGGCTATCCTTTCCTTTAACAAGACGTTGAGCTTCTCACATATCCCATTACCTTGCAGATGATACGCCGATGAACACTTGTGCATTTTACCAAGCAGCAAGCTGATCTGTTCAAATACTGCATTAACAAAGTGAGGACCATTATCTGACCTCATGACCTCACATACTCCACCCCTGGAAATACCTCTCTCACCAGACATTTGGCCGCACAGGTAGAGTCTGGGTGTGTACATGGACCTGCCTCTACCCATCTAGAGAATGGACACACCACAACAATTAGATACCTGTACCCGTTACATAATTGAATCATATCGACATAATCGACATGCAAGTGGTGAAAAGGTCCATTGGGCCTTTTGATGACTCCTCTAATTACTCTTAGTGTATGCCCAGCCGTGAACTGTTGGCAAATTATACAGTTCACCATATAAAATGCAACATTTTCTGCTAAGTTCGGTATAAACCAGTCTTCAGCGATCATTGCTGCTATATTCTCTTTTGACATGTGCGCGGGATAATGCAATTGTTCCAATGCTATTTTTAACAGGGCTACAGGCATCACTGGTTTACCAGTGCTGTCTTGTCGCCACAAGCTTTCGGAGGGGTTTAAGAACACCCTTGCCGCTTCCAGAGATTTTTTTCCTCCTGTGGTGCTTCCCCTTGGAGTTCCATTAACTGGGTTTGCCCCATGTTACTATAACCCTCAGGTTCACTTTGTGCAACAATCATTTTTTCATGTACATCAGTTATTTCCACATTCATTATTGTTTCGCCCTTTGTCACCATACGCTTGGCTTCCGGCCTGCTGCTTGATTTCCTCGTGAGATAAAATCTGTCCCCTTCGTGTGCTCGGTGCATTTCACGATCGCTATGCCCACTGGGAGCTGTAGTGCCTTAATGAACCTGTCCAATAAGGCTGCGTGCTGCACTGGCGTGCCGTCCGTTCGGAGGTAGCCCCTCCTTTTCCAGCACGCTAGGCCTGTGTGCACTGTCAACGTCACATAGGCAGAGTTGCTGTACACTGTCACTTCCTGGTCTGCGTGATTCTCAATAGCGAGTATCAACGCCAATAATACTGCAGCTTGCGCTGAATAATAAGAGGTAATCGGGCACTAATGAGTACTCAAAAGTCTCCATTTGCTGTGTGCTTTACCACAGCAGTGCCTGTATATCTTTGCCCATCATTTTGATTGTCTCTCGAGGAACCGTCAAAGACAATTTCTCCTTCTGCCAATGCATTTTCTTTCACTCTGAGAATCTCATCCTAGAATTCTTCGTAGTTCGCGCAGTCATGGATTGGCTCTCCGTCAGTGACCGGCTCTGCTATAAACATAGCTGGGGTCACTATCTTACATCGAATTATCTTAATCGATGGATTAGATATGATCACTTTATAAGCAGAAGGTCTCTGAGATGTCAACGTGCCTTTCGGTTTTTATAGAATGGCAAATAATGCGGGCTCGACGAACAACGTCATTGAGCATCCCATCACAATGGTTGTAGCCTTTTCTATGGTGAACGCTGCGGCAGTTACACTTTGTTTGCAAGGGAAGTCACCTCTCATCACTGGGTCCAAATTCCCACTGTAGTATGCCAGGGGCCTGTACCCCAAAGTGGTTCTCTGTGTGAGTACTGCTGTCATAACACTGCAATTCGTGTGTCAAAAGAGGTAGAATTCCTCTGCATAATTGGGAATCTATAAAACTGGTGACATACAAATTGCTCTCTTGAGTTAAAAAACCCTTCTTCCATGGTCTCAGACCATTCAATATTTTCTTTTGTCATCTGTGCTTTCTTTAGGGCCTGTAGCAAGGGCTTGGTATCTGAGCTGTAGTCAAAGTCCCATGACCTGACATAATTGCAAAGACCTAGACAACTCTGCATGTGTTTTATCGTGTGTGGCTTGGCCGTGTTCAATATGGCCTCAGCCCTTTCAGGGGTAACCCTTTTTCCCTCATGCAAGATCAGCTGGCCTAGGTACAGCACTTCTTGCTGACAATATTGTAACTTCCTTTTGTCAAATTTACATTCTTTCTCAGCCAATATAGTCAATAGCTGCATAGAATCGTGTCTGCACCTTTCCTCTGTCATGATGCAAATTAAGATGTCATCCACATATTGCAAGACAACACTCTCTAATGCAACGTTGCTTAAGTCCATCTGCAGGACTCTGTTGAAAATCGAAGGAGACTCACAGTACCCCTGGTTTAACCTCGTGCTTTTCAGACGCATCTGTCTGAATGTGAATGACGTCAAATCTTGTGAGTCTTTGTGCAATGGGATTGAGAAAAATGCATTTTTCAAGTCAATCACAATGAAATATTTTGCCTCAACAGGTATATTACATAGGATTGTGGACGGGTTAGGGACTAGAGGGAACTCGGCCTCTACAATATCATTTATCGGGCATAAAACCTGAATTAGTCTCCATGACCCTCCCTTTGATTTTTTGATAGGGTACACTGCGGTATTGCATGACGTCTCTGACGTCACTAAGATGCCCTGTTCCATCATGGCAGAAATTGTCTTGAAAATCCCCTCATCTTCTTCCCTCGACATGGGATATTGTCGTGCCTTTGGTAAAATTGCTCCTGGTTTCAATGTAATCCTCACTTCTCCGACTCCTTTTAGTAAGCCTATGTCATAGGGGCCTGTGGTCCACACTGAGACAGGCACCTGGACCATGTCGTCATCAAAATATTCAGGACGGTTTTGTGCCAGCATCATTCTCTGGGGCACCTCTCTTTTGATCATTCTCACCCAAAAAATGTGATTTACCTCAAATGTTGTTTCCTCAACATCTGTTTGTTCATCAAACAGATCATCATCAGTGATGCCAGTCAATCTGTACCCTTCCCCAATGGTGATTACGGTGCACCATTGTCTGCCTTCATCATCACAACCATCGATCCATGCCTTTTTCCCTCGTACTATGGCTGTGTCTATTGTGAAGGTAAATACTTGTCCCTTTTCTTCATGCATAGGTATTCTTGGCCTGAATAGAAACTCATCGGGGGTCCTCATGGTTTTGTCTGCAAGGCCTGGTAGCACTGCCATTAACACACACACTGCATACACGAATATTTCTGTTCCAATTGAACAGCCCTCATAGCTGTTTGTCCCGTGTATGCTGTAATCATTTTGCATACGTTCAAATAATGGATTCCTGGAGTCGAACATACTAAGCCCTTCTCTGTGAACGAGATTGTCATTTCTAACTTCGTCATTAGGTCTCGTCCCAATATATTTACTGGGGTTTGCCTTGAATATAGCAGTGGCACATTCATGTCACATTCTCCTATAGAGACTGGAAGTTCATTTGTAAAAGGAACACTACTTGTTGCTCCTGTGAAGCCCTGAGTATTTATGGCATCGCCGGACAAGGAAAACTTGCCTTCACGTATACACGAGCGTGTTGCACCTTTGTCAACTAAGAAGGAATATTCTTTGTCTCCTATAACGACATCTACACTTGGTTCCTCGTGAGGCTTAGGTGTCACTGATAGGATAGAACACATCAGGTTTCCCAGTGAGCTGTCCTAATCCATATATAACTTTGTCCCATGCTGGGTGAATGGACTTCCTCCATCACTAGTGTTATTTCTCATTCCAGAATTCAGTACCTGTCCTGCACTTGTTGTCTGTGACAGTTGCATAGGCGACTGTTGAGACTGTCTTTGCGGAAAATTTGTCATATTCTGAGGTTGCAAGCTTTGTTGTGCTCCCGGCGCTTGCTGCTGCACCGTGTGATTTTGTGCAACTCCATTTCCACCCTGCTGTAAAAACACAGGTGGGTTCACCAGTCCTACTCTTGTTCCTTGGTCGTTTTGCATCATGCCTTGACTTCTGCATGTGCGTGCTAGATGCCCTGTCATCCCACACGTCCAACATATTGGTGGTGGTCTGATTATTTGCCCATTGGACATATCCTTATTGCTATTTTACATGTTTTGAAAACCTCCCCAACTACCTTGGAAACCTCCCTGATTACTCTGCCATCCTCTTCCTCGAAAGCCTCTCCCTCTTGGTTAGAATCCATTACTACCCTGATTAACCTGCTGTTGATTATTGACCTGCTGTATGTTCGATCCATCTGTGCAAGTTATCATTGCCCCCTCAATGGCATATTTTGACAATTTTTTCTGCACTAATTTTGCCTCTTCAGCTTTTCGTGCAGCCTCTTTTTTGCGATTCTTCTCTTGCAGCAATCTGCAATAGTGAGCTATGGTCAACTGTATTTCAGACCACGGTTTGGCCTTGATTCCTACCAATTTCTTGAGCTGCTTCTGCACCTGATCTCCCAGCCCTTGGCATTATATATGGTAAAACACGGGTATAGATTTCCCCCAAGATTCATGAGTCTCTAGCACCCATGCGTCTTGGAAATTCTGAACATAAAGCAAAAGCTCCTCAGACTGCTTAATTTTTCGTGTCATTATAGCTCCCATGTCAGATGTTTCCAGGTATAGCAATCGTAATGCTTTCCATACCACGGCTCTGCAATTGTTAAATAGAACTCCATCGTGTGCAGTATTAACTATAGTCACGCCAGGATAACCTGCACGTGTCCACACATCGTCAGTGCTATCACCAAGTATGGCGATTAAAAGACCCTTGATATCCCCTATAGCTAACGTGGTCCCTCTGGTCATTTTTTCTATTTCATGTATCCATTTTCGGGCTCCCGATGTCAACATTGGAAGCTTATTTTTCAGATTTTCTCGATCCATGTGTGGCCATGGAATATACTGTGGCCTCGTTCCTCCTTTTTCGAGCAACGGGAATTCTAATACATGGCACTCCTTTTTCTCTCTCATCATTTTTCTATCCACTGCAGTCGGCTCACATAGGGTGGTGGAGACACCCCCCCTCTGACAGTAAAATAGTCCTTTGTGTCGGTCTGACTGTGTGGCTGACTCTGATGCCTTAGGTGCAGACTGGCCTTTATCTGACCATCTAATCCCTTTTCCTCCAAAGAAGCGTTTATCGTGTCTTCTCTCTTCTTCCTTTTCCTCATATTCCTCTCTTTCTGCGTCTGATATTGTCTGTGCCCAACTCGTGCAACTTCATCTTATCCTCCGCATTCCTGTTTAGCGTCAGCCTATCTAGGGACAGCTCTCTATTTCTGCTACTTTGAGAGGCGTCCTCAGTATCCTACAACTGAATGCTCTCAAGCCGATCGTCCTCTACTCTCCCTTGGGGTACTTGTTCTAGCCCCATTTCATCATATATTCTATAGATCATTTCTGATGCATCTGGTGTCAAAGTCATCTTCGATATTTGCCCTAGACATGCCTGGTACTGAATCATACTCCGGAAATAATTCTTCTATGCCTTCCCAGTCTACTACTGGATCAGGTTTTTTAACCTCTCTCTCCAGATATTCAAGATCACATGCTCTCTGTCTTCGCTTACATTCTATGTCATCATCGAATTCTCTGCGCTTCCTCGCTTCCTCTCTGACCCTATCTTCAACCTGTTTCTTCGCATCTCTTCGTTCATTTGCTCTTTGTATTTCCTCATCTCTTCATCTCTTTATTCGCTTCTCCATTATCTTTTGTTCTTCTTCTATTCTCTGCTGTTACTGCCTGCTCAGATTGTTAGCTATTCTTGGCTTATGATCGCATTTCCTTTCTTGCTCCTCACGATACAACTGCTCTCGTCTCAGTCTATCTTTTGTACTGATCCTTTCGTCTCTCAATCTTTTTTCCTTTTCCTTCTCTTACCTTTTTGAATCATCTGGTTCTCCCTTTTGTATCACGTCCTCAATGCCTTTACCATCGAGTTTCAATAGAATCTGACCTCCCATCCATTTGTTCTCTGTGAATACTAGCTCATCAGTTCTATCCACATCTCCTTTCCATCTCTTGCCCTCTCTTTCTCTATCTAGAGATGTACTTGCTTGTGCCTGGTCTCATCCCTTTTGGTATCATCGGGTACCCTTCCCGGTATTCTCTCTTTAGCTCCGCCCCCCACGAGTCAATATTTCTTTCCCCTTATATATGTACATTCTAGTCTTGCTCTGACATTATTTTTTGTCCCTCCTCCCTCCATTATCTTCCCTTACTTGTTCTATGGCATGCAACTTTTTGCCAAAACATTTAGTCTTTTTCACTCACCGTTCACATGTTTTTCCTCTCTGGATGCTCGGGATCACCGCCTTCATTACTGCCTCTCCTGCTTTTTGCTCGATCGGCTGCTCGTAGAAGTGGGAAGGGGTTTGTGGGAGAAAGCACAGGTTCCTTCAGACCTCAACCTGCAGATTTTATACTTTAGTCTAATCACTATCTACGGGGAGCATTTCGGTCTACTTAGCCGGATGGCAAAGGACTTGTGATTTTGCCGAGGACCTAGAGTTACTTTTGTCGACGGTCAATGGGTGTCTTAACTAATCGATAGTCGAGAAACCATCCTCTCTCTGCTACCATGTGTGCACTACGACCCCAACTGGCCCATAAAGCTGTGGGTTGCCCAATAACACTTTAAGATGAGTATCAGCACCCTTGAGATGGATGGGGATGCAGATTAATACGCTAGCATCAAATCAATAATGACAACTCAACGGTTTGGCAAAGGGAGTCAGTTTAATGACAAGTACAAAAAACGCGGAGTTCATGAATATCGGCAATCGCTCGAGCTTCCTTCTCGCTTCAACAACTCCAACAAACTTTATAAAAAACACATAATTTATAATAAAAACTCGTCATCACTGACGTGTAACACTTAAAATGTTGCATGCAATTCTACTGGTTCTAGGAAGGTAATTTTAATATAGGTACTATATCTGTATATGGTAACGGAGTGAGGGGATTGGACAAACACTGTCAGGTGGGGCATCTAAGCCCTACCTTCAAAATCACTATTGTAAACTTCACTAAAAGTACGACGTCTCATTGGTTCTACTCACTATAGGACCCTAGCTACGTGGTCCTCTATGATTGGGTTGGCAACTACCCCACTCATACTTTTCCACTTGCTTAGCAGCATTCAGAATAGCCGGCCAGGTGGAGGGAGCTCATCTGCACCCCCAGCTTTCCTCCAATTATTGCTACAATCAATCATCACCTCAGTGGTCATGTGTCAATTTTTTTTTCTTTTTTTTTTCGTTTATTTGTTATAGTTGAAATTAATCAACCTTTCAAATATACATAATACAAATATATTAGAAAGAGGAAGATAAAAACCAATAAATAATACAAAACCAGCACAACATACCACAATTACATTACACAAGAAAAAGCCTAAAAGATATTTTGCAAATACATTTCATTGTTATATGATAAGTTCATGACTTATGATTTCACTGACTTATGCTGACTTAAAATCGCTATCGGTTCCAACTTTAAACTTAAAAGAAAATTAATAGTCGCAATTTGTAATGGCTGATATCCTGAGCCCAGAACAAGAAACCACGACAACTCTTGTGTAGCAAGTTGGAGGTAGTTGCAATGTCGCGCAAAATGAATTTCGCGCAGAGGACGCAAAACTGTGCATTCTGTTATGAGATGCCTCATAGTTTCAAGAGTATTTTGAGATGTACAAAAACGACAGAAATGTCCAACTCCATGCAGTTGATTCCTTTTATAAAGCAATTCTCTAGTGCCCCATAAATTAAAACGTAATCTTAAAATATGATGACGGTAATTTAGAGAAGGGCAACGTACTAAATATGAAGGCAGGGTGCGCATTTTCTTATGCGGAAATCTATTAGCGTCAGCATCCTGATACATAAGACAACTCTGACGAGTTGTAATCCAGTCTGTGGCATACATTTTTCTTTTGGCTGTGTCTGGATTGTAAATTAGTAATTCAATGGATACTTCGGCTTTGATTAGTACCGCATAAACAGACATTAGCCATGTCTTGACAAAATCATGATTTGTTGAAAAAATATAAGATGATAAATATTTCATCAAAATTCGTGATGTGGTTGACATAATGCATTTTCTAAAGAAGGCACATTTGTGCCAATTGAGAATAGCCTGTAATGAGATCAAGCCAAGCTCATATCTCAGCCAATTCACTGGAATACAGTTGGGCAAATGCAGGATGTGACGCCAATATCGCGCTTCCCATTTGGCCAAATGCATGGGTGAAATTTCTTGAAAGGTTTCCAAGCCGTACAGTAGGGCCGGGACTGTTTTTACAGTCCAGAACTGCCATGCAGGAAGGACTGAAAATTTGCCATATTTGTTCATTAAGATAGTTGCTTGAGATATGAAGCCAGTTAGTTTGCATGCCAAACGTGCAAGATGACTTGCGGGAGATTGTACATTTTCAAATATAATTCCCAAATAGGTATACGAGGGCACTCTGCTAATCCGAACATGGTTCATGTGCCAAATATAAGAGGAGAAACAACGCCTTTTTGGACAAACAGCCACAATTTGAGTTTTAGTAAAATTGACTTTGAGTTCATTATGCACAGTGTAAGAGTAAAATGCATCCAAAAGTCGTTGGAGCCCTACTTGAGTCTTTGAAATCAAAACCAAATCATCAGCATAGAGGAGGGACTGAATTGTATAACTATTCAATTTAGGTGAATCTGAAACGGTTTTCAACAAATCAAATCTTAAATCCTGAATGAAGTAATTAAAAATGGCAGATGCCAATAAGCAACCTTGCTTTAGGCCTTGTGATGTAGACATTTTTTCAGATAACATACCGTCTAGAGTAAGACGAATTGTGATTGAAGTGTTGGAATGGAACTGATGTATGATGTCTAACAATGTCTCGGGACAATGATCTCTGTACAGTTTAGCCAACAGAAGCACCCGACTAACAGAATCAAAAGCTGAATTAAGATCAATAAAAGCAAAATAGACGGTTTCTTTTTGGTGAATGCAATGTAGTTTGATGGCATTAAGAGTGAATAAGTTTATGGAAGTGCCCATGCCCGCTACGAAACCCGTTTGATTTGGATCACGCAGCTGAGCACGGCAAGTCCACGCATTAAACTCAGCCAAAACAATCTTCGCGAATACCTTCCCCGGAGCATCAAGTAGAGCGATCGGCCGATAGTTGGCAGGGATAGTGCGATCGCCCCTCTTGAAAATGGGGATGATAATCGAGGTCTTCCAAGAGGCAGGAATTTTGCGGATGACCAAAATTTCATTGAAAATTAGAAACAAAATACGGGCCCATTCATGTGGAGAAGCCTTAAACATATGGTTAGACAAGCCATCAGGCCCTTGGGCTTTCGATGAACTGATTTGTTTGAGAGAAGCTAAAATTGACTCTTCTGACAGACGAAGTTGCCAGGGTGATGGAGAAGTTGATGTGTAGAGCAATTTATCATATATCGGATCAGCGTACAATGTCGGAAAATGTGAGATCCATTCTTTTTCGGTGACGCCATTGATCTGAGCGTCACCCTGTAAATTGATTTTGGGATTATTCAACATTTGCCACATCTGTGCCGAATTTTTGTTCCTCACTGCACCGAGCCAAGAGACACTGTCATGGTGAAACTGTAAGGATTTCCTCTGTTTAAGCCAGTTTTTATAGCGGCTTTTGGCAATCTTTAGTAGCTGATAACAGAATGGACCATTATGAGCAATAATCTGTTTCCTAACGTTCCTATATTCAGCTTTTAACTTCTTGATTACAGGATCAAAAGTATGTGGATGATAAATGCGATTATGGCGTAAGATTGTGATGTTTTGTCTGTAGGGCTTTAACAGATCATAATAAGATACCCCATTGGTGTGCCAATCATTTTCTTCTAGAGTGGACATGAAAGAATGTAATTTCTGCGAGGTCCATCTGAGACGATTTCGTGCTGTGTTAATGGATGCTACGTCACGATGGACCTGGCGATGGGATTCATGTTCGAATATCCATGCAAATTTCACAATTAAAAGACAATGGTCACTATTAGGATGAGGACAAATAGTGAGCTCTTGCGCTCTTTGAAACAAAAAGGAGTTCGTGTATATGTAATCTAGAGTGCTCGTACTTAAACCTCGATGCCAGGTGTAATGAGATTGAATGTCACCCTTTATGGACCCATTTAATCTATGTAGGTTCCTTTCAGACATCAGATTTGTCCATTTTAAGGCCACTGGAGAAGGTGTTAATGAATCTCGACAATCCAAATTAAGGTCCCCCGCAACAATAATGTGAGATACAGATTTTCTGGTTAATGTGAGGTTAAGCATTTTATTCATACCTTCAAAAAAAACCTCATCATCCATCATGGACGGATTACGATAAACATTTATGAATGCTAATTCTTGAGAATGATCCCAGATAAGGACCAGCTGAATCTGGACATCAACTGAGGCCCACGGGGCAATGCAAAAGCCACTGGCATGGTGTACCCCCACTAATAAGCCTGATGAAGGACGGCCTTTGCTAGACTTGGCAGGGAGAAGGGAGATTTCATAGCCATCCCAAACAGGACAGGAGGTCAGCCAGGTTTCTTGTAAGGCAATTAGGTGATACTTGATGGGAAATTGTGCAAAGGTGGAAGGTAAATGAGAGTGTCCTCTTGTGTTCCAACTCAGAAGGTAAGCAGCCTCTGTCACTTCTGACGTTGATGGTTACAGGTGGTAGATATCATCGTTCTGTGCATTACCCAAAGGACGCTGAGCGCCGCTATATATATTGGGTTTGTGCCTAAGCTGTTGAATAGGCAAGAGCTCCTTGACTGGATCTTCTGCAAGGAGAAAACCCATACTGAATAATGACATTTTACATTGCCAGATGGCATCATGAACTAGACCAGATGGTATCCATAACCTCACAATTGAGGTTGTTAAATCAGAAACAAATTCAATTTGGTCAATATCATGTGATGCCACTTTTTTCAAGTCCTCAATATCTCTAAAAATGTTGAGAACGCTATTGCGATTTAGATCATAGCTGGGAAAATTTCCCTCTCTACATTTGAGAATGAGTGTGAAAAAGGAAGCACGCCGGGGATGTAAGTGACGTGATATTATCTGGCTCGAATTTTTCTGAGGAGCCCACTGTAAGTGGGGCATATCAGGATAATTGGCCTCATGATTTCCATGAACACATACACTGGCTTGGTGTTGACTTATGGAAGGCTGCAATGGATGATGAGTTTCGGCAGCTACTGTTGATGACCTCAAAGCATTTTGTGCTTGAGCTAAACTATTGGCCAGATAAACATCTATTTGTTGTTTGAGAGTATGCAACTGTGAAGGAGGGACCAGATAAACTGGGGGAACTGGCATTTTGGCTTTCTTCTGGTGGCCGAGATCAGTAATGTTAGAGTCAATGTTCATCAACGGCCCATTAATGGTAGAGGAGCTTAATGGATCTCTATGAAGAGGTTTGGTGGTCTGACCTGGCTCTCTTGTATTTAGGCCACCTTTGGACATGAAAAGTCTATGGTGAGCTTCATTTTGTGCTTTTAGTGTCACCAGCTGTCTGTCAGCCTCTATATTCCGGTCTATGGAAGATATTAATTGGGACAAAGGAGATAGAATACCCTTCGTCGAGATCAAAGATGGCTGTGTAAAGTGTTCCGTGGAGATCGACAAATGTTCTTCTGACAGCTTAGCCGGTATCGAAAGTGATGACTTGAGGATCTTGTTTGCAATGAACGGTATCTCCCTCTGTTGGTGTATCATCGGCCTACTCTGACCAAAGCTCAAGGGGTACTCCTGAGCAGCTTTCTTCGATTGATGAATATCTAAGGGGGCACTCCCCGAGGCCGGCACATTTGTAAAGGTGAGTGGCAATACATGGGGTTGCTCGCTCTGTTGGGGTTTCATTGACCAGCTCTCCGCAGCTCTCCCCAGAATCGGTGCGTTCATAGAGGTGGAAGGCAGAACATGAGAAGGACCTGGTGGTACAATTTCCCTTTGTTGATGCGCTGTTGTCTTGCCCAGAGCTTTAAAAAAGGAATTCAGTGTTTTTTTAGTTTGCTTCAGACCAACCATATTTTTGGTCTTTTTTAGTGCCAAGGTTTTTTTTTGGCATGACCTTTGGGTTCCGAACGTTCAAGGCGTCCAGATGACTAAGGCCCTGGCCATTTTTTCTAATGTCAGATCTTATCAAAGCTGGACTGGGCATTTTGTTATCAGATAGAATCTGACTTTGTATCTGTACAGAACACTTTTGAGGCGCTGATGTTATTTCATGAGGTGCCTCACATGGGCAAATAATGCCAGGAATTAAAGGAAGGGCACAAAATCCAGCAATAGGTACGTTAGCAATGTGGACAGATTTGACTACTGGCGACAAGGATGTAGATAGATCCTTGCGCTGTTGAGAGGGATCGGTCATACTTTGCTTGCTTGGCGACGGGATGTTTTTAGCACCAACAGAAACATAATGAACCGACAACCATCTCACTAAATCGTCAAGCTGTTTGGATTGATAAGAAACCTTTGTATCTAGAGATTCAAATATCTTGCACAGGCTCATGAGGGTAGTATTGATGGCAGACATAGCTAGTTGTGTCATAATCATGTCATGTAGTCGTATATCTGTCGTCACTTCTTTTGGAGCTCTTGGGGTCGGTAAAACAAAGGAAGGTAACAGAGATTGAGGGGAATGGGGGTGAGACCGATCATTTTTAAGAGACATGGTTCCTAATAAATTAGCAGGTGGATAGATCGACATGCTCCCATCTATGATAGACTCATTTTGTGTTGATTCCGTCAATGGATTGGAGTGATCTTGTAATAAGGGTGGAAAAGGAATTGGCGAGATGCCAATATGGGATGAGGAAAGGCGTGAAACATTATGCGTCAAGGCCAACATGGTGATATCTGATAATGGGCAAGGATTGTTAGTTACACTGGGAGTTTTAAAAGAGCATAATGGTTCCTTGTGGAAGACCTGTGATCCAATACCAGAGGTTCCCAAATGCGATGTTGACATGGCAGAGATCGAAACTATGGGGTCATGCACATCGTGTTCAAATGAAAAAAAGGGCTTTACTGGAAGCAGTTTCCCCGAATCAATGGCGGAGTGTGCAGAGTAGAAAGGTTGAGGACCAGGATCTGTTTCCACGACCATGCAAGAAGTAGAGCAAGTTTTAGATAAAAGGTAAATATCGGTACTTTGGGAGGGCATATTGGATGTAAGGCGATAGGACATTTTTTTTTTTTCCCTTAACAACTCCGCGCTCTGCGTGATATAATAATAATAGTCAGATAACCCACCGCTTCTTGTTCAACCTGGAAGAAAGCGAATCTACAATGGTGGACCCCCACAGGGTAAAATTCCGCCCCACCGCTCCACGCACCGCGAACAGCAAACAGCACTCGCTGTACTCGACGTGTGCGCGGCGCCTGTGCGCGGCGCCTGTGCGCGGAAGGCAGGGTAGTTAAGGATGATGGGAAGGGCAGAGTGAGTAAGGGGCGGCCTCACAAACAGGAAAGAACCTTTAAAAGTAAAACAAACAAAGAGCACAGTAAGCACTTGCATCCAACGTTGTAATCAAGAAAATGAGGGGAACGTAGTTTATGACGTATCTCAAGGGAACCACCCTTTTTTCCTTTGAAACACTGGGAAGCTCCTGGGAGTGCACACGTGACTCAATGGGACCACCCTTTTTCCCTTTGAGACACTGGAAGCTCCTGGGAGTGCACACGCAAGCACTACCCCTCCCCTGGATATGTACGGTGAGCCCCCAAGAACACAGTCACCTTGGTCAGGCACACTAGGTGCAACTGTTAAAGACGTCCTCCAGGCAGAGAAAAGTTCCACGTTTCACAGCAGCGCAGGCGATCAACGCGCAGTCTCCCTCCGACAAACAGCAGTGCAGGCGATCCAAGCGAAGTCTTCCTCCAGCAAACAGCACTCGCTGTACTCGACGTGTGCGCGGCGCCTGTGCGCGGAAGGCAGGGTAGTTAAGGATGATGGGAAGGGCGGAGTGAGTAAGGGGCGGCCTCACAAACAGGAAAGAACCTTTAAAAGTAAAACAAACAAAGAGCACAGTAAGCACTTGCATCCAACGTTGTAATCAAGAAAATGAGGGGAACGTAGTTTATGACGTATCTCAAGGGAACCACCCTTTTTTCCTTTGAAACACTGGGAAGCTCCTGGGAGTGCACACGTGACTCAATGGGACCACCCTTTTTCCCTTTGAGACACTGGGCACACGCAAGCACTACCCTTCCCCTGGATATGTATGGTGAGCCCCCAAGAACACAGTCACCTTGGTCAGGCACACTAGGTGCAACTGTTAAAGACGTCCTCCAGGCAGAGAAAAGTTCCACGTTTCACAGCAGCGCAGGCGATCCACGCGCAGTCTCCCTCTGACAAACAGCAATGCAGGCGATCCAAGCGAAGTCTTCCTCCAGCAAACAGCACTCGCTATACTCGCCCTGTGCGCGGCGCCTGTGCGCGGAAGGCAGGGTAGTTAAGGATGATGGGAAGGGCGGAGTGAGTAAGGGGCGGCCTCACAAACAGGAAAGAACCTTGGTCAGGCACACTAGGTGCAACTGTTAAAGACGTCCTCCAGGCAGAGAAAAGTTCCACGTTCCACAGCAGCGCAGGCAATCCACGCGCAGTCTCCCTCCGACAAACAGCAGTGCAGGCGATCCAAGCGAAGTCTTCCTCCAGCAAACAGCACTCGCTGTACAGCACTCGCTGTACTCGACGTGTGTCAATTATTTCTTTGTGGTTGGCCTCGAAACTGTTTTTCGGTCTGGAAAAGTTAAGATATCTGTGCATGGCACAAGACCACGCGTAGGTGTGACAGTTTCATCCCTTCTCGGTTGGCTCGTCACGTGATTCAGACACCGTGAAATCATCTTATTCTTCATGCAATTTGTGTATTTGATTAAATTATGCCCGCCATCTGCGGCTTATTTTGACTTTTCTGAACAGGATTCCCTGTTCTTCTTTCATAAATTGTATCCACTGTTGGTCTATTTCAGCTGATACGACCTTGGCTTCTTGGCACGATTTGCATGCCTCGGAGTTTCCCTCTGTCTTTAGTTTTCGATTTGCTTGCTGCAGGGCTCTTCTCTTGAGACCTTTAGTAACCTTTGGTTGATTTCTGCTCTTGTGCATAGTGGAAGTATACTTATATAAAGCACTCCATTTGAGGTAGAATAGTATAGGTGGCGCTTGCTGCAATCTATTTTACTACTAAGCGTAAGCAAGCCTCGCGATTCTTTGCTTCTTGCGGTTCCTTGCGTATGTACACGTGTAAACTAACTTAATATCTTCATCATGCTCATGGCATAAGATTCTGACATTTTGACATTGTTATTTCACTTTAGGTTCATGATGGCCCTTATCCATGGTGTTTCGTCTCTTTTCATCATTCGCAGGTCGTCATATCTTCTATATGTGAGTCAGTCCGGGTTCTTGTGACGTCACCATTCGTCTTCCTTCAGTATCTCTTTAGCTTCTTCTCGGACTGTGTTCTGACAACCTTCATTCTGGTTCATTTGTCAATATGGCTTTCTCAATGGGTACCTTACTGTCCAGGTTTTCTTAGGTGTTGGTACTTCAACAGGTGCTGTTCTTCTGATAGGTACTGGACAGAGCCCCACTACGGCTCTCTGCTGGCTTATTTGCTCATCATACGTCACATATTTCGGCGTGAATGTTCCTGGTGCTTCCAAATGAATGGCTGGAGTGTGGGTCGTGCTTGGGACCTCCTCTACAAGAGAGGGATATATATATATATATATATATATATATATATATATATATATATACACATATATAGAGAGAGATAGAGAGAGAGAAAGGGAGGGAGAAATATATAGTGAGAGACAGAAAGAGACTGAGAGAAAAAGAGAGGGAGAAGTATATTGTGTGAGAGAGAGAGAGCGAGAGAGAAAGAGCGAGAGAGAAAAAGATAAGGAGAGAGAGAGGTCGAGAGAAGGATAGAGAGACCAAGAGAAAAAGAGAGGGAGAAATACAGAGAGCGAGAGAGAGGGGAGAGAGACTGAGAGAAAGAGCGAGAGAGAAAAAGATAAGGAGAGACAGAGAGAGAGCGAGAGAAAAAGAGGGAGAGGTCGAGAGAAGGATAGAGAGACCAAGAGAAAAAGAGAGGGAGAAATACAGAGAGCGAGAGAAAGAGAGAGAGAGAGAGAGATAGAGACCGAGAGAAAGAGCGAGAGAAAACGAGAGGGA
The DNA here is from genome assembly GCF_040938575.1 of Ambystoma mexicanum. Lineage (NCBI taxonomy): Eukaryota > Metazoa > Chordata > Amphibia > Caudata > Ambystomatidae > Ambystoma > Ambystoma mexicanum. The sequence goes on from NC_090923.1 coordinate 1,097,021,809, forward strand.
GAGACCCAGAGCAAGAGAGAGAAAGAGAGAGCTAGAGAGAGAGCGAAAGATAGAGAGCGCTAGTGTGCAACGGTGGGAGGATGAGGGATGGGCCCACAAGTAAGATCGGGTGGGAGTATAGTGGGTGGCGGGGTGTAGATACTTGTGGGTCGCAAAGAAATCGACCGAGAGAAAAGGAGAACACATCAAGGTTGGGCGCAGAGAATGCTGGGCAGAGAAGCCTTGTTGCAGAGATAGATAGACTGGCACAGAGCGAGCCTAAAAGGCACGAGGTGAGAAAGTGGCGACAAATCAGAAAGGGACCAGGGAGCCAAGGGGCAAGAGAGGGAGAAGAGTGGGCTGGGAGAGCGGAGGAGAAGGGGAGAGAATGGCCACCCGGTGCCCCCCACCGGCCCATCCCTGCCTTTCAGAGAGGAGATATATTGGAGAGAGTGACCAAGGGGGCAAAGGGGACGCGAGGCAGGGTAGAGGCGAAGACCCACTAAGAAAGGGGAGGGATGAAAAGACCCGTTACACCCAGTGGCCAGTCCGTGTTGCGTGAATAGATGGGGCTTTTCGTATCGTGTACACCCGGGCTTGAGCATGCCCATTTGCTGTGTATAATACGCCTGGTGCGTAATCTCAGCAGAGAGGGCAGACAGTGACTGAGCACGAAGTCTGATGTCTGCACTGAGGTCAAGCAGGAGAAACTACTATCCCAGTAAGTCAGTGACACGAATAACGGGAGGGCCGCAGCACTTACCAGCGCTTCCGTACTTTTAATGTGAAAGTCAAGTCTGCGGTGCTTCTTGGTGCCACCCTGACCCCGTGTGAACGCCTGCGCTTCTCAGCTGGGCTACTATACTTTTGAGTAGGTCAGTACTAACCGTTCTCAGCAGGGCGCTCTAGATATATTGGTACAGTGCACTGCCAACACCAAGTCTACTATATTTTTAATGACACTGTAACAGCACTTCTCAGAAGGGTTGTGTCATTGTAGTGAGACATAATCGGCACTTAAAGGGACAGTACGGATACTCCCAGGTTAGTCTGAAGTGCTCACGATGGCACGGTAGTGCCCTTGCTCACGAGCGCCGTGATCGTTGTTCAGGGTGCCGGACAGTACTGCTCTGCTGGGATACAATACATGTAGCGCGCCAGCAGTACTGAGCAGAGCTGCTATACTGTACTTGGGCCAGGCTCTCTCAGCTATGCTGCTACATGTTTATTGGTACGCACCAGTGCTTCCCGTGACCGCAACAGCACTACTGAGCCAGCCTGCCCCCATCATCATCATCATATCGATCTGGTAACGTGCTGCACGCCGTCCAGATCATGCGATCACTGCAATGTGACCCAAACAGGATGCGATCACTTAGAAGCTGGTGCATTATCGCGCAGGAGGAAATGCTGTTACATGTTACTGTGGAAACGTTACACTTCTGAACAAAGCTTTGGTACCTTGGCGGGACCATTCCACTGCTTCTCGCAAGAGACAGGGCGGCACAGTCCAGCTCAGCAGGAGTGCTCCCCTTTTAATGGTACAGGTCCCCACTGCCCAATAGGGCAGCCATTATTGTCTACACTTTTGATGGGAGAGCGGCAGCACGTTGCCACGTGTCTGCTTTGCATTTCAAGGGGTAGTGCTGGTGTTTTTCAGCATGGCAGCTTCCCATGTATTGGGACAGCAAAGGCACTGCTGGATTGAGCTCCCATACTTTTCTGTTCTGTTAAGGATTTGTGAGAGCGAATTCACTGTTTTCGCCCCCAGTGCCAAGGCCTTTTTTGGTGATTTTGGTATTTCGCCATTCAATGCCTTCTAACGTTTTCTGTTGCCTCCTGGATATAGGCTGTTCACCAATATGTCGGACAGAGACCGCGACTGGGAGTTGTGAGCCATAAGGTGAAAGGCGCTGCACCTTTGAGATGGCAGAATACGCGTGTTGGGGTCTGCTGGAGGCTCCAAAAAAGTCAGCCTTTTCTAGGCCACCTTGGCATGACCTCCAATGGCGGGATTCTGCTTGCCACTTATCTTAAAAACAAATCAAGGGGGGGGGGGGTCTGGGAATCTCTCTACCAGCACGAACACAGCCCAATTACCTGTTCTTTGGTGGATGGCCCCTGGGAGTGTCTCAACCAAGTCTTTAGCTCACTGTCCCTTTCAAAGAGAAGCAATTTCCCTGCATATCAGTCTTTGTCCTGCCCAGGGGCAGTCCAGCATCGAAATACTAGGCAATTCTCCTCTGAACAAGAGTACCAACAGCAACCCCATACACGTGTTTCAGCCTTGTTGGGTATCATCAGTGAGGTGAAGCTGTGCCTCTCTAAGAACAGTGAGCAAGGGGTCCACGTCTGGATCGTCCTGGTAACTTAGGGTATCTGTGAAATTTATGGCAAATGCCTAATACTTATACACAAGCCCAAACTGTTGGCTTTGCCAAGGCTTGTTTTTAACAGGACTTCACTGAAGGACACACATAATAATTATAAATCGAGTGGCTGAAGGCACACCTGGTTAAGACATTTCTATTACACCAGTTGCGGGTTTACAGCTCCAATCAAGTCAGTAACTCTCAGAAGACTGCTTTGAAAAAACACAGGCAGGCTCATCCAGTGCAAAGTTTGATGCGAATTGGGATGACTTGATTAAAGAGAGCGCAAAGAGTTCCCATGAGGAGGAGGTGTGGGTGGGGAGATGCAGGAACTGGGTGGGAATGGCCATAAGGATTAGCATGGCCATGAGCAGTGAATAGTTTGGCAAATAACCGAACAACTGTCAAGGATGGCATTCTGTCAAGAGTGGCAGAGGGCTCCCAGGTAGGGTTTGGGTGGCTGTGCTGATGTGAGGTGACAGATAAGTACACACAGCAGGAAACTCATCAAGAAGGAAAAGTAGGCAACTGTAGTTTTGAACAGAAAAGGGCAGCAAATACAAAGATACAAACAAACTGGATTCTCTCTTGGGGTGTATGCAGATATGGAAAAAGAGTGTTCCACGGACCTTTGGAAACTCCAGCCTTCTGCACAGATTACTATTACAGAGGCCCACTCGGTCTGCTCATGGCTGGGAACAACAGCTGTGGGTGCCTGTTAAACAGAAAACACGACAAGGGAAAGGGCAGAGGTTGCCTGCCGGAAACCAACAGTCAAGCTCTGTACAAAGGATCAACATAAAACACAAGAGAGACAAGAACAGAAATAACCAGGAAGTCTAAGAGAAATCTAGCAGAAGGGAATGAAGGAAGAAACAGTACGATAGAAATGGGTAAACTAAAGGGGAGGACAGAGGAGTCAAGGAAGAGAAGGACAGGGATCAAGAACAAGGGGTTGAAAACAAGGAAGAGAGCAAGGGAGCAGCAGCCAGGAAAGAGGGGGGCTGCAAACAAGGAAGCAGGGCTGCAGTACCAAATGGTACAAGGTACAGAAAAACTGTAGTGGATTGCAGAGGACTGTAGTAGGCTGCAAGGCAGAGAGCCCAGAGGAGTAGGGCAGCAAGGAGTGAACCCAAAGGAACAGGACGTAGAGGCAGAGAGACCAGAGGGTCAGGGCTGAAAGCAGAAGAGAGTAGCAGGCTGCAAGGCAGGGAGCCCAGCAGAGCAGAGTAGCAAGGAGCAGGCTCCGAGGAGCAGAGCAGCGAGGCAGGGAGCCCGGAAAGCTATGGCTGTAGGCAGCCGAGTTAACAGGCTGCAAGGCAGAAAGCCCAGAGGAGCGGGGCTGTGAGGCAGGGAGCCCAAAAGGCTAGGGCTGTAGGCAGCAGGGTGTAGCAGGCTGAAAGGCAGGAAGCCCAGAGGAGCAGGGCTGTGAGGCAGGGAGCCCAAAAGGCTAGGGCTGTAGGCAGCAGGGTGTAGCAGGCTGCAAGGCAGGAAGCCCAGCGGAGCAGGGCTGTGAGGCGGGGAGCCCAAAAGACTAGGGCTGTAGGCAGCAGGGTGTAGCAGGCTGCAAGGCAGGAGGCCCAGAGGAGCAGGTCTGTGAGGAAGGAAGCCCAAAAGGCTAGGGCTGTAGGCAGCAGGGTGTAGCAGGCTGCAAGGCAGGAAGCCCAGAAAGAGCACTGGAACAAAAGCAGGAAAATGCAGCAGCTGGAACAGCATACAATTTCGAGAAAAAAGGCAAAAAGGGGCTGGGAGGACTCTTGATGCAAGAGACTGAGCTCCTGCAGGCAGCTGCTTAAATACCGCCCTGCCCTGTACTGAGGCAGGCTAATTGGCAGCACCTGGAGCAGCACACCTGAATACAATCTGCCTCCTCCCTCTCTGGTCCTGAGATGGTGGAAGCAGCACTGATCCCTAGGGCTTCTGGGGATTATGGTTCCAATGCTGACAAATGGGAATGGCCAGGAATTGATAGCTGTAGCAGGGTGCATTGTGGTACATGTAGTTAGTTGAGTTATATAAGAAGGCACCAAAGTCACGCAAATGGGATTTAAGTACCAAAGTGTGAATAGGGGTTGTTCCAAGAGTATTCTGAAGATAAATGAATAACAAATAGTCCATGATGGTTGCCAATGCGTGCGCCCATGGCACAGGCATGACAACAACACCTAGAAGCTGTGTGTCCCTCATATGCCATTTCTCCCTATCTGTACTCCAATGCAATAGTTTCGGCTTATATAGGTGATGCACCTTATGGTCCAACCTAAAAATGTGGAATGTGTCTAAGTATCAGAGAGTCTGCCAGAGTGGGATTTCCATGTGCGTACACACATATTCATGTTGGAACAGAAATAGGCTTCTTCCCATGTGTGAGAAGGACTAAATTGACACAAACTGGGCCAATGGGACTGATGAATAGTGACACTGGACTCTCATGTGTGGGATTACCTCCCAGTGAATGGTACTCTGCTCTCAGACATGGGACTCCCTCCGATAAATGGGTGTGAGTCTTAAATGAATGAGGTTATTCCAAGGAGTAATATTCACACTCAGTGAGTGTCATACTGACTGAGTGAGCTTGTGCTCCCAGCTGTGGCATGTTGACCAAATAAGTGAGATTGTGCTCCAAGGTATGAGAAACAGTCTTTGCTCTGAGGTGTGAGACACAATCACTGAATGGAACCGTGATCCAAGGTGTGAGACTCATATCTATTGAGTGAGATATTACTCCCAGGCGAGAGACTCATATCTATTGAGTGAGATATTACTCCCAGGCGAGAGACTCACATCAATCAACAAAGCTTTGCTTAAAAGTGATCTTTGCACAAAATGAGATAGGAAGCCATCATCCAATGACCAAGACAGTGCTCCCAAGTCTGGGACTCACAAACAGTAGGCCAGGCAGTGCTCCAAGATACAATCCTCACTCGCTGAGGGAGTCTGCACTCCAAGGGGTGAGGCGTACACACACGCCGTGAAACTTTGCTCCAAGATGTGAGACTCCAACACAATCATCCAGGCAGCTCTCGAATTGATGAGGTGGTCTCCCAGGAGCCAGCATGCGAGACTATGCACCAGGATGTCTCCCTGCTACCAGACAGCAAGAGCCCTGCTTCGCATGAAGCTCACACGCAACGAGTGAGACTGTGCTCAGTGGCGTGGAGACACCCAACCCAGAAGAGAAACGGTTTCACACACTGAATGTCTCTGTTCTGCTTGGGCTGTTGGGAGGTTTCCTGCGAATGACACTGTACTATCGTGTGTGTGTGACTCACATTCGGTGTTTGAGACGGTACTCCCAGTATCAGGAGTGAGAGTGTGCCACGTGGTCTGAGACCTGCACCCAAGGATCGGCACTGCTCTAAGTGTTGATACTCACACCCAGTGAATCATAGTCTTCTCCACTCTGTGTGACTCACATCCAATGTATGTGTGACTTTACTACATTTCAAGAGACTCCCCAATGGGATTGCCATCCCAGGAATATCCGACGAGTGAGACATTGTGCTCATAGGTGAGACTCCCGCCCAACCATGAATGAACGAAGTAGCCCTTATGCATGGCACGTAGAGAGGGAGAAATAGGGACGAGGAGTTGAGGAAACATAAAAAGAAACATGTCCTGCTTTTGCCTGATGGCTGCCATGCTTTTGCCTGATAGCTGCCATGCTTTTGCCTGATAGCTGCCATGCTTTTGCCTGATGGATGCCAAGATGGACGGTGCTCTTTCTATGTCACTAAACCTACGACCACAGCCTGTGCACTCCAAAGCACCATGTCTGCTGCACAGAGCTGGGCTTTCTTCGGCCAGACCACATGGTGGGTGGGCTTCCCATGCACATAGAAGGGTGGGACACCCATTCTGCGCTTAATAAATGATGGGCAGGCATGCCATGCACATTCTGTGGCAGAGTCCTGAATGGCGTAACCAGTGGCCTATAGTCTGTGCCACAGTAACCTGCGGGCAAGCACTACATACACAGGGTGTCAGCGGCAGGCATATGTGGCCATCGAACTGATATCCACTTAATCCAGGTGTATTAACTGTGTAACGGGCATTATTCACACAGTAATGAATGGACAGGAATTCTTCCCCGCAGCAATGAATGTGCATACCTTGGGTAGCACAGGGATTTATCGATAGGTTTCCTGTCTGGAAGTAACCGATGGGCAGTCAATATGTGCACAGTAACGTATTTGTGGAGTCTGGTCTGCGGCTCAGACCACATGCCATGTTAAGCATAATATGGGCAGACACAGAAAATATCACTGGTGGGTAAGATAGTGTTCCATTACACTGGCAAGAATTCCCCCTATTACTACGGCACTTAGAAGCAAAGTAATCTGACATGAACTGTTATATAACAAAAGTGCTGATATGTTCACATGACATGCAGTTCCATGTATTTTGTGGCTCTGCCCAATGAACTGGTTGGCAAAACTGTCAAAATAAATCATGGCCAGGCATTTGGGAGTAGATAGAAGGCAGGCATTATGTGGCCCAGTGATTGATGGGCATGCCTTCTGTGTCTCTGGCATTGGGTCTAAGAATGGCAGAGCAGAGTCATTGACTGACCCATATTGTGTGTCATTCCTGCTGGTAGACAGGCATTCTGTTACAGAGCAGCAGATGTGCAAGTTCATTTACTTCGACATTCACACGCTTCTGGTAGCTCTATCTCAGACACTGGCTTTGACCATAGGGGAAGTCTAAGGAAAACCTCAAGCCTGATGAGGGATAGATCTCAGACACTGACTGAGACCAGAAGAAGAGGAAACAACAGTGCCACGAGCCCACCGAGAGATATATCTCAGACACTGACTGAGACCCGGGAAAGAGGAAACAACATTGCCACAAGCCCACTGAGAGATATATCTCAGACACAGGCTGAGACCAGAGGAAGAGGAAGAGGAAACAACTGTGAGGAAACAACAGTGCCACAAGCCCACTGAGAGATGTATCTCAGACACTGGCTGAGACCAGAGGAAGAGGAAATAACGGTACTGCAAGCCCACTGAGAGATATATCTCAGACTCTGGCTGAGACCAGAAAAAGAGGTAACAACAGTGAAGAAACAACAGTGCCACAAGCTCACTAAGAGATATATCTCAGACACTGGCTGAGACCAGAAAAAGAGGTAACAACAGTGAGGAAACAACAGTGCTACACGGCCACTGAGAGATATATCTCACACACTGACTGAGACCAGAGGAAGAGGAAACAACAGTAAGGAAACAACAGTGCCACAAGCCCACTGAGAGATATATCTCAGACACTGGCTGAGACCAGAGGCAGAGCAAAGAACGATGCTGCAAGCCCACTGATGGATAGACCATAGACACTAGCTATGACCAGAGGAAGAGGAAAGAACAGTGCTACAAGCCCACTAAGAGATATATCTCACACACTGGCTAAGACCAGAGGCAGAGGAAACAACGATGCTACAAGTACACTGATGGATAGATCTCAGACACTGGAACAGACCAGATGAAGGGGGAACAACGGTGCTACAAGCACACTGATGGATAGATCTCAGACACTGGCTCAGACCAGAGGAAGAGGGAACAACGATGCTGCAAGCCCACGGATGGATAGATCAAAGAAACTAGCTATGACCAGAGGAAGAAGAAACACCAGTGCTACAAGCCCACTGAGAGATATATCTCAGACAATGGCTGAGACCGGAGGAAGAGGAAACAACACTGTTGCAAGCCCACTGAGAGATATTTTACAGACACTGTCCAAGACTGGAGGAAGAGGAAACAACAGTGAGGAAACAGCAGTGCCGAAAGCCCACAGAGAGATATATCTGAGACACTGTCCGAGACTGGAGGAAGAGGGAACAACAGAGATGCAAGCCCACTGAGGGATAGATCTCAGACAATGGCTGAGACCAGAGGAAGAGGAAACAACAGTGAGGAAACAACTGTGCCGCAAGCACACTGAGAGATATATCTCAGAAACTGGCTGAGACCAGAGGAAGAGGAAACAACAGTGAGGAAATGACAGTGCTGAAAGCCCACTGAGAGATATATCTTGGACACTGACTGAGACCAGAGTAGGAGGAAACAACAGTGCTGGAAGCCCACTGAGAGATATATCGCAGACACTGGCTGAGACCAGAGGAAGAGGAAACGACGGTACTGCAAGCTGACTGAGAGATATTTTGCAGACACTGTCCAAGACTGGATGAAGAGGAAACAACAGTGCCGCAAGTCCACTGAGAGATATATCTCAGGCGCTGTCAGAGACTGGAGGAAGGGGGAACAATGGTGCTACAATCCTACGGCCACTGGCTGAGACCAGAGCAAGTGGAAACAACAGTGCTGCAAGCACACTGAGGAATAGATCACAGACACTGGCTGATACCAGAGGAAGAGGAAAAACAACAGTGCTGCAAGCCCACTGAAACATATATCTCAGACACTGACTGAGACCAGAGGAAGAGGAAACTGAGAGATAAATCGCAGACATTGGCAGAGACCAGAGGAAGAGGAAACTGAGAGATATATCTCAGACACTGGCTGAGACCAGAGGAAAAGGAAACAACGGTGCTGCAAGCCCACTGAGAGATACATCTCAGACACTGGCTGAGACCAGAGGAAGAGGGAACAACAGTGCTGCAAGCCCACTGAGAGATATATCTCAGACACTGGCTGAGACCAGAGGAAGAGGGAACAACAGTGCTGCAAGCCCACTGAGAGATATATCTCAGACACTGGCTGAGACCAGAGGAAGAGGGAACAACAGTGCTGCAAGCCCACTGAGAGATATATCTCAGACACTTGCTGAGACCAGAGGAAGAGGGAACAACAGTGTTGCAAGCCCACTGAGAGATATATCTCAGACAATGGCTGAGACTGCAGGAAGAGGAAACAACAGTGCTGCAAGCCCACTGAGAGATATATCTCAGACACTGGCTGAGACTGCAGGAAGAGGAAACAACAGTGTTGCAAGCCCACTGAGAGATAGTTTACAGACACTGTCCAGGACTGGAGGAAGAGGAAACACAAGTGAGGAAACAGCAGTGCCGAAAGCCCACAGAGAGATATATCTCAGGCACTGTCAGAGACTGTAGGAAGGGGGAACAATGGTGCTACAAGCCTACGGCCAATGGCTGAGAGCAGAGCAAGAGGAAACAACAGTGCTGCAAGCACACTGAGGAATAGATCAGACACTGGCTGCGACCAGTTGAAGAGGAAATAACAGTGCTGCAAGCCCACTGAGGGATAGATCTCAGACAATGGTTGAGACCAGAGGAAGAGGAAACAAAAGTGCTGCAAGCCACCTGAGAGATATTTTGCAGACACTGTCCAAGACTAGAGGAAGAGGAAACAACAGTGAGGAAAGAACAGTGCTGCAAGTCCACTGAGAGATACATCTCAGGCACTGGCTGAGTCCAGAGGAAGAGGAATCAACAGTGCTGCAAGCCCACTGATGGATAGCTCCCAGACACTGGCTGAGACCAGAGGAAGAGGAAACAACGATGCTACACGCCCACTGATGGATAGATCCCAGACAATGGCTGTGACCAGAGGAAGAGGAAACAACAGTGCTACTAGCCCACTGAGAGATATATCTCAGCCACTGGCTGAGACCAAAGGAAGAGGAAACAACAGTGCTGCAAGCCCACTGAGAGAGATTTTATAGACACTGTCCAAGACTGAAGGAAGAGGAAACAACGGCGAGGAAAAAACAGTGCCGAAAGCCCACAGAGAGATATATCTCAGACCCTGGATAAGACCAGAGGAAGAGGAAACAACAGTGATACAAGACCACTGAAAGATATACCTCAAGCACTGACTGAGACCAGAGGAAGAGGAAACAACAGTGAGGAAACAACAGTGCCACAAGCCCACTGAGAGATATATCTCAAACACTGTCCGAGACAGGACGAAGAGGAAACAACGGTGCTGCAATCCCACTGACAGATATAGCTCAGACAATATCTAAGGCCAGAGGAAGAGGAAACAACAGTGCTGCGCGCCCTATGAGATAAATATCTCATCCAGTGGATGAGACACTTGGAGATATATCTCAGTCATTGGCATTAGCCAGAAACCAAGAAGGAGAACCAAGAGCCTGTTATGGGCTGGAAGCCTTGACCCAGGCTGGTGAGTGGGAAGATCTAGGTCTGAAAAGACATTAAGTAAAAGGGAATACATTTTTGCTGGTAGGAGTATGTGAAAGGTATTGCTGCTGGCCCAGGAGGATGATACGTGGCTACAGGATGGGAACATATTTGCCAAGACTATGCCCTAAGCAAGGTGAGCGGAGAGTGTGTCAGCGTATCGCTACTGGCCCGTGGCTAGTGGGTGAGCATATCTAATTACTGATTCGAGTCAGTCGAGTAGCAAGCTGGCTACATGCCTGAGGCTGTGGGGTTGAGCCAAAAAGCAAGCAGGGTGCTATATCCGTGAGATTAGATATTAGGGTAGGGAGTTGGGCATAGCTAAATTGGAGAAGGTCAATATAATCTTGTTAAATTGACCCATCCTGAGAACTTTAGTCATAGTTTTTGTTCCTTCAGAAAATCCTGAAGACAGAGAAAAATGCAGGAAATCCTTATCTTTCGGTTCAGTTCCTACAACACCATTGAGTTATTTATGCTGACACTATGCATACAGCTGTCCCATTTATGTTTTAGTCATCCATTTGGCCTTACAGCAGTGCCTCCCAACAAACCTGTGATTGCTAAATATTGTACATCATTTAGCAATCATGCAGACGTATTTACCATGTAAAACATAAGAGCCTTGTATTAGAATATCAGCACTTTATAATGTATTAAGAATAACATGCATCTTGTTAAAAAAACTTTAGAAAAATATAAATTTCCATTTTATTTACAAACATTCATGGGGAGACAAGGAGATGGGCTGGAAAGTGACGTGCCCTGCCTAAACTTCAATCTCCTAAGTGCATACCGACAGTGGGAAAGGGAATTAAAAAATCCTTATCTAAACAATTCTACTTCTATTGCATGTGTCGACGTGTGTTTCGACACCTCTCACACATGTAACCATAGGGGTCTTCATCAGGATACTAATCCCTCATGACTCATTCTATTACATTCATGATATCATGATTCGAAATGTGTGTAACTTAATAGATCACCTAAAGCAATAACTCAAATGACTCCTACAAAACATGAAAAGACAAGGCGTCACCCGCCATTTTCATTCCCTTATATTTTGTTTGTGATTCTTGTCGTTTTAAATACCATGTTCATGTAGTTTAGCCTCATTTTGAACATCTAGCACAGATCATGCACGTTGTTCATATGTGTCAATTGTGGCTTTCCTATGTAGTCGAAGAAGAATAACACCTGAAGCTTGATCCTCAGGACTCCCAAAGCTCCTGCTACGCTCGACAGAAACAAACCAGCAGGAGTAGGGTAGGGGACTGGTTTTGTACATCCACTCAAAAGGGTGAGAATTGCTTTTTAAACCCTCCCCCCCTCCCCCCTGCCACAAAAAACAGTTTCTGTGTAGGAAACAGAGCCATCTCAAAACTACTATACTAACTGGGACAAGGAAGAAGGATGAGGCGGTAATTGCTGCTCCGCATGCCATGTATTCGCCGCTGTGAAACTAAATGTGCAGTTTTCACTGCAGTCCTTTTCGTCGATTTCCTTTAAACACATATGTGGTACGTGTTTGGTAGGGATTGGGGTGTGGTGGGTGGCAGGCTGAGGTGGTGGGGTGGATTCAGTGGATTAAGTGGGATGCTAAATCGAGGGGGGCTCTCATTAGGGGGTGTAGCCAGCCATATCCCCCTAACGAGAGCTCCCCCTCGCCAATGGGGGCGGGGAGGCTGGTGAAAGCAGGGAGCTGGGGTGCACCTACATTATTACCTTTGGTGCGCCCAGTCCCGTGCCCCAGCTCTCACACACAGCAGGCAGCCCTTTCAGTCAAGGCCCGGTATGGTTGGGTTCCTTGAATGAAAGGGCTGCCTGCTGCGGGATGACTCTGTACTCTGAAAAAGGAGGAGGGCTGGAGGACCCAGTCTCTCCTTTTGTTTCTGAGTAAAGCGACATCACGCATCAAGAAGCCTCGTTTAAAATGCTTTGTGCTGCATGATGATTCTTTACTCAGAAACAAAAGGAGAGACTGGGCCCTCCAGCCTTCCTCCTGTTTCAGAGTTCAGAGTCCAGAGTCATCTGGCAGTCGTGTAGCCGAAGCCACGGTTCCACTGTCTGTCTGCAGATGTCAGTACTTCCTAAAGTGCTGACACCTGCAGGCAGTCCGTGTAACTGTGCAGTGCTTCGGCTAAACGGCATGGCTGGGGCTAGTCTAGTCGGGGTGGGTCCCGACAGGGCCCTGGCTCGGGAGCCCCTTCTGGAGACGGCTGGGCCTTGGCCCTAGCTTGCCCCAGCCCTCTGAAAGCCCCGGGTAGGTTAGATTGAGGGGGACATCTAAGTTAAAAAAAAATCAACGAAAATGACTGCAGTCAAAACTGCACGTTTAAAAAAAACAAACGTGCAGCTTCACAGCGGCGAAAACACGTGGAATCCAAGCAGTCCTCCTATGGCCGACAGCAAAGGGCACACACTCTAGTCAACACCTGCAAAAATATTTCTAAATATACAAGTATACACTTGGGCGTCATATCAATACATTAACTTTAAAATATTTAAAGTGTCAGTGTTGGCTAATTCATTTAATTTATGAATATTTTATGATGTCTTTTTCTGGGCTGGATGAGGGCAAACGTACAGGTTTTGAGGACAATTGATGCTGCCCTCAGGATTTTTTGTAAGGGCTGCAATTTATTCAGCGTTCAGGGTAATTCATTTGTACACTGGCCCGTACTGCTTTATAATGTGACACATTTTCTTTTTGTGAAAGATGAGTTGAGACCCCTAAACGCCACATCAATAATTTATTTTGATAAATACTCCACGGGCCTCATTCTGGTAGCAGAAGAAAACTGTCTATAAAAAGTGGCTTGCCACCTCCATTCTATGGCGGCTGTACAAAATGGCGGGGAGCAGCCATTATATAAAAGTTAAAGAAACTCATTGATGCATGGAAAGAGGGCGCAGCGAGGTCACAGCAATACTTATATGGAAAGGTGCACATGCTTCACCTTTTCAGCGCTGTATCATGGAGGGTGACAGAGAAGGCCCGTTCGTGTCTGAATGAAGTGACATTCCCTGATCTGCATGGTCTTCGATGATGCTTCTCCCAGTGTCCGCACCATTTCTAGGGGAATGCATACTTACAGGGAGCTGGCAAGGAAGGGGGGTGTCACGTTGATGTTTTCAAAGTTGTGAGGGGCGGGTTGAGGAAAGGGAAGTGACGTGGTGGGAAAGGATGTGACGGGTGGTGGGAGGAGGGTTGGGTTAGTACCTGCAGCTCACGTGACGAGGGGGGGGCGGAGCGTTGCTAGGGACCGTATCTCGGATAGGAAGTCCAGCCGGATCACGTGTGGAAACCGGGGAGCCTCGCCTGAAGCGCATGTGCAGGCGTACCGGCCGGGGTCCCGCGTGTCTGCGTGCTGGCCTCCGGGGCTCGCTGGATGGTGTTTTGAGTGGAGGGGAGTGTGTGTTTGAGGTACGGTAGCTGGTGGTGTGCGTTGGTGGGGGTGTTTGTTAGCGGTGGGGTTGCTGGTGGTGTTGGATTGGGGGCAGTCGGTGGACCTGGGGGCGGTGCGGGGTAGTGGGAGCCTCGCCTGAAGTGCATGTGCAGGCGTACAGGCCGGGGTCCTGCGTGTCTGCGCGCCGGTCTCCGGGCCTCGCTAGTTGGTGTTTTGAGTGGTGGGGAGTGTGCGTTTGTGGTACGGTAGCTGGTGGTGTGCGTTGGAGGGGGGCATTTGTTTGCAGTGGGGTAGCTGGTGGTGTTGAATTGGGGTAGTGGATGTTTGTGGTTGGGTGGCTGGTGGTTTGTGTGGAAGTGTGGGCTGTGTGTTGATTGGTGGGTTTGGTGCACAGCATCCTTTTGGATGGGGAAGCGCCTGCGTGGGTCCGCCCGCGCATTCGATAATTGAGAAGAAGAAGGTTTGGGTTAGTATTACGCTGGAAATGAATAAAGAAAGACGCATACTGCAACTCTCTGTGTCCGTCATTATTTCCACGTGCGCCGCTCACAGGGACCGAGGCACACTCACGCCACAACACTGGCGACGAGGCGGGTGCCCCCCCCCCTGCAAGGCGCATGTGCGGCAGAGAGCGAGCGACCGCAGATGCAAGGAAGCATCACGGCCCTTCGCTCACACAGCGACAAATTAATGTCTCAGCCGCATGCGCTGGAGCACGTTTAGAACGTTGGAGGCCTGCCGGGAAGAGGCAGCTCCGGGCTGCTGTCCTGATTTGATTAATCAGCCCATTCTGGGCCGCAGCGGTGAAAACAGAGGCTGGGAGGACTCCAGCCAGCAGGCACGGGCCCCGGAAGAGGGGAGAAGCAGCCTGTCACAAGGTAAGCCAAGGCAATAGGGCCACCTAAGGGAGAATCAGAGCAAAGCCCCACCCCACAGAGACAAATCACATGGATGGTGCTCGTGCCCTGAGAGGCGGCCACCCTAGGGATAGGAGAGGACAGAGGCACATCCCTCAGACTGTGTGACACGTGGGGAGCTGGAAGCCCAGCAGGGAGTGGTGCTCGTGCACAAGAGGCAGCCACACCCCGAGTAACAAGGACCTAAGCAAGAAGTGACCAGGAGGTTAAGATGTCCGGTCAGGACAATGATCAAGCGGCACAAGCCCAGAGCCAAGGACAGGGCCCCCAGGTGGCAGACCAAGTCCCATATAGACTGCCGGACACGCTGGCAGTTCAGATGCCAGGGGCATTCGACGTCATCAACACCAGCAAAATGGGTCCTAGATGGAGCAAGTGGATCAGGGACTTTGACCTGTACATGGGTGCCACAGGGCCCATAGAAGATGACCACCAAAAATGCCTGTTAAAACTAGCCGTGGGATCTGCTACCAGGGATATCATCGAGATGCCCCCTGACTCCATTGGTTCTATTCAAGAGCTGAAGGACGCACTTGCAGCATATTTCACACCCCACACCAAGGTGGATTATGAAAGACGCTTGTTCCACAGTACCAAACAACAGAAAGGTGAGACTATGGATGCCTATGTCATGAGGATGCACACCAAGATGAAGCATTATGACTTTGCGAATTATTCCAACACTGAAGATTCAGGTCTCAAATCATAGCTGGGTGTGAATCGCAGACATTCAGATGGAAGTTACTTCAAAAACAACGCACCCTGGATGAGATACTCGCGCTGAGCGAGCCATAGACTCACAGGTGGAGAGCTTCAATTAACCCGCAACAGGGGAAAGCATCCACAAACTGCAACCCGAAAGAAGGTCAGAGGAACTGTTTTGCTACAAGTGCGGGTTTGAATACCGCCATGAAGGGACTTGCCCCGCCATTGGTCAACGGTGTGCCACGTGTGGCGAAGAGGGACACTTCAAGTCAGTGTGCAGACTCTTCAGAGATAGAGGAAAATATTGGGCAAGAGAAATACCACCTGATACAAGACAAGAACCCAACCCTCCTCAGGGAATCACCCAGGCACGTCACATCAAGGACCATCCACTCAGGCAAACCCTGACTCCCATTAACGAGACTCAGGGGATGACAAACAGAGAAGAGAGAGCACAGACAGAAGAAGATATGTAATGAGAGCGAGATCGGAGCGACGGTCAAGGCGGCACATACGCTACCTAGTGGAGCAATCACCATCTGACTCAGACCCCAGCTCCTCGGGAAGCGATCAAAAAAAGAAGGCATATGTTTATGCTTTGTGAAATCCCACTGCCACAGCACACAGTCCCACTCTGATTATCAAACTAAATGAACAACCCACTGAATTCCTGATTGACACGGGTGCCACCGTGAACATCCTCAGTGAAGCCATTTTCAAGGAACTTCCTGCAAGACTGAAGCTGAGCCCCGCCGTCGTAGACAACGATGCTTATGGCGCCAAGGCACCCCTCAAGTGTCTAGGACAATTCGAGGGCACATGTCGATACAAAGGACATGAGAAAAGAATACTGGTTCACGTCCTGGCAACCGAAATGGATAGTGGGTGTATGCTAAGTTTTAAAGCAGCGGTCGACATGAGACTCATCCACATTCTATATAACATTATGGTCCACAAGTACATCGACCCTGTGGAAATGATCTCAAATCTATACCTACGCATCTTTCGAGGCATCGGAAAACTGAAAAATTGACCTATTAAACTATATACAGATGAGTCCATACGCCCGGTACGCCAACACTACCGAGGAATTCCGATTAACATCCAAATGAAAGTGGAGGATGAACTACACAAGCTGCTTGAGCAAGACATCATTGAGCCAGCCACCAGCCCCACCACCTGGGTGTCACCGATAGTGCCAGTCCCGAAAAAAGGTTCCGATGCGATCAGGCTCTACGTGGACATGAGACGCCCAAATCAAGCCATTCAGAGGGAGAGACACCTGGCCCCGCGCATCACCGATTTGATACACCTCCTGAACAGGGCCAAAGTATTCTCGAAACCGTACTTACAGAAAGGCTATCACCAACTGGTGTTGAGGCCCGAAAGCCGTAACATAACCACGTTTGTGATGCATCTGGGACTTTTTCGCTATAAAAGGCTAAGCTTTGGGGTATCCTCGGCCGCATAAATATTTCAGGCCAAAGTACACAATTTGATCAAGCATATACCCAACTGCCTTAATTATAGCAACAACATCCTGGTTTTCGGCACCAATGTCAGCAAACACGATGAGGCCCTCATGAAAGTGTGCAAAGCCCTAGAAGCAGCCAACCTCACACTTAATCGGGACAAATGCGAATTCTGCAAGAGCACGCTGAAATTCTTTGGTCACATCTTTTCAGAATCAGGCATGTCCCCAGACCCAGATAAAGTGGCAGCACTCAATGACATGGCACCCCCGGCCAATGTTTCGGAACTACGATCCATCCTAGGGCTTGCAAGCTACTGCACCCGATATATCAAAGACTTTCGACAGTGAGCAAGCCCCTGAGACTGCTAACCAGACAAGATGCCACCTTTCAATGGACAGACGAGTGCCAAAGGGTGTTCGAAGATATCAGGAAAAGAGTCGCCAAAGCCGAGAACATGTCGTACTATGACCCAGATCGTCAGACAGAGCTGACGGTGGACGCCAGCCCGGTAGGGCTAGAGGCCATACTGGCGCAGGTGGACCCAAGTGATCCCTTGTGAACGCACATCATCGCATATGCCAGCCGAAGCCTGTCGACCACGGAGCAAGCATACTCCCAGGCAGAGAAGGAGGGCCTTGCTGTGGTTTGGGCCTGCGAACATTTCCATCTCTTCCTGTACGGCAAACCATTCCGGGTGGTCACGGACCACCAAGCGCTGCTGTTTCTGTATAGGAACCCCCAGGCCAAAATGCCACCTCGAATAGCACGCTGGAGGTTACAACTACAAGACTACGCCTTTAAAATTGTACACCGACTGGGAAAAGGAGATAATCCAGCGGACTTCTTATCTAGAAGACCCTGGGAGGGGTGCATACCAGAACCCTCAGTGGCAGATAGGTATCTCAGGTATCTGATACACCAATCCACCCTAGCTGGGATAGACATTGGGACGGTGGCCCGTAAAACTGAAAGAGACCTGGCGTGCCTGATAATCTGCGAGGGTCTTCAGTCGGGCATGTGGAGAAGAGCCTGAGAGAAAGGAAGAGCCGCAGGATCATGGTACAGATGTGGAACGGCTGGTGCAGGTACGAGATGAACTAGCACTATCCGATGACCACCTTCTGATCAAGGACCATAAACTAGTAATCCCACTGGCCCTGCGAGCCAGGATCATCGAGATGCAGTGGAGTAACTTTCTTGAAAATGTTGGGGGGGACATGACATCTGAAGAAAAGTTGCCCCAGCCACATGAATACGGACAAAATGATGTGCCATGAAAGTTGGGGGGGACAAACACCTCTGTCCCCCCCCTAAAATTACGCCCATATCGAGATGGCCTATGAAAATCACTGGGGGAATAGTGTCAACCAAACGCATACTGCGCCAGAAAGCCTGGTTTCCCAATCTAGACTCCATGGTAGACGAGGCACTGAAGGCCTGTCCCACCTGTAGCCTCATCACATCAAACCGTCACCCAGAACAACTGAGGATGTCATAACTCCCTCAAGGGGTATGGGAGGCTGTGGCGGCCGACTTCTTCGGGCCCATCGAAGGAGGAAAGTGTGTGCTGGCGGTCATGGACGAGTACTCTCGATATCCCGAGACCCAACTTATCTACTCGACCGCCGCTCACCATGTCATACCCGCCCTGGACCGAATCTTCTCTGCCTATGGCATCCCAAGTATACTCAAGACTGATCATGGACCCCCATTCAATGGGCACCAGTTCACCTAGTTCGCAACCTACCTGGGCTTCCATCATCGCAAGATAACCCTGCTGTGGCCTCAAGCCAACGGGATGATAGAGCATTGTATGGCCAACCTAAAACAGGCACTCCAGATAGCCAAACTGACAGGGCAGCCCTATGAACAAGTGCTGAACCAGTTCATGAGAGATTATTGCAATACGCCGCATAGCACCACAGGACGAACACCCTCCGAAGTCATGTTCGGGAGAAACGTCCAGACCCGAATTCCGTAAGCTCCGCCACAAGAACCGGTAGTCGATATCGATCGGGAACTACGAGAGCAAGATGAGGCCGCCAAGGAATGGATGAAGAACTATGCCAACCGAAGGCGAAGGGCCCGGTCACCACAGATAGAGGTTGGAGACGTCGTGGCCATACAACAGACACAAACCCACAAGCACACCCCCATCTTTCAGGCAGACCACTGCTGGTCACCCAAAAGAAGGGGCCCATGATTACGGCCGAGGGCTATGGAGGGCAAATTAGAAGGAACTCCTCCCATTTCAAGAACATTCCTTCATTGGGAACACTCAGTGGCCGCGTAAGCATCCCCATTGATTACACCTCAGATGACCCCTATAAAGGGGATCATGGAGACACCGATGACTCCGACCTCGAGGGTCCCCCGGAAGGTGAAGTCCATGGAAAAACCTCAGAACGGGCCAGTTCATGCCCGCAGCGAGCTTGGAATAAGCTGCGCCTCTGGATTGAAGAAATGGGCTAGGAGGCCCGCCAGGGATGTTCACCCATTGTGGACATCCTGGCAACTGTTTAAAAAGAGGGGAGATGTCACGTTGATGTTTCCATAGTTATGGGGGGCGGGTTCAGGAAAGGGAAGTGACGTGACGTGGGGGAAAGGATGGTGGGAGGAGGGATGCGTTAGTATTATGCTGGAAACGAATAAAGAAAGACGCATACCGCAACTCTCTGTGTCCGTCATTATTACCACGTGCGCCGCTCACAGCGACCGAGGTGCACTCACGCCATGACATGTGCTGAATATAGCGTTCACGTTATTTACAGCTGCAACAAAATGGCAGTGATGGAAGGTAGAATCTTCCCTGCCCAGGGCCATTTTAAGGGA
This sequence comes from Ambystoma mexicanum, assembly GCF_040938575.1. Classification (NCBI taxonomy): domain Eukaryota; kingdom Metazoa; phylum Chordata; class Amphibia; order Caudata; family Ambystomatidae; genus Ambystoma; species Ambystoma mexicanum. Next base: position 1,097,041,627 of record NC_090923.1, read on the forward strand.
TTCGGGGGGCCTGCCGTACAGATTGCTTTGTGACCCAACACTGACCCCCCCAACCAAAAAAATGAAAAGAGCCAGAGTCTCTGGTCGCTCCATTGTTCGCAATCACAACCCATCAGCAATGAAATGGGCATGGGACCCCATCAAGTGCCCTTACCCGATCCTTTCTGGAATTAGAATGATAAACAAGTGGCATGTGTAATGCAAAACTCGCAGTCCACAGTGAGGGTAATTGTGTTCAAGACACATTTTTACAATAACAGACATCATGAAGGTACACGGCTGGAATACAGATACAGAGCACAAATCAGTAACTAAATATACCCCATCATAGACATAGAAGATTACCAGCCTCACAGAATGCAAAGGTGCGCAATCTTGGACACAGCTTGGAAGCAATGAGGAAGGTACCATACCCTAGCATAGTTAGTGGATAATGATTAGGAGCTACCAGAACGGTGCACATATTTAGACGTAGACTGAAATTAGAAGAGGCCCTTGTTTTTCTAATGGTGCTGACATTAGAGAGCTGAGCAACACACGAGTTTGTGTTGTGCAATATATCAATGAGCACTAGCATTACATACTAGGCAACACTACAGCCAGTTAAACCACACATGAGGATTTTTTAAACAGTGCAGCCTGTGAACAAAATTTTCTTAGGGAGAGACTAAAATACAAAGAACCTGGTTTATCTCCACTAATGTCTGTGCTGCAGGAGAGGCCCTCTCATATTGCAGTTTTTGCTGATTAGTAGAGAATCTTCTTCGGGGTACAAAAGGTGGAGAAGAGCCTATGGAGCATAGTGACGAATCAAAATCAGGGGCATATTGCTACCCCAAATTCAGGGGGAATTAAAAAAACTATCAACATTTGTATCCATATTCAAGTTCTGTGGTCTTCCTTCTTTAGTAAACGACTCCTGCGAGACAGGTAGAGCAGGCAAAAAGCTCATCTTGATCACAGGCATTTTCAGCAAAGGCATTTTGGGCATGAATCCGGTGGGGAGGCCAATCAATATATCAACATCGGATGGTGCAGATATAAGATTATCCCCAACTCCCCGATTCTGTGGGAAGGGGTTTATGTCAGACCCCAGGGGGTGAGGGTGGGGGGGAGCAGAAGGTTGATCACGGCCAACATTTTCCCGTCTGAAGTGGAGTTGGGCTGAGGGGGCATGTTGCATTTACCACTCCTCAAATCATACAAATGTATTTCCACAAAGTTAGGGTATCACCCTGAAAGTGAGTTTGCAGTAATAAATCCGCCAGCGATAGGTGTAGCAGGGGAGTGGCTCCAACACAATAGCACATCTGCACGGACGCCCACACTGCACCTCTGCGCAGCTCTGCACCGCTCCACGGCTACAGGGGATTTTAAGGACTTCCTGCTCCCTTCTTCCTACATCATGCGATTGCAGCCAGGGAAGAGAGACTCTCGCCCACACCAACTCCAAACAAACTGCCTAGACTGCTCCTCTATGCAGTTACTGATGGATTGGAGGATCGGTTACTACATTTTTAAAATCTAAGGGTTCCCCATTTTGTGTCAACTGAGTCCGATCCCACACTGACACCATATATGAGGAACCAGGAATGAGACACGGACACAGAGGACTCATGGTGATTGATAAAGACTTTTATTTAAATGAAAAAAGGGGTTGGAAAATGTCTCACTGTCCCTAATCGAGGAGCTATTTCCCTACCTCAACAAAAACAAAGAGTCTGTCAAGTGTCAAGATGTCCAAGCAAACATTTCCTGTGCCCGAAATCCTATCCTAGCCCTCACATTCTAAAACAAACTAAGGTGTTAAGGGTATTGTCTTTGGCTTTGAAATTGTGCAAATGTTCAAGTTCAACAAAATGTATAACTCCAACAAAAGTTTCAAATGGATAATGTTCACAGTTCCAAAGGGAATGACTCCTTTCCCCAGGAATCTCTCCACCAAAACAAAACTTCAAAGAATAACCAAGTTCTTTATAGCCCATAAGGATAACACCCTAATCTTATGTTGCAATTTACTCCAGGGGAAATGACTCCCTTCCCCAGGCCTTTTTCCGCATTCAATACAATTCAAATCTTAAGAGTCTGGGTCTTCCTTATGATTCACCTTCCAAGATAGCACAACTTGGTTGTGGGTCCAATACTCGCAAAACACCTGGTATACTCTCCTGCCAGGTTCTCTTTGTACAATTCCTTGTGGGTGCTGTGAGAAACCTGAGGGTATCCTCATGCCTACTCCCCCTGGATCCTCTGTTCAGGTGGCCAGGGAAAGACCATGGCTCTTGGATCCCGACCCTGAGGGTGGAGTAGTGAGGCAGGTTCACTTGGGTGGAGAGTCCTGGGAGTGGGGCGCCCACAGATGTCCCCCTTTCCCTGTTGTTTACCAACCTAACCCTGCCCCGATATGTATGGGTTATTGCAAAACCTCTCCCTTCAATTCCCCACATTTGACAGTTGCTATTACTGGGACAAGGAAGAGGAGACTAAGAGTAATGAATACTACACCTACATTTTACCACTCTGGTACTGAGACGAGGAAGATGCCTGTAGAGTATGGCGAGAGTCAGGCATGTCCCTTTAATCAAAGTCAGGCAAAACTAATGAAGGGTTTTCACCTGCAACCTGTTAGAGGCTTGCATGTGTATCAAATGAGAGCCAGAGAATGGTACTCAGATGGAGGCGGAGAAGAAGGAGAAGGGAGAGGGAAGCAGGGAGACGTGTAGGAAACCCTTCCCAAGAGGATGCAGCCGTGGTGGGAACTGTGGAGGAGCAAGGACGCTGGGCAGCAGCCCAAAGAGGGAGCCTCCGTGTTGCTGAACTGTGCAAGAGCAAGAAGAACGCCATCCGTGTCACCATCGAGGCAGCTGGGCTGGCAGCATGTGAGAGGCGGTCCCTGGTATGCGAGCAGGGCTCCTAGGAGCTGGCCCGCTGACCTACAAGGAAGAGTTTCACAGTGGGAGCCATTCGGGAATGCCGTCAAGTACCGGTGAGTGTTGGGGAGAGGCGTTCAAGGCCCAGGATGTTTCTAAGCGAGCTGCGAGTGGGGAATGAATGCATTCCTGTTACCGAACTGCACAGACAGCTGAAATTAAGCATAATGAACATTTATTGAATACCAAACTAAATAACAACTTGAAACTAAGCCATACAGAGTGTATATTGTACACCAAATTGAAGGAAAACATTAAACAATACATATCTGTTGAATACCTAACTGGAAAACATACCAGATGCATATTTAAATATCAAAGTGAAAGAAAACTTGAAGTCAAATATAAATGACTGCAAATTAACCATCATACTGAATTAAAACTTGAAAATAAGGACAGGGAATATTTGTTGGATGTTGAACTGAATGCAGCCTTACACTTTCACTTATTGAATATAGAATTGAATAACACTTTTTATGGGCAAAGCAGAGGACAGTCAAAGAGAAAGTGCCTTGGGAAAACAGTACATAGGAAAGATTGCATATGGGGAAAAGTATTATACGAAGCTAGGACGTGAGCAAGACCACCACAAAGTTAACTTTGCTGACAAATACAGTGTGGCAAGGCCGAAAGACTTGCACGAGGTGTGGGACACATTGGGCAGAGCCAGTAGGCTAATCAGGAGAAGCCAAAGGAGTGTGAACATTGCACATAAGCCAAGGGGCCAACCAAGAGAGACTATAAAAACACATCTCTGTACACAAGGATAAGACTGGAAAACCTATGTGCACCAAGGAACCTAGGGATCCTGGTTGTGCAACCTGTGATGGGTGGACCGTGTGGTGTGACAACTGCGCATAGACCAGTGAGCCTGGAACTGTGTGAATCCAAAGACATTGTGTAAGCTAAAGTCTTGGGCAAGGGCACCCTGAAACTCAAGGAATTGTGAACCCTGTCTTGAGAATGAGGTCTCAAGACCCTTTTACTTTTGAACTTTGTTGCTTGGAACTTGGGGAAGGGGGAGCTAGAGAAAAAGCTAAGAGCTGTATAAAGCTCAAAACTTTATGTTGATCACCATCCCTAAACATTGTTTAGCTTTATTTGTAGGGCAAAAATAGGTTTTGGACAGAGCCAGACTTTTAAGTTGAACTCTTTGACTCAGACTTTCCTTAGTTTCGTTCAGGTAGGGAAATCCCACCTTAGCATAGGGGAAGTTAGGACTTCAACCATTCTGGCATTTAAGTTAATAAATATCATTTTTTTAACTTTAAGTCTGTTGTCTCTGTTTTGCTTCATGATGCCTTCACAATGCGAATCCCAGATCCACAATTCACCTTGAATACTCTCCTTCCAGGACTTTATGTTGCAATCTCTCTTTCCAAGTCAGTAAAAGGGGGCATGGGGTTTCGCCAAGTTGCTTCATGGCAAAGTACTGTGACAATGAAGATGACACTGATTCCAATGAGGGTTACTCTCTTCTTTCCTCTCTGATTGACCCTCCCAGGTCCAACTTCGGTCCCTTCTTTCCTCTATCTCCCTCTCTACCTGCCGTGTTCCACAGGGGTCTAACCACTCTCCCTGGCTTTTCAACCAATACCTGTCACCTCTTGCCCATCGTATTGCCTCTCTCTGATTCAATTTTCAATGCTGTGCGGATGACATTCAACTCATTTTCATGCTTCCCTCGGCCACCTCTTCTCCTTCTCTCATCTCTGAATGCCTGTCTGCTATTCAAGAGTGGTGTACCGCCAACAATCTCTACCTTAATGCCAGTAAGACGGAGATCCTCCTAATTGGCACACCGTCACCCTCCTTTCCTGTCACTCTCTGGCCGGCCTCTTTTGGTCCTCCTCCGACCCCCACCTGCGAGGCTAAGAACCTCAGAGTCATCTTCAACTCCACACTTTCCTTTTCTGCCCACATCTCAGATGTCTCTAAAAAGTCAAACTTCCAACTGCACCGCCTCAGAGATATTCTGCCTTTCCTCTCCTTCCCCCAGAAGCTCACTGTATCTGGAGCCCTGGTTCTCTCTAGGCTGGATTACTGCAACAGCTTCTTTCTAAATCCACTTGCTTCTACTCTCCGCCCTTTGCAACTCATCCAGAATAGGACTGCAAGACTGGTCCTAGGCCTCAAGCCCTGGGATCGTATCTCTCCAGCAGTGAAATCTCTTCATTGGCTCCCAGTGGCTGCAAGGATTATATTCAAGACCCTTCGCATTGTCCACAAGGCTTTCAGGGGCCTGGGTCCAAAATACTTTCAACTCTCCCTCTACAAATACCTTCCTTCTTGAGCTCTTCACTCCTCTGCCTCCAACTCTCTCAGGGTCAGTCGTTTCTCAAAGAAACATGCTGGGGGTAGATTTTTGTCATCAGCTGGGGCCTGCCTCTGGAACAGCCTCCCTGCCACTCTGAAACTTGAGGAAAACATCTCCGGTCCGGAAGCACGTCAAGACCTTCCTATTTGCTTCTGCCCTCTCTCCTCCTCTCCCCTGTTGATCTGTTCTACTTAGGAATTGTGTACCTAGTTACCCTCCGATTTTGGGCACAGGTACTTCCCAGCCTGCCACACACCCGTACTGCCTCCTGGCAACCCTTGCACATTTGGGTCTGTATCTGTAACCCTACAGTCCCCACCTTTCCCTGCACTTATCAGACACCCCCGGTCTGTGCCTTAAACATAGCACTTGCCACTTGCTGGCTGCACTACCATTTGTTGTTGTTTTTCATTCCTATGCTCAGCACTTTCCACTCCCCCTCCTTTGCAGTTCCCCCCTTCCCTCTCCCCTGCACGAATATGTTCTCAATGCCACTGGGCCTAGTAAGATTGTTGTTTTTGTTCTCCCTTGTTCCCCTCCCTTGTCTCGTTGCACTCTGAAACACATGTGTATGAGCGTGATACAAATAAAATATCAATATCTTCCCCACTCTTGGCAACAAATTCACCTTTTGCCTCAGAGTATGCTTCCCCTTCCCCCTCTAGGTTCACCGACAACCTGCGCATTCTCTCACTCACTCCAATCATACACATTCGGGTACTTGCCTCAGCATCTGCTGGACTGGAGTGGCTTTTCTGCAGTCAGCGGCACACAGCGTTCTTGCTCCTTGCCTCAGCGCTAAGCCCATCCTGGCTTCCAGGTCCCACCGCAACTTCCTTTTTCTCACTATGCGGCTGGTCCAGAACTCGTCTCTGCACCTCTCCTCTTGCCGGCAGTGCACAACTCTCGGTCCTGTCTGCTTCCTGGTCTGCTCGACCGGCCAGTAGAACTTGGGTCGGCTCCCACTCTCGCTGCCTCCACTCGGCTGCCTTCAGGGTTCGCTCCCGGGTTGGGATACTGTCTGCTCTACACTGCACCCTGCGTCTCTCGTCGGTCCCCAAGCTGATGCTTGAAAAAGGAAAGTGTAGAGGAGGAGCCAAGTACCCCCACTCCACCTGCCCTGCCTACATTACCTGAAACACATGGACCAAAATATATGACGTATACTGAACAATTAAACCAGCAAAGAGAAGAGAGATGTCTCTTTGCAGTAGCCATCAGACTACCTATACCTAAGAGAATATGGGAGGTGAAGTACCCATTGAGGAAACCATACTTGCATCCAAGAAAATATGATGGTCATTTGAATAAGATTCCTGATGAAGCAAAGGAACTAAAAGACCACGATGAATGGTGACGTCATACAGAGCTGAATCGACACCCAGATAAAAAGATAACCAGACCAGAGAGGCAGACGATTTATAAAGAACAAAGAAATACCAAGGATAAGTGACATCTTGCCACAAACATGATGAAGATACTTAGCTAGTTTAAACGTGTAGAGATGCAATGGAACGCAAGCAGCAAAGCAATCATGAAGATAGCTAAAAGCTTTTAAATATTAGATCGCGGCACGTGCCAACATATACTTATATACTTCATAAATACATATGGATTAAATAAAGAATGAATGTTTCCACTACGTGTAAAGCAGTCTTGAGCAACAAGGAAGGCCTCAATTCAGTGTTGCCGTTGCAAAAAGCAATTGAATTAAACAGAATATATTTCAGCTAAGAAGTTGGCTGAGCCCTGCAAGCCAAGGTCGTATCAGAACTGGAATTGGCTGACATTGCATACAATTAACGTGAAAGAACAGAAACTCCTGTTCAAGAAGGCCAAGCAGAGCAAAGAACGTCAGAGGAATATTAAACAATAAAATCAAATACACAAAAAGGCTCAATTCGCGGTGTCCAGTCACGTGATGGAAGAATGTTGGACGCACGAGAAGATCACACCTACGCATGGAAGCCAGAGAGTACCCATACTCCTTAAAAAGTCCCAGAGAAAAGTACAGACTAAAGGCCAACTTGAAAGTGCTAATTGACACTGAACCATTGAGGTGATGATGGATTGTATTTTTAATTGGTGGGAAGCTAGTGTCAAGACAAGCTCACCCGCAACTGGTTGTTCGATCTGCGTGCTGCTCACATAGGTGGAAAGTTACTGACGGGGGTTAGAAGCCAACCAATTGTAGGGGAACACATAGTTGGGGGTCCTATAGTTTGTGTAGCCAATGGGACGTTGTACATTTAGTGACGTTCATAGTGGCCATTTTGAAGGGAAGGCTTAGTTGCCCCACCTGATGTTAATTATCCAATACTTTCTCTCTCCTTTACTCCATACAGATATAACAGCTATACCAAGTTATTCACTTAGGACCAATTCCGCTTCTCAATAGGTTTTAGTAGTTTGCCACGTAGGATGACATTGGTAATGACGCAGGTCAACACGTCAGCTATGACCAATTATGGGTTTAAGAGCCCAGCTGTTTTATGAAGCGATTAAGAGTCAGAGTATCGAGGGATAAGACTTACATTAAAACGGACAAACTTTTGCCAAGCTATTTGTGTCATCTGAATTATTGATGTTTGATTAAAATCTGCATCCCCATCTATCTCCAGGGTATTGCTACTCATCTGAAAGGGCTTGAAGCATCCAGTTCACTTGGTTACAGAGATTGATGGTTAGATAAGATACCATCCGCCGTCGACATAAGTAACTTTAGAGTCTCTGCAATATCACACGACCTTTGCACTTCGGCTAACAGGATGTGAAGCTCCTCGTGGATAGTGGTTAGAATAGGACACAATCCTTACAAGGACAGTTGACAGGACCCCTAGTTTCTATAGGAACCCCTCCCACATCTACGAGAAGTGGATCAGAAAAAGCGGCTCAAAGAGGCGGTAACGAAGGCAGTGATCCTGAGGGTCTGAAGACGAAAAACATGCAATCAGTGAGTGAATACCACCAAAGAGTGTGGCAAGAGGATGCATGCATGGTAAATAACGGAGAGTAATGGAGGGAGGCGGGATAAGAAATTATGCAAGAGTAAGAGCGTAATATATATGTATATGGGAAAAAGATATTGACTTCAGTGTTGCTAAGTAATATATGAGGAAAATAGTCGTGAGGTGTAGCCACGCTATGAGGATACGCCCTGTTCCTAGACTTTAAAGAGTGCTAGCAGAAGCTTTAATTCAGAGCCCTTTACGAGGGAAATATAGGAGACGAGATTAGTTTAAAGACTTTCTTAAAGAAATAAGCTTAAGTTCCAATCGGAGCAGAATATAGAGGGTAAGACGAGTCCTAAGAGAGGGTCATGAGGTGCACGTATATGTGGCCGGTCAAGCTTGTCTGTTTTGTTTTATGTGTTTGTTAGGTGTGATGACGTCAGAGTTGAATAAAGAAATCTTTTGAGTAAAAGAAACGTGAAGTTAAGAGACGAAAAATGATTATTTTAAGATTAAACTTTCAGTGTTGTTTTTTAGCAAGATTAAAGTAAAAAATTGCATTGTGATTGGATTGGAGCTTGTGACGATTGGTGCTCGCTCATAAGTGTATGTTGATTGAAACATAAAGTTGAAAACTGTAATTAAAGCATAAGCAAATAGTAAGCAAGAGAAAAGTAAAGGTTAAGAAATGGAAGAAGTTACGCCATTAGTGCATCTTTGCAAACAGCTACCAAAGCACGTGATTAAACTTAAACAGTATAGTGCAGAATGGGTTAAAGGAACTGCAGACAAAATGTTTATGGCATGGCCCCAAGGCGGATCATTATCGGGAGCAGTTCTACAGCATATGATGACATATTTGCATGCTGCGTATACAGGAAAAAAGTTAGGAAAGCGCCTAGCGAGTCTAGAACTTTGGAAAATGTATGAACATGAGAAGGAGGAGGAGCCTCCTTTAGATTGGATACTAAATATGTGCAAAGAGGGGGTGAAGAGCCTTCTGCTCCGCCCGCCCCGTCTAAAATGAAAGACAAGATTAAGAAAGAAGTGTAACGCTCACCTGATATCCAGGGGGACGCCACTCAGCCGGTCCGGACTTCCGACCACTTCGAACCCTTCCCTGGACTTGCTCAACCAAGCACTGGGCCTGAAACACAGTATTATCAGAGGTCAATTCCCTATTAGTCTTGCTTGTCTGGCCCCCCCTTTTGTTCCCCGGGGTCCCAACTTCCCCCGGACCTCTCCTCACCTTGTTTTTTGATGCGGGGCACTCTCCGTCCTGCCTTCGATGCAGGGGTGCATTGGGTGATGCGGGCTGGAGGGTGCTCAGTTGCTTCACTGGCACGGGCCCGGCGGACGAGGCTTGCTGCGGCTTCAGCCCGACCGGTAATTGAATGAGTCTTACAAAAGTTCTGATGGCTCTAGTCCCTTTAATACTGTGTCTTTCTTTCCTTAGGTGATGAAGGTCTTGAGGATGGTGAAGCGCTGCTGAAGTAAGTAGGAATGCGGAGCGTGATGCTCATTGGCTTCTTTAGCACTAACCAATGTTCGTCTTTTCTGTGTCGTTTTAGGTGCCGCAGTAACCCAGCATGGAAGCGAGCTGAGGAGATGAGCTGCGGTGAGAAAGCGCAATGTGCGGTGCCTCTTAAATGCTTTGCTCTAACTTGATGTGTCTTTTCCCCTTTTTCAGATCGGCGGGATGCTCCGGAGCAGAAGTTGTCCGATCGACGGGAGTTCAGGTAAGGATTCAACTCTATTTGCAAATTCGAGAGATCTAAGTATTGCAGAATGCTTACTAACGTCTTTTCTTCTATTCTTCTCCCCTTTGGTAGGGCTTGGCGTGCCGAGATGGGGATGACTCTGCAGTAGGAATCCGCAAGACTGGGAAGAGATGGACAGAAGTTGGATGCTCTTCGAGGTGAGTATTGGCAATGAAGTTCTTATTCTTGCAGGTGCGCTGACGCTGAAGAAAGAAGTGGGCCTCTTCAGGAGATCCCAGCACGTTGAGTGTCACGCTGCAGGTGCAGAAAAACGCAAAGCATGTTTCTCAGGCCGGGTGTGGTTTAAATACTCTGTAGGTATCCCAGGTATCCCTGGGCTGAGCCACACCCGAAAGACTAGACTGCTCATCCAGTTCAAGGAACTGAATTACATGGGGGCATCCATTGCCCCATAATACATTGCAAGTCCAATACTAAGTGGATCTCAGGACTGTGTGTGAGCTTGATGCCAAAGGCGCCAAGTCTGAATCCAAGTAGGTGTCTGGGGAGATGGAGAGGCCCTTGGGGGCCGACAAGGTGGCCGTGAACTGGCTCCAGCCTGATATGCCGGGGGGCTGGGGGCAGGAATCGTGACAAGAAGAAGGGTTATACCCATTAAGAGAACTTAAAGGCGCGACGGGATATAGCAATCCGTCATATGAGTCACCTACGCAAAGTAGTGATGAGGGCCCAGAGAAGGATACCGAGAAAGATATAACCTCCACAGTCCCGAGGGACAAGGTGAGACGCGATAAGGAGAGAAGTGAGTAAGCAAGCACATCTCTAGACATAAGGAGAGAAATAAAGAGATGGAAGGGAGATAAGGATAAAACTGATGAGATAGCACTCGTACAGAACGAATGGTTGGGAGGTCAGATTTTACTTAAACTTGATGGTAAAGGCATCGATGATGTAAGACAAAGGGGACATCAAGACAAACAAAACAGAAAAGACAAAGAAAGGGAGGAACGATTGAGAGATGAAGGAGCGAAAAGAAAAGATAGACAAAGACGAGAACAGTTATATCAAGATAAACAAGCTAAAAAACAAGAGAGAGCAGAAGAGCAAAGAAAGTGTGATAATAAAAGAAGAACAGCCGATGAAAAAGAAAGAATGAAAGAGAAAAGAGTAGAAGACAACGGCCCTCATTACAAGTCAGGCGTTGGACCATGGTGTTATTAGTACCATGGTCCATGCTGGATTCCGCCATGGTGGATGGCGGAATTACCGCCCCATTCCAAGGTGAGTGGGGCGGTAATTCCCCATTCACCCTTCCCCATTCCCATTTTTGCCCCATAGGGCATAATGGGGATGGGGAAGGTGCTAATTACGGCACCGTAAATTACGGTGCCGTAATTAGCACCAAGGTCGCTTAGCACCTTGGACTTTAAAGCCTGCAAAAAGCAGGCGTTAAAGTGTGAATCAGGCGTTAAGGGTTAACGGCGCCGACGGCGCCGTTAAACCCTTAATGCCTGACTTGCAATGAGGGCCAATGAACAGGAAAGGATAAGAGAGAAAAGAGAACAGAGGCGAAGAGATTAAGAAATACGAAGGGCATATGAACAAAAGGATATGAAAAAGAAAGAGGTGGATAGAGTAAGAGAAGAGGCTAGAAAGCGCAGAGAAGTCGATGACGACATAGAATGCAAAAGGAGACAGAGAGCGTGAGTTCTTGAATATTTGGAAAGGGAAGTAAGAAATCCCAGTCTACGGGTAGCATGGGAAGACATAGAGGAATTCTTTCCTGAGTCCGAGTTATTACCAGGCACATCTAGAATAAACCTGGAAGACAAGTTTGACTCGCAAAGCATTGGGGTAATGGTCAATAAAGTATACCACGAAATGCAAGCCCAGAAAGGAGCACAAAGGAAGGGAAAAAATGATCGCCTCGAGAGTACTTAGTTGTATGACACGGAGGAAGCCTTCTGTAGTGCGAGACAGAAGGAGCTGTCATTAGACAGACTAACATTAAATAGAGATGACGATAAGAGAAGTTGCACGAGTTGGGCACACGAAGTATCAGATGAAGAAAGGGAAACCTTCTCGAGGAAGGTTAGGGTGATACAGAAGAACATTCGCCTTTGAACAAAGAAGTAATGTGGTCAGATTTGAAGATACTTATGTCCAAGGTATCAGAGCCACTGACACAGTCAGACCAACATAAGGGGCATACCCATGGTCAGAGGGGGGGAGTCTCCGCCTTATGTAAGTAGCTAAGGCCATTGCCAGGTAGACGGCGATGTGGGAATATTACCCCAGCAGTAGATAGACAAATGCTGAGAGATGAGAATGAGTTTGGAGCGTCACAGTTCCCCTTGTTGGAAAAGGGAGGGACCAGGCCAGAGTATATACCATGGCCCCATATGGACAAGGAAAGTAAACTCCCGAATTTAACCTCCGGCGCTGGAAAATGGATACACGAGTTAGAAAAAATGACAGGAGGGAATACATTAGCTATAGGGGATATTAAAGGTCTTCTAATCACCATACTGGGTGAGAGAGCTGATGACAAATGGACACAGGCAGGTTACCCTGGTGTGACTACAGTCAACACCGCGCATGATGGAGCACCGTTTAATAATTGTAGAGCAGTGATTTGGAAAGCGCTTTGAGTGCTATATCCAGACACGTCCGCTATGGGAGCTATAATAACAAGAAAAATGAAGGAAGGAGAGGATCCGTTGCTTTACATTCAAAGTTTTCAAGATGCATGGGCGCTTGAAACACGGGAAGCTTGGGGGATGTCTATACCTGTATTTTATCATATATTATGCCAAGGGCTGGCAGACCAAGTACAAAAATAGCTCAAGAAATTAGTGGAAATAGAAGCAAAACCATGGTCGGAAATTCAGTTAACCATTGCACATTATTGCAGACTCCTGCAGGATAAGAATCGCAAAAAGGACGATGCACGTAAAGGTAAAGAAGCAAAGTTAGTTCAGAAAAAGTTATCCAAGTATGCCATTGAAGGGACACTGTTAACTAACGTGGGCGGATCAAACCCGCAGCAAGCAGTACACATGCCGCAAGTAAATGACCAAAGACAGTTTGATAAGACAAATAATGGATATACTCCAAGAGGAAGGGGATATCGAGGGAGAGGTTGGCAAGGTAATCAAGGGTATTGGCAGAATAATCAGGGAGGTTTTCAGAATGGGCAGCAAGGGTTTCAGAATATGCAAAATGGTAATCAAAACATGCAATATGGGCAGATGGGGAGACAGCTGTTTGTATGTTGGACATGTGGAATGACAGGGCATATAGCTTGTATGTGTAGAAGCCAAGGGATGGTGCAGAATGCTCAGTTTTCAAGACAGGGAATGGCAAATCCACCTGCATATTCGCAGCAGAGTGGAAATGGATTTACGCAAGATCAAACAATGTAGCAGCAAGCGCTGAGAGTGCAGCAAAGCTTGCAACCACAGCAAGTGACAGGTAATCAACTGCAAGGACAATCGCAACAATCTCCTATGAAACTTCAGCAAAACACAAACACGGATAAACCAATGACGTGCAGAGTAGGAGGTGTCACTTTTGATGGAGGAAATCCATAAACGAGTGATGGAGTGAGACTGTACACGAAATAGGACAGCTCACTGGGAGACCGGATGTGTTCAGTCCTATTTATTACGCCGAATCCTAATGAGGAGCCAAGGGTAGACGTAATTGTAGGCGGCAAGGCTTTTTCCTCCTTAGTGGACACGGGTGCAACACGCTCATATATATGTGAGGGCACATTTTCAATGTCTGGTGATGCAATGAATACTCAGGGCTTTACAGGAGCAGCGAGTCGAGTTCCTTTTACAGAAGAATTACCAGTCTCCATAGGAGAATATGATATGATGGTGCCACTACTTTATTCAAGGCAAACACCTGTCAACATATTAGGACGAGATTTAATGACAAAAATGAATACGACCATTTAGTTTACAGAAAATGGCATAGTATGCTCAACACCGGGAATGCATTATTTGAACGTGTGCGAAATGATCACGGCATAAGCAGGACAAGTAGCGGCTAAAGCAATACCGCTTGAACCCGAGGTGTTCCGTTATGGAATATATGTTTTGTTAACATGGCTACCAGGCTTAGTGGGCAGAACCATGAGAATACCATATGAGTTTCTATTTCGGCCACAGATACCTATGGCTGATGAGGAGGGGCACATTTTCCACTTAGCCATAGAAGCAGCTATAGTCTGAGGAAATATGGGTTTGCTTGATGCAACTGATGATAAGGGTAGACGATGCAGCACAATAATTGCCATTGAGGAAGGCTGCAGAGTGACTGACGTCACTGATGAAGATTTGTTTGGAGATGAGAGATCTGACGATTTTGTGATATTTGAAATGTGCATTACTTATTGGGTTAAAGCGATTAAGAGAGAGGTCCTGCAGAGAATGATGCTAGCAAAGAAGCATCCTGAATGTTTTGATGAAGATATGGCAAAAGTGCCAATTTCATTATAAACCACTGGCCCCTATTGTCAGGAATCCGGGCTGGCAAAGGCGTGGAGTGCTAAAATATGCCTAATAAGACAATTGAGACTTGGAAACTACAGTTCCCAGCATCCTTAGTGCTTTCCTGTAGTTCTGCACGTGCGCGCACTGCCAGCTGTCTTGAATTAAGAACAGCTTATTCGCAGGCAATGGCAGCGTGCAGGTGTGGCTTATTTTGATGCAGTGTTGGAGGAAGGCGGCCGCGTGCGGAGAGGAGCAATGTAAGTCCAGGAACTCTGAACTTTCCACAGCCGCGGTTCAGAAGGAGCAGGAAAGCTCAAGGTGACAGATTAATATCACGGCGGCACGTTCATCGTCTGGGAAGTCCTTTGGGGCTCCCCAGACCAAAGATAAGTACTGGGGAAAACACAGTGTTGAATGGCATTTATGGAATGTTGTCGGGAGTGATTTACAGCGGGCCATATTTCGTCATGGGAAGTCCCGAGGGGCTCCCAGACCTAAGATAAGTAGCGGAGCACGTTCAGTTAATGCAGTGCTGTGTGTCAAGTTAAAAGCTACGTTACATGCCGTAATAAGAATGAACATGCAAATGTAGTATCTGTCTGGGCATTCTGGTATTTGTATCTAAGTATAAAGAAATATCCATGGACAAAAAGTACAGTGAACTAGTGGAGTTACCATTTATGTTTGTATGTTGCTTCCGCTGCCCAAAGGGCCATGTGTTTCATGATCTCTGCTTCCAAAAGATCAGGACTTGCCCGACTCCCTTGGAAGCAGACCCATAACCCTGGTTCCGAGTGCCAGCCAGTCCCAATTGGGACCTTTTGGACCCTGTCCTGGCGCCAGTGGCACCAGGCTTATAAAGATGCCCAGTCCCAGCGCTGGAAGCGCCAGGCTCATAATGCTTGGGTGGACTTACCTGCAGCAGACCATGCTGCTTACTTACCTGCCAGTTGAACCCCTGATCCTCTTCTGTTTGGGACTACTTTTCCTGTTGGGTGGGGCAGGAGCCAATCCCTAGGTTCAGAATACTGGAACTCTTCTGGAAAGCAGGAACTCTTTTCTTACCTAGGCGTGGCTGTGGAAGGAGACACCTAAGCACTACAGGAGGCTATTTAAACCACACCCGATGGATGAATCTTGCTTTGTGTTATTCTGCATTCTCTGCAGCAGAACGCTCATCGTGTCTTCTGCTTCTGATCCTGGGCCTACGGGAACAAGGGCTTACCATCCTGGAATCCAGTCTTCAGCAGCACCTGTAAAGACAAAGAAAGAACAGGTTAGCACTACGGTCTTCAGTGGCAGCGCATCTCTTACCTGGTCCATCGGCTGTCACCAAGGCCTCGCGCTGCATTCCGGCATCTGAAAGACAAAGGCTTACCTACTCTTCGCATGCTCCGGAGGTCTTCGCACTGCATTCCGGCATCTGAAAGACAAAAACTTACCAGCTCTTCGCACGCTCCGGAGGCCTTCGGCGCTGCATCCCGCATCTGAAAGACAAAAGAAGGTGCGTTTAAAGACATTGGGCAACTTTATTACTCACGTGCCATTACTCCTTCCCACGCCGAATCCAGTGGGTATTCCAGCACCCTTCAGCTTCTCTAAAGCTCCGAACTTGTACCTGCAAGATAAAAGGGACAGTTA
Source organism: Ambystoma mexicanum (assembly GCF_040938575.1). Lineage (NCBI taxonomy): Eukaryota > Metazoa > Chordata > Amphibia > Caudata > Ambystomatidae > Ambystoma > Ambystoma mexicanum. The sequence goes on from NC_090923.1 coordinate 1,097,057,689, forward strand.
GTGCGCATCGTGAAGCAGGCTACAAGCGCTTACTTACGTGCTTCCAGGCGCTTCTATTCCTCACGCGGGTTCGATCCTCAACTCTCATCAGCCCGCCATCCGCCATCGCCGGAACCCTGCAAAACAAGAGATATCATTACAAAAGACTTTTAAGACATTTGAAGTGCCCAGAACTTACCGTTCGTGCAGTTAACGACGGACAGCAGTCCTCTGAGGTCAAGAGGCCTGCACCCTTATCCAGTGAAGAAACTGGTTACGGCACCCTGCCCCGAGGCAGATGGAGAGCTCGACGTTCACTTACCTAAGGTGAGGGCGTTAACCTTTGGGGTTCTATAGGAGAAGAGAAAGGGAAGAGGAGAGAGGCACCCAATAAACCCAGTTCATTAATCCCATATTTTCTATCTGCAGACATCTTACTCTTCGAGTCAGACATACAGTGCACAGAGGTCCAGCCCAAAGAGCCAACCATGTGTTACACATCACCTTTGAAGATACGGCATTCACCCAGTCAAGACCGGCGCCTCTGCGGGAATCAGGTGAGTGTTACAGAACACAAAGCCTACCGCAAAACTCCCACCCAGGCGCTATGGAAACCTTGGATACCGACCAGCTAGCCCAGTTACTTGGGGAACTAAGAGCAGAAGTGCATGCAGCCCGTCAGGAGACGAATGCTCTAAGAAGGGAACTGATTATTTCCAAGGAGCGAACAGACGATCTCGCTAGACAATTGCTACAGTCACAAGCCGGACAAACTCCGTTACCCGCATCAGGGGCAAATCTTCCTTCAACATCCTCTACGAACCCAGTGCAGATCAACCTACCTGGGAATGTACCTCTGGCTCCGCCCGAACGATTTTCTGGTGACCCGAAGAGGTTTGCAGTATTTATTAATCAGTGCCGGTTGCACTTCTTATGCCGGCCAGCAGCCTTTCCAACTGATTAAGCTAAGGTAGCTTTCGTGCTTTCGTACCTTAGTGGCAATGCAGCAGACTGGTCGATCCCTCTAGTTAATCAAGATGATCCGGTTCTCGATGATTTTCAAGCTTTTCAGCTCAGTATGGAAAAACTGTTTGCAAGACATTCACAGGGGCAGGCCTTGGACAATGAGCTCCTTTCATTGCGACAGGGTAATCAAGACCTTTTGGCTTATATTGCGTCTTTCAACAGACTGATAGTGGAAACTCGATGGCCTGAGGACAAAAGGATTACGCAGTTTTATAGAGGTCTACGTGGAGAGCTCAAAGATGTGTTAGCCCAAGTAGTGAATCCCCCGCAAGACTGTTCGGACTATATTGACTTAGTCGTTCAAATTGACCACAGACTGCAGAACAGGAAGGCCGATCGTTCCAAGTTTGATGCTCGAGTATTTTCCAAACCACCAACTCCTACCAAAGGAGTAGACTCCGGGGAACCCATGCAAATAGGGGGCCTGAAAGGACCACTAACACAAAAGGAGCGGGAAAGGAGAAAACAGCTGCAATTATGCCTCTATTGCGGAAACTCGGGGCACTTTCTTCGAGACTGTCCGGTGAAACCAGCCAAGAAGGCAGTAGGAGCTGCAGTTACCAGGGTCACAAACTCTGAGCAGGGAAACAACCTCGCCCGACAAGAATAGAGGTCCTCTTGCCGAGCGTTAAAACCAGTTCAGTGACCTCGCATTTCGTGATACCTATGGTCCTCATTAGCCCTGAACATCCGGATCGATTACATGCGATTGAAGCTTACGTCGACAGCGGTGCCATCGGCAATTATGTGGATCATGAAATGGTTTTGAGGATGAATCTGACTCTTTGTCCAAAGGCTGTAAAGGACGTCATTACTACGGTGGATGGTACGGAGATAGCCTCCGGACCAGTAACGCATACCACCCAAGAAGTGACGCTAGTAAGTCAAGATGGACACCATGAGAAGATCGTGTTCGATGTGATCAAGGCCCCTCAGTTCCAGATTATTCTAGGAATTCCTTGGTTAGAGAAGCACAATCCTCAGATCGATTGGCGAGCAAGAACGGTTCAGTTTCCAGAATGTGTCTCTACTTGTCACCCTCGACCTGGTGTTGCACTGGCAGCAATTTCCTCGGAGGCTCCCCAGTTACCTCTTGAATACCTAGAATTCCAAGATGTTTTCCGGAAGGATCAGGCTAACTCTCTACCTCCTCATAGGTCTTATGACTGCCAGATAGACCTGATACCTGGATCTACTCCTCCTTGTAGTAGAATTTATGCCCTCACCGAGCCTGAGAATCTTCACCTCCGACAATACCTGGATCAATGCCTAGCGAATGGGTTTATTCGTCCTTCCAAGTCCCCTGCTTCCTCAGCTTTGTTCTTCGTTCCAAAAAAAGAAGGGGACCTTAGAACTTGTATAGATTATCGCGCCCTGAACCAGATCACCGTTAAGAATAGATATCCGTTACCTTTGATCCCTAAACTCCTGGACCAAGTCAGAAAAGCATGTATATATACAAAGCTGGATCTTAGAGGAGCCTACCACTTGGTACGAGTAAAAGAGGGCGATGAATGGAAGACGGCCTTCCGCACCAAGTATGGGCTATTTGAATATCAGGTCATGCCCTTCGGACTTTGCAGTGCCCCGGCCGCCTTTCAATATTTTATGAACGATGTCCTCAGAGAGCTCATAGATGTGTGTGTTGTTGTTTACATTGACGACATCCTCGTTTATTCTTCATCGGAAACTGAACATCGGAAACACGTGAAAATGGTCCTCGAGAGATTCCGTCAACACAAACTTTTCGCTAAGTTGGAAAAATGTGTTTTCAACGTGACTGAAGTTGAATTCTTGGGATTCATATTATCACCTAGCGGAGTGCGTATGGATTCAAAGAAGGTCGATGCAATTCTCAAATGGCCATCGCCATCCTCTGTAAAAGGTGTTCAAAGCATGTTAGGCTTCGCTAACTTTTACCGCAGGTTTATCCCCGAATTCTCTCGAATAGTCCAGCCCATCACCGCCTTGTTAAAGAAAAACAAACGTTTTGAATGGTCTACCGAGGCGGAACAAGCTTTCCAGAATTTGAAGACTAGATTTATCTCTGCACCGATCTTAAAACATCCTCGCCCAGAACTCCCCTACATCGTTGAAACTGATGCTTCGAGCCTTGCCATGGGGGCAGTTCTATCACAAAAGGACCCAGTAACCAATCAGTTGCATCCCGTGGCATTTTGGTCCCGCAAATTCTCGCCTCCTGAAATCAATTACACTATTACTGATAAGGAACTTCTAGCTATCAAGTCTGCCTTTAAGGCTTGGCGGCATTATCTTCTGGGGGCCCGACACACCGTTACTGTGATTACAGATCACCGAAACCTGCAATATTTGAAAACCGCAAAAGCTCAATCCTCTAGGCAACTCCGTTGGGCACTATTCTTTGCCGAGTTGGACTTCATAATTACCTATCGACCTGGTACAAAAAACGGTAAAGCTGATGCCCTTTCTCGGATGGGAGTGGAAGAACATTTGATCAATCCTAAACCTGTACCTATCATTCCCGAACAAAGAATTCTAGGTGTAATCGCCACACAATCCATAGAGGAAGTTAAGGATAAAGCCAGGCTACTGGTAACTCCAGCAGACATACAGAATTGGCATCTGCAGGGAAAGGACTTTACGGTGAAAGACAACCTATTATATTTCCAAGAACGGTTATACCTGCTCAGCACAGATTTACAGAAAAAGGTAATCTCTTGTTATCACGATTCTTTAATGGAAGGACATCCCGGTATGACCAAGACCTCGGAAAAGATCAAGCGCTACTTCTGGTGGCCGTCTTGGAAAAAAGATATCAGAGACTTTATAATGTCCTGTGGAGTATGCGCCCAAAACAAGAGTCAAAAGGAAAAACCAGCCGGCCTCTTACGCCCTATTGACATCCCGCCTCGCCCTATAGACTTCATCACCGATCTACCTCCATGCTCCGGATACAATACGATCCTAGTAATCGTGGACCTATTCTCCAAGATGGCGCATTTCATTCCACTCAAAGGCTTACCAACAGCAGCAACTCTGGCCCGAGAATTTCTCGAAAACATCGTCCGACTGCACGGTTTTCCTTCAGTTCTAATTTCGGATCGAGGTAGTCAATTTATTTCTCATTTTTGGCGAAGTTGCTGTCGGTCGGCTCAAATTGATGTGAGACTTTCGACCAGCCACCACCCTCAAACCGACGGACAAACCAAGAGGACCAATCAAACTCTGGAACAGTATTTGCGCTGCATGCTACAACAAACTGAAAAAACTTGGAAAGATATCCTTTGGATAGCCGAATATGCCTACAATAACTCTGTCCACTCGGGAACTGGGAAGACCCCGTTTTTTCTTTTATATGGTAGTCACCCTCGAACCTCGGAGTTGGATCCACTCCAAGATCTTGGGACACCAGCAGTAGACCACCTGCATTCTACAATCACCCAAGCCTTTAAGGAAGCCGTTTCTCACCTTCAAAGGGCTAAAGAACAATACAAGAAAGGAGCAGACCAACATCGGAAGGAAGCCCCCCAATATCAAGTAGGAGATCAAGTCTGGTTATCCACCAAATATCTACCTCTAAAAGGACCACGCACATTCAACCCAAGATACCTTGGTCCCTATTGCATCACTACCATAGTAAATCCAGTAGCGGTTAAGTTGGACTTGCCCCCTCACATGAAGATACATCCGGTCTTCCACGTCTCTCTATTAAAACCCGTGCAACCTCAAACCCGACTAACTACATCTCCAAAACCTATTCTAGTTGATGGAGAACTCGAGTTTGAAGTCAAAAGCATCCTGGATTCCAAGATCTCCAAATCTAAACTATTTTACCTGATTGACTGGAAAGGCTACGGTCCCGAAGAAAGATCCTGGGAACCTGCAGAATATGTCCACGCGCCTCGTCTAATCAAAAGATTTCATCGAACATTTCCTAACAAGCCCAAACCCCCGGAGAAGCCCGGTTTGGGAGGGGCCTTGAGGGGGGGTGCTGTCATGATCTCTGCTTCCAAAAGATCAGGACTTGCCCGACTCCCTTGGAAGCAGACCCATAACCCCGGTTCCGAGTGCCAGCCAGTCCCAATTGGGACCTTTTGGACCCTGTCCTGGCGCCAGTGGCACCAGGCTCATAAAGATGCCCAGTCCCAGCGCTGGAAGCGCCGAGCTCATAATGCTTGGGTGGACTTACCTGCAGCAGACCATGCTGCTTACTTACCTGCCAGTTGAACCCCTGATCCTCTTCTGTTTGGGACTACTTTTCCTGTTGGGTGGGGCAGGAGCCACTCCCTAGGTTCAGAATACTGGAACTCTTCTGGAAAGCAGGAACTCTTTTCTTACCTAGGCGTGGCTGTGGAAGGAGACACCTAAGCACTACAGGAGGCTATTTAAACCACACCCGATGGATGAATCTTGCTTTGTGTTATTCTGCATTCTCTGCAGAACGCTCATCGTGTCTTCTGCTTCTGATCCTGGGCCTAAGGGAACAAAGGCTTACCATCCTGGAATCCAGTCTTCAGCAGCACCTGTAAAGACAAAGAAAGAACAGGTTAGCACTACGGTCTTCAGTGGCAGCACATCTCTTACCTGGTCAATCGGCTGTCACCAACGCCTCGCGCTGCATTCCAGCATCTGAAAGACAAAGGCTTACCTACTCTTCGCATGCTCCGGAGGTCTTCGCACTGCATTCCGGCATCTGAAAGACAAAAGCTTACCAGCTCTTCGCACGCTCCGGAGGCCTTCGGCGCTGCATCCCGCATCTGAAAGACAAAAGAAGGTGCGTTTAAAGACATTGGACAACTTTATTACTCACGTGCCATTACTCCTTCCCACGCCGAATCCAGTGGGTATTCCAGCACCCTTCAGCTTCTCTAAAGCTCCGAACTTGTACCTGCAAGATAAAAGGGACAGTTAGTGCGCATCGTGAAGCAGGCTACAAGCGCTTACTTAAGTGCTTCCAGGCGCTTCTATTCCTCACGCGGGTTCGATCCTCAACTCTCATCAGCCCGCCATCCGCCATCGCCGGAACCCTGCAAAACAAGAGATATCATTACAAAAGACTTTTAAGACATTTGAAGTGCCCAGAACTTACCGTTCGTGCAGTTAACGACGGACAGCAGTCCTCGGAGGTCAAGAGGCCTGCACCCTTATCCAGTGAAGAAACTGGTTACGGCACCCTGCCCCGAGGCAGATGGAGAGCTCGGCGTTCACTTACCTAAGGTGAGGGCGTTAACCTTTGGGGTTCTATAGGAGAAGAGAAAGGGAAGAGGAGAGAGGCACCCAATAAACCCAGTTCATTAATCCCATATTTTCTATCTGCAGACATCTTACTCTTCGAGTCAGACATACAGTGCACAGAGGTCCAGCCCAAAGAGCCAACCGTGTGTTACACATCACCTTTGAAGATACGGCATTCACCCAGTCAAGACCGGCGCCTCTGCGGGAATCAGGTGAGCGTTACATGTGTCTTGTTTGATCATTATGGGAATTTCTTCCTTCTGTGTGTTTCCATCATGTTGCTTGCTTATGTGTTTGCTCTGAACCATTAGGGTGTAGTACATGTATCAAGGTGTGCTATTGAGGACTCAGCAGGGTTTAGTACATGTATCAAGGGGTGCTGCTTAGGAATTGGGCAATATCAGTAGTGCATATGGTATTGATGTTGGTTGTATGTTAGGCAGAGTAGGGTTCTTCCCTGGTGCTTCCCCTGTCCCATCCAAATTAGAAGTTCCTTACCCTCTCTCCGGTGTTCCTAATTCCCCCATCCTATCCACAACCTCTCCCTAACCCTTCTTCCCCCCATTGGCTGCCACGTGGCGACCTGTTTTCTATATCATGTGCCTGTGCCAACCATGGTGGGAGGGTCGAGTTCATTCGGCTTCTGTGGTTCGGGGGAGAGTGTCGATCTCTCTTCCTTTCCAGTCAAGTGTGATTGGGACACCTATGATGTAGGCTTACTGAAAGGAGTTGGGGAAGTGAAGATTAAATTGAAACCAGGAGTGATTTTACCTCGAGCACGACAATATCCCATGTCTCGAGGCAGATGAAGGTATTTTTAAGACAGTGGGCCTCATTACACGGATGGGGGTAAGGATTTACCGGTACCGGTAAAATACCAGTACCGGTAAATCCTTACCACCTTACTACGAGGTCCCTTTGCAGGTTGGGGGATTTAACGCCTGCTTTTTGCAGGCGTTAAAAACCAACCCGCAAAGGGACCCAGGAGCTAATTACGGTACCGCAATTTGCGGTACCGTAATTAGCGCCTTCCCCATTCCCATTGAGCCCTATGAGGCAAAAATGGGAATGGGGAAGAGCAATGGTGGAAGGGGGAATTATCGCCCCGCCAACCTTGGAATGGGGCAGTAATTCCCCTTTCCGCCAAGGCGGTGCCAGTATTTTACCGGCATGAACCATGGCACTAATAGCGCCATGGTTCTCCGCCATCCGTATAATGAGGCCTAGTTTCCGCCATGATGGGCCAAGGTATCTTATTGATGTCAGAGTCACCATGTAATACGTCAGTTTATCCAATTAAAAAAATCAAAGGGGGGGGTCTTGAAGACTAATTCAAGATTTACAACCAATAAATAAGATTGTAGAGGCCAAGTTCCCTCTAGCCCCGAACCCGTCTATGATTCTATGTAATATAACTGCTGATGTGCGATATTTTACGGTGATTGACTTGAAAAATGCATTTTTCTCAATCCCCTTACACAAAGACTCACAAGATTTGACATTGTTTACTTTCAGACAAGTGCGATTAAAAAGTACAAGGCTGCCTCAAGGGTAGTGTGTGTGAGTCCCCATCAATTTTTAACAGAGTCCCCAGATGCACTTGAGCAATATCGCATTAGAAAGCGTTGTGTTGCAATACGTAGATGACATTTTAGTTTGCAGCACCACAGAAGAAGAGTGCTGACGCGATTCTGTTCAGCTAATGATTATACTTGCTGACAAAGGATATAAGGTTGACAAGGAAAAGTTACAATATTGTCAACAAGAAGTGCTGTACATAGGCCAATTGATTTCACATGAGGGAAAAAAGGTCTCCCCAGAAAGAGCTGAGGCCATTTTAAAAACAGCTAAACCACACACGATAAAACAGATGCAGAGTTCTTTGGGGCTATGTAATTATGTCAGAGTATGGGTCTTTGACTATAGCTCACATACTAGGCCGCTTTTACAGGCCTTGAAGAAAGCACAGGGAGCGCAAGAGAAAATCGTGTGGACTGAAGGAATGGAAAAAGGGTTTGATGAATTGAAAAAAGCCATTTGCACGGCTCCCGTTCTAGGGATCCCCAATTATGCAGAGGAATTATTTTTATTCTCGCACACAGATGGTACTTTTATGACAGCAGTACTCACACAGAGAACTACATTGGGGTACAATCCCCTTGCATATTACAGTGTAATTTTGGACACTTTCCATGCAAACAATGTTTAGCAGCCGCTGCGTTCGCCACAGAGAAGGCTACAAACATAGTGATGTGATGCTCCAAGACGTTATTTGTTGAACATGCATTATTTGCAATTTTAGAAAAACCAAAAGGTACGTTAACCACTCAAAGGTCTTCTGCCTATGAGGTAATTATATCGAATCCAGCGATTAAAATAGTTTGATGTAAAATACTGAATCCAGCTATGTTTACAGCTGAGCCTATTACCGAAGGAGAGCCTATACACAATTGCGCAAACTATGAAGAATTCTGCTATGAGCTCCCTAGAGTAAAAGAGAATGCGCTCACACGGGGAGAGATTGTCTTCATTGATGATTCTTCGAGAATCGATCAAAATGACGGACAAAGATATAGAGGCGCTGCGGTAGTGAAACATTTGGCAAATGGAGAATTTTGAGTGCTTGTTAGTACTCGATTGCCATCACATTATTCAGCGCAGGCTGCAGAATTATTGGCGTTGATACTCGCAATTGAGAATAACGCAGACCAGGAAGTAACAGTGTACAGCGACTCCGCCTATGTGACGTCGGCGGTGCATGCAGGATTAGCGTGCTGGCAATGGAGGGGCTACCTCCGAAAAGACGGCACACCAGTGCAGCGTGCAGCCTTATTCGACAGGCTTATTAAGGCACTACAATTCCCAGTGGGCAAAACAGTTGTTAAAAGCACAACTCACACGAAAAGGACAGATTTTATCTCGCGCAGAAATCATGCTGCAGATGCCGAAGCCAAGCGCATAGCAAATACAGATATAGGAATGATGAATATCCAAACCATTGATGTGAATGAAAGAATGACTGGGATGATGAGTGTGGATGAGGGATACAATCATATGTCTAAAACACAAATAGTGGAGCTTCAAGAAGAGGCACCGCAAGAGGAAAAGAATTTGTGGAAACAAAGTGGGTGTTTTATAAACCCCTCTGAAGCATTGTGGTGACAAGACAGTACTAGTAAACCAGTAATGCCTACAGCCTTATTAAGGGTAGCAATAGTACAGCTACACTACCCAACGCATACAACTGGGGAGAATCTTGCTGTAGGACAAAGAATGGTTGTTCCTAAAAATGTAGGAACTCCCGTCCCCTGCACACTGTCTGATATCTGCAAAGCAGATCAATTAATTTTGTGTTTTTTTGTTTTACTAAATTTCATAACACACAGTTCAATAGACAATTAAATAGGTGGAGCAGTCAAAATGAATAACAAGCTCACAAAATTTATATAGACAACAAACATGACATTTATTGTACAATATCTCTGGGCCCAACGCGTTTCTAGTATAAACTCTTCTTCAGGGGCAAAAACCTATTTCACAATTCACAATTCAATTTCTAGAAAAAAGTAGAGAAGGGTACAACTTAGTATTTTCCATATAATTCACTTGTTCATACAAACTTTCAAAACATTAAATCATAGATGTAGTTTGAATCCTTGTCAAGAGATGTCTGGGATAGACCCTAGTAGCTCCGTTTAAGTCCAGTCAGATAAGTAGTATCTCTAACCAACAAAAAAAAGGATGTATAGTTTGTGGGAAAATGACAATCTAAAAAACTAAAAAAAATTATATACAATTATGGCATAATCCATGCATATAGGTAGTGTGCCACTTACCAATTATGGAGTAGGCATAGTTGAAAAAACATATACGATGTCCACAAATAGCGGGTGCTTTAGAAAGATAGCGTGTGCATCCACACTAAGTAAGAAATGTGAAAAGTCAATAGTATACTTAAGGTGCAAGTATAGGAAAAAGTAACGGTAACAGAGTTACATCAACACTTACATTAGTTACCCAAAAGGATTCCGGCAAGTGGTACGTGGACTGAGTCAAAAGGGACAAGCAGTTTGCGCTAGTACATAAATCTGTATAGAAGTAAAGGTAAAGGTAGGAGGAGGTAAGTAATAGTAACAAAGTTCCAGGTCTCAAGAGTGTCAGTGGACCCATAGATCACTTACTAGATACAGTGTGAATCCTTCAGCGAGCGAATCATGGCGAACCTCATCCCGAACAAGGAGGATGTTGTTCGTTCATGATTCTGCTCTTATGTACTGAAAGAGATGCTGACGTGTGAATGAGCATGCGTGGTAGCAGAGTGATCGCTCTGCATGCGTTCGCAACAAGTTGAAGGTAATTGGTGCGCGTCATGTGTCTGACGACATGGTGAAACTGGCGTCAGAACAACATGAAAACAAAGAAAAGCGCGCATGCGCGAAACTAGTAGGCGGCTAAAGATGCCTGAAAGTGGCTGTCTATTTTGTAATAGGCAAGTAAGTGGCCATGAGCCATGAAGAGTAGTGAAAATTTATAAAAGAAGAACGCGGACCAGACAAAGTGGTTTTTGAAAGCTAAGACGGATAAGTCAGACCGTCCTCTGCCAGTCAGTACCTCATTCCGTACATTGATATAATTCAACACGAATGATATTACAGACATTGATATAATGTAAATACTGCTCAATATTTTGTAGAATTAACCAGCAGAATGATGACATACATTGGGTAATAATATGGCATAGTTTTTCAAAAGGTGATTTCACAATCATTTGAGCACCCCCAAACTACAGAAGGGGGAGGTTACGATTTCAATACCATCCTTATTAGCATATATATTTTTTTTCAACCATATGCGCATATGTAAACACAATGAGACCACCTTGATGGATAGTTCATAGGTAACAGAGTACATTTATAAAAAATGGGGATTTTAACCAAGATTTGGTCAATATGAACTGATGTATCTAGAGTAGTTGAGGTGAAGGGTATGGTCCTCATAAATAGGGGCTGAGGTAGTAGTCTTCATTCATGCCAAGAGGGGCAAGTGAATCAAGACAGTTTATCCAATAGAGTTCTCTCTGGGATAGTAGTTTTGTAAGTCCCCACCTCTGGGAAGTGGATGTTTACTTCGAGTATTACCATTCTCATTTGTGCCACTGTGTGTTGATGATCTCTGAAATGTCTATACACCGGGGATTTGATATTATTAGTGCAGATATTTGATTTGTGCTCAGTCCAACGTTCCTTTGCTTTCCTGGTAGATTTCCCTACGTAGTATTTCCCACAAGGACAACGCAGAGCGTAAATAAAGTTTTTTGAATCACAAGTTGCAAATTGTTTTAGTAGAATTTTCTTCCCAGTGTTTCCATGTCGAATGTGGTCTCCTTTAATCACATTTGAACAATGTTGGCAATTTAGGCATGGGTAAGTACCCCTTTTAGGTTTGGACAAAAAGGTTTGGTTGTCTGTTTTTCGTTTTTCTGCTCTGATCAGACTGTCGTGAAAGTTTTTGCCCCTCTTGTACGCAAGCATCGGGGGTTCCGGAAAAAGTCGGTTCAGTTGTGGGTCTGTTTTGATTATGTCCCAATTTTTGTGGATTATCCATTTGACCTGAAAGCTCTGGCTAGAATACTTTAATGAATGAATAAGGTTCCTGTTTTCATTTTTGGTCTTTGGATCCAGTAGATCTTCACGACTTTGTGTTCTGTTCTGAGAATTGCTTTATTGATCAAATTTTCTGGAAATTTTCTTTCTTTGAACCTTGACTTCATAATGGAGTATTCGTCTTGAAGTCTGTCAACCTCTGAAGTTATTCGCTTGACCCTGAGGAGTTGACTGTAAGGTAAATTTTCTTTCAGGTGTTTGGGATGAAAGCTTTGAAAATGTAAGGTACTGTTCACATCAGTAGGTTTGCTGTATAACTGTGTTCTGAGTCCTGTGTTAGTTATTTCAATAGTGACATCCAAGAAATTTACATTAGGTTTACCAATGTCTATTGTGAACTGGATTCTCTCGTTGCATTTGTTAAGGTATTCCCAAAAGGTGTTGAGTTCATCCTCGGTGCCTCTCCATATTCCAAAAATATCGTCGATATACCTATACCAACTTTTGATCTTGTCTTTCCACCTGGTTTCGTTTAGGACATGGGTATGCTCAAAATAATACATGAAAATATTTGCGTAGGATGGTGTGACTGGTGACCCCATAGAGGTACCTGAAGTTTGTAGGAAGAATTGACCATTAAATCTGAAATAGTTATTAAAAAGGATGATGTTGATGAGTTCAATTGCCAATATTTTATGAATGTTGATTTCTTCATGTTTTAGTAGGAACCATTCCTGTCATGCTGTGCTCTCATTCTGTCCCTTTTTCGCAAACATCTAGGTCAGACAATAGGACAGGGTCAGACAATAGGACAGGCAACACTCACAATACACCAGTTACCCCAGTCAGGTTTCCACTCCATGTCCCTCACAGTGGAAGGTTGTCACGTGAGCGGGTTTACCCCAAGGGCCACACATGCAGACTCAGGGGTTCTCCGTTCCTTCATTGGCGTCTGCCATGGCGTCTGCAAGAGGGAGCTCACAGACGCCGGCTACAGGACGCTGCTCGCAGAAAGTCAAGTCAGCGATCCTGGAGACCACGCTCACGTGTCGCGTCTGCGGGTCACGTGACGCGTCGCGGATCAGGTGATGCTGAAGCTTCCGCTATTTAAGCGCTGAACTTCTGCACGTCCACGCTTCAAAGCTGTTCTTTGGAGGACTCTGTACAGCGTTTGGATACCTTGTGTTTTCACGGCTTCTTGACTCTTGGATTGTTTTTGGATTTGCTTTTGCTCACGTCTTTGACTCTGTTTTGCTGGATCATCTCGAACTCGGAACGCCTTTTGGACTGTCTTGGATTACCCTGAATTGGACTTGTCTCTTCACTGCATTACGTTATCAAGTACTTTGGATTTTGGTCCTTTTGTTTCATCAAGTTACAGAAGGGCAAGTTGGGTTTTAACCCAGCCTACAGTTCTTCTCCCTACTGTCATCGGGGAAACCAGCTCACGTGCCCATCCACGGAATTACCAACTATCTTAGGTTCTGGGCTTCCTCACCCATCAGTTTAGGTAAGCCCTGTTCTTTATTCTGCTTGTTTGCTTGTACTGTGCTCAGTTGATTGCTAATAAAGATTTTCTTAACAGCTGCCTTGGGTTTCAACATTTCCCGTGGATCCGAGCTGCAAGAACTACCCACCTGTGGCCTCAATGATCGCATAGGGAGTAATCTTGTATTATCTCTCTGTGGTACTTGGGGACGGAGGTTTCAATACTCTTCACGACAATCAAGCAACCTGACAGACTGTGAAGGCATTCTTTGTCGTGCAGAGTATGCAGGGTGCCGCGGATGACCCCATGGCAGCTATGATTCAAGCGATCACAAGTACTAAGAGCGGACATGGCTGCAGCCACCACAGCCCTTCACCAACGTTTAGATGCAATTCCAGAGCCTTATCAAGACTACCTGGATGTCTTTGATAAGGGATCATCAGAAATCCTTCCACCTCATAGGTTGTACAATTGCCCTATTGAATTACTACCAGATTCTGTAGTCCCAAAGGGTCGTATATATTCGCTATCTTCCACTGAGGAACAAGCCTTGAAAACTTACATTGAAGAGTCCCTACGTAAGGGTCACATACGTCCATCTTCATCTCCAGCAGCCAGCCCTATCTTCTTTGTCCCAAAGAAGGAGGGAGACCTTCCCCCATGTGTTGACTACCGACGTCTAAATGCCATCACTAAAAAGGACAGGTATCCCATCCCTCTCATCACGCCCCTATTGGATCGCCTCACGCATGCTTCAGTATACACTAAGTTGGATCTCAGAGGTGCGTATAATGTAGTACGTGTGAGAAAGGGTGATGAGTGGAAAACGGCCTTTTGCACTCGTTACGGATTATATGAATATTTGATCATGCCTTTCGGCCTTTGCAATGCGCCTGCTACATTCCAGCGCTTCATGAATGAAATATTTAGTGATATTCTGGATGTATTTATGGTGGTGTAACTGGATGACATTCTCATTTTTTCACGTTCTCAAGAGGAACACATCAGACACGTAAGGGAGGTACTAAAACGCTTACGCATGTTCTCCCTTTTTGCGAAACCCGAAAAATGTCAATTCCACACTGACAACATTGAATTTTTAGGGTTTCACATCACTCCTGATGGTCTCACTATGAACCATGCCAAAGTCAAAGCGGTTTTGGAGTGGCTGACTCCCACCAATCTTAAAGCATTACAGTCTTTTTTGGGTTTTGCTAACTACTATAGAAGATTAATTTCTGGATTTTCTTCCATAGCAGCACCTCTTACTCTTTTGACCAGTCCTCTAGTTCCATTTAATTGGTCCAACAATCAACAACTTGCATTTGATACCTTAAAAGCTGCATTTACCACTGCTCCTGTCCTCCAACACCCTAACAGTGAGCTCCCTTTTATAGTTGAGGCGAACGCGTCTTTGTTCGCCTTAGGGGCAATACTGTCTCAAGAATGTGTCTCTACTGGACGCTTGCATCCAGTCGCCTTTCATTCCCGGAAGTTTACACCCACAGAGTGTCACTATACAGTGACCGAAAAAGAACTTCTGGCTGTCAAAGAGGCTTTCCAAATCTTTGACTCTGTTTGCTGGATCATCTCGAACTCGGAAACGCCTTTTGAACTGTCTTGGATTACCCTGAATTGGACTTGGCATTTGTCTCTTCACTGAATTACGTTATCAAGTACTTTGGATTTTGGTCCTTTTGTTTCATCAAGTTACAGGAGGGCAAGTTGGGTTTTAACCCAGCCTACAGTTCTTCTCCCTACTGTCATCGGGGAAACCAGCTCACGTGCCCATCCACAGAATTACCAACTATCTTAGGTTCTGGGCTTCCTCACCCATCAGTTTAGGTAAGCCCTGTTCTTTATTCTGCCTGTTTGCTTGTACTGTGCTCAGTTGATTGCTAATAAAGATTTTCTTTACAGCTGCCTTGGGTTTCAACATTTCCCGTGGATCCGAGCTGCAAGAACAACCCACCTGTGGCCTCAACGATCGCATAGGGAGTAATCTTGTATTATCTCTCTGTGGTACTTGGGGACGGAGGTTTCAATACTCTTCACGACAATCAAGCAACCTGACAGACTGTGAAGCCATTCTTTGTCGTGCAGAGTATGCAGGGTGCCGCGGATGACCCAATGGCAGATATGATTCAAGCGATCACAAGTACTAAGAGCGGACATGGCTGCAGCCACCACAGCCCTTCACCAACGTTTAGATGCTATTCAGAGTAGCCGCAACCCATTACCTGCAGATGCAGAGTTCGGGGACGCGGCATCACCTGCCCCAGTTCCCCAGGCCCTAGCCCCAACCACTCCTGCTCCCGTGATTCTACCCACTCCTTTTCCATTGGCTGCACCTGAAAGATTCCAGGGGGATCCCACCAAGTACCGCACATTTATAAATCAGTGCAAGTTACGCTTCCTGTGTCGACCTACCTCCTTCCCCGATCCTACTTCTAAGGCCGCCTTTCTGTTATTACATTTATCTGGAACAGCCGCTGCCTGGGCCAACCCACTTCTTGAGAATAATAACCCAGCATTATACGATTTTGACCTCCTGGTCACAGAAATGTCCCGTGTCTTTGACACCCACCACAAAGCTCAGTCCAGGGATCTAGAACTATTAGAATTACATCAAGGCAGGGGAACACTCATTGAATATATTACAAAATTCAACCAACTGTCAGCCGAGACTTCATGGCCTGAAAGCAAGAGGGCTGTGGTATTCTACAAGGGTCTGAACAACGCTATGAAGGACGCATTATCAGTAGTTCCTTTCTTGCCCACAGCGTTCCCCGATTTAGTAGATCTGGCTCCCCAGGTTGATGCCAGGTGCTCAGAATGGAAAGCTGAAGCTGGGTTTTCTGGTTCTATCCCTTCTACAGGTTCCTCTCATTCTGAGTCTGTTTCTGAACCTTTGCAAGTGGGAGGTCTACGTAGTCCTTTAACTTCCACGGAAAGGGAGCACAGGAGGGTGGACAATGCTTGCTATTATTGTGGGTTGATTGGTCACTTTGTGAAAGAATGTCCACGTCGCCCAAAGGCTAAAGCTCAGGGTTTTCGGGCAGCTCGGCCATAGACCCCGGGGGTGGGTTTGAGCGCTATAAGTCACTCCCCGGACCAGGTACCTGCGTTTGGCACCCTCAGACCTGTGATGGTACATGCATTGTTACAACCCAGTATTGAGGTCTCACAATCAGTAACTGTCATCATCGATTCTGGTGCCACTGGCAATTATATCGATATCAATATGGCGCACACACTTAATCTCCCTCTTATCGCCAAGACCCGACCAGAACCCGTACAGACCATAGATGGGAGTTTGTTAGTCTCTGGCCCAGTTAAACAACAGACAGCAGCTCTTACTTTGGTCATACAAACTAACCACAAAGAAACCATTAGCTCTGACCTGATCTCCATGCCTCAATATGGCCTTATTTTAGGCATCCCTTGGTTGCGTCTGCATAACCCTTTGATCAATTGGAAGACTGGTTCTGTGTTCTTTGAGTCAGAAGTTTGCCAGGAGTTTTGCCTTACTACACCTTCTACTGAGAGCACTCCAGCCCAACTTCTCAGTACTGTTTCACAACTCACTTTGGAACCTTCTCCCGTTACCTTGGCAGACACGCACATTGTTGGTCTTGTATCTGAGGCAATTCCAGAGCCTTATCGAGACTACCTGGATGTCTTTGATAAGGGATCATCAGAAATCCTTCCACCTCATAGGTTGTACGATTGCCCTATTGAATAACTACCAGATTCTGTAGTCCTAAAGGGTTGTATATATTCGCTATCTCCCACTGAGGAACAAGCCTTGAAAACTTACATTGAAGAGTCCCTACGTAAGGGTCACATACGTCCATCTTCATCTCCAGCAGCCAGCCCTATCTTCTTTGTCCCAAAGAAGGAGGGAGACCTTCCCCCATGTGTTGACTACCGACGTCTAAATGCCATCACTAAAAAGGACAGGTATCCCATCCCTCTCATGACGCCCCTATTGGATCGCCTCACGCATGCTTCGGTATACACTAAGTTGGATCTCAGAGGTGCGTATAATCTAGTACGTGTGAGAAAGGGTGATGAGTGGAAAACGGCCTTTTGCACTCGTTACGGATTATATGAATATTTGGTCATGCCTTTCGGCCTTTGCAATGCGCCTGCTACATTCCAGCGCTTCATGAATGAAATATTTAGTGATATTCTGGATGTATTTATGGTGGTGTACCTGGATGACATTGTCATGATCTCTGCTTCCAAAAGGTCAGGTTTTTCCCAACTCCCTTGGAAGCAGATCCATAACCCAGGTTCCGAGTGCCAACCAGTCCCAATTGGGACCTTTTAGACCCAGTCCTGGCGCCAGTGGCACCAGGCTCATAAATATGCCCAGTCCCAGCGCTGGAAGCGCCGGGCTCATAATGCTTGGGTGGACTTACCTGCAGCAGACCATGCTGCTTACTTGCCTGCCAGTTGAGCCTCTGATCCTCTTCTGTTTGGAACTACTTTTCCTGTTGGGTGGGGCTGGAGCCACTCCCTAGATTCAGAACACTGGAACTCTTCTGGAAGGCAGGAACTCTTTTTTTTACCAGGAACTCTTTTCTTACTTAGGCGTGGCTATGGAAGGAGACACCTAAGCACTACAGGAGGCTATTTAAACCACACCCGGTGGATGAATCTTGCTTTGCGTTATTCTGCACCCTCTGCAGCAGAACGCTCATCGTGTCTTCTGCATCCGGTCCTGGGCCTAAGGAAAAAGGCTTACCATCCTGAATCCAGTCTTCAGCAACACCTATAAAGACAAGAAAGAACAGGTTAGCATTCCGGCATCTGAAAGGCAAAGGCTTACCTACTCTTCGTGCACTCCGGAGGTCTTCACACTGCATTCCGGCATCTGAAAGACAAAAGCTTACCAACTCTTCGCACGCTCCGGAGGCCGTCGGCGCTGCATCTCGCATCTGAAAGACAAAACAAGGTGCGTTTAAAGACATTGGGGAACTTTAATACTCACGTGCCATTACTCCTTTCCACATCTAACCCAGTGGGTATCCCGGCACCCTGCAGCCGCTCCGAACTTGTACCTGCAAAATAAAAAAACAGTTAGAGCGCTTTGTGAAGCTGGCAACAAGCGCTTACTTACGTGCTTCCAGGCGCTTCTATTCATCACACAGGCTCCATCTTCAACTCACTTCAGCCCGTCATCCGCCATCGCCGGAACCCTGCAAAACAAGAGACATCATTATTAAAGACTTTAAAGACATTTGAGTTACTCAAAACTTACCGTTCGTGCAGTAAACGACAGACAGCAGTCCTCTGAAGTCAAGAGGCCTGCGCTACCTATCCAGTGAAGAAACTGGTTACAGCACCCTGCCCCGAGGCAGATGGAGAGCTCGGCATTCACTTACCTAAGACATCTCACTCTGCACGTCAGGCATACAGGGCACAGAGGTCCAGCCCAAAGAGCCAACCGGGTGCTGCACATCACCTTTGAAGATACGGTAGTCGCCCAGTCAAGACCGGCGCCTCTGCGAGAATCAGGTGAGCGTTACAGAACGCAAAGACTACCGCAAAACTCTCGCCCAGGCGCTATGGAAACCTCGGATACTGACCACCTAGCCCGGTTACTTGGGGAACTAAGGGCAGAAGTGCATGCAGCTCGTCAGGAAACGAACGCTCTAAGAAGGGAACTAATTATTTCCAAGGAGAGAACAGATGATCTTGCTAGACAATTGCTACAGTCACAAGCCGGACAGACCCCGCTACCCGCATCAGGGGCAAATCTTCCTTCAACATCCTCTATGAATCCAGTGCAGATCAACCTACCTGGGAATGTACCTCTGGCTCCGCCCGAACGATTTTCTGGTGACCCAAAGAGGTTTGCGGTATTTATCAATCAGTGCCGGTTGCACTTCTTATGCCGGCCAGCAGCCTTTCCAACTGATCAAGCTAAAGTAGCTTTTGTACTTTCGTACCTTAGTGGCAATGCGGCAGACTGGTCGATCCCTCTAGTTAATCAAGATGATCCGGTTCTCCATGATTTTCAAGCCTTTCAGCTTAGTATGGAAAAACTGTTCGCAAGACATGCACAGGGGCAGGCCTTGGACAATGAGCTTCTTTCGTTGCGACAGGATAATCAAGACCTTTTGGCTTATATTGCATCTTTCAATAGACTAATAGTGGAAACTCAATGACCTGAGGACAAAAGGATTACGCTGTTTTATAGAGGTCTACGTGGAGAGCTCAAAGACGTTTTAGCCCAAGTAGTGAATCCCCCACAAGACTGTTCGGATTATATAGACTTGGTCGTTCAAATAGATCACAGACTGCAGAACAGGAAGGCCGATCGTTCCAAGTTTGATGCTCGAGTATTTTCCAAACCGCCCACTCCTTCCAAAGGAGTAGACTCTGGGGAACCCATGCAAATAGGGGGTCTGAAAGGTCCTCTAACACAAAGGGAGCGGGAAAGGAGAAAACAGTTGAAATTATGCCTATATATCGGAAACTCAGGGCACTTTCTTCGAGACTGTCCGGTGAAACCTGCCAAGAAGGCAGTAGGAGCTGCAGTTACCACAGTTACAAACTCTGAGCAGGGAAACGACCTCGCCCGACAAGAATAGAGGTCCTCTTGCCGAGCGTGAAAACCAGTTCCGTGACCTCGCATTTCGTGATACCTATGGTCCTCATTAGCCCTGATAATCCGGGTCGATTACATGCAATTGAAGCTTACGTCGACAGCGGTGCCATCGGCAATTATGTGGATCATGAAATGGTTTTGAGGATGAATCTAACTCTTTGTCCCAAGGCTGTAAAGGACGTCATTACTACGGTGGATGGTACGGAGATAGCCTCCGGGCCAGTAACGCATACCACTCAAGAGGTGACGCTAGTAAGTCAAGATGGACACCATGAGAAGATCGTGTTCGATGTGATCAAGGCCCCTCAGTTCCAGATTATTCTAGGAACACCTTGGTTAGAGAAACACAATCCTCTGATCGATTGGCGAGCAAGAACGGTCCAGTTTCCAGAATGTGTCTCTACGTGTCACCCTCCACCTGGTGTTGCACTGGCAGCAATTTCTTCAGAGACTCCCCAGTTACCTCCCGAATACCTAGAATACCAAGATGTTTTCCGGAAGGAGCAGGCTAACTCTCTACCTCCTCATAGGTCTTATGACTGCCAGATAGACCTGATACCTGGATCTACTCCTCCTTGTAGTAGAATTTATGCCCTCACCGAGCCTGAGAACCTTCACCTTCGACAATACCTGGATCAATACCTGGCAAATGGGTTTATTCGTCCCTCCAAGTCCCCTGCCTCTTCAGCTTTGTTCTTCGTTCCAAAAAAGGAAGGAGACCTTAGAACTTGTATCGATTATCGCTCCCTGAACCAGATCACCGTTAAGAATAGATATCCGTTACCTTTGATCCCTGAACTCCTGGACCAAGTCAGAAAAGCATGCATATATACAAAGCTGGATCTTAGAGGAGCTTACCACTTGGTACGAGTAAAAGAGGGCGATGAATGGAAGACGGCCTTCCGCACCAAGTATGGGCTATTTGAATATCAGGTCATGCCCTTCGGACTCTGCAATGCCCCGGCCGCCTTTCAATATTTTATGAACCATGTCCTCAGAGAGCTCATAGATGTGTGTGTTGTTGTTTACATCGACGACATTCTCGTTTATTCTTCATCGGAATCTGAACATCGGAAACACGTGAAAATGGTCCTTGAAAGATTGCGTCAACACAAACTTTTCGCTAAGTTGGAAAAATGTGTTTTCAACGTGACTGAAGTTGAATTCTTGGGATTCATATTATCACCTGGCGGAGTGCGTATGGATTCAAAGAAGGTCGATGCAGTTCTCAAATGGCCATCACCATCCTCCGTAAAAGGTGTGCAAAGCATGTTAGGCTTCGCTAACTTTTACCGCAGGTTTATCCCCGAGTTCTCTCGAATAGTCCAGCCCATCACTGCCTTATTAAAGAAAAACAAACGTTTTGAATGGTCTACCGAGGCGGAACAAGCTTTCCAGGATTTGAAGACTAAATTTATCTCTGCACCAATCTTAAAACACCCTCGCCCCGAACTCCCCTATATCGTGGAAACTGATGCTTCAAGCCTTGCCATGGGGGCAGTTCTATCACAAAAGGACCCGGTAACCAATCAGTTGCATCCCGTGGCATTTTGGTCCCGCAAATTCTCGCCTCCTGAAGTCAATTACACAATTACTGACAAGGAACTTCTGGCTATCAAGTCTGCCTTTAAGGCTTGGCGGCATTATCTACTGGGGGCCCGACACACCGTTACTGTGATTACGGATCACCGAAACCTGCAATATTTGAAAACCGCAAAAGCCCAATCCTCTAGACAACTCCGTTGGGCATTATTCTTTGCCAAGTTTGACTTCATAATTACCTATCGACCTGGTACCAAGAACGGTAAAGCCGATGCCCTTTCTCGGATGGGAGTGGAAGAACACTTGATCAACCCTAAACCTGTACCAATCATTCCCGAACAGAGAATTCTGGGTGTAATCACCACAGAATCCATAGAGGAAGTTAAGGATAAAGCCAGGCAACTTGTAACTCCAGAAGACATACAGAATTGGCATCTGCAGGGAAAGGACTTTGCAGTAAAGGACAACTTATTGTATTTCCAAGAACGATTATACCTACCCAGCACAGATTTACAGAAAAAAGTAATCTCTTGTTATCACGACTCCTTAATGGAAGGTCATCCCGGTATAGCCAAGACCTCAGAAAAGATCAAGCGCTACGTCTGGTGGCCGTCTTGGAAAAAAGATATCAGAGACTTTATAATGTCCTGTGGAGTATGCGCCCAAAACAAGAGTCAAAAGGAAAGACCAGCAGGCCTCTTACGCCCTATTGACATCCCACCTCGCCCTTGGCATACGCTTTCTATGGACTTCATCACCGATCTACCTCCATGCTCCGGATACAATACGATTCTAGTAATCGTGGACTTATTCTCCAAGATGGCGCATTTCATTCCGCTCAAAGGCTTGCCAACAGCAGCAATTCTGGCCCGAGAATTTCTCGAAAACATCGTCCGACTGCACGGTTTTCCTTCGGTTCTAATTTCGGATCGAGTTAGTCAATTTATTTCTCATTTTTGGCGAAGTTGCTGTCGGTCGGCTCAAATTGATGTGAGACTATCGACCAGTCACCACCCTCAGACCGACGGACAAACCGAGAGGACCAATCAAACTCTGGAACAGTATTTACGCTGCATGCTGCAACAAACTGAAAAAACTTGGAAAGATATCCTTTGGATAGCCGAGTATGCCTACAATAACTCTGTCCATTCGGGAACTGGGAAAACCCCGTTTTTTCTTTTGTACGGCAGTCACCCTCGAACCTCGGAGTTGGATCCCCTCCAAGATCTTGAAACACCAGCAGTAGACTACCTGCATTCTACAATCACCCAAGCCTTTAAGGAAGCTGTTTCTCACCTTCAAAGGGCTAAAGAACAATACAAGAAAGGAGCAGATCAACATCGGAAGGAAGCCCCTCACTATCAAGTAGGGGATCAAGTCTGGTTATCCACCAAATATCTATCTCTAAAAGGGCCACGCACATTCAACCCAAGATACCTTGGTCCCTATTCCATCACTACCATAGTAAACCCAGTAGCGGTCAAGTTGGACTTGCCCCCGCACATGAAGATACATCCGGTCTTCCACGTCTCTCTATTAAAACCCGTGCAACCTCAAACCCGACTAACCAAATCTCCAAAACCTATCCTAGTTGATGGAGAACTCGAGTTTGAAGTCAAAAGCATTCTGGACTCCAAGATCTCCAAATCTAAACTATTCTACCTAATTGACTGGAAAGGCTACGGCCCCCAAGAGAGATCCTGGGAACCTGCTGAATATGTCCACGCTCCTCGCCTAATCAAAAGATTTCACCGAACATTTCCTGACAAGCCAAAACCCCCGGAGAAGCCCGGTTTGGGAGGGGCCTTGAGGGGGGGTACTGTCATGATCTCTGCTTCCAAAAGGTCAGGGTTTTCCCAACTCCCTTGGAAGCAGATCCATAACCCAGGTTCCGAGTGCCAACCAGTCCCAATTGGGACCTTTTGGACCCAGTCCTGGCGCCAGTGGCACCAGGCTCATAAATATGCCCAGTCCCAGCGCTGGAAGCGCCGGGCTCATAATGCTTGGGTGGACTTACCTGCAGCAGACCATGCTGCTTACTTGCCTGCCAGTTGAGCCTCTGATCCTCTTCTGTTTGGAACTACTTTTCCTGTTGGGTGGGGCTGGAGCCACTCCCTAGATTCAGAACACTGGAACTCTTCTGGAAGGCAGGAACTCTTTTTTTTACCAGGAACTCTTTTCTTACTTAGGCGTGGCTATGGAAGGAGACACCTAAGCACTACAGGAGGCTATTTAAACCACACCCGGTGGATGAATCTTGCTTTGCGTTATTCTGCACCCTCTGCAGCAGAACGCTCATCGTGTCTTCTGCATCCGGTCCTGGGCCTAAGGAAAAAGGCTTACCATCCTGAATCCAGTCTTCAGCAACACCTATAAAGACAAGAAAGAACAGGTTAGCATTCCGGCATCTGAAAGGCAAAGGCTTACCTACTCTTCGTGCACTCCGGAGGTCTTCACACTGCATTCCGGCATCTGAAAGACAAAAGCTTACCAACTCTTCGCACGCTCCGGAGGCCGTCGGCGCTGCATCTCGCATCTGAAAGACAAAACAAGGTGCGTTTAAAGACATTGGGGAACTTTAATACTCACGTGCCATTACTCCTTTCCACATCTAACCCAGTGGGTATCCCGGCACCCTGCAGCCGCTCCGAACTTGTACCTGCAAAATAAAAAGACAGTTAGAGCACTTCGTGAAGCTGGCAACAAGCGCTTACTTACGTGCTTCCAGGCGCTTCTATTCATCACACAGGCTCCATCTTCAACTCACTTCAGCCCGTCATCCGCCATCGCCGGAACCCTGCAAAACAAGAGACATCATTATTAAAGACTTTAAAGACATTTGAGTTACTCAAAACTTACCGTTCGTGCAGTAAACGACAGACAGCAGTCCTCTGAAGTCAAGAGGCCTGCGCTACCTATCCAGTGAAGAAACTGGTTACAGCACCCTGCCCCGAGGCAGATGGAGAGCTCGGCATTCACTTACCTAAGACATCTCACTCTGCACGTCAGGCATACAGGGCACAGAGGTCCAGCCCAAAGAGCCAACCGGGTGCTGCACATCACCTTTGAAGATACGGTAGTCGCCCAGTCAAGACCGGCGCCTCTGCGAGAATCAGGTGAGCGTTACAGAACGCAAAGACTACCGCAAAACTCTCGCCCAGGCGCTATGGAAACCTCGGATACTGACCACCTAGCCCGGTTACTTGGGGAACTAAGGGCAGAAGTGCATGCAGCTCGTCAGGAAACGAACGCTCTAAGAAGGGAACTAATTATTTCCAAGGAGAGAACAGATGATCTTGCTAGACAATTGCTACAGTCACAAGCCGGACAGACCCCGCTACCCGCATCAGGGGCAAATCTTCCTTCAACATCCTCTATGAATCCAGTGCAGATCAACCTACCTGGGAATGTACCTCTGGCTCCGCCCGAACGATTTTCTGGTGACCCAAAGAGGTTTGCGGTATTTATCAATCAGTGCCGGTTGCACTTCTTATGCCGGCCAGCAGCCTTTCCAACTGATCAAGCTAAAGTAGCTTTTGTACTTTCGTACCTTAGTGGCAATGCGGCAGACTGGTCGATCCCTCTAGTTAATCAAGATGATCCGGTTCTCCATGATTTTCAAGCCTTTCAGCTTAGTATGGAAAAACTGTTCGCAAGACATGCACAGGGGCAGGCCTTGGACAATGAGCTTCTTTCGTTGCGACAGGATAATCAAGACCTTTTGGCTTATATTGCATCTTTCAATAGACTAATAGTGGAAACTCAATGGCCTGAGGACAAAAGGATTACGCTGTTTTATAGAGGTCTACGTGGAGAGCTCAAAGACGTTTTAGCCCAAGTAGTGAATCCCCCACAAGACTGTTCGGATTATATAGACTTGGTCGTTCAAATAGATCACAGACTGCAGAACAGGAAGGCCGATCGTTCCAAGTTTGATGCTCGAGTATTTTCCAAACCGCCCACTCCTTCCAAAGGAGTAGACTCTGGGGAACCCATGCAAATAGGGGGTCTGAAAGGTCCTCTAACACAAAGGGAGCGGGAAAGGAGAAAACAGTTGCAATTATGCCTATATTGCGGAAACTCAGGGCACTTTCTTCGAGACTGTCCGGTGAAACCTGCCAAGAAGGCAGTAGGAGCTGCAGTTACCACAGTTACAAACTCTGAGCAGGGAAACGACCTCGCCCGACAAGAATAGAGGTCCTCTTGCCGAGCGTGAAAACCAGTTCCGTGACCTCGCATTTCGTGATACCTATGGTCCTCATTAGCCCTGATAATCCGGGTCGATTACATGCAATTGAAGCTTACGTCGACAGCGGTGCCATCGGCAATTATGTGGATCATGAAATGGTTTTGAGGATGAATCTAACTCTTTTTCCCAAGGCTGTAAAGGACGTCATTACTACGGTGGATGGTACGGAGATAGTCTCCGGGCCAGTAACGCATACCACTCAAGAGGTGACGCTAGTAAGTCAAGATGGACACCATGAGAAGATCGTGTTCGATGTGATCAAGGCCCCTCAGTTCCAGATTATTCTAGGAACACCTTGGTTAGAGAAACACAATCCTCTGATCGATTGGCGAGCAAGAACGGTCCAGTTTCCAGAATGTGTCTCTACGTGTCACCCTCCACCTGGTGTTGCACTGGCAGCAATTTCTTCAGAGACTCCCCAGTTACCTCCCGAATACCTAGAATACCAAGATGTTTTCCGGAAGGAGCAGGCTAACTCTCTACCTCCTCATAGGTCTTATGACTGCCAGATAGACCTGATACCTGGATCTACTCCTCCTTGTAGTAGAATTTATGCCCTCACCGAGCCTGAGAACCTTCACCTTCGACAATACCTGGATCAATACCTGGCAAATGGGTTTATTCGTCCCTCCAAGTCCCCTGCCTCTTCAGCTTTGTTCTTCGTTCCAAAAAAGGAAGGAGACCTTAGAACTTGTATCGATTATCGCTCCCTGAACCAGATCACCGTTAAGAATAGATATCCGTTACCTTTGATCCCTGAACTCCTGGACCAAGTCAGAAAAGCATGCATATATACAAAGCTGGATCTTAGAGGAGCTTACCACTTGGTACGAGTAAAAGAGGGCGATGAATGGAAGACGGCCTTCCGCACCAAGTATGGGCTATTTGAATATCAGGTCATGCCCTTCGGACTCTGCAATGCCCGGCCGCCTTTCAATATTTTATGAACGATGTCCTCAGAGAGCTCATAGATGTGTGTGTTGTTGTTTACATCGACGACATTCTCGTTTATTCTTCATCGGAATCTGAACATCGGAAACACGTGAAAATGGTCCTCGAAAGATTGCGTCAACACAAACTTTTCGCTAAGTTGGAAAAATGTGTTTTCAACGTGACTGAAGTTGAATTCTTGGGATTCATATTATCACCTGGCGGAGTGCGTATGGATTCAAAGAAGGTCGATGCAGTTCTCAAATGGCCATCACCATCCTCCGTAAAAGGTGTGCAAAGCATGTTAGGCTTCGCTAACTTTTACCGCAGGTTTATCCCCGAGTTCTCTCGAATAGTCCAGCCCATCACTGCCTTATTAAAGAAAAACAAACGTTTTGAATGGTCTACCGAGGCGGAACAAGCTTTCCAGGATTTGAAGACTAAATTTATCTCTGCACCAATCTTAAAACACCCTCGCCCCGAACTCCCCTATATCGTGGAAACTGATGCTTCAAGCCTTGCCATGGGGGCAGTTCTATCACAAAAGGACCCGGTAACCAATCAGTTGCATCCCGTGGCATTTTGGTCCCGCAAATTCTCGCCTCCTGAAGTCAATTACACAATTACTGACAAGGAACTTCTGGCTATCAAGTCTGCCTTTAAGGCTTGGCGGCATTATCTACTGGGGGCCCGACACACCGTTACTGTGATTACGGATCACCGAAACCTGCAATATTTGAAAACCGCAAAAGCCCAATCCTCTAGACAACTCCGTTGGGCATTATTCTTTGCCAAGTTTGACTTCATAATTACCTATCGACCTGGTACCAAGAACGGTAAAGCCGATGCCCTTTCTCGGATGGGAGTGGAAGAACACTTGATCAACCCTAAACCTGTACCAATCATTCCCGAACAGAGAATTCTGGGTGTAATCACCACAGAATCCATAGAGGAAGTTAAGGATAAAGCCAGGCAACTTGTAACTCCAGAAGACATACAGAATTGGCATCTGCAGGGAAAGGACTTTGCAGTAAAGGACAACTTATTGTATTTCCAAGAACGATTATACCTACCCAGCACAGATTTACAGAAAAAAGTAATCTCTTGTTATCACGACTCCTTAATGGAAGGTCATCCCGGTATAGCCAAGACCTCAGAAAAGATCAAGCGCTACGTCTGGTGGCCGTCTTGGAAAAAAGATATCAGAGACTTTATAATGTCCTGTGGAGTATGCGCCCAAAACAAGAGTCAAAAGGAAAGACCAGCAGGCCTCTTACGCCCTATTGACATCCCACCTCGCCCTTGGCATACGCTTTCTATGGACTTCATCACCGATCTACCTCCATGCTCCGGATACAATACGATTCTAGTAATCGTGGACTTATTCTCCAAGATGGCGCATTTCATTCCGCTCAAAGGCTTGCCAACAGCAGCAATTCTGGCCCGAGAATTTCTCGAAAACATCGTCCGACTGCACGGTTTTCCTTCGGTTCTAATTTCGGATCGAGTTAGTCAATTTATTTCTCATTTTTGGCGAAGTTGCTGTCGGTCGGCTCAAATTGATGTGAGACTATCGACCAGTCACCACCCTCAGACCGACGGACAAACCGAGAGGACCAATCAAACTCTGGAACAGTATTTACGCTGCATGCTGCAACAAACTGAAAAAACTTGGAAAGATATCCTTTGGATAGCCGAGTATGCCTACAATAACTCTGTCCATTCGGGAACTGGGAAAACCCCGTTTTTTCTTTTGTACGGCAGTCACCCTCGAACCTCGGAGTTGGATCCCCTCCAAGATCTTGAAACACCAGCAGTAGACTACCTGCATTCTACAATCACCCAAGCCTTTAAGGAAGCTGTTTCTCACCTTCAAAGGGCTAAAGAACAATACAAGAAAGGAGCAGATCAACATCGGAAGGAAGCCCCTCACTATCAAGTAGGGGATCAAGTCTGGTTATCCACCAAATATCTATCTCTAAAAGGGCCACGCACATTCAACCCAAGATACCTTGGTCCCTATTCCATCACTACCATAGTAAACCCAGTAGCGGTCAAGTTGGACTTGCCCCCGCACATGAAGATACATCCGGTCTTCCACGTCTCTCTATTAAAACCCGTGCAACCTCAAACCCGACTAACCAAATCTCCAAAACCTATCCTAGTTGATGGAGAACTCGAGTTTGAAGTCAAAAGCATTCTGGACTCCAAGATCTCCAAATCTAAACTATTCTACCTAATTGACTGGAAAGGCTACGGCCCCCAAGAGAGATCCTGGGAACCTGCTGAATATGTCCACGCTCCTCGCCTAATCAAAAGATTTCACCGAACATTTCCTGACAAGCCAAAACCCCCGGAGAAGCCCGGTTTGGGAGGGGCCTTGAGGGGGGGTACTGTCATGATCTCTGCTTCCAAAAGGTCAGGGTTTTCCCAACTCCCTTGGAAGCAGATCCATAACCCAGGTTCCGAGTGCCAACCAGTCCCAATTGGGACCTTTTGGACCCAGTCCTGGCGCCAGTGGCACCAGGCTCATAAATATGCCCAGTCCCAGCGCTGGAAGCGCCGGGCTCATAATGCTTGGGTGGACTTACCTGCAGCAGACCATGCTGCTTACTTGCCTGCCAGTTGAGCCTCTGATCCTCTTCTGTTTGGAACTACTTTTCCTGTTGGGTGGGGCTGGAGCCACTCCCTAGATTCAGAACACTGGAACTCTTCTGGAAGGCAGGAACTCTTTTTTTTACCAGGAACTCTTTTCTTACTTAGGCGTGGCTATGGAAGGAGACACCTAAGCACTACAGGAGGCTATTTAAACCACACCCGGTGGATGAATCTTGCTTTGCGTTATTCTGCACCCTCTGCAGCAGAACGCTCATCGTGTCTTCTGCATCCGGTCCTGGGCCTAAGGAAAAAGGCTTACCATCCTGAATCCAGTCTTCAGCAACACCTATAAAGACAAGAAAGAACAGGTTAGCATTCCGGCATCTGAAAGGCAAAGGCTTACCTACTCTTCGTGCACTCCGGAGGTCTTCACACTGCATTCCGGCATCTGAAAGACAAAAGCTTACCAACTCTTCGCACGCTCCGGAGGCCGTCGGCGCTGCATCTCGCATCTGAAAGACAAAACAAGGTGCGTTTAAAGACATTGGGGAACTTTAATACTCACGTGCCATTACTCCTTTCCACATCTAACCCAGTGGGTATCCCGGCACCCTGCAGCCGCTCCGAACTTGTACCTGCAAAATAAAAAGACAGTTAGAGCGCTTCGTGAAGCTGGCAACAAGCGCTTACTTACGTGCTTCCAGGCGCTTCTATTCATCACACAGGCTCCATCTTCAACTCACTTCAGCCTGTCATCCGCCATCGCCGGAACCCTGCAAAACAAGAGACATCATTATTAAAGACTTTAAAGACATTTGAGTTACTCAAAACTTACCGTTCGTGCAGTAAACGACAGACAGCAGTCCTCTGAAGTCAAGAGGCCTGCGCTACCTATCCAGTGAAGAAACTAGTTACAGCACCCTGCCCCGAGGCAGATGGAGAGCTCGGCATTCACTTACCTAAGACATCTCACTCTGCACGTCAGGCATACAGGGCACAGAGGTCCAGCCCAAAGAGCCAACCGGGTGCTGCACATCACCTTTGAAGATACGGTAGTCGCCCAGTCAAGACCGGCGCCTCTGCGAGAATCAGGTGAGCGTTACAGAACGCAAAGACTACCGCAAAACTCTCGCCCAGGCGCTATGGAAACCTCGGATACTGACCACCTAGCCCGGTTACTTGGGGAACTAAGGGCAGAAGTGCATGCAGCTCGTCAGGAAACGAACGCTCTAAGAAGGGAACTAATTATTTCCAAGGAGAGAACAGATGATCTTGCTAGACAATTGCTACAGTCACAAGCCGGACAGACCCCGCTACCCGCATCAGGGGCAAATCTTCCTTCAACATCCTCTATGAATCCAGTGCAGATCAACCTACCTGGGAATGTACCTCTGGCTCCGCCCGAACGATTTTCTGGTGACCCAAAGAGGTTTGCGGTATTTATCAATCAGTGCCGGTTGCACTTCTTATGCCGGCCAGCAGCCTTTCCAACTGATCAAGCTAAAGTAGCTTTTGTACTTTCGTACCTTAGTGGCAATGCGGCAGACTGGTCGATCCCTCTAGTTAATCAAGATGATCCGGTTCTCCATGATTTTCAAGCCTTTCAGCTTAGTATGGAAAAACTGTTCGCAAGACATGCACAGGGGCAGGCCTTGGACAATGAGCTTCTTTCGTTGCGACAGGATAATCAAGACCTTTTGGCTTATATTGCATCTTTCAATAGACTAATAGTGGAAACTCAATGGCCTGAGGACAAAAGGATTACGCTGTTTTATAGAGGTCTACGTGGAGAGCTCAAAGACGTTTTAGCCCAAGTAGTGAATCCCCCACAAGACTGTTCGGATTATATAGACTTGGTCGTTCAAATAGATCACAGACTGCAGAACAGGAAGGCCGATTGTTCCAAGTTTGATGCTCGAGTATTTTCCAAACCGCCCACTCCTTCCAAAGGAGTAGACTCTGGGGAACCCATGCAAATAGGGGGTCTGAAAGGTCCTCTAACACAAAGGGAGCGGGAAAGGAGAAAACAGTTGCAATTATGCCTATATTGCGGAAACTCAGGGCACTTTCTTCGAGACTGTCCGGTGAAACCTGCCAAGAAGGCAGTAGGAGCTGCAGTTACCACAGTTACAAACTCTGAGCAGGGAAACGACCTCGCCCGACAAGAATAGAGGTCCTCTTGCCGAGCGTGAAAACCAGTTCCGTGACCTCGCATTTCGTGATACCTATGGTCCTCATTAGCCCTGATAATCCGGGTCGATTACATGCAATTGAAGCTTACGTCGACAGCGGTGCCATCGGCAATTATGTGGATCATGAAATGGTTTTGAGGATGAATCTAACTCTTTGTCCCAAGGCTGTAAAGGACGTCATTACTACGGTGGATGGTACGGAGATAGCCTCCGGGCCAGTAACGCATACCACTCAAGAGGTGACGCTAGTAAGTCAAGATGGACACCATGAGAAGATCGTGTTCGATGTGATCAAGGCCCCTCAGTTCCAGATTATTCTAGGAACACCTTGGTTAGAGAAACACAATCCTCTGATCGATTGGCGAGCAAGAACGGTCCAGTTTCCAGAATGTGTCTCTACGTGTCACCCTCCACCTGGTGTTGCACTGGCAGCAATTTCTTCAGAGACTCCCCAGTTACCTCCCGAATACCTAGAATACCAAGATGTTTTCCGGAAGGAGCAGGCTAACTCTCTACCTCCTCATAGGTCTTATGACTGCCAGATAGACCTGATACCTGGATCTACTCCTCCTTGTAGTAGAATTTATGCCCTCACCGAGCCTGAGAACCTTCACCTTCGACAATACCTGGATCAATACCTGGCAAATGGGTTTATTCGTCCCTCCAAGTCCCCTGCCTCTTCAGCTTTGTTCTTCGTTCCAAAAAAGGAAGGAGACCTTAGAACTTGTATCGATTATCGCTCCCTGAACCAGATCACCGTTAAGAATAGATATCCGTTACCTTTGATCCCTGAACTCCTGGACCAAGTCAGAAAAGCATGCATATATACAAAGCTGGATCTTAGAGGAGCTTACCACTTGGTACGAGTAAAAGAGGGCGATGAATGGAAGACGGCCTTCCGCACCAAGTATGGGCTATTTGAATATCAGGTCATGCCCTTCGGACTCTGCAATGCCCCGGCCGCCTTTCAATATTTTATGAACGATGTCCTCAGAGAGCTCATAGATGTGTGTGTTGTTGTTTACATCGACGACATTCTCGTTTATTCTTCATCGGAATCTGAACATCGGAAACACGTGAAAATGGTCCTCGAAAGATTGCGTCAACACAAACTTTTCGCTAAGTTGGAAAAATGTGTTTTCAACGTGACTGAAGTTGAATTCTTGGGATTCATATTATCACCTGGCGGAGTGCGTATGGATTCAAAGAAGGTCGATGCAGTTCTCAAATGGCCATCACCATCCTCCGTAAAAGGTGTGCAAAGCATGTTAGGCTTCGCTAACTTTTACCGCAGGTTTATCCCCGAGTTCTCTCGAATAGTCCAGCCCATCACTGCCTTATTAAAGAAAAACAAACGTTTTGAATGGTCTACCGAGGCGGAACAAGCTTTCCAGGATTTGAAGACTAAATGTATCTCTGCACCAATCTTAAAACACCCTCGCCCCGAACTCCCCTATATCGTGGAAACTGATGCTTCAAGCCTTGCCATGGGGGCAGTTCTATCACAAAAGGACCCGGTAACCAATCAGTTGCATCCCGTGGCATTTTGGTCCCGCAAATTCTCGCCTCCTGAAGTCAATTACACAATTACTGACAAGGAACTTCTGGCTATCAAGTCTGCCTTTAAGGCTTGGCGGCATTATCTGCTGGGGGCCCGACACACCGTTACTGTGATTACGGATCACCGAAACCTGCAATATTTGAAAACCGCAAAAGCCCAATCCTCTAGACAACTCCGTTGGGCATTATTCTTTGCCAAGTTTGACTTCATAATTACCTATCGACCTGGTACCAAGAACGGTAAAGCCGATGCCCTTTCTCGGATGGGAGTGGAAGAACACTTGATCAACCCTAAACCTGTACCAATCATTCCCGAACAGAGAATTCTGGGTGTAATCACCACAGAATCCATAGAGGAAGTTAAGGATAAAGCCAGGCAACTTGTAACTCCAGAAGACATACAGAATTGGCATCTGCAGGGAAAGGACTTTGCAGTAAAGGACAACTTATTGTATTTCCAAGAACGATTATACCTACCCAGCACAGATTTACAGAAAAAAGTAATCTCTTGTTATCACGACTCCTTAATGGAAGGTCATCCCGGTATAGCCAAGACCTCAGAAAAGATCAAGCGCTACTTCTGGTGGCCGTCTTGGAAAAAAGATATCAGAGACTTTATAATGTCCTGTGGAGTATGCGCCCAAAACAAGAGTCAAAAGGAAAGACCAGCAGGCCTCTTACGCCCTATTGACATCCCACCTCGCCCTTGGCATACGCTTTCTATGGACTTCATCACCGATCTACCTCCATGCTCCGGATACAATACGATTCTAGTAATCGTGGACTTATTCTCCAAGATGGCGCATTTCATTCCGCTCAAAGGCTTGCCAACAGCAGCAATTCTGGCCCGAGAATTTCTCGAAAACATCGTCCGACTGCACGGTTTTCCTTCGGTTCTAATTTCGGATCGAGTTAGTCAATTTATTTCTCATTTTTGGCGAAGTTGCTGTCGGTCGGCTCAAATTGATGTGAGACTATCGACCAGTCACCACCCTCAGACCGACGGACAAACCGAGAGGACCAATCAAACTCTGGAACAGTATTTACGCTGCATGCTGCAACAAACTGAAAAAACTTGGAAAGATATCCTTTGGATAGCCGAGTATGCCTACAATAACTCTGTCCATTCGGGAACTGGGAAAACCCCGTTTTTTCTTTTGTACGGCAGTCACCCTCGAACCTCGGAGTTGGATCCCCTCCAAGATCTTGAAACACCAGCAGTAGACTACCTGCATTCTACAATCACCCAAGCCTTTAAGGAAGCTGTTTCTCACCTTCAAAGGGCTAAAGAACAATACAAGAAAGGAGCAGATCAACATCGGAAGGAAGCCCCTCACTATCAAGTAGGGGATCAAGTCTGGTTATCCACCAAATATCTATCTCTAAAAGGGCCACGCACATTCAACCCAAGATACCTTGGTCCCTATTCCATCACTACCATAGTAAACCCAGTAGCGGTCAAGTTGGACTTGCCCCCGCACATGAAGATACATCCGGTCTTCCACGTCTCTCTATTAAAACCCGTGCAACCTCAAACCCGACTAACCAAATCTCCAAAACCTATCCTAGTTGATGGAGAACTCGAGTTTGAAGTCAAAAGCATTCTGGACTCCAAGATCTCCAAATCTAAACTATTCTACCTAATTGACTGGAAAGGCTACGGCCCCCAAGAGAGATCCTGGGAACCTGCTGAATATGTCCACGCTCCTCGCCTAATCAAAAGATTTCACCGAACATTTCCTGACAAGCCAAAACCCCCGGAGAAGCCCGGTTTGGGAGGGGCCTTGAGGGGGGGTACTGTCATGATCTCTGCTTCCAAAAGGTCAGGGTTTTCCCAACTCCCTTGGAAGCAGATCCATAACCCAGGTTCCGAGTGCCAACCAGTCCCAATTGGGACCTTTTGGACCCAGTCCTGGCGCCAGTGGCACCAGGCTCATAAATATGCCCAGTCCCAGCGCTGGAAGCGCCGGGCTCATAATGCTTGGGTGGACTTACCTGCAGCAGACCATGCTGCTTACTTGCCTGCCAGTTGAGCCTCTGATCCTCTTCTGTTTGGAACTACTTTTCCTGTTGGGTGGGGCTGGAGCCACTCCCTAGATTCAGAACACTGGAACTCTTCTGGAAGGCAGGAACTCTTTTTTTTACCAGGAACTCTTTTCTTACTTAGGCGTGGCTATGGAAGGAGACACCTAAGCACTACAGGAGGCTATTTAAACCACACCCGGTGGATGAATCTTGCTTTGCGTTATTCTGCACCCTCTGCAGCAGAACGCTCATCGTGTCTTCTGCATCCGGTCCTGGGCCTAAGGAAAAAGGCTTACCATCCTGAATCCAGTCTTCAGCAACACCTATAAAGACAAGAAAGAACAGGTTAGCATTCCGGCATCTGAAAGGCAAAGGCTTACCTACTCTTCGTGCACTCCGGAGGTCTTCACACTGCATTCCGGCATCTGAAAGACAAAAGCTTACCAACTCTTCGCACGCTCCGGAGGCCGTCGGCGCTGCATCTCGCATCTGAAAGACAAAACAAGGTGCGTTTAAAGACATTGGGGAACTTTAATACTCACGTGCCATTACTCCTTTCCACATCTAACCCAGTGGGTATCCCGGCACCCTGCAGCCGCTCCGAACTTGTACCTGCAAAATAAAAAGACAGTTAGAGCGCTTTGTGAAGCTGGCAACAAGCGCTTACTTACGTGCTTCCAGGCGCTTCTATTCATCACACAGGCTCCATCTTCAACTCACTTCAGCCCGTCATCCGCCATCGCCGGAACCCTGCAAAACAAGAGACATCATTATTAAAGACTTTAAAGACATTTGAGTTACTCAAAACTTACCGTTCGTGCAGTAAACGACGGACAGCAGTCCTCTGAAGTCAAGAGGCCTGCGCTACCTATCCAGTGAAGAAACTGGTTACAGCACCCTGCCCCGAGGCAGATGGAGAGCTCGGCATTCACTTACCTAAGACATCTCACTCTGCACGTCAGGCATACAGGGCACAGAGGTCCAGCCCAAAGAGCCAACCGGGTGCTGCACATCACCTTTGAAGATACGGTAGTCGCCCAGTCAAGACCGGCGCCTCTGCGAGAATCAGGTGAGCGTTACAGACATTCTCATTTTTTCACGTTCTCAAGAGGAACACATCAGACACGTAAGGGAGGTACTAAAACGCTTACGCATGTTCTCCCTTTTTGCGAAACCCGAAAAATGTCAATTCCACACTGACAACATTGAATTTTTAGGGTTTCACATCACTCCTGATGGTCTCACTATGAACCATGCCAAAGTCAAAGCGGTTTTGGAGTGGCCGACTCCCACCAATCTTAAAGCATTACAGTCTTTTTTGGGTTTTGCTAACTACTATAGAAGATTAATTTCTGGATTTTCTTCCATAGCAGCACCTCTTAATCTTTTGACCAGTCCTCTAGTTCCATTTAATTGGTCCAACGATCAACAACTTGCATTTGATACCTTAAAAGCTGCATTTACCACTGCTCCTGTCCTCCAACACCCTGACAGTGAGCTCCCTTTTATAGTTGAGGCGGACGCGTCCTCGTTCGCCTTAGGGGCAATACTGTCTCAAGAATGTGTCTCTACTGGACGCTTGCATCCAGTCGCCTTTCATTCCCGGAAGTTTACACCCACAGAGTGTCACTATATATATTCTGGCTGTCAAAGAGGCTTTCCAAGTATGGCATCACCATCTCCTGGGTACAAAACATCGGGTGACAGTCTTCTCAGATCATCAGAATCTACGCGATTTAGCTTCTCTGAAATGCTCAAATAGCAGACATGTTAGGTGGCATCTGTTTTTTGCCGCTTACGATTTCCAGATCATGCATCGTCCTGGTACCGTTCATGGTAAGGCTGATGCTTTGTCTCGCTCTCCTGGGGGGATTTCATTGCCAGTCTATCCTGAGTCCCTGCTAGATAAGAAACATGTGATATGTCTCTGTACTCCTTCTCTGACTCTGCTGGATATGGTCCGGTCCGTAAGTGGGTTTCCACACACCCATCCTTACTTTCAGATTGGGATTTGGTATTACAAGACGGTCTGCCTTTCTTTCAGAACAAGTTGTTTCTACCCACCACTGATATTCGCAATCTGGCTCTTGAATGGTCCCATGATCTCCTTGTTCATGCACATCCTGGGCAGCGAAGAACACTTTTGCTTCTACAACGTTGGTGTTGGTGGCCTTCCATGAGAAGGGATGTGGAATGCTATGTTAACACTTGCTCTGTTTGTGCCCAATCCAAACATAGGAAAGGATGACTGTTGGGTCTCCTGCAGCCTCTTCCCATACCCCGAGGCCCTGGCATACCGTGATGATGGATTTCGTGACGGACCTTCCCCGGGTTCAAGGTTTTGATTCCATCTGGGTTGTGGTAGACTTGTTCACCAAAATGGCATGATTTATTCCATGCGCGTGCATTCCCTCTAATCCTGTTCTGGCAGGATTGTTTTTCAAGTCCATCGTATGCCTTTTTGGTTTACCATCAGTGTTGGTATCCGACAGGGGTCCTCAGTTCACTTCTCGTTTCTGGCGCGCCTTGACTAGATTAGTGGGGATCGATTCACGTTACTCTTCGGCCTACCATCCGGAGACGGATGGACAGACCAAGAGGGTTAATCAAACCATGGAGCAGTATCTGCGCTGCCTGATTCTCCAGCATCAACAATCCTGGTTTTGCATCTTGCATATGGCTGAATTCGCCTATAACAACGCGGTGCACTCTTCCACTGGTTTCTCTCCCTTCTATGTCTTGTATGGTCAGCACCCTAAAATCCTGCCCATCCCGGATTTTTCGCTTTCTGGTAATCCGGCTGCCTCTTCTTGCATCAGAGACATCTCGGCTGTCCACGCGCAGACCTTGCTGCACCTCAAAGAAGCCCAGGATTCCATGAAGGCTGCTGCGGACCGGAAGCGTTCTGTGGCCCCTTCATTTGCTGTGGGGGATAGAGTTTGGCTTTTTTCTCGTCATCTGCATCTACAGGGTTGCCACAAGTTGTTGCCCCACTTCGTTGGTCCTTTTGTGGTCTCCCGAGTGATCAACCCCGTGGCCTATCGCATTCGAGTCCCGGTTTCATGGCGGCTTCGCCCCATCTTTCATGTCTCTCTTCTCAAACCTTGCCCTGGTCCTACCCGTCTTCGTTCCCCTGGAGCTCCAGTTTCCCCTTCCTCCCCGGATGTTTTTGAAGTGTCTGCTATTCTGGGTTCTCGTTTCTTCAAAGGGGGTTTGCAGTACCTATTGGATTGGAAGGGTTATGGCCCGGAGGAGCGCTCATGGATTCCTGCGGGTGATGTACATGCCCCTCGTTTGGTTTCCAGTTTCCATAGGGACAATCCGTTGTGCCCACGGGGTCGTGGGCCTTTGGGGGGGGCTCTGTCACACTGTCCTCTCATTCTGTCCCTTTTTCGCAAAAATCTAGGTCAGACAATAGGACAGTGTCAGACAATAGGACAGGCAACACTCACAATACACCAGTTACCCCAGTCAGGTTTCCACTCCATGTCCCTCACAGTGGAAGGTTGTCACGTGAGCGGGTTTACCCCAAGGGCCACACATGCAGAGTCAGGGGTTCTCCGTTCCTTCATTGGTGTCTACCATGGCGTCTGCAAGAGGGAGCTCGCAGACGCCGGCTACAGGACGCTGCTCGCAGAAAGTCAAGTCCGCGATCATGGAGACCACGCTCACGTGTCACGTATGCGGGTCATGTGACGCGTCACGGATCAGGTGACGCTGAAGCTTCCGCTATTTAAGCGCTGAACTTCTGCACGTCCGCGCTTCACAGCTGTTCTTTGGAGGACTCTGTACAGCGTTTGGATACCTTGTGTTTTCACGGCTTCTTGACTCTTGGATTGTTTTTGGATTTGCTTTTGCTCACATCTTTATTTCTGTTTGCTGGATCATCTCGAATTCGGAACGCCTTTTGGACTGTCTTGGATTACCCTGAATTGGACTTGGCATTTGTCTCTTCACTGCATTACGTTATCAAGTACTTTGGATTTTGGTCCTTTTGTTTCATCAAGTTACAGAAGGGCAAGTTGGGTTTTAACCCAGCCTACAGTTCTTCTCCCTACTGTCATCGGGGAAACCAGCTCACGTGCCCATCCCGGAATTACCAACTATCTTAGGTTCTGGGCTGCCTCACCCATCAGTTTAGGTAAGCCCTGTTCTTTATTCTGCCTGTTTGCTTGTACTGTGCTCAGTTGATTGCTAATAAAGATTTTCTTTACAGCTGCCTTGGGTTTCAACATTTCCCGTGGATCCGAGCTGCAAGAACTACCCACCTGTGGCCTCAATGATCGCACAGGAAGTAATCTTGTATTCTCTCTCTGTGGTACTTGGGGACGGAGGTTTAAATACTCTTCACGACAATCAAACAACCTGACAATTCCAGTGCTTCAATGCCTTGGTTGTGAGGAATTGAGGCGTACAAACTGGTTACATGCATTGGGAACAATAACAGATTTGTTTCATCCAATTCAAGGTTCTTGATGTTTTGTAAAAAATGAGTAGTGTCCTTTAAGTAAGTTTCAGTTTTCTGGATCAGGGGTTGCAATGCGGTGTCCAGATATACTGCCAAGGGGTGGAAAACACTGTCTGTACCAGCAACAATTGGTCTGAAGGGCGGATCTGTTTTGTTTTTATGAATTTTGGGAAGACCGTAGAAGACTGGTGTCACTGGGTTATTGTTAGCCAGAAACTTTCTTGTGTTCTCAGAGATCCAATCTGACTCTTCTGCTCCGGAGATGGTTTTCTCAATGATTGCCTTCATATTAGTGATCGGGTCATGGTCTAATTTGAGGTAGGTATCTTGATCAGATAGTAATTTCAAACAGCCTTCATTGTACAACACAGTGTCCATGATAACTAAGGCACCCCCTTTATCAGCTTTTTTAATAGTAATACTATTGTCCTCTGCTAGATCTTTAATGATTTTAAGCTGATGTTTCTTGATGTTTTGTTTGTTGGATTTACTGTATTTAAGGCATTTAAGTGCTCTAGTGGTTTTAGTTTTAAACAGATTTACTAGAGGATGGTTGATTTGAGGATGAAGGTGGCTTTTGTCTTTCATTTCAAGGTATGGACATTTATCTTTCTCACTTGTGTTAGTTGTTAGATTGTCAAAGAAGATTTTCAACTCCATTTTGCGAACTAGCTTGAAAAGATTAACTTCTTCTTCAAACAAACTCGTATTGTTCGTTAGTATAAATGATATACCCAAATTGAGGGTATTCAATTGGGATTGTGAGAGTAGTTTAGAAGAAATGTTAACTATTATAGGATCCCTCAATGTTTGTTCTTCTGACGAGGTTTTCTTTTTCCCTCTTCTGGCTTTTCTCCTCCTCCTAAAAAACTTTCAGGTGTTGGTATTGGTGTTGTTATAGGTGGTGGGGCAATACTTTGACCCTCGGTAGGTTTTGGCACTGTGGTGCTACTTGTTGATGGAATTTCCTCTAATTCTCCACTGTTCATATCGCTACTATCGGTATTGTTGTTAGTGGGTCGATGTTTAGGTTGTCTTGGAGTGAAATTTGCTTGTTTGCTGTTATAAAATTCTTGCCAGGAGTAAACGATATCACGGGCGTAATCAAGAGTGTCCCGTCTAAATGTTCTTATTTTACGCTGTTCGATTTCTTTCTTATAGTTGTCCAATTTATTGTTAGTATCCTCCAGTATAGTTTGTAGTTCTGTTGCTGTTTTGAATTTTGATAATTGAGAAGAGACCTCTTCGATTTCTTGATTGATTTGAGATAGAGACTTTGATAATTCCTCAATTGTAAGTAGAATGAGGTCAAGCGAGCATTTGTTCAATATTTGCTCCCAGTGTTTCACAAATTCAAGGTTATCTTTACAGAGCGCTGGTCGAAGGTATATCCAAAGTCCTCTTGGTATTCTTTTGGATTTAAAGTATTGTGCCAGGGTAGTGGCATGACGTTTTTGATCAATTTCCCTTCTGATCAATCTTTCTAGTTTTTGAATTAGATTTTGTGGATTATCTATGCTCAGTGGTTCCTTACTGGTATCTTTAATCAGTCCAAGTATTCTCACTGCTTCTTCATCAGAAAAAGCCAAAGTGGTAGCTGATTTGTGTTTATTTTAGAAAATGACATATTATTTAGTGTAGCAGGGTGCCAGTGTTAAAAGAAGTTGCCAACCCCTCCCCAACTGGGAGGAGAAACAAACTATAAGAAGATGAGCAAAAACACGGTGCACACCTATAATTTAGTAAAAGAGTATTAAGGTATTTTAGAGTAACCTTTATAGAGTTAGAGATAATTTGAGGTGCGGGGGAGAAAAGGCTCAACCTTGGCAACTAGGTTGGGAAAATGGCGGACAAAGAATGGTTTTCCTAAAAATTTAGGAACCCCCGTCCCCTGCACACTGTCTGATATCTGCAAAGCAGATCAATTAATTTTGTGTTTTTTTGTTTTACTAAATTTCATAACACACAGTTCAATAGACAATTAAATAGGTGGAGCAGTCAAAATGAATAACAAGCTCACAAAATTTATATAGACAACAAACATGATATTTATTGTACAATATCTCTGGGCCCAACACGTTTCGAGTATAAACTCTTCTTCATGGGAAAAAACATATTTCACAATTCACAATTCAATTTCTAGAAAAAAGTAGAGAAGGGTACAACTTAGTATTTTGCATATAATTCAATTGTTCATACAAACTTTCAAAACATTAAATCATATATGTAGTTTGAATCCTTGTCAAGAGATGTCTGGGATAGTACCTAGTAGCTCAGTTTAAGTCCAGTCAGATAAGTAGTATCTCTAACCAACACAAAAAAGGATGTATAGTTTGTGGGGAAAAGACAAGTTAAAAAACTAAAAAAATTATACACAATTATGGCATAATCCATGCATATAGGTAGTGTGCCACTTACCAATTATGGAGTAGGCATAGTTGAAAAAACATATACGATGTCCACAGATAGCGGGTGCTTTAGAAAGATAGCGTGTGCATCCACACTAAGTAAGAAATGTGAAAAGTCAATAGTATACTTAAGGTGCAAGTATAGGAAAAAGTAACGGTAACGGAGTTACATCAACACTTACATTAGTTACCCAAAAGGATTCCGGCAAGCGGTACGTGGACTGAGTCAAAACGGACAAGCAGTTCGCGCTAGTACATAAATCTGTATAGAAGTAAAGGTAAAGGTAGGAGGAGGTAAGTAATAGTAACAAAGTTCCAGGTCTCAAGAGTGTCAGTGGACCCATAGATCACTTACTAGATACAGTGTGAATCCTTCAGCGTGCAAATCATGGCGAACCTCATCCCGAACAAGGAGGATGTTGTTCGTTCATAATTCTGCTCTTATGTACTGAAAGAGATGCTGACGTGTGAATGAGCATGCGTGGTAGCAGAGTGATCGCTACGCATGCGTTCGCAACAAGTTGAAGGTAATTGGTGCGCATCATGTGTCTGACGACACGGTGAAACCGGCATCAGAACAACATGAAAACAAAGAAAAGCATGCATGCGCAAAACTAGTAGGCGGCTAAAGATGCATGAAAGTGGCTGTCTATTTTGTAATAGGCAAGTAAGTGGCCATGAGCCATGAACAGTAGTGAAAATTTAGAAAAGAAGAACGCGGACCAGACAAAGTGGTTTTTGAAAGATAAGACGGATAAGTCAGACCGTCCTCTGTCAGTCAGTACCTCATTCCATACATTGATATAATTCAACATGAATGATATTACAGACATTGATATAATGTACATACTGCTCAATATTTTGTAGAATTAACCAGCAGAATGATAACATACATTGGGTAATAATATGGCATAGTTATTCAAAAGGTGATTTCACAATCATTTGAGCACCCCCAAACTACAGAAGGGGGAGGTTACGATTTTAATACCATCCTTATTAGCATATATATTTCTTTTCAACCATATGCGCATATGTAAACACAATGAGACCACCTTGATTGATAGTTCATAGGTAACAGAGTACATTTATAAAAAATGGGGATTTTAACCAAGATTTGGTCAATATGAACTGATGTATCTAGAGTAGTTAAGGTGAAGGGTATGGTCCTCATAAATAGGGGCCGAGGTAGTAGTCCTCGTTCATGCCAAGAGGGGCAAGTGAATCAAGACAGTGTATCCAATAGAGTTCTCTCTGGGATAGTAGTTTTTGAAAGTCCCCACCTCTGGGAAGTGGATGTATTACTTCTAGTATTACCATTCTCATTTGTTCCACTGTGTGTTGATGATCTCTGAAATGTCTATACACCAGGGATTTGATATTATTAGTGCGGATATTTGATTTGTGCTCAGTCCAACGTTCCTTTGCTTTCCTGGTAGATTTCCCTACGTACTTACAAGACGAGGACTACTACCTCGGCCCCTATTTATGAGGACCATACCCTTCACCTCAACTACTCTAGCTACATCAGTTCATAGTGACCAAATCTTG
Source organism: Ambystoma mexicanum (assembly GCF_040938575.1). Classification (NCBI taxonomy): domain Eukaryota; kingdom Metazoa; phylum Chordata; class Amphibia; order Caudata; family Ambystomatidae; genus Ambystoma; species Ambystoma mexicanum. The sequence continues at coordinate 1,097,101,145 of NC_090923.1, forward strand.
GTTAAAATCCCCATTTTTTATAAATGTACTCTGTTACCTATGAACTATCCATCAAGGTGGTCTCATTGTGTTTACCTATGCGCATATGGTTGAAAAGAAATATATATGCTAATAAGGATGGTATTGAAATCGTAACCTCCCCCTTCTGTAGTTTGGGGGTGCTCAAATGATTGTGAAATCACCTTTTGAAAACCTATGCCATATTATTACCCAATGTATGTCATCATTCTGCTGGTTAATTCTACAAAATATTGAGCAGTATGTACATTATATCAATGTCTGTAATATCATTCGTGTTGAATTATATCAATGTACCGAATGAGGTACTGACTGGCAGAGGACGGTCTAACTTATCCGTCTTATCTTTCAAAAACCACTTTGTCTGGTCTGCGTTCTTCTTTTCTAAATTTTCACTACTCTTCATGGCTCATGGCCACTTACTTGCCTATTACAAAATATACAGCCACTTTCAGGCATCTTTAGCCGCCTACTAGTTTTGCGCATGGGCGCTTTTCTTTGTTTTCATGTTGTTCTGACGCCGGTTTCACCGTGTCGTCAGATACATGACGCGAACCAATTACCTTCAACTTGTTGCGAACGCATGCATAGCGATCACTCTGCTACCACGCATACTCATTCACACGTCAGCATCTCTTTCAGTACATAAGAGCAGAATCATGAACAAACAACATCCTCCTTGTTCGGGATGAGGTTCACCATGATTCGCTCGCTGAAGGATTCACACTGTATTCTAGTAAGTGATCTATGGGTACACTGACACTCTTGAGACCTGGAATTTTGTCACTATTACTTACCTCCTCCTACCTTTTCCTTTACTTCTATACAGATTTATGTACTAGCGCGAACTGCTTGTCCCTTCTGACTCAGTCCACGTACCGCTTGCCGGAATCCTTTTGGGTAACTAATGTAAGTGTTGATGTAACTCCGTTACCGTTACTTTTTCATATACTTGCACCTTAAGTATACTATTGACTTTTCACATGTCTTACTTAGTGTGGATGCACACGCTATCTTTCTAAAGCACCCGCTATCCGTGGACATCGTATATGTTTTTCCAACTATGCCTACTCCATAATTAGTAAGTGGCACACTACCTATATGCATGGATTATGCCATAATTGTATATAATTCTTTTAGTTTTTTATCTTGTCATTTTCCCACAAACTATACATCCTTTTTTGTGTTGGTTAGAGATACTACTTATCTGACTGGACTTAAACTGAGCTACTAGGTACTATCCCAGACATCTCTTGACAAGGATTCAAAGTACATCTATGATTTAATGTTTTGAAAGTTTGTATGAACAGTTGAATTATATGCAAAATACTAAGTTGTACCCTTCTCTACTTTTTTCTAGAAATTGAATTGTGAATTGTGAAATATGTATTTTCCCCTGAAGAAGAGTTTATACTCGAAACGCGTGGGGCCCAGAGATATTGTACAATAAATATCATGTTTGTTGTCCATATAAATTTTGTGAGCTTGTTATTCATTTTGACTGCTCCACCTATTTAATTGTCTATTGAACTGTGTGTTATGAAATTTAGTAAAACAAAAAAACACAAAATTAATTGATCTGCTTTGCAGATATCAGACAGTGTGCAGGGGACGGGAGTTCCTAAATTTTTAGGAAAACCATTCTTTGTCCTCCATTTTCCCAACCTAGTTGCCAAGGTTGAGCCGTTTCTCCCCCGCACCTCAAATTATCTCTAACTCTATAAAGGTTACTCTAAAATACCTTAATACTCTTTTGCTAAATTATAGGTGTGCCCCGTGTTTTTGCTCATCTTCTTAGAATCTTGCTGTAACCATTGCTGAGTATTCGTTCGTACGGAACCTAATGGAGCATGTTACATTTTGTATGGTAAATTGTATTATTTGCCAACAGTTCACGGCTGGGCATATACTGCGCATAGTGAGGGGGGATCATCCCAAGACCCAATGGCCCTTTTCAGCACTTACAGATTGACTATGTCGACATGATAAAAGTTTGTAATCGATATAGATACCTATTAGTTGTAGTATGTCCTTTCTCTAGATGGATAGAGGCAGGTCCATGTACACACCCAGACTCTACCTGTGCAGCCAAGTTCTTGGTGCGCAAAGTGTTTCCTAGATGGGGAGTGTGTGAAGTAATGAGATTGGATAATGGACCTCACTTTGTTAATACAGTTTTCGAGCAGATCACCTCGCTGCTTGGTATAAAACACAAGTTTTCTTCGGATTGTCATCCACAAGGAAGCGGTATCAGTGAAAAGCTCAATGGCCTGTTAAAAGAAAGAATAGCTAAGTTGACGCTTACTTTGAAAAAAGAGTAGTTGCACTGCCTACCACTAACATTGTATGCATTAAGGAACCAACCAGGTTCTGACCACCATCTTATACCACACGAGATTGTGACAGGCAGTTGAATGAGGACTCCTTTAATTCCCCCATCCCGAGTTAGAAGTGATGCTCAGCCAACGTCAGAAATATTAGGACCTGAATTGCAAAACTATTTGAACTGTTTAACATCTAGTTTTTCTGTGATTTCAGGACAGTTGCAGAGATGAGGGTGTAAGGCAGTACAGAACACAGAAGGAGATGCTTCAACAATCCAAACTCCCAAATGTTTACGTCCAAGAATCTACCCAGGAGATATAGGGCCTCATTACGAGTCCGGTGGTAACCTGCTCGTTTTTCCGGCTTGGTTACCGTCGGACTCGTTTTACCATGATTCAATGGGAATGGGGAAGTGGAAACACTGGCACCATCTCGTGATGGTGCTGGTGTTTCCACGTCCGCCTGCAGGCGGGCAGTGTTAAACCCGCCAGGTCAGACCTGGCGGGAACACCACCTCCCGCCTGCAGGACTCGAGATTGGGAGGTCCGGAATTAACAGTGGCGGTGGGTTTACCGCCACTGTTATTTCCGGACCGCCTGACCCATAATGAGGCCCAAAGTCTTGATTCGAAATCACACAAGAAAAAAGTGGGACGAGCCCCGCTTTAACGGCCCTTTCGTTGTTGAGGACCTAACGCCATCTGCTGTCAAATTGCAGGGTAGGCGAGCTTGTATCTTCCTGGGAGATACTAAAATCTATGCCGGAGAGACTCCTCTGCTTACACCCCACCACGAAGAAGCTGCAAACATCGGGGAAGAACCACAGCATGTGCAGACGAGATCCATGACGAGGAAGAAGGATGCATAATCTGAAAAGTGGAAAATGTGAAGAACTCTTTAGCTGGACTGTGGTTTAAATTGGACACCCCCCCTTTTGAGCTATAATTAAAGGGGGAAAGGACCCTTGTGCCCGTCCCCCTAAAGCCCAAAAGCAGTGTGTGTAGCGCACCCGCGCGCGCACACGGAAGCACTCGAAAGCACGCTGTTTGCTGGGAAGGACTTGTCTTTTTGGAACTTTATGCTGACACGGACGTTTTCTTTTCATTCTACCAGACTGGACGCCGCTTGCTGAGCGCTGAATCCACGGTGAAGCGGACGTCCTTTACAGGCACACAGGAAGCTGCCTGACCTATCTGGGCGGAAACTGTTTTCTGATTGGGCTCGCAACGCTAAGCTCACCCTTGTGCCCGCCCCCCTAAAGCCCAAAAGCAGTGTGTGTAGCGCACCCGCGCGCGCACATGGAAGCACTCGAAAGCACGCTGTTTGCTGGGAAGGACTTGTCTTTTTGGAACTGTATGCTGACACGGACGTTTTCTTTTCATTCTGCCAGACTGGACGCCGCTTGCTGAGCGCAAAATCCACGGTGAAGCGGACGTCCTTTACAGGCACACAGGAAGCTGCCTGACCTATCTGGGCGGAAAGTAAATATACACTCTCAATTGACATTGTAAGTTTAGGACACACTGCCATCCCTCCTAATCTTTCTTGACCTAAATCTTTCCTTTTTAGTCACTTCTAGCTGTTTTCTGATTGGGCTCGCAACGCTAAGCTCACCCTTGTGCCCGCCCCCCTAAAGCCCAAAAGCAGTGTGTGTAGCGCACCCGCGCGCGCACACGGAAGCACTCGAAAGCACGCTGTTTGCTGTTCGCAGTTCGTGCTCCGTGTTGCGGGTGTTCGGGTGCGGTTAACCCCCAAGCTATCTTGTGTGCGCAGGGGGAACTGACCCGTCGATTATGTGCTTTGGATGCGAGGGCAACATAAGATAAAGCAAGTACCAGAAATACGCTTCTTTAACAGGTATTTAAATTTTTGGTGCAATCCAAATACACCTCATAACCGCTGAAGTTGGGTGTTGTATATATCAACACCTTAGTCCTTTGGCAGTAGTATTGAGTGATCCTAACTAATTACAACATGGGTAAAGTAAAATTAGCCGCCCTACGTAAAGACCATAGGGCGGACTCCTTCACTGCAGTAAGTACCCGCAGGGCTAGTCTGGCTCGTGCAGCGGCACTTCCTTTGCCTACACCGTGTGCAGATGAAGAGGAATTGTTACAATGTGCGCAGGATTGTTCAGTTGAAATTAGGAATCAGGAGGTAGTCATGGACTCTTCCCAACCAATGTTTGGTGACTATGAGATAGAAGGTGTACTCAATGATCCACATCAGGGGGATAAGGTTGCTGGAAATGACGCTCTTGACTCTGACACTCCGGCTATCTTTATTACTGACGATAATATGTCTGATCCCATATACGATATCCTATCGGAGGGCATAAATGATTTTCCACCAGCTGATGACATGACGACGATGGTAGGTATTTTCAACCAAGCTATTTTGGTTGAACTTAGAAAACATAATGACTTGTTGACTTCTATGGTAATAGCTATTGACAATTTTCCCAAAGTCCTACCGAGCTTACTCATACCTATTGTTAAATGTATAGAGACTTTGCCTATAGGACTAGCTGACATGTTAGTCCCCATAGTGAAGGAAACAATGGTAACATGGAATGCTGATCTGAAATCTATACGCCACACAAATGGGGTGGAAATTGGGAATGGTCAGCCTGATGTGCCCTCTCCGCTTAAAAATAAAACATCTAGAAATAACATGGTGGCCCCTAAATTTTCGGAAATTGTGGTCAACTCTGCGAAAAAGGACACTGTCACGCCCAAAATTATTTCTAAGGGCAACGACTTAACTGAAGGTCCTATTAGGGATACTATGCCTTCTAGAGCAGAAAAAAAACAAGCGAAAAAAAATAATAACAAAGTAAAAAAAACAGAACAAAGAAACAAATCATCTAGAAAATTTATGAGAGACCTTGATATGAAACACATGATTGATGAGGATGCTTCGGAAGCAGTTGTCTGTGTGATATCGAATTGTGGAACCACACAGATGAATGCAGCTGTAACTGTGAAAACATCCGCTGATCAGGCAACTCAGAGTGAATATGAAGAAGGAGTGGAGGGAATGTATGAGGTTATGAAGAAAAAAAAAAGAGCTTCCCTTACGGATAACACGAGTAGACTGGAAAATGGTTTGAATGACATTTTTAAAATCTTTAAAGGTCCAATAAGTACGTCGAATAAGGAAGCTGACTGCCTAAGTACAAAGGAGCCTATTAGATCTGGTAAAAACATGAGTGGTATAGAACAGGTTAAAAACAATCATACACTCTTGGCCTCTGGGGAGGTAGTGAAGCGACGAATAAGACCAATTGTACAATCAGTAAACATGGGATTATACCATAAAGACACTACGAATATCAATACATTACCTTTTACAAATACAACAATGGTAGACTCTTGTAGTAAACAGGATGAGAGATCAGTCCTGCAAGGTGCAGATGCAGCACTTAACCCTCACCTTGCGCCCACAGATATTGAGACAAATGTGGAGGAAATACTCAGAAATGTCCAGGATTTGATGAATGAAAATAAAAGATTGAAAGAACAAGATAGAGTAATGGAACACACGAATACGAGTTTGCGTACAAATGAGAAGGAAACTGCACTTCCTACTGAGATGCAGAATGCAGGGCGTACACAATATGATACCATACAGACAGTGATCACAGATACTAGCATAAATCGGAAGGCCAATGACCATGATAAATTGGTGAAATCCTAAAAAATGTGAATAACATTGTAGAAGAAAATAAGAGGCTTAGAAATAAAGATTCTTTGTTGAACTGTCAATAAAATGATGAGGGCTTATCAGAAGAAGAAAGGAATGAACAGGACTATCGCTCATATGTAAGGGGGGATGGTAGGTGGCATAATGATAAAACATCTAACGATATTAAATATCTGCAGGAGCTCAGACCTGTGGCACTTCCACATATGCCGAGTCTGATTTTATGCTCCTTATTTAAAGATGATAGAATGCAATCGCTAAATAGACCCTAAATTCTCTCGTTATTTGCGGAGATATCTGAACTCAAACTTATTACCTCTGCAGATATTCATATGGTCGATTTTATCGATAAGGGAAGATGGGATTTTGTCAGATTGGTGATTCCATCCCCCTTGGTTCGGTCAATGATACTGAAGGAGGCAGAAGCTCTTCATCGTATGGGTTTTGACATCTTCCCATTTAAGGACCAGTCTATTCCAACAGAAATCCCTGATAGAGGTGGGATAACAAGGCAAGAAAGTGAGGAACAAAGTTTCCATCACACCAATCAAAAAACTGATGATGTATCAGAGAAACAGGATTGGAGATGGTTGGCTCTTTCTTTGCGAGACGCAATCTCCAATCTAAAGGAATTGGGTAAACCTGCATAGTTACTAATCATGCTTTGAAATTGCTATGCTGGAATTCTCGTGGCAATTTCAATCTTTTTAACAACAAATCTCTCATGTTAGATTTACATGGCTTTGATCTAATTTTGTTACAAGAAACCTGGCTGACCACTCATGTGGGCTGGGAAGATTGCGTAGTGGAGGACTTATGTGCCACAAAAGGTGCGAGAGGCAGACCTAAGGGGGGTATACTCACGGCTTCAAAGGAGTCCCCAGGTCTGCAAAAAATAATCACTTGGAAACAAGGTCAATCGTTTCTCTTAACTGATTATTCGGTGGGAGATGGTTTGAATCTCTTCTCACTACTGATAATTAACGTGTATTGGAACGCGAATGTCTTATCCGATCAACAGCTGGAAATCAACTTAATTGATTTAGGTAAACAAATAGATCAGTGGTCTACCAACAACACTTCTGGTCAAATAATAATAGCAGGCGATTTAAACGCTGACTGTGATGTGGACAGTTTGATGGGAGAATCCTTGCACCTCAAGATGACAACCTGTGTAATTGGTAGCCAGAAACTCAGAGCATTCCTATGGCATAAATACACCGAATTGTGGGGATTAAAGCGTATTTCTAATAACCAATGTACATGGAATGCAAGAGGCTGTAAGTCCACTATTGATCATATTTTTCTAACTGCCAAATTGAGTTTTTCATTGTTAAGTTTTGAAGTGAAGCAAGTCTCGACAAGTGACCACTGTATGCTTGTGATGGAGTTTGAACTTTTAATTTGCGAAAGGGCTAAACAATGCTATAAGGAGGATTTTTTGCTTAACACCGCAAATAATAGGATTAAATGGTCCTTTAATTCCACACACAAATTTACCTCTATGCTCATCGCTGAATATGAAAATAAAAATTTGGAACAACGTTTGCATATGTTCTCGGTAAAAGAATTCGACGACACCATTAGATCCAAAATTAAGGATTTTTTTTAACATAAGCCTCACAGATCTGTTTGGACAAATCAACACAAACATGCAATGGACATAGATGTTCACGAAAGAAAAAGAGAACTTAATAGGGAGCTCTGCAGACTGCGTAAACTGAATATAGCCGGTTCGGATCATTGGGTTTCTATTAAACGAGTAAAGCAATCATACAAAAACTGGCCGAGGAGCCATAGATATATCATTGCTCAACGGGATGGTGAACGGATGTTAGGAGCAATGAGAGGGGTGAACTCTCATAACTTCTGGCAACTAATGAATAATGTGGACCCGACTCAAGTCAAAATAATGATAAATCCAATCCCTGAAGCCATCTGGGCAGGCCATTTTTCTAAGTTGTATAAGACCAACGACCAATGTTACTCACCTCATAGAGTGAGTCCTTTACCTTGGACATTGAGATGTGAGGTAGGTATAATAAAGAATCTTATAATAAAATCTAAAAATACAGGAGCCCCTGGATTAAACAATCTCAGTAATAAGGTGCTAAAAGCTGACCCTCTCTTATGGCCAAGAATCTTATGTATACTTTTCAAAGACGTGTGTACACTTAAAATCATTCCGCAATCTTGGAGGGTGTCTGTTGTCATCCCGGTATTTAAAAAGGGTTCTCGATTGGAGCCCAGCAACTACAGACCCATAGCTATCGCGGACTCAGATTCTAAAATATTCGCATCCTTGGTATTGATTGATGTTCAGAGGTGGATGGATGATAATCATATACTTAGCATGAACCAAGTGGGTTTCAAGAAAAACTGCGGTACGGATTGTGGTGGGTTAGTCTTGCGATGTATCCAAAGCAAAGCGTGGGCTAAGGGGAAGAGTCAAACGTTTGTGGCATCTATGGACCTTAGCAAGGCATTTGACCTTGTTGACAGGCCAATGCTATGGCATAATCTAAAATCCCTAAAAATGCCAATGCATTTATTGAACATTATTGTTGAACTTTACACAGACACTTCCCAAATTTTAATCAACAATGGTTTAAGACAAGGATGCATGCTGGCACCAACAATTTTTAACCTATATGTCAGTGGAGCTCAATTTGCCTTTATGAACATGGGTCTGGTTTCACCCAAACTGAATGGAAGAGGAATTTCGTGGTTGGCTTATGCTAATGATTTTCTCCTCTTGGACAATACCAAAGTGGGTTTACAGTGCCTAATTAAGACTTTTGAATTAGTAAAAGAAGATCGGTATGCTTAAAAAAACCACAGTAATTATTGACTTTGGACTGAGGCACACTTAAGCCTTGATAAGAATAAGGATATGCCAAATTTTGATCGTGAACACATCAATTGGAAAAGGATACAGTACCCTGATTACTTTTATATTTTATACGTAGCTCTTGTTCAGTGTTATTCATGGTGTTGCCCAGTGATGACCTTTCTAGGTACATACTTTTTTTTTAAATATATTTTTATTTTATTTTGAAATCAAACAAGCACACTACAACTGTTTCAAAACATAGCAAGCATCATAGTCCAGCACATTTTCATTAGAACTCCCCAACTCCCCCCCCCCTTAAACTAGAGCCGGTTCTCACATGTCATTTACGGGAGCATCATTGGGTAGCACAGTACTTAGGCAGTCATCATCCGGGTCCTCTGTTCCGTTGTTACCCTGGTGAGGGTTTGCCATAGAGGCCACCAATTGCCGCCAGGCCAGCAAGGGCCCTACTTCCTCCTCGCCCCCCCTGGTGACCGCTTCAAACCAGACTACAGATTCGGCTTCCGCCCACCTCAAGAGGTCCGTCCACCATAGCTCCACCCTAGGTCTGTGGGCCGCCTTCCAGCCCATGGCAATCCTACGTTTGGCCAAAACATAAGCCAGGTCCTTCATCTTGCTTATGTGTTTTGAATGCCGGGGTCTAGGGAAAAGCCCAAGCATGCATGACCAGGCCGATGTCATGCGCCACTTTCTCACCTGGCGTCTTTGGCCCCCCTGCCGCTTACGGACTTCCTGATTTCCGTCACGCTGACGCTACGTTCACTAAGCGGTCTAGTCTTTCTCCGCTAGGATGACTGTAGCGTTATTTAACCACTCCTCTCCCTGGGTCCAGCGCGTTGCAACCTTCCACGGTCAGCTGCTTTTCCTCGCGGCCGCGGTCTTGCTACACGCTGTTTTCTTCTTGCTCCTCGAGCCTTTCCTCTTTCACCTCTCTTACTCTTCCCGGTCCTTCTCAGGTCCCCGCCTTCTGTTCTCTCCCTCCTTCCTACTTTCCCTCCTTTGTGCCCGGCTTTCTGCCTTTGGTTTTGTTTACTTTCACTTCCGGTGTTTGCTGGAGTGTACTTATCCTGCTGGGTCCTGGTTGCTGCCTTCTCCCATTGTTCATCTGCTTACACGCCCAGCTACCATCAGGATACCTGCCGGTTCCAGGGGTTTTTTGCCTATTCTGGCTTTTTTCCCCCTTTTTTGTCCCTCCCGGGAGTGGGACACGGTCAGGGCGCATTTACACGCTCTCACTGTGGCTTCCTCTTGTGGGAGACACGCTCAGCCTCGAAAAAAAGAAAAGGACTACACGGCACATCGAGCGCTCAGCCCAGTTGAGGAGGATTTCGACTCCACAGGTGAGGAGGTTGAAGAGATAAAAAAGGGTACTACAACTGTATTAGAAGTTGGTGCTGACAGTTTGCAACGCCCACAAACAACAACCATGGCAACTCCTGAGCAAGTGCAGGAACTAATTGCTGCAGTACAAAGCCTCTCTCTGGAAATGCAAAATATAAAAACCGAAAACAACCTGCTAAAACAAATGGTAGCAGTGAGGGAGCCCCCCAACACAGACCTGCCTCCTATGCCTTTGTCTTCGGGGAAGTGCGATGGTTCCCCCAAGACCCTAAAAGAATTTCTTGATGCTTGCAGGGTGTATTTTTCCTTCAGAACCCGCACCTACGCCTCTGATCATGCCAAGGTTGGATTCCTGGTGTCTAATATGACAGGGAACGCTCTTGCTTGGGCCACCCCTCTAGTCACCGGAAATGACCCTGTCCTACAGAATTTCGATGCCTTTATCGATTTTGTCAAACAAACCTTTGAAAGACCAGAAATCTCAATGGCAGCTGGTGAAGACTTGATGGACATTCGTCAAGGACAAGTTGATGTGCTGTCTTATATCTCCTCCTTTAAGAGATTGGCCATGGAGACGGGTTGGTCTGAGCAGTCCCAATTTATTCTGTTCCGCAGAGGTCTGCTTAGGGAAGAATTAAAAGATGAAATGGCTCATTTTCCTCGGCCTACTTCCCTGCAGGATCTGATGACGGCCGCCCTTCAGATGGAGTTCAGGATGCAAGAAAGACGCCAGGAAAGAAGAAAGACGCGTACCTCCTTTTCAAGGACCTCCTCACCACCTTCAACAGCGCTCAAACCTCACGATGAGCCCATGCAAATCGGCACTACTCGCCGTTCTCTAACGCCTGAAGAAAGAAGGAGGAGAAGGGAACAGGGCCTATGTGCCTATTGTGCCTCTGATCGCCACACGGTGCATAACTGTACTGAACTAACCAAGAAACCGGCGGAAAACGCAAACCCTCGAACCTAGTTGGGACGGGTTATCGAGGGCAGTCTTCCAGTCCCTACGTTACTATGTCTATTGATTCCTCGAACCCTTCAGAAGATTCCCGCCTGATGGTTATAACGGTTAAGGTTACTATCAATGGCAGCCCGGTAGAGACGCTGGCTCTCTTGGATTGCGGTGCCGCAGGGAACTTCGCTGACACCCTTTGGGTTGACAAAGTAGGTGCTTCACGGATAGATCGCGGACACGGCCAGAAAGTAGAAGGAGTACACGGCACACCTTTGAGCTCAGGACTCATTGTTCAGACTACCGAACCCCTTCCTCTAACTATATTTCAGCATTCAGAAGTCATTACTTTTGACATCATTCGAGCAGCCCATTTTACCCTAATCTTGGGGATTACCTGGCTGCGACAACATAATCCCCATGTCGACTGGAAGTCTAATAGTTTGCATTTTAATTCCAGTTATTGCCAGACACACTGCTTTCAAGAAGCACATTACCAGGAGGTAAAAATATCTCCCACTGTTCTCCCCACGAGTATAGGGGTGCATTCCATTGAGAAGATATTGGAAGAATACCCTATGGTGTTTGCTGAATCCGCCCCCATGGCATTACCACCTCACAGACCGGAGGACTGCTCCATTGAGCTGATACGCAATGCCCTGGTGCCATTTGGCCGAATGTTTGCCTTATCCAAGACTGAAAAGGACGCTTTACGAAAGTATTTGGATGACAACTTGTGCAACGGTCTCATCAGACCCTCTAAATCCCCGGCGGGTGCTCCCTTGTTTTTTATTCCAAAGAGGGATTCCAAGGACCTCAGGCCATGCCTCGATTACAGGGGACTCAATAAGGTAACTTACAAGGACAGATATCCCATGCCCCTCATTCCTGACATTTTGGAATCAGTACAGGGAGCGACAGTTTTCTCCAAATTGGATCTGCGCAATGCATATCACTTACTCAGAGTAAGTCCCGGAGATGAATGGAAGACGGCCTTCAGGACACCATTTGGTCTGTACGAATACTACGTTATGCCATTCGGACTGGTCAATGCTCCAGCAATTTTTCAAAGGTTCATAGACCGAATATTCTCAGATTTATTGTTTATTTCAGTGGAAGTTTACCTTGACGACATACTTGTTTTTTCACAGTCTATGTCGGAGCATCTACTGCATCTCACAGAGGTCCTGGAGCGCCTTAAGAAACATCATTTATTGGCCAAACGTGAAAAATGTGTATTTGGGGCATCTTCGGTCCCTTACTTGGGGTTTATCCTCTCACCTCAAGGAGTACAAATGGATCAAAAGAAGGTTGAGGCTATTCTCCATTGGCAGGCTCCTTCCTCAGTCAAAGAGGTTCAGAGATTCCTGGGCCTGGCTAATTTTTATAGGCGTTTCGTGCCAGGTTTTTCCAACACTGTTCTACCAATTACCAACTTGTTGAAGAAGACATCTGTGCCTTTCATCTGGAGCCCTCAGGCTGAAGAGAGCTTTCAACTCTTGAAGAAGAGCTTCTGCAGCGCTCCCATCCTATGCCAGCCGGACCAAAACAAACCTTTTATCGTTGAGACAGATGCCTCTGCCACAGCTATAGAAGCTGTTCTACTACAAGAGCATGATAACGCGGAACACCCAATAGCGTATCTGTCTAAGACTCTCACTACTAGTCAACGGAATTATTACGTAATTGAACGTAAACTTCTGGGCATGAAAAGAGCCTGTGAAGTTTGGAGACACCTCCTACAGGGGTGCAGCCACCCTTTTGTAATCCGGACTGACCATAAGAATTTACAAGTTCTATAGTCAATGGAGTGCATCAATTCCAGACAAGCCAGAAGGGCGCATTTTTTCTCTCAATATGACTTTACCATCACTTATATTCCTGGAAGCCAAAATACTTTGGCAGATGCCCTGTCCAGGAAGTCTTTCTCCTCCCAGGTTGCCCCATCCTGCCCGGAGAAGTTGTTTCCCAGGAACCGCATTGTTGCCACTATCTCCTCCTTGTTTCAACGGATAAAAGAAGCCGTCTCCTTACATCCAGAACCCCGCGGCATGATTCAAAAGGATGGTTTGTTCCTGAAGAATCAGAGGATCTGGGTACCATCTAAACCTCTTCAGAAAGACATATTGTCCTGGTGCCATGATCATAAGACGGCAGGCCATAGGGGACAGGCGAGTACCTTGGACTTGATCAGTAGAGCCTTTTACTGGCCAAGTTTGTCTGGAGATGTCAAGCGTTACGTCAGGTCCTGCAGAGTCTGCTGTCAGAGTAAAAACAACACAAAAAAACCCATAGGTTTGCTGCAGCAAGATTCCATCCCGGAGCGTCCGTGGAGTCATGTATCTACTGATTTCATTGTGGACTTACCTTTGTCTCAAGGATGTTCATGCATAATGGTGTCCATCGACTCCCTCACCAAGATGGCTCATTTCTCTCCACTCCCTGGTATACCAACTGCCGATGGTATGGCATTGGTTTTCATTAAAGATGTGTTTCGACTCCATGGTCTCCCAGACAAGATAGTATCAGACCGAGGGAGCCAATACGTCTCCAAATTCTGGAAGTCCTTATGTGCCGCTCTTAATATTCACCGCGCATTGTCATCAGGATATCATCCCCACACCAATGGGCAGACAGAGCGGTTAAACGCTACCTTGGAACAATATTTGCGCAGCTACACCAATCTGGAACAAGACAACTGGGTGGATATGCTGCCGACGGCGGAGTTCGCATATAATAATGCCAGTCATTCCGCAAGCAAGATGTCTCCCTTCTATTGCTCATAGGGATTTCATCCCCGAGCCATCATTCCCCATTTTTCCTGCAAACCTGCACTTCCGGCGGTAGAGGAGGTACTACTCCGTATAAGGGACATCCAAGACAAAGCTAAGTTGAATCTCAGAGATAGCCTCCAGGCATACAAGAGGCAAGCCGACCGGCACCGGCAGGTAGTACCTGATTGGGAGGTTGGCTCCAAGGTGTGGTTATCCACCAAATACCTTCCTAGATGGTCTCGCCCGTCTAAGCTGTCCCCCAGGTTTATTGGTCCCTATCCCATTACTGCCAAGATCAATCCAGTGGCCTTCCGCCTAAAGCTGCCACATTCTCTTAGGCGAATTCACCCAGTGTTTCACGCATCTCTTTTGAAGAGTGCCGAACAGTCACTAAGGGCTCGCCCTTTCCCCATTTTCTCTCACTCACCTGATACACCTGAGTATGAAGTATCCAGGTTACTGGACTCCAGGTACCGCAAAGGGCGCCTGGAATACCTGGTGCATTGGAAGGGTTTTTCCCATGCTGAGGACTCTTGGGAACCAAATGCACACATCCACGCTCCTGTCCTTCTCCGGAAGTTTCACCGTTTACATCCCGGTAAACCGGGTGGTCTGGGCCTTGGCGGGGGGCATGCTGTCATGCGCCGCTTTCTCACCTGGCGTCTTTGGCCCCGCTGCCGCTTACGGACTTCCTGATTTCCGTCACGCTGACGCTACGTTCACTAAGCGGTCTAGTCTTTCTCCGCTAGGATGACTGTAGCGTTATTTAACCACTCCTCTCCCTGGGTCCAGCGCGTTGCAACCTTCCACGGTCAGCTGCTTTTCCTCGTGGCCGCGGTCTTGCTACATGCTGTTTTCCTCTTGCTCCTCGAGCCTTTCCTCTTTCACCTCTCTTACTCTTCCCGGTCCTTCTCAGGTCCCCGCCTTCTGTTCTCTCCCTCCTTCCTACTTTCCCTCCTTTGTGCCCGGCTTTCTGCCTTTGGTTTTGTTTACTTTCGCTTCCGGTGTTTGCTGGAGAGTACTTATCCTGCTGGGTCCTGTTGCTGCCTTCTCCCATTGTTCATCTGCTTACATGCCCAGCTACCATCAGGATACCTGCCGGTTCCAGGGGTTTTTTGCCTATTCTGGCTTTTTTCCCCCTTTTTCGTCCCTCCGGGAGTGGGACACGGTCAGGGCGCATTAACACGCTCTCACTGTGGCTTCCTCTTGTGGGAGACACGCTCAGCCTCGAAAAAAAGAAAAGGACTACACGGCACATCGAGCGCTCAGCCCAGTTGAGGAGGATTTCGACTCCACAGGTGAGGAGGTTGAAGAGATAAAAAAGGGTACTACAACTGTATTAGAAGTTGGTGCTGACAGCCGATTCCACATCCAGC
Organism: Ambystoma mexicanum; assembly: GCF_040938575.1. Classification (NCBI taxonomy): domain Eukaryota; kingdom Metazoa; phylum Chordata; class Amphibia; order Caudata; family Ambystomatidae; genus Ambystoma; species Ambystoma mexicanum. Next base: position 1,097,116,489 of record NC_090923.1, read on the forward strand.
ACCACCCCCCCACCAGCCAGTTTCGTCTTGACCTCGTCCCAAAATCTGTGCACCTCCGGGCAAGCCCAAAACATGTGTATCAGTCCAGCATTCACCTCCCCACACCTGGGGCATTGCTGCGTAGCTGGTCCCCCAAACTTTGCAATCTTCCCAGGGGTTAAATAAGCCCTGTGGGTAACGTACAATTGAAGCTGTTGGAATCTCGCGTTTCGGGACACCTTTTTGTGGTACCTCTGGGCCCGTTCCCATTGCCCGTCCGTCATGGGTCCTCCCACCTCTTCCTCCCAATCTTGTCTCAATTGAAGCAACTCCTTCCCTGCCCTTACTCGCAGGAGCTCGTATATCCTGGATATTTCGTGCCCGCCCTCCGATACATCATACATGGTTTCCAGGGAGGCGTCAGGGTCTTCCGCTAGCACTGTCTCAGGCCATCTTTCTCTAGTCTTTTTCACAAGCCTAGTGTAGGTTATATATTGGCCACCATGTACCCCCGTCTCTTCCTGCAACCTCTGAAAGTCCACTGCCTCCCCTTCCTGCCATATGTCCCCGAGGGTGGCCAGGCCTACCTGTTCCCAGTATCTACGGACCGATTCAAGTAGTTGAGAGTCGCTCCCGCACAGCGCCGCCAACGGGCCCTGCTGAGAGTACAGCTCCGAGTCCCCCCCAATCTTCCATGTCCTGTGCCAGATCTCCCAGCCCAGCCTCAGTAGCCGCCCCTTGCTCACCAATTTGTCTCTGCACAACCACACCACTTCCATCAGAAAGTATGGGGCTGTATCTCCACACAGAAGCCTAGCTTCCGCCGAGTCTTCAGCTGAAAGCCACCTGGCCACGTACTGCAGCTGCCCCGCCAGGTAATAGAGTTCAAAATTAGGCAGGCCTATCCCCCCCTGTCACATGGGTTCTGGAGCTTCCACAGAGCAACCCTATTCCTAGAGCTGCCCCACACGAAACCCCTACACACGCTATGAAGTTTCGCGAATAGACTCCTAGGTATCAAAAACGGGACGTTTACAAAAAAGTGCAAGAGTCTAGGCAGGACCACTATCTTGAGCAAGGCCGCCCTCCCCATCATGGTCAGGGGCAATCTAGACCAGAATACCATGCTGTTCCTGATCCCCTCTATCGCCTTTTCCGTGTTATGCTTGTGTTCTGCCTCGACCTTGTGGTCAATATTTATTCCCAAATACCTAAATGTCACGGGCTGCCATGGTATTGGCAGGACAGGCAGCCTCTGTACCGGGACATTCCTATATCTGCCCAAAGGGAACAGACTAGACTTTCCAGGGTTCACCGATATGCCCGAGAGGATGGCGTACCGTTCTATTACCTCTAGCACGTACTGCAGGTTTTCTTCTGGGTAACGCAAATAAAGGAGCATATCATACGCATATAATGATATCAGATGCTCTCCACTGACAGTGCTTATGCCCACCTCCCCATATTGTTGTCGCAGGCATATTGCCAGCGGCTCTAATGCCAGTATATATAGCATGAGTGACCAGGGGCATCCCTGTCTGGTTCCCCTGCAAAGCTGCCAAGAATCTGAGACTGTGGACCCTGTCTTGACTCTCGCCATCGGGGTGCTATAAAACAACTGGACACATCTAAGGTACCCAGGTCCCATTCCGTACCCCTTCAGGACCGCTTTCAGCCAGGGCCATCGTACCGAGCCGAAGGCCTTGACCGCGTCTAACGACACTATAGCCAACTAGCCCGTGTCTTCCTCAGTTTGGTCTATGACATGGTGTAGCCTCCTGTGGTTATCGGTGATGTTCCTGCCTGGAACATATCCCGTCTGATCTGGTTGTATCAGTTTCTTAATCACCTTCTTCAGTCTGTTAGCCAGCACCGCCGTGAGTATTTTGCTGTCCTGGTTAAGCATGGACAACGGTCTGTAAGACCCACACTCCACTGCCGGCTTGCCTGGTTTCAAGAGTGGGATGATTACAGCCTCGCGGAGGGACAATGGGAGTTCCCCCTGCTCATAGGCCTCGTTGAAAGTGGCAAGCAGTGGCTGAAGCGACTCTTGCTTGTATGTTTTGTAGAACTCGCTGGGCAGCCCATCCGAACCAGGCGCCTTGCAAGTGGGCAAGTCCTGAATCACTACCTCCAGCTCATCCGAGGTGACGGGTGCGTCTAACTCGGTGCGTTCTAGATCATCCAAGGTGGGCAGCTCTATGTCCTCCAATGTGTCCAGTATGTCTTGACACATATCCTCCCCCGTGTCCTCATACAAGTGTCTGTAGAACTTAAGGAATTCCTCATTTACCTCTTTCTGGGTGTTGCATATGCAACCTCTCTCATCCTTAATCTCACTAATCACCGAGCGGGGGGTCTCACTCTTATACAGCCAGGCCAGTAGTCTGCCCGGCTTGTCGCCCCCTGCGTGTATCCTCTCTGTATATTTCCTGTAATTGAGTCTGCATAGTCTATCCCAGAGTGCGCTGCAGGACAACTGTAGCTCCTTTACTTTGGTTCTGTTATCATGAGCGGTGCTCTCGCAACGCGTGAGATCCTCTAGCTCCCTTTCCACCTCCTGGAGTTCCCTTTCGACACCCCCCTCTAGCCCCTTAGATTGGGAAATGGCTACCCCGCGCACCACCACCTTAAACGCTTCCCACAGTGTGCCCACAGAGCTTACGCTTCCCGTATTTATATCAAAGTATACTGGTCAGTGTGTTGTTCTTTTGTCTCATTGAAGAATATGCGCATCTCTTTGGAAGACACACAGATGTGGTCACCTTTCTGAGGAATCCAAGAAAAACTGCACAATTGAATGTGATCCTGGAAGGAATCATCATCCAGGTAGCAATCTATTCTGAAAGAAATCACAGAGCCATGTAGACACCTTTCCTTCAAGGGACAGATCGAGGAATTGAATGAAGGACAAAACTTTGTTCATGCTGACAGGGAAGCTACAATGTCATCTGGACTGAAGCAGATTCGAGGCATGGATTGGGAACTAATAAACAAAGCAGATTTTATAGAGGCCTACAGAGGACATTCTTCTTCACGATAAAGGAACATTTGCACTGCAACTGGTGAAGGAATTGGTTCCAGAAAGCAGCTAGTTGATTGAGGACAAATGCTGAAAAAGACAACAGCTCCCAGATGCAATCTAAAAAAATACAGTGTCATTAAAAAAGTGTTTTTCCTTCCGTAGCATTAAATGATTGAGATGGGGAACCAAAGCAGTAATTTTGTGTTGCCCCAAGAAGACAGGCATACATACTGTCCCAGAAGCAGATATTGTAGACTCACTTACCACTGCATTGTTTGTACATGTATTATATTCATCCTCATATTGCTTTCACTGACAGTTAGAACTGCATTCTATATAGGTGCACAAGATGCAAAAATTCTTGTATATGTTTCTGAGCAGAAGGAAAAGGTGAGCGTGGCAACTCCAAAGAAGCCATACATAGTCATTCCTGTCCCAGGAAAAAATGTGCAGATACCTGAGCTCGAAATGGATGTTATTAGTAATACATCACACACCACACTTGCTTCAAACACTGCTTTTGAATACCGGAGACAGGGTCGGCGGAACAGGCAAAATAAGGGGTTTACAAAGATTGGGCCCAGACAGATAATGCATGCAGATACACCTGATCCAGTAACAAGAAGCCCAAGCACAAAACCCACAGAAAAATCATGTGCAGAGATGATAGCAGAATCTATATGGCCGTTCTTACCCATTGCCAGAAAAAGACAGGGGGATAAAGAAAGGCTTGCTGACCTTTCTTCTACACAGGGAACCCGGATGGATGTTCCTGCAGACAAAGCAGCCAGAAGAAGTTATACTGATGTATTCAGAAATGTGGTTATAGAAATCTACATGAAAACCTTAAGAATTAAAAGAAGCACCCACGAAGATAATTATGAACTGAATGATTATCTAGACAGCACAGCACACAATGGAAATAACATATGGTACCAACACATGAAAGAAGTTGGAAGAAGCCGTCAAATGAAGAATGCTTCGTATGTGCACTCTTGCCATACAGCATGGGGAAGTCAAAGATCTTCATAGCTATTGAAATAGATGTCCAAACAGCACATTGTCTTTCGCACGTAACACTTTGTAAAATCAGAGGTCAATTTATGGGAAGTGATGCTTCTCTCAAATGGGCGACTGAAAAGACAGATCCAGATGAAGATGACTATATTCAAGAAATAAAGACAAGAAACAGAGCCCATACAAGAAACCATGTGATCAGATATGAGAAACCTGGAGTAAAAAAGGAGCAGGAATAAGATGGGAGATGAATAAGAAATTGGAGGTCACAGGAAAGCCTGCAGAAGAAGCTCGTAGATGGAAGAACAGTGGTCAAATGTAAATCTGGGGAACAGTACTGTCACTAGACGGATGGGAGAAAGGAGTGATAATCTGCAGAGCATGGGTAGTTATTGGCTGTTATCAAGCTACTATTGACATAGTTTAGAATGGCTGCAAGCCATTATGGCCAAAACTTGCTAAACTACTGACATGGGTCGAAGACAGAGGAGAACCCTTGCAGATAGTACCATTGGAAAGTTCTAATTTATGCTTCATTAACAATGGTACAAGACAAATTGGGGAAATCAGAACTGTGGATGAATCTTCGATGTACCAGGAATGGTGCATCGAACAGCAGTAATCATGGATCAATATTGGGCTTGTGGATCAAAAGCCTACATCAGACTGCCTAAAGATTGAGGAGGAATTTGCACATTGGTGAATGTCCATGTTCCTGCATTGGTTATTCCTAAAGGTGACCTGAATATTGATAGTTTCCCGAAAGCAGATGCTCATCTAAGAAAAAAGAGATCTTTAGAACTGATAAATCAAACAAAGAGAGGGAACTTCTTCTCTGACAAATCAATAGAAGCCTTTGATGCTATTCCATATGAACACAGGCTGTTCAGCCAGACTTCATCAGTATTCACCATGATCTTTATGCCAAGAATCTAGGTTGGAGCAAATAACAAGTGGCTTCAAATTACCAGATGGGAATTGTTGCACACAATTAACACAACTATAAAAGGTTTCAATGCAATCAGGGAAGAACTGAGAGCTGTAAGACTAATGGCTCTCCAGAACAGATACATCCTGGACATAATCACAGCCATGAATGGAGAGGTGTTTGGGCCAAAATTGGAGAATCATGTTTCACATTTATACCTTCTCACGATGACGAGAACGGAACATTGACAGAGGCCATAAACATGCTGACGAAACTCCATGGACAGATGATAGAAGAGGTAGAAGATATTGCTGATGACAGCTGGATTGGATCACTCCTCTCGTGGGTTCCACAATGGATGGCAGATATGTTCAAATTTCTCAGAGCTTTGCTATTATTAGTGATGCTTGGATTCTGTGTGATCAAGATAATAATCTCGCAGTGTAAGAAGACAGCAAAGAAAGACATAGGGATGAATATTATGATTGATGTTGAACCAGGATGGAAGCTTAAAGACCTGACTGATGAAAAAATCAGAGACTTTGTGAAGGCCAGTATTCATGAACCTGATGGAACAAAGTTCCTGTACTCAAAGGACCATAGCAAATATGTAGGAAGATGAATCTATTGCATTCCAAGTGGACAGTGCATGCTCATGACATGGAACAAGGATGAGCATGTGAATTCAGCTGGGTGCTTGAAGGGAGTGAACAAAATATGGATCCCTAAGAGGCATTTCTTCAGACCAGGATGTCTAGGTATAGAAGATGATGTGAGAGTGGTCGATAAATCATCCAGAGGGGGGGGGGGAGTGTGGAGAAGGAGCCAAGTACCCCCTCTCCACATGCCCCGCCTACATTAACTGAAACGTATGAACCAAAATATGTGGCGTATACTGAACAATTAAACCAGCAAAGAGAAGAGAGAGGTCTCTGTGCAGTACCCATAAGAATACCTATACCTAAGAGAATATGGGAGGTGAAGTACCCATTGAGGAAACCATACTTGCATCCAAGACAATATGATTGTCATTTGAATAAGATTCCTGATGAAGCAAATAAACTAAAAGACCAGGATGAATGGTGACATCATACAGAGCTGAATCGACACCCTGATAAAAAGATAACCAGACCAGACAGGCAGACGATTTATAAAGAATGAAGAAATACCAAGGATAAGTGACTTCTTGGGATCAAGATAGAGAAACCTATGCCACAGACATGATGAAGACACTTAGCTAGTTTAAACGTGTACAGATGCAATGGAAGGCAAGCAGCAAAGCAATCATGAAGCTAGCCAAATGCTTTTAAATAGTTAGATCACAGCAAGTGCCAACATATACATATATACCTCATAGATACATATGGATTAAGTAAAGAATGAATGTTTCCACTATGTATAAAGCAGTTTTGAGCAACATGGAAGGCCTCAATTCAGAGTCGCAGTTGCAAAAAGCAATTGAATTAAATAGAATATATTTCACCTAAGAAGTTGGTTGAGCCCTGCAAGCCAAGGCCTTATCAGAACTGGAATTGACTGACATTGGATACAATTAACGTGAAAGAACAGAAACTCCTGTTCAAGAAGGTCAAGCAGAGCAAAGGATGACAGAGGAATATTAAAGAATAAAATCAAATACACGAAAAGGCTCAATTCGTGGTGTCCAGTCATGTGACGGAAGAAAGTTGGACGCACGAGATGATCACACCTTCGCACGGAAGCCAGAGAGTACCCATACTCCTTAAAAAGTCTCAGAGAACAGTACAAACTCAAGGCCAACTTCAAAGTGCTAATTCGCACTGAACCAATGAGGTGATGATGGATTGTATTTTTAATTGATGGGAAGCTGGTATCAAGACAAGCTCACCCGCACCTGGTTGTTCAGTCTGCGTGCTGCTCACATAGGTGGAAAGTTACTGACGGGGGTTAGAAGCCAACCAATTGTAGGGGACCACGTAGTTGGGGATCCTATAGTTTGTGTAGCCAATGGGACGTCATACATTTAGTGACCATTTTGAAGGGAGGGCTTAGTTGCCCCACCTAATGTTAATTATCCAATACTTTCTCTCCTTTATTCCATACAGATATAACAGCTATACTTAGTTATTCACTTAGAACCAATCCCGCTTCCCAATAGGTTTTAGTAGTTTGCCACGTAGGATGACTTTGGTAATGACGCAGGTCAACATGTCAGCTATGACCAATTATGAGTTTAAGAACCGAGCTGTTTTATGACGCGATTGAGAGTCAGAGTATCGAGCGATTGTTGATGTTCGTTGTACTCCCTGTTTTAAGACTTGCATTAAAAAAAATAACTTTTGCTAAGCTATTTGTGTCGTCTGAATTATTGATGTTTGATTAAAATCTGCATCCCCATCTATCTCCAGGGTATTGCTACTGATCTTAAAGGGCTGGACGCATCCAATTCAAAGGTCTCTCCATCTTTCAGTGGCAGCTGATCTAAACACCAGCCTCCAGACTGGAAAGTGTCTTGGACCAATCAAGTTATCACAATACTAGACTGCGCATTATGGTGAACACTCTTTCTCATGGCAGTCATCTTTCTCGTCTCAGTACATGTTGTTTTACTAGATGTAAAATGTTCATAGGTTCTGTCAGCAGCTTTTACATGATGTTGAAAGGGGTTTTCGCAATATTCAATCAAGGCATGGGGCCTGGAGTGGATATCCCTAAAAGGAAAGGTGGGGTACCAAGCCTCATCTAATGATGCCTGTCCATCCACCTAACCGTTGCCTCCCCTAATTTGATCCTCCCTCGCATAGCAACCCCCAGAGTCAGGATCAGATAGCAGCAGCGTCGCCTGGCCACATGAGGAGGGGATACCTCGAGTAAAGGAGCAATGACATCATCAGATTCATCACACCTCCCAGAGGAAATGACACAAGACCGTGTCTAATGCTGTTTAAAAATGTATTGAGAAGATAGAGAGTGATGTCTGAATGATGGGGGCACAATCTATTGCCATATGTATTCTGTGCATGTTCTTTGTGGTAGATGGATGGCATGAATCCACATTGATATGGGTGGATTAAGGAAGGAAAGTAGGTATAACTTTTATTAATCGATTTGCTAATATTTTAGGCAGTATTTTGGTTGTAGATTTAATAAGAGATATCAACTGATACAAAGTTCGAACTTTAGTTTGCCATCCTCTTTTAATGAACATTTGTAGGAGGAGGTTACTCATTTTTTTCTCATTCTTTTCCAGAGGTCAATTGGGCACCCTTTTGGGGCATTAGATTTTCCAGAATGGAGGTCTGCTATTGCTACAGCAATGTCTTCCTCAGTAATTTTGTGGCCCAAATCAATCTTCCGTTGTTTGGATATTTTCCTCAAATCGAAAAAGTGTAGGAAATCTCTCGCCCAAGTGTCTAGTTGTTTTGTGGGAGTTTGATATAGCTTTTCATAGTAGGTGGCGAATTTGTTCGTAATCGCATCATCATCTGATATTGTGTCTCCCTGATCATTTAATATTTCATGCATTTATCGGGAGGCCTCTTCCCTTTTGTGACAAATCCAGGGAGTTTGTCCCTTCTCCCTAAGGGGGAGCCATCACCTTAAAGACTAGGGATGTGAGCTTGTTACCAAAACACTCCCTAGGCGGCAGAGCAAGCGGGATCTCACTGGAGTGACCCCCCTTAGTGTGCAAGGAATCCCAAGTAGATAAGTCTACAGCATCTCCCTTAACACATGTGACCCCAGTGTTTGTTGGTTAAATAGGATATGAGCACAATATCAGTGAACAGGGGCCTTTAAATGTGCTTGGTTTGGTTGCTGACCCTCCAGTGCTGAACAAAACTCAAAACCAATGGTTTTGTCACTCATTGCAGAGAGAGGCGTAAAAAGGCTGAGACACTTACCTGGAGAGGAGGAGATGCTGTGGAGCGAACCAGCCACAGAGCGGAAGCCCTCCAGATCAACACTGCGTTCAGTGGAAGCGTAAGCTGCAGCGCAGAGCTAGCACACCCTGGAGGATGGACCTCATTGCATACGTGGTGTGAGGAGAGGAGTCACAGCTTGCAGAATGCTACCGAGCCCAGGAGGGTAGAGAGCCCCAGGCACTGAGGTCTCTGATGCTGAGAGACTGAACCCTCACTGATGTAGCAGACCAGCATGCCAGAACAGTTTTGCCTGGACAAAGAAGCAAACCCGGGGAACTGACAATCTGAGAAGAGCAGTTCCCATGCTACAGGAACTGCCTCCTCCCTTACAGAAGAGCACCAGTAGCAAGAAGCCACGCAGTTCAGGCTGGAGAGAGTGAGGAGGCCAGCCAAAGTCTGAGACATTCCTAAAGGGAGTAAGGACAATAGGAAACCGGATAACATTTTACAAGGTCCCTTGTGGGACTATAAGAAACCAGTGACCAAGAGACACACTCCGAGGGGGTGAAACTGAAATCGATTACCCGCAAAGGGATACCAGATACCAGAGAGCAAGAGAAACTCCCACAAGGGGTGAGCCTCAAACCAATAACCCAGTGGTTACCAGAGACTAGAGAACAAGGGAAATACCCTAAAGGGATGAGCCCAAACCAAATAACCTGCTAAGGGATATCAGAGTTCAGAAAGCAAGAGAAACACCCAGAGGGGGTGAACCTGAACCCAATAACCCACAAGGTGTTACTAGATACCAGAGAGTGAGAGAAACGCTCCGAGGAAATGAACAAGAATGCAATCACCCACAAAGGGTCACCAGGAACCAGAGAGTACTCAAAAACCCTCCAGGGGGTGAACCTGGATTGAAGGATTTGCAGAGTCAAATTGTACGCTTTAAGAACTAACTTCTTATCTTGAATAAGGATTTGCTGTGAGGGTGGGGGTTAGAAGTCCCCTTTTTGTGTAAAAAATCAAGGAGTTTTGTTGTGCACTCTACGAATAGGCATAGGCCTGAAAAGAAGGAGAGAAGCCAAGAGACATTTGAACCTTGCTTGAACTGTTTGAGCAGGCTAAGGTCTGAAACCCCAAGAGAACAGAATTCAAGAGAGAGACATTTGGGGATGGGTTCACGCACCAACCAGCACTAGCCAAGAAAGGGGAGAAAAGTGCTTCTATAGTATACGTTTTTGTTTCCTTTGTTAGTGGTAAGGACAGCCAGCAGGGTAGCACAGGTTTGGATAGAGGACACGGTAGATTTATTTAATATGTCCTGACAAGCACCCTTGCTGTCATTCTATAGATCAGGGAACCTCCACCTTAGAAGTAGGGCTAGGTGAGGCATTTTTCTTTACTTTAATTAAATTGAGACCCTTTGAAAAATGCACACTTGTACCTTTCCTGTGTCTGACCTATCAAACTATGTTTAAGCCAGGGAATCATTTTCTCCACCTTGTCCCCATATTAATAGATGCACCTGCTAAAGCCCCAAAATGCCTGTTTTCTGGTGTCTGTGTAGCAATTACAATACTTCTCTCTAGTCTTCAATATGGATCAGGGGAGACTGAGATAACATGAATTCTTCCTTGATATCCCGATCTCGCTCTCTAGTTCTGTAAGCCTGTTTTTCCCCCTTACAGCTAAAGTTGACATAGATTTCTTTTTTAAATGTTTTTATTATTTATGTAACAAAAAACAACATACAAAACCAAAACTCAACAGAAAAACAAAAAAAGGGAAAAAAGCAACAACAGTTCAGCAGTGTATGTCATTTCCATGAAACATATTCCGCATTAACGCAAGCTTATCCCTGCTTTCCTTAACCCTCCCCCCCAACTCGAGCCTAATCTCCCACTCCCTCCACCATGGTGTCTTCCCGAGGTTCACTTCCTTCTGTATCGCTAGAGGAATCCTGTTCATTCCGCCAATCCTGGGTGGTCCCATGCAGTGTAGCTATTAAGTGTCTCCATGCCATCAGAGTTTCCGCTTCCTCCTCCCCCCTCCATTGGTCACCTCATACCACACGCTGTTTCCGCCTCTGCCCATTTCAGGATGTCCCGCCACCACACCTCTATTCTCGGTCCGTGGCTCGCCGTCCATCCCATGGCAATTCTACACTTGGTCAGTATACATGCCAGATCCTTGAGTTTGATTATATGCCTCTGGTTGCGTGGTCTTGTGAAACCCCCCACCATACATGCCCACACTGATTCCACGTCTAGCCGGATTCCTTTCTCGGCTAGTCGTTGGGTAATTTCGCCCCAGAATTTCCCAATCTCTGGGCATGCCTAGAACATGTGCACCATCCCAGCATTCACCTCTCCATATTTGGGGCAAGATTGTGTTCCTGTTTTATTAAATCTAGCAACCCTTTGGGGGGGTCATATATGCTCTGTTATGTAATATTGGATCTGCTGCAACCTCGCATTCCTGGACACTTTTCTGTGGTATCTTTGAGCCATCTCCCACATCCCGTCATGCATGGGTGCTCCTACTTCCTCCTCCCAATCCCGCCTCAGTTGCGACACCTCCTTTCCCACCTTGGACATCAGGAGTTCATAGATTCGGGAGACCTCATACCCTCCCTCCGAGATATCATATATTGTTTCAACAGTTGCATCTGGCTGGTCTTCCAGTGCCAACTCTGGCCACGTTTTTCTCACCTGTCGGACTACCCTGGTGTAGGTAATGTATTGACCGGGGTGTACTCCGGATCCCTCTACCAGCTCGTCAAATTCTATGGCCTTTCCCTCGAGCCATAGGTCTCCTACTGTTGCAATACCCAGTGTTTCCTGATCGTCTTTCGCAGCTGTTCGTCCACTCCCTTCAGCGCCACTAGCGGCACCTGAGGGGAGCTTGGAGTCGGGTTCTCCAAGGCCCAATAGGCTTTACGCCATGCCCTCCATCCCAGCTCCAACAGCCTCGCTCACCCTCTCAGTTCTATCTTGGGCACCAATATCATTTATTTCAGGAAGAACGGGGCACATTCGGACGGTAGCAGATTGGACTCAGTCGTGGGGTCCTCCTTTAACCATCTAGCCACGTGCTGCAATTGGCTAGCCAAGTAGTACATCTCGAAATTGGGTAATTTGATAGCCCCCCTGTCATACGTGTTCTGCAACTTCCATAAGGCTATCCTGTTTCTGGTATTGTGCCATATGAAGCCTCTGCATAAGCTTTGCAGTTTACTAAATAATCGCTTGGGTATCATATAGGGGATATTAACAAAGAAGTGTAATAGCCCAGGCAGTGCCACCATTTTCAACAGTGCTACCCTCTCTACCATGGCCAGGGGGAGCTTCGCCCAGAATCTCATGCTCTTATCCAAGTTTGCTACTGCCCTTTCCGTGTTGTGTATGTGTTCGTCTTCCACCCTGTGGTATATATTCACCCCCAGGTATCTAAAGGTACTGGTCTCCCAAGGTATCTGTAACACTGGTAGGTCCTCTTGCAGAGCCCCACCGTATCTGCCAAGGGGGAACAAACTGGATTTCAGGGGATTGACCGCAATCCCAGAGAGCATCGCAAATCGCTCCATCACTTCCAGGATATATTGCACATTTTCCTCTGGGTAGCTTAGGTATAGCAGTATATCATCGGCATACAACGAGATGAGGTATGGTCCCCCCTTTGTGCGGATTCCCACAGTTTCATATTGCTGTCTCAGATATATCGCTAGGGGTTCCAATGCCAGGATGTGCAGCATTGGGGACAAGGGACAGCACTGTCTAGTGCCTATGCTGAGCTGCCATCTACCCGAGATGATCGCCCCTGTCTTGACTCTAGCTAACAGGAGCTATACAACAATTTAGCCCATCGTGAGTACCCCGGCCCTATTCCATATTCTTTCAAGGCGGCTAGCAACCAAGGCAATCTGACCGAGTCAAAGGCCTTCACTGCATCTAGCGAGGCTATAGCCACTTCCTGCGTGTCACCTTCTACTTGTTCTATAACGTGGTGGAGCCTCCTTAAATTGTCAGCTATGCTTCTGTGTGCTATGTATCCGATTTGGTCTGGATGTATGAGCTTGCCTATGACTTGTCGCAATCTGGTTGCCAGTACCGCCGTAAGAATCTTACTATCCTGATTCAACATGGAGAGTGGTCTGTAAGATCCGCAGTCCGTACTAGCATATCTAGCATTGCAGGGAGTATTTCCGCGCTATACATTTTATAGAATTCACTAGGCAGTCCATCCATCCCCGGGGCCTTCCTGGTGGGCAGTGCTGAACCACTGCTTCTAGCTCCTCTAGCATAATCGGGGCATCCAAATTGTCTCTTTCCTCCACACATATTTTGGGTAAGCATATATACTCCAATATTTCTGTGATCTCGCTCCTCTCCCGTTTTCCTGTGTCTTGGTACAGTTGTTGATAGAATTTAAAAAACCCTTCATTCACTCCCTCTAGCTAGCGTTTGACCATCCATCCTCCCCTTTTATCGTTCTAATAGCAGATCTTGCTGTTTCCTTTTTTTACAGCCATGCCAGCAGCCTCCCAGGCTTATCTCCACTTGTGTGTTGTCTCTCCGTATATTTCTTATAATTTAGATGACATAATCTCTCCCAGTGTCCCCCACATTCCTGCTGCAGTTTACTTATGGCTTCAGCGCCCCCCTGGGAGTTGTCACCCTTCTTCATGGCCGTTTCGAGTTTCTCCTCTGTTTTTCTTAAGTCCCGAATTATATCCCCTCGAAGCCCTTTGGATTTCGATATGGCAGACCCCCGCACCACCACCTTAAAAGCCTCCCACAGGGTGCCCGCTGTTTGTACACTACCAGTGTTTTTCTCAAAGTATTCAACAATATCCTCCCTAATATCCTCTCTGAATACCGTATCTTTGAATGCCTCAACTCTGAGCCGCCATTTGGGGATCCTTGGTCTGGGAGGCAGGTATTGCTATGTTACTATCAATGGCGAGTGGTCTGACAGGACCCTCGCTTTGTATTCTGCCTGCACCATTTCCTCTGTAACCTCCAAAGAGACAAACACGTAATCCAGCCGGGTATATAGGTTTTGTGGGGCTGCATAATGCGAGTACTGTCTATCTTGTGGGTGGCGTGACCCCCATATATCCTGAAGGTGTAGTTCCCTTAGCAGAGTCTTCAAGGTTCTAGCAGCAGGGGTGGGTTTACTTTGCCCATCATCCGATCTATCCATCTCTGGGTCAAGCGTGCACTTGAAGTCATCTCCCCATATAACTACCCCTCCTAGGTACGGGATGACGTTACTGTATAGGGTCTTAAAGTATGCCACAGTATCCTGGTTGGGTACGTATGTGTTAATGATGCTCACCTCCTTATTTTCGATCAGCCCCCTTATCGCTACCATCCTTCCATCTGTGCCCTCTGTGGACTGTATTAGATCAAAGGGTACATGTGGCGCAATCTAGGTGGCCACGCCCCTGGCCTATATCGAGTAGGTTGCCCCAATGGTGGATACCTTCCATTTTCCCTGTATCATTTCCTGCTTGTCCCTTGTGAGGTGGGTTTCCTGAAGTAGGGCAATGTCTATTTTCCATCTCTTCACGTACATCATTACTTTATTCCTTTTTAAATAACTGTTGAGTCCCCTGACATTCCAGGTTACTATTTTGAGGTCCCCCATTCTCAGCCGTATCCTGTTCCACCTCTAACCTCCGTTGTCATCCATATCATGCGCAGTAGCACGTGGGTGTATGCTCGTTCCCCTTCAAACTCCACAACAAACTCCCCAACCCCCCATCTCCCTCCCTTCCCTGCCCCAACTGTTGCCCATAAGCTCGTTCCCTAACTGTTGTTATGCTAACAAATCCCCCAACTCCCTTCCCGCCCCAACCCAACCCAGCCCAAACTCAAACTCCCCAACTAGCCCCCACCCTCCCCCTACCTTCCCCGACCCCAACTGATGCCCAGCTCCATCCCTGGATCTAAGGCTACCCTGCATCTAGCCCTTTCTTGGCCTCTGCCCGTACTCTGGACGCAGCAGGGGGATATCCACTAAACTAACTACTGGGGGTAAAGTTGTGTTTCCCTCTTATCTCCTACATTTGTGCTTATGGTATGCCGCGTATGCTTGACACATGTTTGACACTGCTCTTATGTATATTCTAGTCCAAAAAAGTCCCAATGAAGAGTTTGCTAAATGGTCCATAATGTACTTAGCTCACATGCCCAGTATACCCCTTATAGTCTTCACCGCCACATCCGCATCTGTGCCAAAGTTAATGATTAGATGCTGTACTTATCTCTCACTATATATATCCAACAATATAGCTCTGGAAGAGACAAGGATGGGTGACTTCTCTGTGTCGCTCTCCTTCCGGCTTTCCGCTCCCAATGGGCAGTTATTCGCGTCCAGCCATGCAGATACTTCCTCCGGGGAGTCAAAAAAGAGGATTTGTTCTTGTGTAGCACTTTCATCTTCGCCGGATACAATAGCATGTATCTAAAGCCTGCGTCCCGTAATCTCCTCTTCATCGACACATAGTTCAAGCGTTGCCTTTGTACCTAGAGTGTGTAGTCAGGGTATGCGGTGATGGTTGCGAAGGCCCTGCTTATCGTTCCTCCTTTCCGGAAATGTTCCAAAACCTTTTCCCTGTCTTTGTAATTCAGGATTTTGTCGATGCTTGGTCGCGGGGGTGTGGTCTCCTGATCAAGGCTCGATGCGCTCTCTCCACCGCAAACCCCTGACTGAGTGCCCCACCTGTTATTTCTTGCAACAACATACTTTTGACGTAATCCGTCGGGTCCGCACCCTCTTCGCCTTCTGGGAGCCCTATAATGCGTACATAGTTTCTGCGTGCACGCCCTTCCACTTCTTCAGCTCTGTGTTCTAGATTGTGAACCTGTTGTGACAGCGTGTGAATCTCCTTCGTGTTGCTTGCGCAGGAGCTTGTGTTAGCACCCACCTCCTTGTCCAGACTCCCTGTGCATTCTGCCAGCGCCCGGACGTCTTGTCGCAAGAGGTTCACATTCACGCTTACTGCGTCGATCTTAGATTCGAGCAAGGTCTTCAGTTCCGAGATGGCTGTATCTCCAGTATTTGTTGGTCATTCCAGCCAGTGGCTCCGGCTTCCTGTGCAGATAGCAAAGTTGACATAGATTTTCCGAGTAGTATGGCTTTGCATCCTTCCCACAGCACCCAGGGGTCTTCCACGTATGATGTATTGAGATCGTAGCATTCTGTTGTCTTGTTAATTATGGCATCCATGATTTCTGGGATGCCCAGGTAGTAGGGGTTTAAGTGCCAATCGTTTCTTGATTTTGTGTTATGGCCTTGTATTGACATCAACAAAGGCGAGTGATCAGAGTTCCCTCGAGGAAGAAAGCCAATGTTAGCGATTCTATTTATTGTGTCATTGGGGGTGAAGAAGTAATCTAGCCCAGGCATAGATGAGGAGCTTGCCTGGGTGAAATAAGAATCCTTGTTGAGTGTGGTGTAACTCTCTCCAAATGTCGACCAGGCTGCATACGTTTCTGAAATTAGAAAGTTTAGTATGACTAATAGAGCCACCTGTAGACCTGTTGAAGCGGTTGTGCCGATTCAACTTTTGGGGCACCAGTGGTCCAGGGATGAATATTGGTTTCTAAACCATCAATCAGCCCCACACCTCTAGTACACCAGAAGGGATCCGAACAGATTGGAAACAGAAGTCAATTATAAACCTCCTTGTCAAATTTTGGTAACGTTGATGGAACAGCAGGCTTATCTCTGCAGGCTTATCTCTGTTGAAAAACAGCGAAAATACAATTATTACCCAATGATAAAAGGGACTGTCCAGTCAAGGTTGTATACAAATATCTACTTTATTATTATTACAATAGACAGTTCTAGCACACTACAAAATACAACCCGCCCTGTAAAGGAACACAGAGGACAGACAGTTTTACGAAGGAAAGGGGTGCACTCTGGATACTGACAAGAGAACAGTCAGTAAAGCAATCAGTCTTAAATGTTCAAGATTATTTGGTTTCAACACCAAGGGAGCAAGTGATCATAATGTCACTAGCGGCCTTCGGAGAAGGACCAGGGGGACAAAACCACGATAGACTTGGGCTTGAGATGATATTGATGCTCGACAGCATTGAGTCGGTTCCAGGATGCCTTGCAGCTCGGCAAGCGAGGCTGGATGGATGACTGCAGGCTGGTCTACACGGTGGCTCGGGGTCAAGAATCGCTGTCTCTGTGCTGGTTGGCAGATCTGGAATGCTGGTCGAGGCATCTCGGATGGCTTTAGTGACTGCAGCATGACAACAGCCAGTGGTGCAGCCTGTCGTGGTTCGAGAGCTCGACTGCCTCGAAAATGTCCTTAAAAGATGAACACTGGTTGATGATTGTTGTGGCACTCCTCCTAGCTTCTTTGCTGGGTACATGTCGTCCTTTAAGGCGCACGGTCCAAAGCTGAGAAGGGTGTTTGCAAGTCCTTTGGTCAGAGGCTCTCTGGCACTTCCCAACTAGGAAGCTTGCTGGCAGAACCTAGCAGGGCACAATGTGTGCTGGCTGGGTACCAGTTCTGGAGCTGCTAGAGGGTCCCCTGGATTCAGTATCTCCCTCTGTTCCCTGGCCGATGTTTAGGTGAGGGTTCTTGTTTCTCTCATGGAAATCCTGGCCTTCCTTCTCTGGCAGAAGCTGTAAGACAGACTGCACCTTGAGTTCTTCTTGTTACTCCTTGAGAAGTCTTTAGATGATCTTCTAAGAGAGAGGATAAGTCCTCTTTTAAAGCCAAATGGGCCCCAGCAATTGGTGCAGGCTAAGCCTACCTTAATGAACCAGTCCTGGGTCCCCACCAACAATCTTCTGTTATGCGTGAGGTCATAAACAGAGTGCTTTGCAACAGGAAAGGCAAAGGGGTGACAACATGTACTACTAAGTCCCACCCATCTTCTTGTCTGTTGTGCATCAAAGTGTCTCTCAGGTTAATTGAGCTCTTTGTGGCTACTGATAAAAGCGCAGATCTCCCTTGAAGTTTGTGACGAGAACAGACTTTCTGTCTTCATCAAATCACATATTTCTTCCCTCTAAAAGGGGGTCCCCCTGCAGGGGTTGCCTACTGTAAAAAGTTGTCCCAGACATGACATTCACTGCCCTTCATACAGAGGGGTGGGAGCTAGCTTTGAGCTGGCACATTGCACATCAAAGAGGTGTTGGTTTCCTGTCCCCCTTTGTCAGTTCTGTGATCAGGCCTCCCGCAGGCCTGTTTTAAATAACTCATCAGTATGCGCTGCCACCAGCAGAACTGTGACAATAGGCAGGGCGGATCCAGGGAGCCTCTGATATTTAATTAGGCTGGCCATGGCAGGAGGGAGGTGTTGCCTTCCCCCTTCCTGAGATGTTTTCATGTACCTGTGGCTGTCACATTCCAGCTGAACATGATAGGACTGCGCTTGTAGGCTGTGTCCCCCCAGAGTACACGTGACTATGTGTTTGTAGTGTGGCGAGCATAGGAAAATGTGTGCGGATTAGCCCCACACATTTTTCCAGAGGTTGATCTCCCAACATTCAATTTCATTACCAAATTTCAAGAAAAATGCCCAGGCGAGCGTACGCCCCCTGTGCCGATGGTCAAATTCATCCCAGCAGTCCCATATGTGGTTTATAATATAATTGAAATCTACGCCCATTATCCACATGCCTACAGAATGGGTTGCAAGTAGATCTTGAATTTTGTGTAGCAGATCTGTGTGTAGTGGGGCAGAAGCATATCTTTATATAGTGACTGGATGATCTCCAAACATCCATTTAAGATGAGTAGCATTACCCTCGAGATAAATGGGGATGCAGATTCATACTCATACATCAAATAATTAAGAAAACTCAATAGTTTGGCAAAGTCAGTCCGTTTAATGACAAGTTCATAAAAAGGGGAGTACAACGAACATCAGCAATCGCTCGATCTTCTCGCTCTCTTTACATTTAGAAAAAACACAATATTTATAGCAAACATTTGTCATCACTGACGTACAACCTGCACACGTACTAAAGTCATTCTATGTGGCAACTTTAAAAACCTAACATGCAATGTGATTGGTTATAGGAAGGGAAATTAACATAGGTACTATATATGTATATGGTAACAGGGAGAGGGGATTGGATAATTAATGTCAGGTGGGGCAACTAAGCCCAAAAACAAAGGGGTGATGGCTGGAAGGTTTAGACTGAATCTTAACCACTGGCATTGCTCGGGGCAACCCTCCAGACCATCGTTCTTCCCCTGCCAAGCCATTACAGAAGGGGAAAGACCATATGCAAATCAGGCATGGCCCACCCTAAAAGTGGCAGTCCAGCCCGAACTGCTAGATCACATCCCTTCTGCACGAGACCACAAGCATCCCCAAACATGTTTCGCCCTTGTTGGGGCTCATCAGTGAGGAGTAGCTTGGGTCTCTAGGCCCAGCAGGCACGGGACCCACGTCTGGGCATACCCGTCTCACTCGGGGTGACAAAGCAAAAACAAAGGGGTGCTGGCTGGAAGGTTTAGACTGAATCTTAACCACTGGCATTGCTCGGGGCAATCCTCCAGACCATCGTTCTTCGCCTGCCAAGCCATTACAGAAGGGGAAAGGCCATATGCAAATCAGGCATGGCCCACCACAAAAGTGGCAGTCCAGCACAAACTGCTAGGTCACATCCCTTCTGCACGAGACCACAAGCATTCCCAAACATGTTTCGCCCTTGTTGGGGCTCATCAGTGAGGAGTAGCTTGGGTCTCTAGGCCCAGCAGGCACGGGACCCACGTCTGGGCATACCCGTCCCACTCGGGGTGACAAAGCAAAAAGAAAGGGGTGATGGCTGGAAGGTTTAGACTGAATCTTAACCACTGGCATTGCTCGGGGCAACCCTCCAGACCATCGTTCTTCGCCTGCCAAGCCATTACAGAAGGGGAAAGACCATATGCAAATCAGGCATGGCCCACCCCAAAAGTGGCAGTCCAGCCCGAACTGCTAGGTCACATCCCTTCTGCACGAGACCACAAGCATCCCCAAACATGTTTCGCCCTTGTTGGGGCTCATCAGTGAGGAGTAGCTTGGGTCTCTAGGCCCAGCAGTCATGGGACCCACGTCTGGGCATACCCGTCCCACTCGGGGTGACAAAGCAAAAACAAAGGGGTGATGGCTGGAAGGTTTAGACTGAATCTTAACCACTGGCATTGCTCGGGGCAACCCTCCAGACCATCGTTCTTCGCCTGCCAAGCCATTACAGAAGGGGAAAGACCATATGCAAATCAGGCATGGCCCACCCCAAAAGTGGCAGTCCAGCCCGAACTGCTAGGTCACATCCCTTCTGCACGAGACCACAAGCATCCCCAAACATGTTTCGCCCTTGTTGGGGCTCATCAGTGAGGAGTAGCTTGGGTCTCTAGGCCCAGCAGTCATGGGACCCACGTCTGGGCATACCCGTCCCACTCGGGGTGACAAAGCAAAAACAAAGGGGTGATGGCTGGAAGGTTTAGACTGAATCTTAACCACTGGCATTGCTCGGGGCAACCCTCCAGACCATCGTTCTTCGCCTGCCAAGCCATTACAGAAGGGGAAAGACCATATGCAAATCAGGCATGGCCCACCCCAAAAGTGGCAGTCCAGCCCGAACTGCTAGGTCACATCCCTTCTGCACGAGACCACAAGCATCCCCAAACATGTTTCGCCCTTGTTGGGGCTCAACTAAGCCCTCCCTTCAAAATGCCCACTATGAACGTCATTATAAGTACGATGTTCCATTAGCTCTACTCACTATAGGACCCTATATTACATGATCCACTATAATTGGGTTGGCATCCCCACTCATACCTTTCCACCTACGTCTAGCAGCATGCAGAAAGAACATCCAGGTGCAGAGAAGCTTGTCTGCACACCAGCTTCCCACCAATTATGCTACAATCAATCATCACTTCAGTAGTCATGTGTCAATTACTTCTTTGTAGTTTGGCCTTGAGTCTGCTCTGTGCTCTGAGAACTTTTAAGGAGTATGGGCATGGCAAAGATCCATGCGTAGGTGTGAAAGTTTGACCCTTCCAGCCTGCCTTTGTCACGTGACTGGACACCGTGAAATCGGCTTTTCTCTGTATTTTTTTGTATACTTGATTTAATTCTACCAGTTCTCTGACGGCTGAGGCTCATCTTGACCTTTCTGAACAGGATTCTCTGTTCTTTTCTCTCCTTAATTGTATCCAATGTTGGCTTATTCCAGCCACATAAGACCTCGGTTTCTTGGCATGGTCATCCTTAGCTGAGTTTTACTCTGTTTTGATTCTCGATTTTCTTGCTGCGACATACTTGATTTGAGGCCTTTTGTAACCTTTGTTCAGTTCTGCTCATATGCGTAGTGGATTTACATCTATACATAAAGTCCTTCTTGAGGTATAGGCCCTCATTACAAGTCAGGCGTTAAGGGTTTAACGGCGCCGTCGGCGCCGTTAACCCTTAACGCCTGATTCACACTTTAACACCTGCGTTTTGCAGGCGTTAAAGTCCAAGGCGCTAAGCGACCTTGGTGCTAATTACGGCACCGTAATTTACGGTGCCGTAATTAGCGCCTTCCCCATCCCCATTAAGCCCTATGGGGCAAAAATGGGAATGGGGAAGGGCAAATGGTGAATGGGGAATTACCGCCCCACTCACCTTGGAATGGGGCGGTAATTCCACCATCCACCATGGCGGAATCCGGCATGGACCATGGTGCTAAGAGCACCATGGTCCACCGCTGGACTTGTAATGAGGGCCATGTACTTGTAAATGTTGGCGCATGCCGCAATCTATCGACTATTTAGCATAAGCAAGCTTTAGGATTTCTTTGCCTCTTGCAGTTACTTGCATGTGAACACATTTAAACTAACTAAATATCTTCATTATGTATGTGGCATACGTTTCTTCATCTTGAAATCAACTTCTTCACCTTGGGCTCAAGATGTCTCTTATCCATGGTATCTTCTCTATACTCCATCTCTTATCAGTATTCTCAGGTCATTATATCTTCTATATGTGTGTCAGTCCGATTTCTTATGACGTCACCATTCATCTTCTTTCATTATCTTCTTTGCTTCTTTGGGTATTTTATTCAAACAACCGTCATATTGTTTAGAATGTAGGTATGGCTTCTTTAATGGATACTTTTCTCAGAAGTCTAGGCGGAGAGAACAGGGCAAAGCCGCCAGGTGGGAGCCCAGAGGAGCAGGGCAGAAGGCAGCAGAGTACGGCAGAGCCGTCAGGTGGGAGCCCAGAGGAGCAGGGCGGAAGGCAGCGGAGTACGGCAGAACCGTCAGGTGGGAGCCCAGAGGAGCAGGGCGAAAGGCAGCGGAGTACGGCAGAGCCGTCAGGTGGGAGCCCAGAGGAGCAGGGCGGAAAGCAGCGGAGTGCGGCAGAGCCGTCAGGCGGGAGCCCAGAGGAGCAGGATGGAAGGCAGCGGAGTACGGCAGAGCCGTCAGGTGGAAGCCCAAAGGAACTGGGCAAAAGGCTGCAGCAGAATGGAGAAGGAGCTGCAAGCATCAACAGCAACAGGAATCAAAAGGCAAAAAGAGGAATTACAGGAAAGGTGAAAAACTGGTAACAGGAGCACCAGCACGAACTCCCAGAGAAAGCAGTTGACTGACAACTGCTTCTGTTCAGAGTGAGCTTATAAAGGCCCTGCCAGCCAGCAGGCCAGCAGGGTGGACTGATTTCAGACTCTGGCAGCTGTGTTCAATTAAGTCCAGCCATGGCTTCAGTAGCCTGTAGCAGTAGCAGCAGTGGATTCTAATCAAGTGCTCTCCAGCTCTCTACAGCCGAGTCTGCAGTAGCTTGGAACAGGTGAATGCAATCAGGCCCTCTGCAGCTTTTAGTAGCTTGCTACAAACAAATGTATTTAATATGCCTCATCCAGCCCTCTGCCTTTTGGACAGCCTACAGGTCCCAGAATGCATCTGCTGGTTTAATCCAAAATCCGGAATGGAGCATGCAAATAGATTAGTCCAGAACTGCAGCGGTAAAACAAGGAAATAAAGGATTAGGCGCATGTAAAGGTGCAGGGAGGCAGACGAGCAGAATCGTGACAGTATTCCCCCCTCACAGGGCCCCACCTGGTGCCCCAAGAGAAGACATAGTCCATTGTGTCTTTCAAGCAGTAGGAAGAGTAAGGGTTGAAGCACTAAAGTCAAAATCAATGCCCAGGTAAAGGTTTTATATTCCTTCAGTGTAGCACTTCGATCAGAAAATGCAAAGGGTGATTGTTCTTCACAACCCTACCAAACGGCTCGCAAGGTACATCAATACGTAAGGTGGGTGTGCAGGAAAACAGAATTGTAGACTGAAGATCTTTAGAGGATACAGCAATAGAGACTGTCACAGACACAGGAATTGCTGGTTTCAGGTTGTTCTCTGGATGCAGCGGTTGAAATGTTTTACCTTCAGATGGCTGTGGCATGACTGAACTATCTTGGTGACTTTCAGAAAGGGTAAGTTTATTCTTTGTCACAGAGAGTTGATATTCTGATGGCATTACTAATCCAGTAGGTGGACTTTGGCATTGAGCCGTGGACAGCACACTCATGTAATTGGTTACAGGCTCTGAGTGTTCAAGTACTTTGGAAGGAGATACTGCTGATTGCAAGGCTAGTGGAGGCTTGATCAAAATCCTTTCACTGGCAGGGAGTGCAGGTATCTCGTTCCTCTGGTTTAAATATTCAAGCAGCATACCACTAACAATGGTACTGATCATAAGGTCTTGAAACACTAAATCCATTGCTGAATCTTCATTTTCACTGAAGGATATGCTTTTGCATTCAAGGTAATCCTCATTCATTTCTTGTGGTTTCATTTCAGTTATGGGCATTTGGATTACTTCGGGTAATGAGGTGGACACCCGGGATAAGAATAGATGCACAGTCTTGATTTAATTCACAGGTATGAGCAAGCGTTGAAACACAGTCTTTGAAACAGAGGGTTGTTGGACTGGTAATCTTTTCGGATACTGCAGTAATTGTGGGGTTGTAAACACTAGAAAAGTCAATTGTATTGCTATCGGTGTGCAAGGCAGTGCTGGATACTGCTGTTGGAACCAGAGAAGGAGTTTGGGTCGAGGACAGCATTGGAGTAGGACTATGGTTAGGCTTCTGGAAACAACGTTGTACCAGGTCTGCAGAAGTTTCAGAAAAGATAGCAGAGGTAGACTCAGCAGGAGATAGAAGAGGTCTTTCAAAGCAGTCACCCAGTGAGGTACAGGAGGACCGGTCTTCACCAAATAGATTGTAGTTTTGGAAAACCTGGCTGGCATCTCAAACAGAAAGAGAAGAACACTCCAAGTTAACCTGCAACTGGTAAGCATATTCCTGCTTCAATCTTTCTATTTGCTCCAATGTTCTTTCCTTTAGCTTATGCAACTCATTAGGAACCCAAATGTCATCAGTAATTAGAGAGAGAATGTTTCGTTCATGGTGACATGGGTTATCTGAAGATGAAATGTATCCCTCTCTTACGTTTAACCAATACAGGATGCCATAGTCGTCATATAAATCCATGCCTCTTTAGAGCAAATAGCTGTTTCTGGATACTGTCCAAATCAAAGACATCCTCGAGGGACTTAGCTCGTCTTTCTTTAACATAATGTTTATTGGTAGAAGGCTCAGGATCTGCTGTTATTTTAGCGTAAGACTATGAGGTTTCAGAGTAAATCTGTGGAACAGAACCAAGTCTAGAGGCATGAGTGGCATTGTGTTTGTCAGGATAATGCATGGCACCAACAAAAAGCGTCTTAGAATCTTGCTTCATGATGTCAGTCCTAACATACTGAATAGTGACCGGACAATACTTTGCAGGTTCACTGGAACAGTACACAGTAGGAAGACTTTTCACAGAGGTATACGTTGAAGCCTCCCAATTAGCTATTGACTTGGAGGGGCATGCCAAGGACTGAGTCAAATACCTATTTTCTTCCTGTAACTGTTCTACGGTCATCAAGTCGGGATTAGTAGAAAATACCCATCCCGGAGTACTTGGTTTGGCTGAAAAATGTGAAAAAAAATTGGCACGGAGATACCCATTCTGTTCGAGGACGGTAGCTTCATTATGGGTAAAAGTCTCAAGTAACTGGGTGCTGGTAGTTTGCTTGGAGGATGTAGGGGCTCGCCAAGGGTTCTTGTTTTTCTTCAGAGGCATCTTGGATCGAACAAGCATTGGCCCAAGAATCGAAATGTTCTTTTTGGTCAGTCAATCTCTCAGAAGTCTAGGCGAAGAGCACAGGGCAGAGCCGCCAGGTGGGAGCCCAGAGGAGCAGGGCGGAAGGCAGCGGAGTACGGCAGAGCCGTCAGGTGGGAGCCCAGAGGAGCAGGGCGGAAAGCAGTGGAGTACGGCAGAACCGTCAGGTGGAAGCCCAAAGGAACAGGGCAAAAAGATGCAGCAGAATGGAGAGGGAGCTGCAAGCATCAACAGCAACAGCAACAGGAATCAAAAGGCAAAAAAAGGAATTCCAGGAAAGGTCAAAAACTGGTAACAGGAGCACCAGCACAAACTCCCAGAGAAAGCAGTTGACTGACAACTGCTTCTGTTCAGAGTGAGCTTATAAAGGCACTCCCAGCCAGCAGGCCAGCAGGGTGGAGCTGATTGCAGACTCTGGCAGCTGTATTCAATTAAGTCCAGCCATGGCTTCAGTAGCCTGCAGCAGTAGCAGCAGTGGATTCTAATCAAGTGCTCTCCAGCTCTCTGCAGCCGAGTCTGCAGTAGCTTGGAACAGGTGAATGCAATCAGGCCCTCTGCAGCTTTTAGTAGCTTGCTACAAACAAATGTATTTAATATGCCTCATCCAGCCCTCTGCCTTTTGGACAGCCTACATGTCCCAGAATGCATCTGCTGGTTTAATCCAAAATCCAGAATGGAACATGCAATTAGATTAGTCCAGAACTGCAGCGGTAAAACAAGGAAATAAAGGATTAGGCGCATGTAAAGGTGCTGGGAGGCAGGCGAGCAGAATCGTGACAACTTTACTGTCCAGGTTTTCTTAGGTGTCTGTATATTAATAGGTGCTGTCATGTTGATAGGTACTAGGCATAGCCCATATGCTGCTCTTTGCTGATTCAACTGTTCTTCATATGTCACATACTGTTACGTTCACCTGATATCCCCGGGGGTGTCTGGAAGGCTCTGAAATCTGGAACCCTGGATGCGTAGTTGCCCAGTACTGAATAATGAATCTGCAATTACGGAAGGGAGGATTTGTGATAACTGTCTCTAATGGGTGAATCTCCCACCTCCCTCTGACCGATTCCCTTCCCAGTGGGTTCTTTTCTCACCTTAGTTATTTGTAGGGTGATCTTGTGCAGGGGCGCTTGACGTTTGTTGGCGAGCTGCCCGAGTTGCTTCACTGGTGCAGTATGCTTTCCTTGGGCCCAGGCCTGCTGTGACCCTGAATCTGCTGGTAGGCAGGTAGGTTTGTTAATTGTAAGTTTTTGTTCTGTTTATGGTGGGAATTCGTTAATGTCTTTATCTCCTTCTTTTCAGGTGCACAGGTCTTGATGCTGGCGTGCTGGATGGAGAGGCACGTTTTCTAGGTAAGAGAAAGCGCGAAGCGCAGCGCCTTTATTGTCTTTTAAAGCTAACCTGTGTTTTCTTCTTCTTCTCCTCACAGGCTGCTGTGGTGCTGTGGGTGGATGAGAGCGCGATGAAAAACAGGCCCCCGGAATCCGTTAAGGTAAGTACAGCACTGTGCGGTGTTTAATATTGAAAGCGAACATGATTATGTCTCTTTTCCTTTGCACATGTTGCTGTGGTGCTCCGGATGGAAGTGTGGCGTTGCACGATGGAATTCAGGTAAGACTGATGGAATTCGATGTTTTGGAAGCGCGCATTCTAATATTGGTTTTCCCTTTCTCGTTATTGTAGTTCGCAATGTTCAAACAGCAGCTGTGGTAGCGGTTCGCCGGAAGTCCTTAAGCTAGTACTCACAGGTGAGTGATGTTTCTTCTTCTCTCGGTTTCCAAAGATTGCAGCCCAGTTGAGATGCTGAGTGCTGGATGGTGTTTTCTCAGGTAAGACAGAATAACCTTGTTCTTGTTCTTGCAGGATTACAGGAAGATGCTGAAGACCAGGAGCTGGACACGGTGAGCGTCACGCTGCTGGATGCAGAATAACACAAAGCGTGTTCTGCAGTCAGGGTGTGGTTTATATAGCCCAGGTAAAGTAGTACCAGGGAAAGTAGTTCCAGGCCTGCCACACCAAAAACACTAGACCGCATGGCTTGGTTCTTAGAACTAGACTGTGTGGGTGCTTCCATGTTGGATTTAAAGGCCCGTGTACATAAATGGGACCTAGTTTGAACAGCCCTTCCTTCCTACATATGAGCCTGGTGCCAAAGGCGCCAGGACTGGCTCCAGGAGCCCTTTTGAAGTTGTTTTAAGGCACTCAGGGTTCTGGTGGGAGCCTGCTTGTGGCACAACTTGTGCCCCCTCACAGTGGCCATGACAGCACTCCCCCCCATGGCCCATCTCATGGTATTCTTTCTGTCCGGTCCGGATTTGGTGGGGTTAAACAGGTGAAACCTCTTAATCAGTCGTTGTGCGTGAATATGTTCACTTGGTTCCCAAGTTCTGTCTTGAGGCCCGTACCCTTTCCAATCCACTAAATAGTATAGATTAGATCTGGTACGTTTCGAATCCAGGATGTTTTAAACTTCAAATTCAGGCTCTCCATCAACTAGCACAGGTTTTGGTGGTGTTAAGAATCGGGTTCCTGGTTGTTCAGGTTTTACAAGTGACACATTGAACACCGGATGAATTTGCATGCTTGGTGGTAAGGCTAACTTGACGGCCACCGGATTTATCACCGATTCAATGGTATAGGGTCCTAGATATCTTGGACGAAAGGTCCGGGTACCTTTTATGGGCACATGTTTTGATGCCAACCAGACTTCGTATTCAACTTGGTAATCGGGAGCTTTCTTTCGTTGCCGGTCTGAGATTTTATTTTTTTGTCTGTCTTTGGCTTTCAGTAAATGTTCATTTGCCCTTTTAAAGGCTTGGGTTATGCTTGTGTGTAGAGTCTTTACAGCTGGCATTTCCAAGGTCGTGGGGGAGTCTAGTTCAGAGGTACGTGGATGTCTTCCGTATATTGTGTAGAACGGGCTTTGTCCCGTGCTGGTGTGTATGGAGTTATTGTATGTGTATTCAGCTATCCATAACAAGTCTATCCAATTCTCTTCCACTTGATGCAGCATGCAACGTAGATACTGTTCTAATGTCTGGTTTGTTCTTTCTGTTTGTCCATCCATTTGGGGGTGATGGCTAGTGGATAATCGAACATCGATTTGTGCCATGGTACAACATTTCCTCCAGAAATTGGATACAAATTGGCTTCCACAATCAGAGATTAGGACTGAGCGGAAACCATGCAGTTTTATAATCTGTTCAAGAATTGCTTTTGCCAGACCGGTAGCGTTAGGAAGTCCTTTGAATGGAATGAAATGTGCCATTTTAGAGAACAGGTCTACAACCACCAGAATGGTATTAAAACCTTGGGCCTCATTACGAGTCCGGCGGTAACCGTGCCTGAAATTCCGTCAGGTTACCCCCGGACTCGTATTACCATTCCGCCTCTGTGATTCCCGGAATTACCGGGGCATTATGACCTTGGAATTCCGGAGGCAGAATTCGGTAAATCACCATTCCCATTGATTCCTATTGGACTCAATGGGAATGGGGAAGTGGAAACACCGGCACCATCTCGTGATGTTGCCGGTGTTTCCACGTCCGCCTGCAGGTGGGTGGTGTGAAAGACCTGGCGGGAATGACACCTCCACCTGCAGGACTCAAGATCACCCGGTATGGAAACAACGGTGAAGGTGGGTTTACCGCCACTGTTATTTCAATATCGGGTGACTCGTAATGAGGCCCCTTGACAGGGAGGTAAGTCCGTAATGAAATCAAGAGAAAGAGTATGCAAGGGAGCCGGTGGAATATCCAGTGGTTGTAGGAGGCCAGCTGGTTTCTGTTTTTGTGATTTATTCTGTGTACATATCCCACAGGATAGAACAAATCAAGCAATGTCCTTACTCCAGGTTGGCCAGCAATAATTCCATTTAACCTTGGCTAGTCTTAGCAATTCTGGGATGGCCTTCGATCAGGGAATCATGATAACCAGACATGACCAATTCTTGCAGATCTTTAATTGGTAGATATAGTCATTCCCTGAAGTAGGGTAATCCATCCAGAACCGTGTGATGTTCATTTTGGGAATTCCATTTCTGCAAGATCTCGGGGTTCATTAAGGTTCAAATCTTATCTTGAAGTTCAATCAGAGTCAATGTGGTGGTGAGTCCCAGTAGTTTATCACTTGGGATGATGGCAACAGGGTCCAGGGTACTGTTCGTTTTCTCTTCAACACCCATATGAGACAAGGCATCGGCCTTCCCATTCCGAACTCCCGGTCGGTATGTTATTACGTAATCGTATTCTGCGAAGAATAGAGCCCACCACAACTGTCGTGACGATTGGGCTTTTGCTAACTTTAGGTTTTGAAGGTTTTGGTGATCTGTGATTACTGTGATGGTATGTCTGACACCTAATAGATACTGCCGCCAGGCTTTGAAGGCTGATTTTATTGCCAAAAGTTCTGGTGGTGAGAATCTATGTGACCAAAAGGCCACAGGTGTAAATGGCCTGTCTCTATATCTGGATCTCTTTGAGAGAGAAGTGCTCCCATATCTACGCTGGAAGCATTAGTTTCCACTACATAGGGAGATCAGGGCGAGGATGTTCTAAAATTGGCGCGGAGGTGAATCTTTTCTTGAGTTCTTGAAAGGCCTGAACGGCCTCTTCAGTCCATTGGAACTTTTTGTTGTTTTTTTCTCAGTAACGATGTGTTTGGGTGGACTATCCGTGAGAAATCGGGAATAAATCGGCGATAAAAATTTGCAAAGCTGAGCATGCTTTGGGTTCCTTTAAGTGAAGAAGGTGACGGCCAATTAAGGATGGCATCGACTTTGTGTAAATCCATCTTGACTCCCTTTGGCGAGAGAAGAAAACCGAGGAACTCAACTTCGGTGACATGGAAGAAGCATTTCTTGAGTTTAGCGTACAGTTTGTGCTGGCGAAGTTTTGCAAGGACTAAGCGAACATGTTCCACATGATCTCTTTCAGAGGGGGAATACACCAGGATGTCATCAATATAGACCAGGGCACAGACATCGATTAATTCCCATAATACATCATTCATGAAGTATTGGAACGCTGCAGGAGCGTTGCACAGCCTGAAAGGCATTACCTGATATTCGTACAGGCCATACTTTGTGCGAAATGCGGTTTTCCATTCATCCCCTTTCTTTACACGTACAAGGTGGTATGCTCTTCTGAGGTCTAGTTTGGTGTAGATTCAGGCATCCTTGACTTTGTCCAACAGTTCCGGGATAAGGGGCAAATGGTAGCGGTTTTTTACTGTGATTTGATTAAGTGCGCAGTAATAGATGCAAGTCCTCAAATCTCCTTCCTTCTTCGGTACGAAGAATAAGGGAGAGGCTGCCGGTGACTTTGAAGGGCAGATAAATCCATTATCCAGATATTGATCCAGATAGGACTTCAAGTGGAGATTTTCGGTTTCCGTAAGTGCATAAATTCGACCACAAGAAACCTGTGCACCAGGTATCAGGTCGATCTGACAGTCATAGGGCCTATGTGGCGATAATGTGTTAGCCTGTTCCTTCTGAAAAACATCTTGATAATCCTGATATTCTTTTGGTAAGGTGTCCATTGGTTCCACGATCCCCAATGCTATTCCTTGAACAGATTTCAGGTTTGGCTGTGGTATAGATTTCGGGTAGCAAGCGTGGGCACATTCATCAGAAAAGGTCAGTCTCTTTGCACGCCAGTCTATGTGGGGATTGTGAGTTACTAACCATGGCATCCCTAAGATCTACCGGAACTGAGGAGCTTTGATAAGGTCAAACGTGATTGCTTCTTGATGTCCATCCTGACACAGAAGGGTTAATTCTGTTGTGCATTGGGTTACTGGTCCCGAAGCAATTTCTGTACCTTCAACATTAGTTACCTTTTCAGTTGTTTGTTTTGTGCATAAGGGAAGTTCCATTTCTGTTGCCAGATCTCGATCTATGTACCAACTGCTCTGCTGCCTATATATGCCTCTATGGCATGCATCCGTGACGGTCGTTGGTGATTGATCAAGGTTACTGGTAGGGTGAAATGTGAAGTCTGTGACTCATCCTTCTCGCTCAACAAACAGACCCCTAAGCTTACCTGGCCTGGTAGTTTTCCGATTCCTTTCCATCATCTTCTTTCTCTGTAGCACCTACCACCTTCTTTGGAGGTTTCACTGGGCATTCTTTGAGGTAGTGACCCGATTTACCGCAGTATAGGCCTAACTGTAGCTGTCTCCTCTTGCCTCTTTCGCCCTTGGTTAAAGGGGGTCGTACTCCTCCAATCTGCATGGGTTCTGTGGTATTTTCTGATGGACGTTGAACATTATCTTTTGAACGTACGTACATGGCACAATTTTCGAGTCTACTTCGGTCTGTTCTTCGATCCTGTAGTCTGTGGTCCAACTGAACTACCAGGTTGATAAACTCTGCACAGTCTTTAGGTGGGTCTACAACTTGAGCAAGGACATCCTTCAGGTCTCCTCGTAGGCCCCGATGAAACAACGTGGTTCTTTTATCTTTTGGCCACCCCGCTTCTACAACCAGTCTATTGAAGGTGGCAATATAAGTCAGCAAATCTTGATTCCCTTGGCGGAGGCACAGGAGTTCATTATCAAGAGCTTGTCCATGCAAGTGTCGAGCAAATAACTTTTCCATCTCCTGTTGAAAACCCCCGGAATTCTGAGGTAATGGGTCATCCCGGATCACTAAAGGTACTGACCCGTCTGCGGCACTTCCACTCAAATATGATAACACAAAGGCCACCCTCGCCTGGTCGTTTGGGAAAGCCCCAGGCCTACAAAGAAAATGGAGGCAGCAATGGTTCATGAATATTGAGTACCTTCTGGGGTCTCCATTAAACCGTTCTGGTGGTGCTAGGGGTACTTCTCCTGGCAACATTGGGCCTCATTACGACCCAGGTGGTAATCTGCCGTCATTACCGCCATGGCGTAATGAGCGTTTACGCCGTGGGCCGATGGCGTAAAGAGCGCCACATTACGACCCATCGCGCACGAGCATTACGCCATGGCGGTAATGCAATTAACGCCATGGCTGAAAAGGCCCCTACCGGCATCGTAGGGCGAGCAAGGTGCACTTCCGCCACCGTAAGTAGCGGCCACTGTAATTAGCGGCCACCATAATTAGCGGTGGCCGCAATTAGCGGTCACTGTAAAAAGCAGAACTGGAAATAGCGTCATCGCGGCGGAACGGGAAACAGCACGTCGGCCATCTTTAAAAACACAATCCATTGCCATCCTACCGAACAACACCAGATCCAACCCTGACACCTGTCCCAACCAATCACCCACCCATCCAACTACCCAAAAATGCCTAAAGTTGTTAAGAAGGCATGTGACCGCCAGCGCCAGGAAAGATTTAGCCGGGAGGAACTCTGCATGCTTGCGGAGTCCCTGCAAGACAACGCAGCTGTCGTTTTCTCGCCGGAAATGACCAGGCCAGCGATAGCAAAAAAGAAGGCCATCTGGGCCCTGGTGGCCGAGCGCGTCAGCGCGGTGGGGACCGTACCCCGCACCCCACAGCAGTGCAGGAAGCGCTGGGATGACCTTCGCATACGGGTCAGAGCCGTCATCTCTGCGAACCGCAACCTTGCCCTGGGTACCGGTGGAGGTTCGGAATCCCCACTAAAACTCCAACCGTGGGAGGAGATTTGTGCAACCACGATTGGCATGGAAGGCATTGAAGGCGTCGGAGGGATGGAAAGGGGAGTTCCGACATCAGGCGATGAAGGTAGGTGCTTCAAACAAGACATGCCATAGTCACTGCAGTCCATTCATGTGTAGCACAAGGTTGCCCTAGAGTGTAAATGCAACACATTAGCTCCACACTGCCCATAGCCACATGCGAGTACCACCCTGTATACACTGCTGGCACCCACATGCCTGCATCCACATTCCACACAAAAAGGAGACAACCTGCATGGCCCTGCCTGAAATCTGCCTCATCTACTGACCAGAATCATGTCAATCATTGTCATTCCAAAGTCTGCAGACCCATCAATAACGTCCTCCCCTCCTTTGCTCCACCACAGGCACAGATTCACATCCCGAGGACCAGGACACCCCTGCGACGAAGAGAGCCAAGAAGGCCAATAATACCATCCCCGCACCCTCAACCTCAGCTGCAGTGAGGCAGACCCCACAACAAGCAGAATCCACTGCAAGCAAACCGGACGGCCCACCGGCAAGCACCCCTGTAGGCAGCAGGCCAGCAGCAGCAGCTCCACCTGTACCAACATTGCCTGCCACAGAAGGCACCGGGTCTGCGGCCAGCAGCAACATGGGTGAAACAGCTGCAATTGCTGCATGTTCAGACTCTGACATTGAGGAGCACAAAGTCAGAAGCCCCACTGACCTTCTACATTCCCCCTGTTTGTCAAACGCCAGCCCCCATGAGGATCACACACAGGGGCACACAGAGGAAGAAGAGTGGCCTTCTACCCCATGCCCAGTCCTCAGTCCACAGGAGGGGAGCAGCCCCTCCATCACACCACCAGCACTGGGCATGGCCCAGCAGGGGCAGCAGTCCCTCGGGGACATCATAGAACGGCAGCAACAACTGTCCACGATGCTGACTGAGCATGCCGCGGAATGTGTGGGGGCTAGGGCAACCATTGAACAGGCCACGGAGACCCTAAGGGCCGAAGTAGCGCAGAGCACTGCCACCCTGAGGGATGCCATGCAGGCCATGTCTAGGATGTCTAGGGACATCTGTGGTGAACTTGCCGGGTTGCGTTGTGCGCTCACTGAGCTCACCCACACCCTAGAGGACGTGCATGCACGGGGGCAGGCAGGGACATCCTCCGCTGCCAGTCCTGCACAGAGCAGCCCCGTCCGACGTTCCGGACGTAACCTGCGCTCCACAGCCAGGGGTGCCCCGGGCCCGGGGGCCGGGAGAGGGGGCTTGTAACAGCCTGTGGCCACTGTCACAGGCATTTGTTGACACTTACATGGGGTGTGTTGGGGTGTGCAGAGGGGAGGTGGGAGGGGGTGTGTTGGGGTGTGCAGGGGGGAGGTGGGAGGGGGGTGTGTTGGGGTGTGCAGGGGGGAGGGGGGAGG
Organism: Ambystoma mexicanum; assembly: GCF_040938575.1. Taxonomy (NCBI): domain Eukaryota; kingdom Metazoa; phylum Chordata; class Amphibia; order Caudata; family Ambystomatidae; genus Ambystoma; species Ambystoma mexicanum. The sequence goes on from NC_090923.1 coordinate 1,097,150,488, forward strand.
GAGGAGTGGTTGTGTCACGACGTTTTATGATTGAAATAAACTTTTTGCTTTCCCGAAATGAAATGTGTGGACATTTTCATTGCATATGTGTGCTTTATTGGTGTACAGTCCACAGTGTGCATGTCCCAGAGACACACAGTGCCCCAAGTGCAGTCTCCATGTGATACACACCAGCCGTGTGTGCTAGAAGCAGTGGTCGATGATAGTTTGGCGCATTGCACGCCCCTCCTGTGCATCGCCTCCTCCATGGAGTGCCACCCCATCTGCACCCACCTCATCCTCATCGTCAGGTGGTTGCAGTTCTGCGTCAGGGGGCAGGGGCACATTCCGTCTGATGCACATATTGTGTAGCATGACACATGCCATGACGATCTTTGCCACCTTCTCATGGCGGTACAGGAGTGCCCCACCAGACCTGCTGAGGCATCGGAACCGTGCCTTCAATAGGCCGAATGTCTGCTCTATGACCACACAGGTACGTGTATGTGCACGGTTGAAGTCCTCCACAGGCTGGTTCTGCGGGTTCCGGACTGGTGTAAGGAGCCACCTCTTCAGGGGATAGCCTGCATCACCTGTATGTAGGCGAGAATGTATGTGTCAGTCATGTCGTCTGATCAAGAACATGATGTGCCACCATGGCTTGCATCCAACTGTTACTTTGGCTCACTTCTACATGCACTAATTGATTCACGCAATGCAACCAGTATATGCTCATGGCTCCCATGGCCTGTTTTGCATGCCATCACCCAATGTATGCAGAGGGGTTGAGTGCATTGTGAGTGCCCATCCACTGTGTCCGTTCATGCCGTTTGGTTAGTTGGCCTGGCACATGTCCTGTGATGGCAAGGCGCACATCATTGCAACATTGCTGTGGGCCTCATCATGACCCCAGTGAGCAATGCTGATGTAGACAGGGACATTTTGGGGGCCCTGCTGTCTGTGTAATGATGTGTTGATGTTTCTGTCCGTCATGTGCCTCCTTCGTGGGCAGTTATGGGGGACAGGCCTATCGGTTGATGGTGTTTGGTGACGTGCATGTAGGTGCTTTTCATTGTTGACAATGTGGTCTGATTTGGTAGAATGCACTTGCAGATGGTTGTGTCATGGTTGGGACACAACCTCATTCACATGGTAGGGCTGCATACATTGGCTATTGGCTTTACTGGTGTTGGGTGGAGTATGGGTTGCTTCAGGGTATCCTCTGTCTCTGTTCTCTCTGCTACTCACAGCCAGGTGGAGTATGCATCACCCCCCCCTTTCAGCCAGGTGGAGTATGCATCATTCCCCCCCCTTTCAGCCAGCTGGAGTATGCATCATTCCTCCCCCCCTTTCAGCCAGGTGGAGTATGCATCATCCCCCCCCCCTTTCAGCCAGGTGGAGTATGCATCATCCCCCCCCCCTTTCAGCCAGGTGGAGTATGCATCATCCCCCCCCCTTTCAGCCAGGTGGAGTATGCATCATTCCCCCCCCCCCTTTCAGCCAGGTGGAGTATGCATCATTTCCCCCCCCCCTTTCAGCCAGGTGGAGTATGCATCATTCTCGCCCCCTTTCAGCCAGGTGGAGTATGCATCATTCCCCCCCCCTTTCAGCCAGGTGGGGTATGCATCATTCCCCCCCCTTTCAGCCAGGTGGAGTATGCATCATTCCCCCCCCCTTTCAGCCAGGTGGAGTATGCATCTTTACGTCATTCACCTGCCCACTTCCATGACATTGGACTCACTGAGTAGCCAGGATCTTGGGCCTGCATGTCGCTCCATGTAGCGTGGTATTGTGACCTCAGGACCATAGAATCATGGGTTGATCCGGGGAATCGGGCACAACAATGTGTGATGATCTTGTTGGAGTCACAGACCATTTGCACGTTGATTGAGTGGAACTGTTTCCGGTTGCGGTACGGTACCTCCATGGCATGTGGAACCACCAATTCCACATGGGTGCAGTCGATGGCACCAATGCAACTGGGTATGCCGGCTAGTGCATGGAAACCCACTTTGGTGTTTGCAATCTCCTGGGCAGTCCGTGGTAATGAGATGTGGTCGTCTGTGTGCTTGAGGAGGGCATCGAGCACTTGGATGAGTGTTCGTGAGAATAATGGTTGTGAAAGGCCATGCAATTGCCCCACTGTGTGCTGGTAGGTGCCTGTGGCCAGGAAGTGGAGTACAGACACTACCTTCAGTAGGGGTGGGATGGCGGTTGGAGTTTCTATCATGCTGACGATGTCGTTGTGTGTCATGTCTACGATGGCGGTGATGGTGTCCCGGTCCAAACGGTACAGGGTGTGGATCTGCTCAGCAGTGAGGTTGAATGGATTGGCTCTGATGCGTGGGATTGGGGGCTGCCTGCGTGGTGGCACTGGCTGTGCTGGTGGGGCTTGCTGGGCCTGCCTTGCCCTCCTTCTCCTCCTGCGTCTCCTCTGTGCTGCCTGTTGTTGTTGTTGCTGTTGTAGCACTTGCATTGCAATAAGGTCCTCCAGCCCCGACATTGCTAGTCGTATTGGTATCATTGTGGAGTGTGACTGGGTGTGGGAAGGGGTGGGGTGTGCTCTTTTTGTACTTCCTGAGTCTGTATTGCCTTCACCTGTGCTGTTTCTGTGCACCTGTGGCAGCTGCATTCACTTTACATGGCCCTTTATGGTTGGTTCGCGATGGCGTAATTAGCACCATGGCGGTAAGGTACTTAACGGGCTGGGTGATTGCGTTAGGTGCATGTCCGCTTGGGTCGGCATTCTCGTACCTTTCCGCCATGGCGCTAAGTACGGTGTGGGAGGTCGCGTGCGCGCGCCCTTGGCGCAGTTAGTGGCAGCGTTAACTACGATGCTGCTAATGGCATCGTAGTTAACGGTCACGGGCCATGATCGGACCTGGCGGAAAACGATGGCGGTAACCATTTACCGCCATCGTTTTTCACTTAGCGCCAGGGTCGTAATGAGGCCCATTATCTGTACTGAATTGACTGATGATGGTGTAGCGACGGATGGGGCGAATCCGGGCAATGGAGCCTGCCCCGCCTGTGTTTGTAGTAGCTGTTTTCTTAGTTCATCAGTACAGTCTTTTGTGACTATTAACTCTCACCCTAAGGCATTGGTTTCCTGCCGGGCTGCGTGTACCTCGGCGTGTAATTGTCCCAAAAGCTGGGCTAACTGATCAGTTTCAGATGTCTCCATGACGCCCAGGTGGATAAGGTTTAATGGCTTTGTGTTCTGTTATGCTCACCTGATATCTCCGGGGGAGTCTGGTAGGCTCCGAGATCTGAAACCATGGATGCGTAGTTGCCCAGTGCTGAATAATGAATCTGCAGTAACAGAAGAGAGGATTTGTGATAACTGTCTCTAATCGGTGAATCTCCCACCTCCCTCTGACCGATTCCCTTCCCACTCGGTTTGTTTCTCACCTTAGTTATTTGTAGGGTGAGCTATCCGTCCAGCGTTTCTTGTGCAGGGGCGCTTGACGTTTGTTGGCGAGCTGCCTGAGCTGCTTCACTGGTGCAGTATGCCTTCTTTGGGCCCAGGCCTGCTGTGACTCTGAATCTGTTGGTAGGTTTGTTCATTGTTAAGTCTTTGTTCTGTTTATGGTGGGAATTCGTTAATGTCTTTATCTCCTTCTTTTCAGGTGCAAAGGTCTTGATGCTGGCATGCCGGATGGAGAGGCACTTTTTCTAGGTAAGAGCAAGCGCGAAGCGCAGCGCCTTTATTGTCTTTCAAAGCTAACCTGCGTTTTCTTCTTCTCCTCACAGGTCGCTGTGGCGCTGCGAGTGGATGATAGCACGATGAAAAACAGGCCTCCAGAATCTGTTAAGGTAAGTACAGCGCTGTGCGGTTGTTTAATATTGAAAGCGAACCTGAATATGTCCCTTTTCCTTTGCAGATGTTGCTGTGATGCGCCGGATGGAAGCGTGGCGTAGCGCGATGGAATTCAGGTAAGACTGATGGAATTCGATGTCTTGGAAGCACGCGTTCTAATATTGTTTTTCCCTTTCTCGTTATTGCAGGTTGCAGTGTTTGAACAGCAGCTGTGGTAGCGGTTCGCTGGGAGTCCTTAAGCTAGTACTCACAGGTGAGTGATGTTTCTTCTCTCTCGGTTTGCACAGACTGCAGTCCAGTTGAGATGCTGACTGCTGGATGGTGTTTTCTCAGGTAAGACAGAATAACCTTGTTCTTTTTCTTGCAGGATTACAGGAAGATGCTGAAGACCAGGAGCTGGACATGGTGAGTGTCACTCTGCTGGATGCAGAATAACATGAAGCGTGTTCTGAAGTCAGGGTGTGGTTTATATAGCCCAGAGTAGTACCAGGGAAAGTAGTTCCAGGCCTGCCACACCCAAAACACTAGACCGCATTTTATTTATGTATTCGTAACACGCCGAAAGCTTGCAAGCATCAGGGCGCGACAGAGACACGGAGACGGGAAGTTCACAGGACAGTACGAGGAGAAAATAAAGAGAGGAAGAAAGTAGGTTCTACATGAGAACCAGCGTAGAGGAAATGTTAATTATTTGAAGAGTGTGGTCTTTAACTGTTTCCTGAATGATTGAGTATTGTTTTCAAGTCTGAGATTGCAGGCATGGCTTGGTACTTATAACTAGACTGTGTGGGTGCTTCCATGTTGGATTTAAAGGCCCATGTACATAAATGGGACCTAGTTTGAACAGCCCTTCCTTCCTACATATGCGCCTGGTGCTAAAGGCACCAGGACTGGCTCCAGGAGCCCTTTTGCAGTGGTTTTAAGGCCCTCTGGTGGGAGCCTGCTTGTGGCACAACTTGTGCCTCCTCACAGTGGTCATGACACATACTTTGGTGTGAACTCAGTAGGCAATGGGAGGGGGGCAACTGGAGTGGGGACGATACTCGACATTTCCTCTTCAATATATATTTGTGAAAATGTGTTTGTATGTTGACGGTTGGCTCCAGCCCCATAAAAATTTGTGGGCTGAAATGTTGGCCTAAGGTCAGTTTACCAGTCTGGGGTGTACTGACAATAGTGAAATTTGACCAATCCCACCCATTTGTCCCGCACAGGCAGGTTCTGGTCCTGTGCTATCAGTATAGGCAGTTTCTGGAGATGGGAGATTTTGCCATTGTTGGCTCCAGCCCCACCGTAGTTGGTGGGCTGAAATACCGGCCCGAGGTCAGCATACCAGTCTGGGGTATACTGGCAATGGTGAAATCTGGCCAACCCCACCAATTTGCCTTGCAAAGGGCGGGGTCCGGCCCTGTGCTATCAGTATAGGCGATTTCTTGAGATTGCCGATTTTGCGACTTGTCCAAAAATAGGAGGTTACGACACAATGAAACATGCACACGGCTATAGCAGACCCCCACATGCATGTCAGCGACAGACCCGAGCAATGCCAGGTGGTACCGCTGGTACGTTTATAAAACCTACAGACTCTCCCTCTAACTCCCCAGTGTGACAAATCCCTTGATGTCATCACTTCTCCCCTGTGGGGGGACCCTTCCCATCGGGCCAGGCAAGTGAGGCCACTACCCTATAGACCCCCTGGTGGTGTTACTCAGCGGGAGGATCCCATGGGAGGAGAACCCATCTGAGGGAGAAGAGAAGACTATCAACGGAGAATGCTGTATGTTAACCACCACGCCACCATGCATTGTTCCCCTAACAAAACAGATAGGGCCCAAGCAGGCCAACCTTCGTTGTCTTCTCTTTCTTTAGTTAGACACTTCATGCATAGTAACCCTGCCGATCAGATAGACAGTACTGTGATGAAGAACAGTGATGAAAGTGCGAGAGTTGATGGTTCCAGAAGTACTGACACGAAGAAGAACATGGCAATGAGGAGCCTTACACAGAATTATGACAAACATACTAGCTATCCAATATTCGAAAGATGGCTTACCAGAAAGGCCTAGGGATGGCCAGGGGAAGAAGGATATTCCCCCATCACTTACAATCTGCCTAAAACCATCCAGAAGAAGGAGCCACCCATCTTGAGTGAAGGCAAAACCTGTTGTATATTTTGTCTAGTATAAGGGACTGAAATATTTTTGGGACATAGGACAGTGGAGTATTTACTTTAGACAGACGTTCTGACATCATCCATAATTTGAGTCCTTATTTTCTATTAAATAAAAGGCTATGCCAACCAGCATGCCACCTTTGTGTCCAAAGTCTACTTCTTCACCCTTACATATGGTGTCAGAAGGCGGATTCAGCCCCATTGTTAAAAATCGGGGGAACTTTAAGTTCCCTAGACTCAGTGGCCAAGCCTCTATCCCATCCATCGCCACACACGAGTCTATAGGATTTAACATCTCCAGTAGCCGGTATATAAAGATACTCACCTGATACTTACTCTGCCTCCTGAAACATATATCAGGTTAGTTTCAAAATCAGGTTTGGCCTGGAGACATGGACTAGATATAATGGCTAGAGTGGTAGATCCTGATGATAGAGAGGAGGTGAAGGTATTAATTCATAATAATGGCCAACACCCATAGCATATCAAGGCAGGTGACTATATTGCCTAAGGGGTCCTGGAAAGTGCACTCTTTGCAAAACTCCTCGAGGTGGCGGAAGAATACCAGATTGAAAGGGGAAAGAATGGGTTTGGCGAGGCTGACAAAGACCCTGAACCTCCCAATCCAACCACTGTAGAATATACTGAGATCATAACGGATCTAGCATTTGCACAGAGGAGGGATCCCATCTTGTCTGAAGCATTCCTGAAAGTGATCCCTGAGGTAGAAGGTAGAGGAAAAGAAGGCCCATTCTTTTTCATCAAGCAAGAAATACTGTATAGAGGGGATGACAACTTGGAAGGAGTTCCTCAGTCCCAAATTGCCAAGATACAAAGTCAGGCGGTGAATCGGTTCTACTGGCCAGGAGTGTATGCTGATGTGAACATTTTTATTGCGTCCTTTTCCATCAGTCAGAAAACTACCATACATAGTCCTTCCCCACAACCTTTACAATCCTTACCTATAATAAACATACCTTTCTCTAGGAAAGGTATGGATATTATATGACCACTTGAACCATCTAGACTGGGGAACAAATATATTCATATTATCTTTGATTATTCCACTCGGTACACTGAGGCTTTACCTATGCGCAACAACAAATCCCAACAGATATTAAATCACCTTATCCCCTTCCTCTCCCTTGTAGGCTTCCCTAAGTAAGTTCTGACAGATCAAGACTCTACTATTATAAGAGGTAAAACAAATTCTTCAAATACGAACCCTACAGACATCCGTATATCATCCGCAAATAGATGGCTTAGTAGAACACTTTAATAAGACTTTTAAAAGCGTCCTAAGAAAACTTGTGGAGGCAGTGTTACGCTCAACTGGTCTCTGCAGAGGTGTTGGGGCACGGTTGCAGCCCTCCCTGAACTTCAATCACCCCCTTCAGGCCTCTCCCTCAGTAGAAAAGTTGTGAGCGGTGGTATGTGGTGATACTTCTCCTGTGTGGAGATAAGAGTGTGTGAGTGCGCCAATCTGTGATTGTTGTACCTCTCGAACCCTTCACTCCAAAGTACGATTTCTTTGAGCATACACTGGCCCATAAAGCTTACCTGTGAATTATGGAAGATAAGCTCTCCATCCTGCTACTTCTGGCAGGGGCATGTCGAATGGGATCTAGTTCCTTCACTGATCCCTGATAAGGATTAGTCCAGTCCAGCTGCAACTATGCTTCTCCTTACGATTGGTAAGTCTTTCTTGAGCTCTTGTGATGCTGTTCATTTTGTTTAATGTTATATGTTGCTCCTATTTATGCCCGCAATAATGTCTATCTTCTGTTTTCTTCCCTTAGATGGGAATGCAGCCTCAATGCAGCAGTGAGACGCGAGACGCGGCCGGATGGAAGATGGATGCTACCACAATGTTCGACAGCAGGTATGTGATGGTTTAAGGAAAGCGCGAAGTATGGTGAAGCGCAGCCTTAAACTGACTGTTTTTTCGATGTCTAACCTTGTCTTCTGTTTTACCTTGCAGGCGCTGCTGTCAACGATGGAGCGTGTCGTGCTGCGGTGCCAAGATGAAGATTTCGGCCTTCCAGAAAGTGTAAAGATGAATGCTTGGTTTGCCGAAGAGATGTACAGGTAAGAACAGCTTCCCCCAGTTGGTAGGTATGCTGGCAGGAAGCAGGATGTCCAGGAAGCAGGATCTTCAAAGGTAAGTCTGACCTCAGGCGACGGTTAGCGTTACGCTGCTTGCAAGTGCAGAATAACGCGAAGTGTCTGTCTTGAGGATCGGGGCAGCTTATATAGCTGAGATTGTGGGCACGCCCATTAGGACCGGTTTACCAGCCACACCCTGCCACTCCTAGAGAGTGAGCATGTGCGAAGGCAATCCATTAGCAGCCACCCCCAAGAATACACTTGGGGCTGCTTAATGGATGGAATGTTCAAGGTTAATGCATCCTGCTTAATGGATGGAATGTTCAAGGTTAATGCATCTGAAGTGCTATGTCCATAATAAAAGCTTTTTGGTGTTAAATGGATGTTTTTGTTTACTTTTGTTCATGAGCCTGGTGCCAAAGGCGCCAGGACAGTGTCCACCCAGGCATCCTGTACATGCGACCCCTGTATGCCTGTGCCCCTGACTTCATGACCATGACAGGCAGACAGTAAAAACTGGGACATGATGATACCATGAGCCATATTTGCAATCCGTAAAGTCCCACAGGCCTCCCTAGGATCCTCCCAATTTGAACTCCCGTACGGAAGAGACCTGAGGGATGTATTTGACATGTTAAGAGAAACATGGGAGGAGAGAGAGGAGACTATTGTACCATTGTCCCAAACAGTACAAATGATCAAGGAACATATGACTATAGCAAGGGTGATTGTCCATTCCCATTTATCCAAAATGCAGCGACAACAAAAGACTCAATATAACAAAAAAGCAGTGGCCTGTACTTTTTTGTCTGACAGAAGGTCCTTGTGTTGCTTTTCACTTCAGATAATACAATTCTGTCTCTGTGGCATGTGCCATATGAAATGGTAGAAAAACGGGACCATGTAACTACCATAGTGCCCAACCTGACTGTAGAAATAAGACCAAGATCTATCACATGAATTTGTTGAGGAAGAGGACAAAGGCCCCATAGAACAAACCTTGGTTGTAATGGCTAGTCTTCTATCCGAAGAACCGGAGAATTATGGACTCACTCCATCAGACCTCCCCCTTTTCAACAAAAAGACATACAAGACTGTATACATTTTTTCCCTGATGTCTTTAATGAAGAACCAGGAAGTGTGTCAAAAGTCTTCAATTACATCCACACTGCTCCCGGAAAGGTCATTAACTTAAAACCCTACAGGATTCTGGAAATCCAGAAAGAAATAGTCATTCATGAGGTGGAAAGGATGCTGTCTTCAGACATTATAAAAACCTCTCAGAGTCCCTGGTCATCACCAATAGTCCTGGTGGCTAAACCAGATCAATCGTTGAGATTCTGCATTGACTTTAGAAAACTCAATGCAATATCTCAGTTCAACAACTATCCCATACCAGGATAGATGAGTTGATAGATTGATTGGTAAATGCAGCATATCTTTCCAGGAATGATCTCACCAAGGGCTATTGGCAGGTGCCGATTAATGCAGCAGACCGAGAGAAGGCAGCCTTTTTCATCCTTAGAGGTCTATTTCATTTCATTTCATTTTGGCAACTTTCCAGAGGCTCATGGACCAAAACCTTCATCCCTTCTCTGAGTTTTGTGGCACCTACTTAGGCGATATTGTTATCCATAGTAAAACGTGGGGAGAACATATCGTCAACCTACATAGGATAATTCAGGCGTTGAGACAAGCAGGTCTCACGGCGAAACCCAAAAAGTGCCAACTCACGCAGTCTGCAGTAGGGTTCTTTGTAGAGAATGGCTTAGTCCAAACGCAAACCAAAAAAGTCTGGGCTATTCAGGAAACCCCAATACTAAAAACAAAGTGGAATTTGAGAGCCTTACTGGGGTTGGTGGGGTTCTACAGTTTATCCCCAACTATTCCACCATCACTCACTGCCCTCTAACTGATAAACTAAAGAACACCAAACCCCAGAAACTAAAATGGCAAAAGGAAGATCAGGCCTGCTTTAACACCCTAAAGGTGATCTTATGTAGTGAATCTGAGCTAAAAGTCCCTAACTTCGAGAATGAATATCTTTTACAAATGGATGCATTAAAGGTTGGACTCAGAGCAGTATTAGCACAGGAATATGAAGCTATTGAGTATCCTGTTGTTTATATTTCCCGAAAACTATTCCCTCGGGAACGCAATTATGCTGCCATTGAGTTAGAGGCCTTAGCAATCAAGTGGGTCTTGGGGTACCTCAAATATTACCTTACAGGAAGACAATTCAGATTGATCACTGATCATGCACCTCTTACTTGGTTAGGCATCCGTAAAGACACAAACCCCCTGTGTGATGCTCAGTGGAGTAACTTTGCTGAAAAGGTTGGGGGGACATGACATCTGAAGAAAAGGTGCCCCAGCCAAATGAATGGGGACAAAGTGGTGTGCCATGAAAGTTGGGGTGGACAAACACCCACCTCCCCCCTTAAAATTACACCCATGGTGGTGCTCTGGTTTCTGGATCTTCAACCCTTCTACTTCTCTGTTGAACACAGAAAAGGAAAAGATAAAGGAAATGTTGACTTCCTTTCCTGATTTCCCTTAGAAGATGAAGAATCCAGCGACATTAGGGGAGGGTGTGTGACGAATCCCTTGATGTTGCCACTTCTCCCCTGAAGGAGGACCCTTCCCATGTGGTCAGTGAGGTGAGGCCACTACCCCATAGTACCCCAGGGGGTGGTACTCAGCGAGAGGATCCCATGGGAGGGGGCGCTGTCTGCAGTAAAAGGGAACATTATCAAGGAAGAATGTGGTATGTTAACCACCATGCCGCCATACATTGTTCACCCAACAACACAGATAGGGCCCAAGCAGCCCCACCTTGTTTGTTTTGCCTTTCTTCTGTTAGTTACTACATGCATAGAAACCCTGTCTATTAGATAGACAGTCCTGTGATGACGAAGAGTGAGGAAAGAGTGAGAGTAGATGGCTCTAGAAGTACTGACATGAAGAAAATTAGGGAGCCCTAGGCGGAACCAAGACAAACATACTAGCTATCTGCGATTTGAAAGACGCTTAACATAAAAACTGATGAAGGACTCTCCTCAGAGTCAGTCCTGCCCTAGAGGAGCATTGAGCTGGGGAACGAAGCCGCACAGGGAGGATGTGCTGTAGCCACCAGAAGGAAATCGGCGTCCCAGAAGGCTGAATGGAGCGAGGGCTCACCTGAAGGCTGGGAAACCTGACGTCCAGTTACAGGAAGCAAGCCATCTCAGTGGTCCAGTCGAGATCCAAGGTACGGAGAGAAACCAGAGTGGCAGAGCATACCGCGAGAGCACAGGGGAAGTCAGAGAAGCTTGCCGATGTTGCCGAGGACCGGGACCCTTACGGAACATGTCAGAAGGTACGTAGAGGGGGACTGGGAAACCCTAGGGGCTGTGTCGAGCACTAAGTGCAAAACCATCTTCCTGGTCACAGTGGGACTAAACAGAGAAACAGAACATACTTTGTGAGAGCGCTCCCCATAGAAACCAGGAGAGAGATCAGTGTTAGGGATTTGAATATGGAGAGGTTTGGAGAGGTATACATACAAGATAATGCCTGTCAGGACAGTGACCCGGGCCTGAGAAAGAGACATTTGAGACCTGGGGAAGGGGTCAGGGACCCACATAACTTGAAGAGAAGACCAAGGGAAGTAAGAGATATCATTTGACAAAGGTCAGAAAAAGACCAACAGAAAAGAGAAACATTCTTTAGTCAAAGTGAAGAGAAGACCAGGGGAAGAGAGAAATATCCTTTGGCAAAGTCAAGAGAAGACCAGAGGAGGGAGACATATCCTCCGGTAAAAATCCAGATATCATTGTGACTGTTAAAAGAGAGCCTGCAAGAGGCTTGTGGAAGGGACACATCTTCCCCATCTGTGTGAAATTATATACAAAGGCCCACTGACGGCCAGGGGAAGGAGGATATTTCCCCATCATTTACGAACTGCCTAAAGAACTGTTTAGAAAGGCCTACTGGCGGCCAGGGGAAGAAGGCTATTCCCCCATCTGTTACGAACTCCCTAAGACCATCCAGCAGGAAGGAGCCACCCTATTCTATAGTTTTTCTTTTGAAGTGTAAGGGACGGAAATAGGGTTGGGACATAGGACAGTGGACTATTTACTTTTGACTGATGTTCTGGCATCATCCTTATTTTTATTTGAGGCAGGGACACCCTTCTATTTTATAGGGACAGGTAGGGTTCTTATTTTCTGTTAAATAAAAGTCTATGCCAACAAGCATGCCACCTTTGTGTCTCAAGTCTATTTCTGCACCCTTAAACCAGTGAGCAACAATAGCAACCAGTGATATCTCAGATCATTCTTTTAAGTTTCCAGGGGATAGATTTCTTAATTGCATCCTCACTCTTTTGTTTCCAAGGTGAATCCAGTATGGAAAAGAACAGAGAGATTAGTTTGAATGAAAGATTTACAGTCTGCACTCATCAGGTGGGCTTTTTGAGAAGGAGAGCACATTCTGGCTTGTGCCTATTGAGAAAACGTAGGACAACTCTGCTTAATTTCACACCGGCTGTTTACATTCCATATTAGACAAGAAACCCCACTATCCCCTAGTTTAGTCATGATCTATTCTGAAGGAGATGGATATATTGCTGACACAAAATGCGGAACCAGAAGTACCAATGGAACATGCCTGAATTGTCTGTTGCTGTATGATTTATTATAACATGAAGGATGAACATCCCAACTCCCCCATCCCATATCCCCTAACAACTTGGAGAATTTGTCACCTGAACATTCTAACAGACCAATATACTCAATGCACACAATGGAGCACTGATGAATCATAGTTTCAGCATAGCCACCATATTGAAACATTTCTGAAAAGAAGGGGGGAAAAAGATGGGCGATAGCAGGAGGGTGCTAGCAGGAGGGGAAAGTGATTTCATTGACCCGTCCTGGGAGTTGTGTCCAAGAAGGAATCAAACCCAATCTCAATGGATGCAGCATGGAGCTGTGGTTTCCTTTTCAGGGAACCTGGAGAGAATAGCAACTCTGACCATATCGCATTTTTAACACTGCCAGCGTGCAGCATGTCCCAAATCACCTTTCCCTGGACTCGAACTGGTATCTGGATAGCCTCCTCTAGCCTGTCTCTAAATGTCCCTGCTCTTGCCAGCCGTTAGTGTCTAATGGGAGGGATTGTGCCTTCAGAGGCCTGGTTATCAGTCACGCTCATGTTCTCCTGCTCATTTATCCACTTCATACTACTCTCCTTCAGTCTCCTCCAACCACCCTGTTTCTCCCACCTACTCTTCTCTTCCTCCAATGCCTCACACGCCCTCTATCTCTACATCTACCCTTTGGTGTCGCTGATTCCTCTTTTCTCCAACCCTCTATTATTCCCCTCCTCCTCCCACACTACTACTACTCCCACTTTACAACTCGTCCTCCCACGCTACTACTTGTCCTCCTCCCACACTACTACTCCTGCTCCTCCTTCCGCGCTATTTCTCCTCCCACGCCACTTCTCAGTCATCCTCCTTTGAGCCTGCACTAGCCTTCTCACACTCACACCTTACACTATCCTCTCTACACACTTGTCGCACACACACAAAGCATTACCAAAGATACTCAAAACCAATACCTCACCTTTTCCAAAATATGCCTCCACAATCCGTCTCTCCATCCATCCTTCTGCTGGCCTGTTGGCCCTCCACCTCCACTGACCTCACCCAACTAACCCAAACCTTCTGCTTGCCCCTCTTGTAGCCCACCCTCCCTAGTGATTGAAAGTCGTTCCCTGATCAATCTGAGCCATCTATCCCCACGGAGGAGGGTTGAGCGGTAGCAAATCACACAAAAGGATTTAAGCCAAGCCCCCCTTTTCAATGCAGCATTGTTGCACAACAAATGCAATGGAGGCCCAGTACAGGAAATGCAATGCAGCTAGAACTGCAGCTGCATCAGCAGAAGCCTGCTTCTGGACCAGTCAAGCATCCTTAATGTCCTGAGTACAGGCTGCTGTAGATGCAGCTACAACTTCAGCTGCATTAGCAGCCATTTGCTCCTGGGCCAGCAGGGCCTCTTCTGTGGCCTGAGAACAGGCTGCTGCAGAGACAGCTACAACTGCAACTGCATCAGTAGCAGCCTACTCCCTACCAGCTGGGCATCTTCCCTGGCATCTTTCCTAGCTGCCATACCTCCCCGGCCTCCCTCCATTTGTTGGCTACCTCCAACCCTTTGCACACTTCAAGGACAGATTCCCATCAGATGTAATTGGCCCAGATGAGGAACAGGCGTCCACCAGTTCCCTCCCCTTCCCTTCACCTGTGCCTGAGACTGGTGATACTGGTGTAGGAGTAGGGAAGGGGGCGGTAAATGGCTGTTCTTGGCTAGTATCTGATCCCACTGGCATTGAAGGAGGATCTGCTAGCCTTGTACATGGCTCAGGTATCAACGGCTTCATAGGAGACCACCACCACCAGAATGTCCCCAGCCCTCAGTAGGTGTGGTTCATGTTGAGCCACTGTGACTTTCTCAGATAACATTGGACACTCAGGTTGCTGTCCCAGTCACTGCGGCTGCGCTGCTCCAGCCTCTTGCTTGAGGTGGGCTAGGGCCCAATATGGCTGGTAGATGGTGGAATTGTGTCCTGTGAGGCTTCAGATTGTTCAACCAAGTACAGCTCCAGTTCATCTGTCCCCACCACATGTCCACCATCATAAGTATCATCCTCACCACCACCACCACCTTCCACAGGAGTGTCCTGTGGTCCCCTGTGGGAGAAAGCACACATGAATTGGTGCAGAGTACTGTGGCTACATTCTACATGGAATACCTCAATTCAAATGTGATATGCTCTACATTTGGTAATTGTGACAAGGCGAGTACACTGGACCTTTCAAGATGGGATTGAAACCCCTCTCAGCTGGGTGTGGGAGGCCTACCAGGGAGCTATCCATAGCAAGTCCTTCTCCTGAAGAGCGTGGTGGCAGTTGAGAGGGTCCCAGTTCTTATCACCCCTGTTGTGCCAGCATGCTGTTATACAGCACTCCTTTGTCTCACGCCATGCCTCCAATAGAAGGTGTCTGTCAGTCTCTTCTTTTTCTTGTTGAGAGAGACAAAAGCAACAGCACCAAAGGGAAAACAGCCTTGCATGGCCCCCACGCTGTCCTCAACCTATCATCAGAGGCCTAGACCCAAATACGTGAATGCAACCCACCAATATCCAGTGATGGCAGCCCATCAGGGAGACATCGAGCCGAAGGACCCCAATACTGCAATTGCTTGAGCAGCAGCACAATGCTCTTCAGCACCGGCAATGCAGTGCAGCCAGCGGTTCCTTCCCTAGACCACGAAGGACTTGCATGATGCCATGACAGGCCAGCACAGAGAAAAGGGTCTGCATCATGCTGCCATTTAACAGTTTTGCTGATCTTGTCACACCCCGGTAGGAGAAACAGCGTTAGATTGGACAGGGAAAATCAACTGATGGCAGGAGAAGGGGGAACTTAAAAGGAAGGGCTGGAAGCAGGATGGTATGGGCTGTTTAGGTGAGGTCAGAGGATGGCGGACCAAGAGAGCAGCAGGAGGAAGTAGCAGCAGAGTGTGGAGGCGGTTTCTGGAAAAATAGTAGTTTGGAGGTGGGAATTGTAATGTGGAGGTAGCAGTTGTAATGTGGAGGTAGGAGTTATAGTGTGGAGGAGGGAGATGTAATGTGGAGGCGGTAGTAGGAGTGCAGAGGAGGGGGTATTAGTGATTCAGAGGAAGGAGTAAACATCCAAGGGTGGATATGAAGCCTAGAAGGTGCAAGAGACATCGGAGGGAGAGAGGAGAAAGGGGCAAGATTAGAGGTAGAATGAGTTGGAGAAGAAGAGTACTGAGAGATAAAGAGATGCAAAGGAGAACATGGGTGTGGTTGGCAAAGGATTGAATCAAGCAGGGTGTCTACAAGGCACAATCCCAACCACTGTAGAACGCTAACAACTGGATAAAGTAGGGACAATTTTAGGGATTCCCAGAAGGAAAAGGCACCTCATTCAGCGCAAGTAAGAGATATGACAGTAGGGCTGTAAAGACTGGAGGGGTTATTTGCACCTCTGTTCTCTATATGGTAGCGTAAAGGCACAGAACACCCTAACTAGGCTCTCAATTTGGTAGCAATGGACGAGCAGCCTACCTTAAGCTTTCAGGAGGTATGTCGGCAGTTTCTTAAGTACAGTGTTTCACCAAAGCCCCCACAAAGGAATGTCCACGCACTCTGTTCGGTGATAATACAGCTTCTGTATATAAAATAAGGGTTCAGGAATATATACACAAATAAATAATAACACATTGTACTTGGAATACTTATTCCAAGACTGGCAAATACATACACTCTATGTGGTTCAACACATTACTTAAATCCAGTAAACGATGCACTGACTACAAACAGTTTTAAATAGGCATGTCAATTCTTAAGTGAGGTGTAACAGAATAGAATGGGGAAGAAAGGCAGGTTAGGGGTGAACAGTGTCAGAATACTTTGTTTTGTCTAGATAGATCATTCTGAGTGAGGATCCCCCCACCTAGGCAACCTGTAATGGAATAGTTAGAGAGTAACTTATTCTGTCTTTTACAGCCCAGTACAATGATGTTCAATAACCTGGTGCTTTCTTTAAAAGATTCTACCACCCCAAAGTACCTGAATGGCCACAGGAGAACAGGATCCAAGACAACTCTGGGGCCCCCTAGGCGACTTCAGAGGCTAGAAGATGCTTTTCCTCATAACAGTATCTTTGGTGCCTTGGCACGCGAAGTGGCAGAGTTTCTCGGTTTCAGAAGAAGTAGCCACTGGGATGCTGAGTCTAAAAATAAAAAGGAACCAAAGTCTTTCTGAAGTGCAGCAGTTTTACTCTTCGCAGTGCTCTCCTTTGTTGACGATTTCTCAAACTGTAGAAGTTTGTGAAGATGAAACTTGTTGTGGGCTCCTTAAAGGCTTGGTGGATGAAAGTAAGACCCCTCTGACCCTTCAATGACTTTGGGCTGCTACGGGTACATAGGTCACCTTGGGTGTCAGGGTTTGGATTTTACACGGTTATCCGACTTTCGGTTTGTCTGTGCTGCAGCCGCAGCACAGACCTCTGAATGGCTTCTGGCAATCTGGACTCGACCACTGGAGTCGACCTGGGACCCTCACTAAGTCTGGACCATCGGGATGACATTGTTAGCTTTTGGTGGTGGAAAATCCACTGGCGGACCTTCCTCAGCACCCAACAACTCTGGGCTCTCTCCAGCAGGAGAAAGGGGTCAGTGATGATGGCAAGGATGTCCTTTGAAATGTTCTTAGGCAGTTCGGAACTTCACAGTTATGGGTGTCCAGCAGCACGATGCCAGGGTACCCCTTCTTCTGGGTGGTAGACAGCAACACCTTCCAGCGGTCACAAAATGCACCTCCGGACCCTGGGCGACACCAGTGTACTTCTTTGACTCGAGATGTCTGGGCACTCCTCTTCAGGACTCACAAATCCCCCTTCTTTGGACGGCAGGCACAGAGGACTTGCTTCCAGGATACTTCGATGAAGAGTAGCAGGTTTGCACGATGGTCCTTGTACACTTTCCTTCTGTCATCACATCTGTGAAATCACACTACCAGCTGCACCTCCTCAGAGGTATTCTTCCTTTCCTCTCCTTCCCCCCGAAGCTCACTGTCTCCAGAGCTCTGGTTCTCTCTAGGCTGGACTACTGCAACAACCTCTTTATAAACCTGCCTGCCTCTACTCTCCGCCCTCTGCAACTCATCCAAAACAGGATTGCAAGACTTGTCCTTGGCCTCAAGCCCAGGGATCGTATCTCTCCAGGACTGAAATCTCTTCACTGGTTCCCAGTGGCGGTGAGGATTAAGTTCAAAACCCTCTGCATTGTCCACAAGGCTTTCTGGGGCCTTGTACCTCAATACCTTCAACTCTCTCTTCCCAAATATCTGCCCTATCGAGCCCTTTTCTCATCCACCTCCAAATCCCTCAGGGTCAGTAGCTTCTCCAAGCAGCGATTTGGTGGTAGATCTATTTCTTCTGCTGCGGCCTCCCTCTGGAGTAGCCTCCCTGCCTCTCTGCAACTTGAGGCAAACCATCTCCGGTTCTTGAAGCACCTCAAGACCCTCCTCTTTGCTTCTGCTTTCTCTCCTCATCTCCCCTGCTGATCTCCTGACTGAATCTACACTGGTTACCTGGCTACCCTCTGATCTCGGGCCCCGATACCCTCCCCGCCAGTTGCACACCTGTACTGCCCCGTGGCAACCCTTGCACTTGGGGACTGTTTCTGTATCCCTACAGCCCCTACTCGTACTTGACACCTGATGTCGGCTCTTACCCTTGCACTTGCCACAAGCTGGCCACACTTTTTAATTATTATCTTTATTTATTTTACTGTTATCCTATGTACTGCACTTTTCCCCTTCCCCTCCTCCCTTCACTTGGGCGTTCTCAATGTCACCTGGCCTAGTAGGATCGCCGTCTGTCTTCCCACTGTTTCCCCTCCCTTGCCTCGTCGCGCCTTGAAACACTGGTGTATAGGCGCGTTATAAATGCCACATCATATCATATCATATCCTTCGCAGGTCCTCTCTGGATCAGTCCTTGGGCGACATGACAGCTTTCGGATAACTTGTACAAATTGCAGCAGCAGACATCTCCTCCAGCTGGGCTGCAGGGAACAGCTTTTTCTTGCTAAACTTCGACTTCAGCTTCTGAGCAAATTGGTGAGAGGTCCCTAGATATACACACCTGTTCCCCATTCACTCTGGCTGAGCCGGGATCAGTCAGCCAATCATGCAGAAAGGCATTCAGACCATTTACTCCACCCAGACACTCATAGAAAGAATGTGGATTGGGGCAAATTCCCATCCTTTCAGCATACTACACTGCATTCATGTCAGTTTAAGTCAGGGCCATCTCATTCATTGTGTCACACACACATAAATCAGACAGGATCTATGTGATTATTGCGACGGCTGAAAATGCCGACTTTGTTCTTTGTTTCTTAACACTTTACACCACATATATATGCGGGGGACACCACCCGCACCCCCCACCCCCTATATTAATATTAAACTCTAAACACCCCTACATATATATGTGGTGCAAGGGGGGTTAAAAAAAGAAAGTAGGCATTTTCGTCCGTCACAATTTCCAGGTCGACATTTTTGTACGATTCCATCAGACACCCACAACAGAGAATGTAAGTTGACTCCCAACTCCATTCACACAGGTCCCACCCCTAGGGTGTACCCACAACTTACAACACCTGGGAAGGCTTCAGTCATTCTGACAGGAGGCAGCCCCAGAGCCAAATACGGTATTTCCACCCAACAGCCAGTTAGGGGTAAAGGGAACAGAGACGTATATGGTGTTTCCACCCAACGGCCATTCAGGAGGAAGGGGACAGAGACAGGGCTTCCCAGGACTTTGGGAAACAAGGTAAAAGGCAATAGAAACAAAGAGGCCGCAGTGGCCATAGATTCCTATGGCAGGACCTGGGCATCCCAAAAATGGAGGACACACAGAGCCACTGCTAAATCAGTATGTAGCTGACACCAGCCCATACCCTTCTCTATGGGCAACACACAGGTGCCAAAAATCACACATAAGGGTTACAAGGGTGTACTCCCACCCATGGGTGCCATAAGGGTATCCCAGGGGTGTTGTTCACAAAAAGATAAAATAAAGAGCTGCAAAACACACGCAGAGAAGTGGTAGGACAAGGACTGGAGGCCCTGTCCCTACACAAGGCATTTCCGGCATCATAAGAGGTTAGAATTTGCTACATACTAACTTGGGGTCAGAGATTCCTGGATTAGGAAGGAAGTGCTTTGAAAGACGAGAGGGAGCGAGGGATGGCCATAGGGCCCATTACTACATTAATAAAAAACTTTGAAATGTGTTTGAGGCTTGGAGTAATGCTTGTGCCATCTATGACGCATGGTTTAGACGTGGGATTCTACAGACGCTGAGGTCACCCACAGCGAACCAGAATACTCTGAATTATAAGGCCCGAATCCCTACAAGAGCCCCACCAGGATCCAAATGGTGTAATCTATATGGGAAGAAAGAAGTAACCATACCACCCAGAGGAGGCAGGGTTCTAGAAGGCTACGCATGGGGATACCGGAGGGAAGCAATGGAAGAGTAGCCCCAAAATCTGGGGTGGCCCACAATCATTCCCTAGAAATAGGAGATTAGTTATCAGTCGAGAATACAGGGGGGGGGTGTGGTGGGTCAGAAGAAGGACAGAGATGGGTTTCTTCAATTATTGGACTTTTATTCAAAATAAAGTGAAGACAAACTCCTAACTATCCCTAAGTCGCAGAACTTCCCTAACTAACACTAACTAGGGTGCTCATCAGTCATCAGTGAGTCCAAAAGGAAGATCTGTTCTCTGTCCAAAGCTAAACTATTCTGTCCCTACCACTATCAAAACAACTTAAGCACAGGAGAATGACTCCCTTCTCCTGTGGTCTGCTTAATCGTAGATAGTTCTTGGCAACTATTTTGACCAGTTCATACAGAAACAGGGCTCTTCAGTTTCCCTGTTGTGTCCTTGACACCTTGCTCTCCTCTTCTGAGGTATTTCTTTGCTAGCTCTTTATCTGGTACACTTTATCTGTTCC
Organism: Ambystoma mexicanum; assembly: GCF_040938575.1. Taxonomy (NCBI): domain Eukaryota; kingdom Metazoa; phylum Chordata; class Amphibia; order Caudata; family Ambystomatidae; genus Ambystoma; species Ambystoma mexicanum. The sequence continues at coordinate 1,097,171,172 of NC_090923.1, forward strand.
GGTCCGAAAACAACGGTGCCGGTAGCACCGCACCCGTACATTCCAACCCGCGGTGGCGTAAACACCGTCAGCGGAAAGTGACACCCATGGTGCTACAGAACCCGGTAGCCCCATGACCGCAAACAGTGGTACGACTCGTCGGACCTCCCTGATTTACCGGCCTGGCGGTATACCGGGTACATTATGAGTTCCAACTACATGGAAATACTGCCATAAAAATGGCAGTAGCACCGTGAACACAGAGCCTGTAATACCGGCATCGCGGACCAGGCGTTAAACACTGCCAGGTGAGCAGCAACAAGCCTCAGGTGTGAAAAATTAGCCCAGCTGCACATCATTGGCTACTGGGAACCTACAAAAGGGCCACACCCACACCCAACCCACCTCCCAACACAACCATGCTGACAGCCAGTCTAGCAGTAATTGGGATTGGGAACCTGCAAGAAGCAATGGAGTTAGAAGGAGCACTGAGGCATAGGAGGAGGCAGAGGCGCAGGAAGCTAATGAGGAACCCGGTGGCCATCCCAAACATCAATTTACAGTAGGTACCACCCTGTAGGCAGCCACCAATACCCCGCATCAAGGCCTCATCCTGGAACCTGACGGCAAATCAAATCCACACATTATACAGGCTTGACAGGGCCACATAATATCAATTGTCGCCCTCATCAATGGAGACATCAGCAGCATAATCAACATCCGGACTGCAATTCCACTCTTGCTGAAGGTAGTCTTGGTACTGCACTTAATTGCAACTGGAACCGCAAGCTGCACGGGCTGTCACAACCCTGTTTTTCAAGGATACCCTTCCAGGTATTGGATGCGCTGCTGCACCATGTGTCAGACCACGTAGCCCTACCCCAAAACCCATGCGCAAGTCAATGCCACCAAAGTAGCCTTCCATGCCCTTGCCGGCATGACCAGTTGCATTGGTGCATTAGATTGCATGCATGTGGAGTTGACCGTCAGACATGTAACTGAGGCGATCTATCGAAATCGGAAGCAATTTCACTCTCTCAACGTGCAGATGGTTTGTGATGCACAACAACTCATCACGCATTGCTGAGCACGTTTCCCGGGGTCAACACACGAATCAATGGTATTACGGAACTCCACGTTGCCAGAATACATGGCACGATATGCAGGAGAAAGGACCTGGCCATTGGGTGAGTAGAATGACCAATACAAGGCCTCTGTTTAGTGGGGGGGGCAATAGACACTCCCCAGAGTGCCCCTGGCTGTTGGGTGAGTAAATTGTCCAATGCATGGCCTCTGTTTAGTGGGGGTGCAATAGACACACTAGCTAATGGAAAATCCCCCTACCCATGGAGTGGCACACCATGCAATGCCAACATGTGGAAGGGAGTATCTCCACTTGTGATGAAGTAGTAGGTGCACCCATGTGCTCGATGGCCATTCATCATGCTGTGCGCAGTAGTATCTTCAACCGTGTGGTCTGCATCTGTCTGATGCAGATTTTGGTAGCACCTTAAAATACATGAGGCACCTAGAACTTGGACACACCATTGCGTAAATTGAAATGAATGACACACGTAGCTGGTTAGCAGCGCATCACAAATGGAGACATTAGGCCAAACAGTCAATGTAGGAATGTGTGAACCAAGTGTGTAATATTGAACAGTTCATCAAAGTCAATTTACCAGATTGCTCATTGAAATCTGTGGCCTGTACTATGTTGTGTGATGATCTTATACAGTAACTGTGTACATGCTATCATTGCCAAAAAGAAATCCCCAACACATACATCCTATGACCTTACTGTCACTCCCATACAGGTGATTCCGGATACCCACTCACGCCATGGCTCATGACACCCATCAGACGACCACGGAACAGGCATGAGGAGGCCTACAACCAGGCACACATACAGACAAGGGGCATAATAGAGCAGACCTTTGGACTGCTGGAGGCCAGGTTCCGATGCCTCAGCCGATCAGGCGGGGCATTGCTGTACAGGCCTGTTAAGGTAGGCAAAATTGTGCTGGCATGTGCCATGCTGCACAATATCTACAATCCACTGCCCCCGGACATGGAGCCAGCAGAAGAGGATTAAGAGGATGAGGACGATGATGATGGGATGGGTGTACAATCAGGGCGGGGTGCCATGTATGGACTGCATGCACATGGAGCACTTATTAACAATATTTTCTGATTTGTTTCAACTGCACATGGAGCACATCAGTCTGTAACACTTACATTAAATGATTGATACACACACGGAAGAAGATTGTCCACTCGTAATTCAGATTTGCAACCCAGTGTATTAAGAAAAAACATATTGACAAGAAAACACGCCCAAACGTACCCTCCTATCACCCAGGCCCCAACAATCTATTCCAACTATGAACCCCCCCCCCACCTCCCAAACGTACCCAACCACTGGCCAGGCCCAACTACCTATTCTCACTATGGACCACCCCCACCTCCCAAACGTACCCACCCACTGCCGGGGGTCCAACTACCTATTCCCACTATGGACCACCCCCACCTCCCAAACGTACCCAGCCACCACCCAGGCCCAAGACACATTATGGTAACATGTGGAACTTTTCTATGTGAAACTACACTCTATTTCTTCCCACGCTTGGGCCCATGTATGTATTGTATTGTATTGTATTGTATTTTGCATTTATATAGCGCCTTATATACCATTGGTATGGTCTGAAGGCGCTGGTAGGTTGAACGCCCTTGGGAACCGAGGTTCGAGTCAGTAGAGAGGGTGAAGAGAGACAAAAGGTGCGTGTGCGCACAGAGTATGTGTGCAGCTGGTGCGGGGTTATTGTGGTAGCTGCTTCTTAGCGGTAGGTGTGGTGGTTGAGAGGTCAGGAGAATGTGTACGCTCTGGCAGAATTAATCCAGCTCGAGAGTGGCTGCGTTAGGCCTGAGGAGAAACGCCAGGCTGGGGGTGTTAAACCAGCGGTGGTTACTTAGAGTGATGGGGAGTGAGCGGGAGATGTTGATATGAGAACAGTTATACCGAATGGTGTCATAGTATCCCTGTGTTCTATTTGAGTGATGGTGTAAAGAGGAGAGTAGGCGTGAGGTGTGGTATGATATATGTTCATTCGAATGTTCCCGCATATCAATGCATATTATGTACGTTCCTCACACTCAGCTATTCCCTACACTCAGCCAATTCCTACATTCAGCCATTCCCCTCATTCAGCCATTCCCACATACTCAGCTATTCCCCACACTCAGCTATTCCCCACACTCAGCCATTCCCACATACTCAGCCATTCCCACATACTCAGCCATTCCCACATACTCAGCCATTCCCACATACTCAGCCATTCCTACATACTCAGCCATTCCCCACACTCAGCCATTCCCCCCACTCAGCCATTCCCCCCACTCAGCCATTCACCCCACTCAGCCATTCCCCCCACTCAGCCATTCCCCCCACTCAGCCATTCCCCACACCCAGCCATTCCCACACTCAGCCATTCCCCACACTCAGCCATTCCCCACACTCAGCCATTCCCCACACTCAGCCATTCCCCACACCCAGCCATTCCCACACTCAGCCATTCCCCACACTCAGCCATTCCCCACACTCAGCCATTCCCCACACTCAGCCATTCCCCACACTCAGTCCTTCCCCACACTCAGTCATTCCCCACACTCAGCCATTCCTCACACTCAGTCATTCCCCACACTCAGTCATTCCCCACACTCAGCCATTCCCCACACTCAGCCATTCCCCACACTCAGCCAGTGCCCCACACTCAGCCATTCCCCCACACTCGGCCATTCCCCCACACTCAGCCATTCCCCCACACTTAGCCATTCCCCACACTCAGCCATTCCCCCACACTCAGCCATTTCCCCCACACTCAGCCATTCCCCCACACTCAGCCATTCTCCCACACTCAGCCATTTCTCCACACTCAGCCATTCCCACACTCAGCCATTCCTCATATTCAGTCATTCCTCACACTCAGCCATTCCCCACACTTAGCCATTCCCCACACTCAGCCATTCCCCACACTCAGCCATTCCCCACACTCAGCCATTCCCCACACTCAGCCATTCCCCACACCCGGTCATTCCTCATACTCAGTCATTCCCCACGCTCAGCCGTTTTCCATACTCTGCCATTCCCTACACTCAGCCATTCCCCACACTCAGCCATTCCCCACACTCAGCCATTCCCCACACTCAGCCATTCCCCACACTCAGCCATTCCCCTCAATCAGCCATTCCCTACACTCAGCCATTCCCCACACTCAGTCATTCCCCACACTCAGCCATTCCCCACACTCAGCCATTCCCCACACTCAGCCAGTGCCCCACACTCAGCCATTCCCCCACACTCGGCCATTCCCCCACACTCAGCCATTCCCCCACACTTAGCCATTCCCCACACTCAGCCATTCCCCCACACTCAGCCATTTCCCCCACACTCAGCCATTCCCCCACACTCAGCCATTCTCCCACACTCAGCCATTTCACCACACTCAGCCATTCCCACACTCAGCCATTCCTCATATTCAGTCATTCCTCACACTCAGCCATTCCCCACACTTAGCCATTCCCCACACTCAGCCATTCCCCACACTCAGCCATTCCCCACACTCAGCCATTCCCCACACTCGGTCATTCCTCATACTCAGTCATTCCCCACGCTCAGCCGTTTTCCATACTCTGCCATTCCCTACACTCAGCCATTCCCCACACTCAGCCATTCCCCACACTCAGCCATTCCCCACACTCAGCCATTCCCCACACTCAGCCATTCCCCTCAATCAGCCATTCCCTACACTCAGCCATTCCCCACACTCAGCCATTCCCCACACTCAGCCATTCCCCACACTCAGCCATTCCCCACACTCAGCCATACCCCACACTTAGCCATACCCCACACTCAGCCATTCCCCACACTCAGCCATTCCCCACACTCAGCCATTCCCCACACTCAGCCATTCCCCACACTCAGCCATTCCCCACACTCAGCCATTCCCCACACTCAGCCATTCCTCACATTCAGCCATTCCCCACATTCAGCCATTCCCCACACTCATCCATTCCCCACACTCAGCCATTCCTCACACTCAACCATTCCCATACTCAACCATTCCCCACACTCAACCATTCCCCACACTCAACCATTCCCCACACTCAACCATTCCCCACACTCAGCCATTCCCCACACTCAGCCATTCCCCACACTCAGCCATTCCCCACACTCAGCCATTCCCCACACTCGGCCATTCCCCACACTCAGCCATTCCCCACACCCTGCCATTCCTCACACTCAGTCATTCCCCACACTCAGCCATTTTCTATACTTCAGCCATTCCCTACAACTCAGCCATTTCTCACACTCAGCCATTCCCCACACTCGGCCATTTCTCACACTCGGGCATTCCCCACACTCGGCCATTCCCCACACTCAGCCATTCCCCACACTCAGCCATTCCCCACACTCAGCCATTCCCCACACTCAGCCATTCCCCACACTCAGTCATTTCCCACACTCAGCCATCCGCTCTCCAGACCCATACGCTCTCCAGACCCATCCGCTTTCCAGACTCATCCGCTTCTCACACTCATACACTCCCCACACTCATGTGTTCAATACATTCATACGCTCCCCACACTCAGTCTCTCCCCCCATTCGGTTGTTCCCCACATTTCTCCGCTCTATATGTGCCTCTGTTCTCAGCGCTCTTTCGTTCTGTATGATCTTGCGCTCTGCATATTCTCCAGGCTCATTTGCCAACAGCATTTATCCTCACATTCATCCATACTCATCTATACTCATCCATACTCATTCGTTCTTTCTACTCATCCGGTCGTGCCCTCTATGCTCATCCGCTCTCCTTGTTCATCCGCTCTCCACGCTCTCTTCTTTCCATTATTCGGTGATTCTTTTTCTATTTAATCATTTCCCTGTTTAGATCTAGTTTATTCGTTTTAGTTCTGTTTGTCAATGTAGGTTACAATCTGGTTCGGTTACTTTAATTATTTATTTAATATATTTGTTTTATTTATTTATTTATTTTTTTATTTTTTGGGATGATGGTGGTTTAGGGCTGGTTGGTTTTAGGGAAAGAGCCAGGTTTTCAGTAGTTTCGGAAGGCCGTTAAGTCCTGAGTTCGGCGGATGTGGGGTGGGAGCGAGTTCCACAGGGTTGGGGCCAGGGCTGAGATTGATGCTCCGCCTAACCTGACTGAGTTTGTTTTAGGAATTACTAGGAGGCCGGCTGAGCTTGATCTAAGGGTGCGGGTAGGGTGATAGGGTATTAGCTTTTTTTGAAGATAATAGGGTCCAGTTTTATGTAGAGCTCGGTGGGTGAGGCATAGGGTTTTGAAAGCTACCCTACGGGCTACTGGAAGCCAGTGCAGTGTCTTAAGGGCTGGGGATACGTGGTCCCTTGGACCGAGCGCGAGAAGCACTTTGGCTGCTGCGTTTTGTGTTCTTTGTAGTTTATTCAGTTGGTAGGCATGAATTCCGAGGTACAGGGGGTTACCATAGTCCAGTCGGGATATGACGATTGATTGGACCGCGGAGACTCTGTTAGGGAATGAGAGATATGGAAAGGTGCGCCTAAGGTTTTTGAGGTGGTAGTGGCAGGACTTAGAGACATTGTTGACTTGGCGCAAGAGTGTTAGGTCGGAGTCCAGGGTGCACCCAAGATTTTTTACTGTGTTAGAGGGGGTCGGTGAGATGCCCATGGCGGGTGGCCAGGGTAGTGGGTGCGGAAGAAGATCTGAGTTGCCGCAGACCATGATTTCTGTTTTGGAGGGGTTTAACAGGAGGTGGCTTTGGGTCATCCAGCGCTCGATGTTGAGGAGGCAAGAGGTCAGGTCAGGTTGGGAGTTGGGTTTCGCGTTCAGGAACTTTAGAATTAGTTGAGTGTCATCTGCGTAATTGTAACACAGGATGTTGTGAGCACGAATTATTGGTGGGAGGGTGATCAGGTAGAGATTGAACAGGAGGGCGGATAGACATGCTCCTTGTGGGACTCCTGTGTTAACTGGTCGGGCTTGTGATGCAAAGTTGGAGAGTGTCGTTATTTGGTGCCTGTCTTTGAGGAATGAGGCTATCCATTTAAGGGCGGTTCCACGGATTCCTAGGGAGTGGAGGCGGTCAAGGAGTATTGAGTGATTGATCGTGTCAAAGGCGGCTGATAGGTCGAGAAGGATTAGTGCGGCGCATCCTGCAGAGTCAGCAGTCATTTTTAGGTCATCCCAGATCGAGGTTAGGGTGGTTTCAGTTCCATGGCAAGATCTGAATCCTGATTGGGCGGGGTCTAGAAGATTGTTGGCTTCAACAAAGGCGTTTAGTTGGGAGTAGGCTGTTCGGTCAATGAGTTTGGCAAGGAACCTGGTGTTAGAGATCGGGCGGTAGTTTTTTGGTTCGAGAGGGTCGAGTGAGGGTTTTTTAATCAGAGGTTTGACGTACACTAATTTGAATGCATCTGGAAAGATACCGGAGGAAAGGGAGGCGTTTATGATAGATCTTGCGTGTTCTCCTGCGCAGGTGGAGGCAAAGATTTCTTTAAGGGTTGTGGCTGGGCAAAGGTCTAGTGGTGATCCAGATGGCTTGCGGTCGGATAGGAGTTTGAGAAATTGTTCTGGTGATATTGGACTGAAGGATTCGAAAGTTGGTTGCGTAGCGGTCGTAGTAGGGGGGCTGGCTGGTACGGGCTGAGGATTGCCTGGTGGTTGTAAGAGAGCCTGTTTGGTGGTCAGAGATTTTGTCCTTTCAATGGCCGTGGAGTAGAAATGGAGGGAGAGTGAGTCACATAGTGATTGTGACGCGGTCGGGATGGTTGTGTTACATGCCGGTTTGGTGAAATCGGAGATAGTTTTGTGAAGTTCTTTGCATGGGTTTTTGCAGTTTAGGATTCGTGAGTTGTAGTGGGCTTTTTTTGCTTTCCGGATTTCGGCTTTGTACTGGTACAGGTGTTGTGCCAAGGTGGTCCTGCTGTCTTGGGTTTTCTCTTTATGCCATTTGCGTTCTAGGTATTTGTAATGTCGTTTAGTGTTTTTTAGCTCAGGAGTAAACCATCTGGGGAAAAGGCCAAGTCGGGTTGATGGTTTGCACGAGGGGGTCAGGCACATCAGGGATGAGTTGAGCCATGAATCAAAGGCCTCAGGGGTTAGTTGATTGTTGAGATGGCAGGTAGGTTGTGGGGATTGGAGGAGTGCCTCGGCTAGGTCAGGGGTGACTATTAGTTTCTTCCAGTTTTTGCGAATGTTCGGAGGTTCAGATACGAGTATGGGAAGGGGTTCAGGTGAGTGGATGGCGAACGAGAGAATGAAGTGGTCGGACCAGATGATAGTCCCTCAGAGTTGCCCCAGACAGCCATGTGGACCTCCTCCTGGGGCTGCCTGCCTGCAAGCTTGATGGAGTGGTGCTGGTGGAGGGCATACCAGGGTTCTGTGGGGGTAGGCGGCTCATGATGGCCTGCAGGGCCAGCAACATTGTTTCTGCAATGTTGGATTGCACGCTGTTGCCCTCACGGACCCTTCGGGACATCAGCATGTTCGATGTGGCACAACGGCCAATGGCACGTGCTAACGTGCGGCCTACCTTTTGGTTGGTCTCCCGTTGCAACTGTGACTCATCACGTTGGAGCCTGGACTCCTCAAGGTGTCGCTCCACCAGTGTGGCCAGCGTGTCCTACTGTTCTTCAATGCGCTGCAGACGGCAGGTTAACTCCTGAGGGTATGGTGTTGGGGAGGGCATTGGACTGTGGAGGCTGATTGGGCTAAATGTGCCCAATTGATCAGGGGTGTGGGGGTTTTCCTCATTGCCTGATCCAGGTGCCTGCCCGGTATGTTCCTCTAGAGTGCTGTCCGTGCCATCAGACTCAGACAGGTCTGCTGGTGGTGCTGCACTTCCTGGTCTAGTTGCTTTGGCAGCAGGGGTGCTTTGATGTGGTGCCTGCTGGGTTCCTGGATAGGCAGGGGTGCTTTGATGTGGTGCCTGCTGGGTTGCTGGATAGGCAGGGGTGCTTTGATGTGGTGCCTGCTGTGTTGCTAGCGCTGCAGTGGTGCTTTGATTTGGTGCCTGCTGGGTTGCTGGCGGTGCAGGGGTGGTGGTTTCATGAGCATGGTGCACCTGGGCCGTTGTTACGCCACGGGTGGCCGAGGTGCCTGCACCTGCAATTGTCATATTTCACGATGGGCACGTCCAGTCCCCCTTGACAGCCCCAGTTGACCCCCTTCGGTATCACATGATGTTCCTGTAGGAGAGTTAAAGGCATGCTGTTAGTGGTGTCACAGGATGTGTACAATACGATTACATGCAACACACCCCTCAAGCTACATCACATTGTGGTTACATGCATTGATGTGTGCTGCGGTCATACTTGGGTGCATGTCATCTGGCTGGCTCGGGGGGGCATGGGAGTACTGGGTGTGCTTGGGGTGATGGGGACTGTGATATGTGGCTTTCTGTGCATTTCTGGGGTGGGCAGGTTTAGCTTGATTCACATCTGTACTAACCAATTAATCACTTTCTGTACTAACCATCCTCGACAGTTGTCCCTGCTCCAGCCTCCGCTGCACCAACTCCCTTGATGCCTACGAGGTGTAGCACGCTACTACACTGTTCCTCCCACGGTAGCAGCTTCAGTGGGGAATGTGTTCCACCTCCTGTTGCACAGGACTGTTATCTCTGGGCTGCCAGTATGTTTTGCACCCTCAAGTGTAGATCTTCCCACCTCTTGTGGCAGTCCTTCACTGAACGGGCTGTGACCCCCACACATGGCCTTGCGCCTCAGCTGCGTGTTGGGCCTCTGGCCTGCTGTGAATAACTCCCCTGCATTGTCAACTATGTGGTCGACAAGCAGGGTGAGTTCCGCTTCACTGAAGTGGGGTTTGCGCTGACGGCTCAGTGGAATCCGGAAAGACATCGCCCCCAGTAGTTTAGGTCACTCACAGTACCTGTATGCCTTCTGGTACCAGAGGATTGCAGTGGATTGTGATTTATGTAATGGTTGCCGCTGTCTTTCCGGTTTCGGCAATCACAGTATTTCTGGTTCCGGTGTTTCAGTCTGCACGTGGTGCCGCTATTTCCAGCATGCACGCGGCGGGGGCGGATGTAACGCAACAGATATTGGCGGTACATCCGTATACGCCGATGTTACCAAATTGGTAGTGGCACCGGTTCTGCAAGTCGAAGAAGCACGTGGCCGCCAGGCCGTAATTCTACCTTGTTTCTGCCACCACGCGGTTACGGAAACGGTACCACTGCCTTCATGGTAACACCAGAATTTTAACGCAAAACATGTAATGAGGCCCAATGCTCACTGTTTCTTCTGGCTGGGCCAGTCATACAGATTCTCAAGTAAACTCTTGTTCTTGATGGTCTCAGAGACTAGTATACACATTCCCAAAAAGATTCTCTCTTGTATTTGCTTCATTGGTTTTATTGGGATGAGTATGAATGGTTCAGTAATGATTCTCTTCTGTTTCTACTTCTTTAATTTTACTGGGACGAGTATGAGGACATGAGTAATGTTTCTCACTTCTCTTCACCTCTTTGTTGTTACTTAGTATGAGGGTGCCAGTAATAATTATCGCTTAATTTCGCTTCTTTAATATTAGTGGGAACCAGTGAGAGGATTCTTTTTTTCTCCACAGTCCTTGCTTTCTTATCAATGTCCCCATATAACTGCCCACTCTCCTTCAGGAAAATTGGGTTGCATTCCTCACTGGGAAGAGTATGATTATTATGCTTGTTGTGTTCGTTATCCCTCTAGAGTCTCCTGCATTCCCTGTTACCTCTCTGACTTCGGGTTGGTGTCACAGGGTTTGCGATCAGGGCAGGATGCTTCTTTCTGTTCATAAGGTTGGCCTCTTGCCTCTCTCGATCTCTCTCTCGTTCGCTGCATCTGCTTCATGTCGGGAACGTGTTCAGCGTCTCTCGGTCATGCCACCACTTACTACTTAGTAGGCAGTCTGAGGTTTCCTTCCCTCAGCTCTTCTGCTTTCATGCTTTATTTTCACTGCCTTCACTCGCCAGCTCGTTTCTTGGTTTCTAGGCTGCGTATCTCGGTCCGGGTCAGCTTCTCGCAAACAGCTGATTCGAATCTCCCAGGTTTCCTCTTCTGACAGGATTTCTCCTCCTCCTTTTATGACACATAGCCGGTCCTTCCCTGGCGGAGCATCTATGTCCTTTCTTTCTTTTGCCTGAGTACTCTGCATGACTCAGACATGCTTCTTCTTCACAGTGTTGTACTCATTTTCTTTCTCAAATGTATGTAATGTTTCTGCACCACAGTAACATACATTAATTGGTTCTTCATGACTTCTTTGGATGGAAGTTGTTGGAGGTGGGATGTGGATGAGCAATTTAGGGAGTTCCTGTTTGAAATGGGAGTCCTTGTCCCTAAGGGGGGAGTCTATCCTGGCGAGGTCCAGCTTGTCTCTACCCCTAGGGAGAGGATAGCGCAGCGGGTTCACCTCTCCGGCCACACATGGAAATGATCCCTCTTGGGGAGAAGTGATGGAATCCCGCGATTCATCACAGGAGATACAAATTAATTCTGCTGAACTTTGGAAATCAACTATTTATACTAAAACTAGTGTGAATATTGGGCCAAAGTGCGCGAGGAGAGATATTTCCAGAGCGTTAACACGTTATGTGGTATATTTCGCTGTAACGTTCAGCTGGCCTGATATATTTCCTAATTCAACAGCTCCCTCTAGTGGTGACAATAGGCAAGCAGTCTCTACTCCACATGACTGCATCTGGACTTTCATTATATTGTATGATGTGGCCATCACTCAATTAATCTGCAAGAAGATTCTGGTTCCTGAGATAAAAGAAATGTAGATGCTGTAACCTGCTGAAAGGAATGAGGCAGAGTTTCAGTGAAATGGCAGAGGCATGTAAAAGGAAGTTCAGCCCTGAGGGTTTATTGGACCAGCCATGCTGAAATTCGCAGAGGCTCAGAGAACATATTTGCTCCTGGAACAAGCCTATAAGCACATAGCTTCAGAAGCAGAGAGGCGAAACTGGAAGACCCAACATTTCACTGACAAGGGAGTCAATGTCAACCCACAAATAGACTTGGTGAACTATCATCATTTGCTAGTATTGAAACAATTCTGGAACGCTCACCCACTCTAACTTGAAGACAGAACACCTGTGACTGGAAAAGATTCAAAAGACACTGCTCAACCGGTTCTACTGGCCACGAGTTTACACAGAGACAAAACTGTTTTGACCGTGCTGCCCAATCTGTCAGAAGACCTCTCTGGACGAGGTACCCCCATACACCACTCTAACCACTACCCATAAAAGGGGTCCCTTTTCATGAAAATGGTATAGACATAGTCTTCCCCCGGAACCTGCCAAATCAAGCAATATCCTTATTATGGTTATTGTCAAATATGCAACCCAATACCCAAGGCCTTCCCCATAAGAGCAACATGACAAAGGCAATCCTGAAGGTCCTCATTCCCTCTTGAAAATCAAGGCTTTTCAAGATATCTACTTACCATCCCCAGCCCAATGCCCCAATGGAGCGTTGAAATCAGATGGTGAAGCATATCCGACAGAAACTGGTTGATGAAGATAGGCAGAATTTGGATGATCTCATTCTCTGGGCTCTGTTTGCAATTCTGAAAATGCCCCAATCTTCCACTGGCTTCTGACCTTTTGAGCCGGTCTATGGGAGAAACCCCAGAGACGTCCTGGGCATCTTAAGAGAAGATTGCGAAAGTTCCAACAGCCAGCAAACCAGTGACCACCCCAGGATACAGAATACCCAGAAATATATGGAAAGGAACTGGCAGTTGGTGAGAACCAGTCTACAAGGGGGCCAGACTCATTAAAAAAATATATATAACAAGTAAGATCGACTACATGCCTTACAATTGGGAGATGAGGTATTAGTCCTGCTACCAATTACTCAGAACAAGCTGCTAGCAAGATGGACCAGTCCTTATGTTGTCACGGAAGTCATCTCTTCACTAACTTATGAGGTACAACCAGCTGACCTCAGGAAACCCTCCCAGTTGAACAACATAAATAAACTGAAAGCTTGTAGAAAGAACAGCAACCTGCAATGACTTATTCCATACGCTAACAACGTGACAGAGACACCTCTACCAATTAAAGTAAGAGGAGTGGCAACTCTGGTTGGGTTAACAGCCAAGCAACATCAAGATTTGACCAAATGGATTGAGGGGTACACAGAAGTATTTTCCCCAAAGCCATTCAGAGTACAAGGAGTGGTGTACCAGATACACACACCACCCGAGAGAGCTATATCTAAAACCCTACCGTTTACCACAAGCCTGAAAGCAGATCATACACAAGAAACTGAAGAAAGTGCTCAGCCGGGGTATAATTGCAACATTTTACAGCAAGTGGTCATCACCAGATGTCCTGGTACCAATACTCGACAACTCATGGAGGTTCTGTATAGACTTTTGAAGGTTTAATGAAATATCTCAATTCAACCCCTATCCAAAGCCAAGGATTGAGAAGCTGGTGGAGAGGCAGGGTCCGGAAAGACTCATTTCCTCTCTGGATCTAATAAAGGTGTAATTGCATTTGCCCTTTGACGAAGAAGCAACACCAAACACTGCCTTTTCTACCCCCAAAGGGTTTTTTCAGTTTACTGTCCTACCCTTTCGGACTTCATGGGGCACCTGTCCTGTTCCAGTGGTTAATGGATCATGTTCTAGCCCCTTGACAAGCCTTCGCCAAAGAATATCTAGATAACACTGTCATCTATAGTTCTACATGGGAAGAACATCTACAGCACCTAACAGCAGTCTGTGACCAGTTAAGGAAATCACAGTTGAGCGGCAACCCTACCAAGTGCCCTCTTGCCCAGAAAAGTGTCAAGAATATATGCTTCCAAATAGGGAATGGACAAATACTTCCCCACATAGTAAAAGCTGAGGCAGTACAAACAGTATCCTGCCCTGACATGAAGAAGGACATTCCAGATTACCTGGGCCTAGTAGGGCTACTACTGTAGATTCATACCAACTTCTCTGAGAAGGCAAGCTCTCTGACAGACCAACTCGGGAAAGCCACCCAAATATGTTTAAGGGGGAAAGACTTGCCCAAGCTGCCTTCGACCAGTTAAAGAATGCATTATGTCAGAGCTCCATGCTCATCATATCAGACATTTCAAAAGAGTTCATTCTGCAGACAGATGCACCCACTATTGGCCTAGGGGCGGTATTGTCATGAATGGAAAATCGGTAAGAAAAAACAATTGTATGCATAATCACAGATGGCCCAAGAATCACTCCAAGTCTCTGAGGTGGTTTTTATTAAAGAATGTGTATTTTTGTGTTCTCTCTCCTCTCTCCTCTCTCTCCTCTCTCCTCTCTGTTCTCTCCTCTCTCCTCCCTCCCTCCCTCCCTCCTCCCTGCTCCCTCCTCCCTTCCCCTCCCTCCCCCCCCCTCCTCCCAAGCCCAAGCGTCCTTAACCCCAGGGTAGTGCTAGCGATTTAACCTCTCTCAGTATGCTAAAATCTATATGAGATGTAATGATAGCCTAAAGGTGCTTGGCCTTATCTCTCTAAGGTCTGTGAGAAACTCACGGTGACAACAAGTAAGACAGACACAAGTGATCACAGTTCAAGGGTGTTTATTGGACACTGTAATGTGATATGCAGGTTGGGAAAAAACACCTAGTCTAAACCTAACTCGAAGATGTAGCACATGTTAACCATCAAATGAAAAATGAGGAAGTCCTAGGGGTGTCGCGTCAAAGCAAAAAAGGGCCTATACTAGGAAACCTATTGCCATGCCTCAACTAATACAAAAAGGGGGGTGGGATATTTATTATGAAAAGAAATACGTGCTCTCAAATAATATGTCAGGATGCAGTTGTCTGGATCTTCCTTCCCCACGTTTTTGAGCACAGGTTAAGGCAGAATTGGTGGAGCACAGTACAGACTCAGTCTTCTCTTAGCACGAGATGACAGTTCCAATGGCAGACAGTCTCGTGCTGCTCTAGCACGAGACGACAGTTCCAATGGCAGTTCGTAGGACCGTCGATGGCCAAGTCTCGTTTCCTCAGAAAGTCTCTTGCCTTCGGACCTGAGTTGTTCAGATAACCAACAAAACGAAAGTTCCTTTAACAAATTAAAGCTTGTTCCCAATATTCCATGGGTAATGGGTTCACTAGGCTGACCCTTGTCAGTTGTAATCCAAAGTTCAGATAGGGTGATAGCTTCACCCCTGGTTCCCTGTCATCTGGGCTGACCCTTTCTCACACACACTTCTTTGCATCTCTTATTCTTATCTCCTAGTATTTTGGGTGATAGCTTCACTCCTTGGATCTCCCTCGCTCGGACTCAGACCTCTCTTGACTGCCAGCCACCTGTAGAGCTCCCTCTTTCGGGCTCACACCTCTCTCGAATGCCAGTGTTGTGAGTATTAGCTTCACCCCAGATCTCCCTCGTCCGGGCTCGGACACTTCTTAGTTATTTAATGTCTTCGTCAAACAGTTCAGTGTATCTCTCCTTTTTGGGTTCACTTTATCACTGTTTTTCGTGGGACCGTTATACTTCGTCCCTCTCCTTCGGCATACCTTATCCGGGTTCACTATTGCCTTTCAAAACTTTCTACTGGTTTCAGATATTTGTAGGATTCACGTCCCCTTCCTTCATTCACAATTCAGGACTCACATACCTTGCTTTTAACTAACTTATGGATCAAAGTATTTCGATTGTACAGGGTTTTTACATGACCCTCACGTATGACCACTTTGAGTTCCTTTGGTGGCCTTCCTATGGCCTTGTGGTTTCTTTAGTTTCTCAATAGGGGGCTCGACCAAAGTCTCTTGAGTTAGCACCCATGTGGTGCCACTTTCCCTCTGTAGCTGCTCCCCCCTTCACACTTTTAACAGTTCCTTTTATAGTTCATTAGCCTTGGTTCAAAACTTGCCACTTTGCAATTCTCACTCAACACAACCCAGTGCTTATTGATTCTCCCCTCGACTCACCGGCTGTGATGAACTATTTGGCTTTCGGCTTCTCTGGAGTCAAGGCCGGTACCACGGGCGCGGGACTCTCCTCTGCTCCGCCTTATCATTATAGGTTTACCCTGTGTACCATTGACATCTGCAGCAGGACAGTTGCGCTATTGTACGCAGTCTCAGATTCCTCTCAACAAAGATTCTGCAAGCCTGGGATGGAGAGGGCAAAGTCGCTTCTCTCCTTGCCACACTCTCGCCTCCCGCCGCCTTTCTCCTTCTCTTGAACTGCCGCTTTCTATTTGCTGTCTCCTTGAGCTGCCTGTCATAGACGTCTTGCTCGTACTCTGCTCTCTGGTTCCACCTTTTATCCCTGTGGGGAAGGGAAAGGGCCGTCAGGTGTGTGTGATTCTGATCAATTGCCTGTCTTTGCATGACCCTGGTATTGGGACATGTCAAGTAAATGGCTTTAGTGTTAGTCCATTGTCCGTTGTGTTGTGTGAAAGTGTTTGCAGTGGAAAAGGGGTGGGGGGCAGTGGTTTGGAATGTTCTACATGAGAGGATGGGGAAAAGGTGTCAAAGGAAGGGGATACCTCGTCTCACCCGTCAGTGTCCCACTCCCATTCCCTGAGGACCCCCATCCAGGTGATCCTCCCTCACTAGTCCACCCCCAGGAACTGGATCCAATAGGGATGCCCGTGTCCTGGCCACCTGGATGACAGATCCACAAGGCTTAGGCAGGGAGACACCTTCAGGTTTCTCACATATACTTCCCCTATGCAAGGTGGATATGCCTGCTCTTTGGCCAGGTCCTCTATGGTTAGGACCGGGCAGAGAACAGAGATGAGAGATGTCCGGGCACTCTCGCATATTCCACTGATTGGGTTTCGTACGTATAGGGATGGTATCACTCTCCTTACAATAACCTAGTGTCAGGGATTATTTGTCAGGTAAACGACTTTAGTATTAGTCCATTGTGTTGTGTGAAAGTGTTCGCGGGAGAAAAGAGGGGGGGGGGCAGTGGTTTGGAATGTTCCACGTGACAGGATGAGGAAAAGGTGTTAAAGGAAGGGAAAGGAAGGGGGATACCGTGTCTCACCAGTCGGTGTCCCGCTTCCCGAGGCCCCTCCAGCCGGGTGATCCTCCCTCACTGGTCCACCCCGAGGAATTGGATCCAATAGTGATGGCTGTGTCCTGGCCACCTGGATGAAATATCCTCAAGGCTTAGGCAGGGAGACACCTTCAAGTTTCTCACAGCACCTTCCAGGACTTGGACTTCCTACCTCTCCCTACACTATCCAGGGGTTAGTGTGCTAATGGGAGGAGGGATTGTGCTTGGCAAATACGCTGTTGTATTCAGGCCCCATCGATCATGCTCACTCTCACCTTTCCCTTTTCTTTACTCTCAGGCTTTTGTCTCTCTGTCTCACTCCTCCCACCAAAATGCTGTCTCTTCGGTGTTCCACTCCTCTTAGGTTGTGTCTCCATCCGTTGATGTTAATTCTCCCTCTACCACGATTACTCCCTCCTTCACACTACAACTCCATCATCAACACTACTACCCTCTCCTCTCCACTACTAATCCCTTCTCCCAAATGCTCCAACACCCTCCTGTCACCCAGTAACATTCACTTCACAACCACTCCTTACACTAACTTTTCTACACAATTGCCACAGAGACACACACACTGCTGTACCCCTTTCCCTGCTAGCCAATACCTCACCTGATCCACAATTTGCCTACACAATCTGCTGCTCCTTCCTCCATCCTGCTGGTCTTTTTCGTCGCCCTTCACCTCTGACCTCCCCAAATAACCCACACTTCCTGATTCCTGTTCCTATTATATATTCCCCTTTCTTGCCTAGGATTGGATAATTTTCCTTGGCCAATCTTACCCCATATTCCCTGCTGTGGCATAGGAAATGTGGAAAGTCATAAGTCATGGGCTAAGCCCCACACACTTCTTCAACATGGGCTTGCTATCCATGCTTATGTCCGAGTCTTTGTTCAGTGGGATCTTCCGGGAAGTCCATTTGGAAAGGGTGGGTCCTTCCCTCCTCTCTACCTCTGGTGTTCTAGGGGCGAATTGAGTTGTTGTAAGGGTTTGTTTGCTTTTTCCGGCAGCTGCACAAGGGCAGTTGCATATGGAAGTAGCGCCAGTGTCTCAGGTGTATACCAGCAGGGTTGTTTCTATTTCTGTTTCTTTCGAAAGGCTCTCTATCTCCATAGCTGATCCCTGCAGTGGTCAGTCAATGTCACCTAAGTGTGTTGGATTTCCTTTGCTTTTGAAGTGGGAGCTCTGCAATAAATAGAAAGACACTGGCAAGTATCAGAATTTAGAGGCAAGGCTGGAGATAACAAGTTCATACACACATGCTGGTACAAGGTGGGGGGGCTGGGATTGGAGCCCTCTCAACTGTGACTGTCCACCTCATGGGTAGGACCGGCTTTGGATTTCTCTCTTGTTTTCTGGTAGGCCTCCTGCCTCTGGCAGTGAGGGAGTTACATCCCCTCTTGACAAGGCCAGATTACTGGCCTGGTCACCACATTAGCTGCGAGTTGTTCCCAAGAGGGAGAAACTGCCCCATCATTGAACTAGAATTCCTTGCCATCAAATGACCTGTCTATAGTCTCCAATATTACTTTACTGGCCAGCAATTAAAACTAGTCACTGTCAATGCGCCGCTAGTCTGGATGGCCTGCAACAAATCCTTTCATTCTGAGATGGTTCTTGTCGCTACAACCATTTAAGCACAATGTTGAAAGCAGCAGGAAGTAAGCAAGCAAATTAAGAATTTCTTTCCCAATACTCCCAGTCAGGAAGCGGCCAGGAAGAGGAGAAAAAGTTAAAAGAAAGAGTGGAGGGCGGCGCGCTGCAAGGTCAGTACACTGGCCTTATTAGAAAGGAATGAGAACCTCTCATAGCTGGGGATGGGAGGCAAACCAGGGAACATTCCAGAGTCAGTCCTTCCCCTGAGGAGTACAGTTTAGCTTTCTGACTTTTGATAAAATCCCAAAAAGCCTGGCAAAAGTCCCCCAAGATTGTTTTCTTTCTCTTCAGGGGAATTCACAAAACTCTTGTTTCAGATGAGCTCTGCGTGTGAGTGTTAAGCTCCATGATCTCTTGCCAGTTTCTCTGCAGCGCATGTCAGCAGCTTTCTTTTCTCTCATTCCAGTGAAAGATCCCTCCTTTGATAGGTCCAGCATGCCTAATCTGTCTGGAGGAGAGCGCTAAAAAGTGTCAGCTGCCTGTTGGGTTTAAAAGGAAGTCATGTGCGACTTCCATGTATGGGGTCGCCTGAGGCCACAGTGTCACGTCACCTCCCAACCTCCTGTGGCTCTCAAGAGCACCCTCACCCAGCAGCCCATCAGAAATACAGGCCCCTTAATTGCTGCTTAGCACGTTCTTTCTTCAAGAAGAGTTTTTAAATTAGGAGCGATATATAAACCATGGCACATTTAAGGAACCATTGTTTTGGGCAAAACGCCCGTAACCTTTCCGTGTGAAGAAATGCAAATGGGCATTTCATTCTGAAAGCACACAGAAAGCACAAGTACGTTGCCTAAATCTACGCTTTCCTCCAGTCCAATATCACACAGAATGGCTTTAAACTATCTAACTACATTATTTTCAGATGTTCATATTTAACACCAAAAGGGTTTATTTTTGGTAGAATGTAATATGTTCATTGCATCATTAATGAACCCTGCATTTGTCAAATACTGAAACACTAACAGGTAGCCCTTTCACATATTACATTTTGTTAAAAGCCTTGAAAATACATTTTCAAAACCCAAAGACCATTTCTTTTGCCTTTTGCTGCATTGCATTCTGGTATTTGTCATCACCCAGTCAAGATGGGAGAGTAATGCCACAATTGTACACGTTTTGCCTAACATAGTTCTATAAGGATATATATATTTGAGTGAGTACCTTACTATTGTATGTGTACTTTTAAAGTTATCTTTATAAAGCAGAGTATTGTTGAAAGCCAGGCACGGGGGTGAGGAGGGGAAATGATGAGAGGAGGGAAAGTGAGTCATGGATATTTGCCCAGGATGTTGCAAGAGAGGTTGCCATCCTGGAGACTGGTTCAGTTAACTTTCCATGATTGCGGCTGCTTTTCAGGGCACATGTAAAGGATACATGTGGGTGGACAGTGTAACCTTTTTTCAGAGGGCTAACGCAACCCCTTGTTTTTTTTTTGAGGTTGGCAAGCTTGCTCAAGTATTTGGCCACCAGGATTTTACTCAGGTTGTCATGTTCCCAGTGCAGACGCTCACCCACAAGACTACAAGCACTTGTAACGTATAGGGATTTTGTTTTCCAGGAATATTTCACTACAGATTGCTGGGTTTAAAAGGTGAGCACCTTTTATACCTTGCCAGCAAATTTTATGGAAGATTTCCTCTCTCAGGTTATTTTTCTGGTGTTCAGTACTTTTTTTTTAAAGTCCAATGCTCTTCTAGCTTGAGCACTTTCTTCTGAGGGGAAGGTCGATTGAACTACTTTCTATATTTCACTTTAAGATATATGTTCACTTCTTGTGCATATTCATGGATGCCAGCTTTTGATGTTCGATATGAGGGCAAAAGTACCTCGGCATATGTTATTCTTGCAACCAGTCATTTTTTCCCTTTTCCGTGCTGCTTAAATGTGGTTAGTGGGGTCCTCCGATGTATCACAACAGTCACCAAGGGACCAGCCATAAAACACGGGGTTTGTAGCACGCTGCTTTACCAAAGTGTATTATTCTTGGTTAATAATGTAATTGCACTGTGCATTGCCTAAAAGAATTGTGAGTTTTCAAAGCCTGCCACAATGGTTGCGTTCGGGTGGATTTCGAGGTTAACCCCTCAAACCTGGGCATATGTTAATCTTGCAGCTGGAAATTCTTTCCCCTGTCAGCCATAAAACAAAGATCTTGTAGCATGCTGTTTAACCAAAGTGTGTGATCCTTGGCAAATAATGTAATCTCACTGCGCATTGCCTAAAAAGATTTTGAGTTCTCAAAGCCTACCATCTTTTATACATAACAATACCAGTGTCAAAACGGGTCAAAATCAGTCTGTGATTGATGAACGTCTTTGAGCAACGGTTGCATTAGGGTAGACTTCGAGGCTAACCTCTCAAACCTGGGCATCTGTTATTCTTTCCACAGGTCATGAGAGATATTACCCTACTTTTGCACACACTTAAACAATAAAAGAATATTTGTGTGTTTTCACTGGAAAAAACAGGTATCTGTGATTTGCTGATCTTGTCACACCCCTGGCAGAAAAGACAGGATTAGAATGGGCAGGGAAAATAAACCAATGGCAGGAGAAGGGGGAATGCAAAAGGAAAGATTGGAAGCAGGAAGTTGTGGGATGTTAGGGTGGGGTCAGAGGAGGTGTAGGTGGCAGACCAAGAGAGCAGCAGGTGAAAAGAAGGCGCAGCAGAGTGTGCAGACCATTATTGGAGAAGAAGTAGTGGAGGGGCAGGGAGAATGAGGGAGGTTTAGGGAGGATGAAGGAGGTGTCGGAAGGAAAGGGAGTACTATGAGGAGGAGGGAGTAGAAGATGGGAGGCAGTAGTAGGTGTGCAGAGGAGAGAGTATTAGTGAGTCTGAGGCAGGAGTTAAGATTGATAGGTGGAGAGTGTGGTAGATGAAAGGCTGAGTAAAGCAGAATGTCTGCAAGGCACAATCCCTACCCCGGCAGCAGGGTGTTGTGCGATAGAGCAGTGTGTGACTTGGCATGTAGTCACATGGACATTCCATTATGGCTCCCTATGTCTCAGAGACATGGATCCTCATCTGTCTCCTTTTGTCTATATTTTGCTAAGTCACGGTTAATATGTATAGTGCCTGACAGTGTGGGCATGTTTTGACATTGCAAATGATAAATGGCAGCTGCTGAGAATTTTTTGGCCTTTTTGGTTTGTCTCCGTGCATAGCATATATTAACATTCTGCTACAATCCTGGTATAGCTGTGGATGTTGTTGGCATGTTCTTTTAGATTTCTGCCATGCGATTCTGCAGGCATAATGGCAAAATTACCTTTCCCTCTCCTCTATCCCCTCTCAGCTCTGTCGCATCAAACAGAATGTTGGTTTGGAAGATGCAACAGGTTTGAGACGGTTGTGAGGGAATATCTACAGACATGTTGATGGGTAGACAATGGAGAGAAGCTGCTTGCAGAAACTACATCAGCCCTCCAAGATGTTGAGAGGGTATCAACTAGCCAGGTAAGTGCAAACATTCAAATGCCCATTGTAGGTTTCACTTGTCACCACATAGTGCATGAAAGAAAAAGTGGGGTTTACTGTGAGGTGTGTTTACTGTTACCACTTTCCTTGCATGGACAAATGGATCTTCTCTTTCCAGGAGCGATGAATAACACACTTTGGTGAATGAAGTGTCACCATTTTTAGCCAATATTTATTATCTATGTGATAATCTTTCTATTGTCATCTTTTATTTTTCATCTGCCTGCTCATGCCTCTCCAGCTGCCCCATATGCTTACTTTTCAATCAGGCTCTATGTACATATTGGGTGGTGCACCAAAGGGTTGTTATGGCATACACCTGCTGTAAAAAAAAAACCAGCTCATAGCAGGCGAATTACATGGGGATCCATTGTAGTCACTTCCCCAAGTGGTAATTATGGGAGCCGTACCCATGTGCTCTGAAATGGAGTTATGTTATTAGAAATTATTTTGTGCACTGCTGCCACTAGCATGGTCTACAAGAACTCTGATGGATCAGATTGAGTGTGTGGGGGATGTGAAGAAACTGAGGACATCCTCACTTCTTTTCCCCCTTTATCCTTCTCTAGGGTAACCTGGGAAAGGCCATCGCTTTTGGATCCTGACCCTGGGGGTCTATATGCGAGGGAGGATCACCTGGGTGGAGGGAACTTGGGGAGTTGGGAGAGGTCGTCATTAGGTGACACATGGTATCCCCATTTCCTTTTCATAATGAACCCTCCATCCCACAAGCCTTCATAGGCTATTGTCAGCCCTTCCTCTGTTCTTCCCCTAAAACATTCCCCAAGAAACAACAATACTCTACTGGGACGAGGAAGAGACCAACTAGAGCAACACACGTATAGACCACAAATGAGTAGGTAGACGAGGAGGAAAGCAAGAGCATGGCAGGACTACTGCTTCAGTAGTGAGCGGTCTAGTTCATTTTCATCCAATCATGATGGCGGGAACTTGAATAGGCGGAATCATTACGATCATCATCATTTCACTTTATTTCGATAAAAAGGAATTTACCATAAAA
The DNA here is from genome assembly GCF_040938575.1 of Ambystoma mexicanum. Taxonomy (NCBI): domain Eukaryota; kingdom Metazoa; phylum Chordata; class Amphibia; order Caudata; family Ambystomatidae; genus Ambystoma; species Ambystoma mexicanum. The sequence goes on from NC_090923.1 coordinate 1,097,194,374, forward strand.
GCCAACATATACATACAAAAACAAATACAAAATCTATTTAAGAAATAGTTTTGCATATAATCAAATAATACACATTCAGCCTATTAATTAGATTAAGAGCTAACTAGCAATACATATTTTAAAAATAACTATAGCCAATATCAATCCAGACCAAAGTGCGTCCATGCGTACAATGCATGTTTTTAACTACTATGGGTGAGACATCCATAGAAAAACAAGTAGTTATAACTCTAGGCCGGGCAATAGTTCTTCAACCCGTCAGGTAATGTGGCCAGTTAGACATGTCATACAACACAATCATTGTTCTTATACTAGAAGATTGCTCTATTTTGTTCTTCTGAAGCAGGCTCGAATCAAAAACCAACCCGTTGTGAAAGTAGCCGAGGGAACCTTAGTACTCAAGCAAAACCTAAGGGCCCCAGCCACAGTTGTGACCTGCAACTGACGAAAAAGATGCTTTAATGACATATTTCTAAGGTGCTTATAGATGGACCAAAGAAATAGGAAGTGAACTCGATCCTCCCTGACCCCTGGGCAAAAAGGACAATCTGAGCTCACGTTGGCATTCCATTTTGATTTAACTGACACCAAAGGTAAAAATCCAAAGCGAGCTATAAGAAAAAGAAAGCGCATTGCCTTAGGATTCATAATATCAAGATATTCTTCGTAGCCCTGGGCCTTTTTAAGGGCCCAGTTGCTACTGAACTGCGATGATGTATCTCATCTCCCTGCTATTTCCTTCATCCTTTCCACCTTAAGGGCATACTGGACTTTGGCCTTTGAGGTTGCGTCAATGGTCATAGGGTGATCCCAAAGCTCTTCAAGGTTCAGTAGGAGCAACTCAGTCTTTACGGGCATCACCCAGGGGAGTGATAATCCACCCTCCTGGTCCATTACATCTTTTAGGGCTATCCAATATTTTATAAAGTTTGCATTTTTACGCAGTCTAATCCAATACAGAAGTGGCTCCACTCTGCATATTTGTTTAATAGACTGTAAATCCAGTTCCAATAGGATCTGGAAAGTCGGGGCACTTGTTGGTTGGAAGCCCCAGTATATTTGTAAGAAAACCGTTCTCTCCCACAGATAGATGTGCAACATTAGTCCAGTGCCATAAACAGCAGCTTGCCTGGCCTGGTACTTATAGGCTTCTAAAGCCACACAAACAGCACAACACCCATGAGATTTAGCAAAGTTGGCTATAGAACTACCATATCTTTCGAAAGTCAGATTCGCCTTTTCGGATTGTTCACCCCAGGAACAGTCTTCATGCACTCTTATACCCAAGTAGTCATACATTTTTACCTGCTCAATCTGTGCCCCATTTAGGGCCATATCAAGCTTTGGATGCTTTTTTTCCGGACACCATTGAAAACCATGTCCTTGGTTTTATCAATATTTATTGTCAGGCAGAATCATTACAGAAATGGAGGCAGAAGCAGCAGCTGGGAAAGCAACTCTGGATCAGCGGTAAAGCAGAAAGTAGCGCTCGAGAACTGTGCAGAGATGCAGAGTTTGTGCAGCAGGAGGCAAAGCTGAGGGATGTTGGAGGCTGATAGAAGACCGCGAGAGGGAGACCGGCGTGACTGAGCAAAGCTGTCGCAAGAATCCTGACCTTCAGCTGAAGCATCACTAGGGGAGCAACGCCACTGAGAGCCGCTGGGAGAAGAAGCCAGGCACCACGCGGGAAGGCTAGAACCTGTGGGTGCAGAGGACCTTGCAAAGGGGTAAGCTCCGACCAGTGAGTGTGCAAGGAAAAGGTTAGCAGGCGAATATGCGAACAAAGCAATGAACATTGTTTCGAACATCAAATAAAATAGAAGCAAATATAAGTACTTTTGAATATCATGCAAAAGGAAAGCCATTATAAATACTTTTGAATACCGAACTGAGAGAAAACGAGTTTTGATCCCTCTTGAATATTTGGTGTAGTGAAAGAAAGTCACGAAGTGAAAGCCAATATAAGTATTTTTGAATACCGAACAAAATGAAAGGCATTATTTTGAATCTTTTGAATACCGAACAGAGTGAAAGCAAGTTTTGAGCATTTGTGAATATTGAGTGGAGTGAAAGAAAGTTGGTGAATTTGGCACACACCACAAACTGCATTACTTGAGGCACAAGTATTGGCACAGTTAAGAGAATACCAAGAAAGGTATGATATGAGAAACCAAGTATTGGCCAAAGCCAAAAGAGTTCAAAGAACTGCATGAGAAAACAAGTATTGGCAACAGCCAAACGGGTTCCAGGAACTGCATGTTATGAGGAAACACAGTTTGGCAAGAGCCAGGAGAATACAAGAAAGTGCAACAAATGCATGGTGGCCAACCAATGTTTAAACAAAAAATCAGCATGGGAGTCCCACATTTTCAAGATTCAGGATAATTTTTGTTTAATCTCTGAATATTGTCGATGATACATATAATATATCAATTGTTAGCATACGTTCACCCTCCTGGGCATATCAGGACCTAGCCATGTGCCCTGTATTATTACCTGGTGGCCAACCAAGCCTTGGTACAGTGTCAGGAGAGTGTGACACAAGTGAATACACCAAGCATTGCTGTCAAATTGAAGCAGTGGAACATTGTTGATGGAAAGTAGTGACAAGAGGGTCACCGGAATGGCCCTTGTGTCCCCTATGCGCATGTCAGCCCGAAAGACGAGAAATGAGAGATGCCATTCGCTGTTTCGCCAACCCTCAGGTGGATCAGTGTATTCCATGTATATGAACAGATACTTACTTAGGCAACCGTTCAAACCCTATCCAGCTGATGTCTACGCGGATACAGGTGCCTCATCACTGGATCAGATTGACTAATGATAATGTCCAGCTGTGCTGGCATCATTAGTGACAACATGACATAGCAATGTTAGACACAAAGTAAACTTGCATCCCTGCCCAAAGTTACGCAGACACACACATGCACCCTCTCAAACATACATACACCGTTCTGTAGATAGAGGACAGATACATATACATACTGTCAGTATCCTTTCCTTTTCATTAGCCAAATGCAGAAACGCAAGAAAGCAAAGTCCACATGGATCAAGCTTGCAATCGCTTTATGGGAACTAACCATATGGAGCTACAGGGACATATAAGGAACCTGGAAGGGCTCGAGTACTACTAACCTCTAAAGAAAATATAACAATATATAGGGATACCATAGAATTACTTTTGTGAATTCACATGAAGCCACAGGCCTCAAAATATGGAAAAAGAGATGCAGACTCTAGAGCATGAAGCACAGAGCCAGTGCTCGCAGACAAGAACGGCAGCGGGTGTAAACATTCCCAACTCCCAAGGCATTGGGCTACCTGCGAAATACAGAATAAAATCCCCAGTAATTGCAGACTGAAAGGCTTGGTTTTGTGGTCCTCACCCACATGACTCAGCCAAGCCGAACAATGGCCATTTACTCGTGGTTGGAAGAGGAGCAGTTCCCAGCGAAGCAGACAGAATTGATACATGTATTGTCCACCGAACATTGCAACATGCAGGCACTCTCTCAGGCTAGGTGGCTATATCAGTGGCAACAATGGGGACACAGTCTTTCTCATTACCTTGAAAAGGTACACTGAGCGTTGTGAACAGAACAGGGTACCTGGCCTGGGGAGACCCGCTGCAGCCAATAAGGACACTCAAATCCGGGGGTGGTAGGTGGTGGTGCAAGGGCCAATGGTCTTGTAACCCTGCAACAATGTAACAGATTGTTTTTGGGGAAGTCTCAGGTGAACCCACCTGACATGGGAAGACCAATTGAATAACTCATATATGGGATCTCTATAGCTGCTATTAATTACCCGAGCTACCCAATGGGTTTGGTTCGTAGGTTTTTTGGGGAGGGTTGGGGATTGTGACATCATTACGGGATAAAAGCTAGTGACACAGGCTCAGAGGCTGTGATTGCCAGAGATTCTGATGTTTCCTGTATGATCCCTGTCTGTTTGGAAAATAAAGGACAGTTCTAATTTGCCCCATGGTTGAGTCTTCCGTCATTAGCAGAGTTTGATGGGCATTGGGTACACTGCTAAACTGTGATTTGGTGATGTGAGCCCCTGGCCCTCTGGCATAGTATACAGTAGCCAAAAGGGGGTATCGGTTGTGTGACCTGTAATGGGTGGACTGTGTGGTCGGACAACTGCACCTAGACCGAGTTCCCCCCTGTATGGAAAAGCCACTGAAAATATACATAAAGAAGCTTGTGTGTTACAACCGTCTCTCATGTGATTTTGAAGTTAAGAAATTAAGCTGAAGAAATTGAACTGCCTAAGTGAACTAGGGAAAAGCATCAATATCAAAAGAGCTGGGAATGTGTCCCAAGGAACTGTGTTGTTTTGAAAAGCTGGAAGATTTGAACTCTTGTGGAAAGGAACCCCAGTGTCTTGTGAACTGTTTTGAACTTGTGGAAGGGGGAGCTGAGTGCAAGCCAAGAGCTGGAAGAAGCTCTTAACTTTATTTTGAACAGTACTCATTTTGATGCTGACATCCCTACACATTGTATACAGTTAGTTGTGAGGGCAAGTATAGGTGTTGGACACAGACAGTCATTTGATTTGGACTTCCAGACACAGACTGTCCTTAGTTTTCTTTACGTAGGGAAGTCCCGCCTTAGCATAGGGCAAGTTAGGCCTTACTCCATCCTGCATTTTAAGTTAATAAAACCTTTGTAAACCAAACTTGAACCTGTTGTCTGTGTCTCCTTCATAATGCCTTCACAGAGCGAAGAGGGTTAGTTGAGAGAGAGGGAAAGTTCAATGTAGCTTTGTTGTTGTGTCGATGTGTGAAGATCGGAAGTACCCTATGGTGTGCAAACTGGTCTGTTACTAGGTGTCTTGTAAGGAGAGAATGATGGTGTGTGTCCAGAGGGGAAGCTTGCTTGTCTGTGATGCTAGGATGCATTTGCCAGGAATGTAAGTTGATTGTAAAAATGTAGCATTCTGTTGTTTGATGTCTATTGGGAGAGTTATGCTAGCACCGGGGTCAGCAACCTGCGGCTCTCCGGATGTTTTGTACTACTCCCATGATTCCTCACAATTGCCCATCATATCTAGGGCTGATGGTAGATGTAGTTCAAAATATCTGGAGAGCCAAAGGTTGCAGACCCTTGTCCTGGGCCCTCGTGTGACCAAGATTCACAGGCAGCAGCTTAAGCAGTTTCTATAAACAAATTAATTTTTATTAAATTGCCATGTGCAAGTGGCTTCAACGGTATGCATGTAATGTTTTCAGTGTGGAGGTTGAGTGTGTTAGTGCAGGAAGGTTAGTGGAGGACTTGGTTGTCAACTTGGAGCATCCATTCTGTGTGACTATGGCAACATCACGGAAGTGGTGCCACTGCGGCGACATTTCAGTTAGCGTGCCCTGAGGTACACTTGATAGGGCTAGTAACTCTGGTAGTGGACAGTGGGCAGCAGCTGGTTCTGGGTGACAGTGGGAGAGCACTCTGCACTGGGTACCAAGTAGACAGTGGGTGAAGTTCAGAATAGGTATTCCAGAAAGGGCAGAGCCCTGGTGGGTTCCAAACGAACAGCTCAGCATGCTAAGAGGTCACGGTGCGGTATCTAGGAGCCAGTCACACCAATGGCAATTGCCACCAAATAGGGGCACTAATTGCATTGGGAACCAGTGGGTCAAATCACAGCGGTACACCAGGGAGCAAAGCCTCAGACTGGAAAATTCTAGTGCAACAAACAGGAGCGCAATCACAGTGGGCCGCATGGGGGCAAATCCCAACCAGAAGAATCACAGTGGGCCACTTGGAGTCAGTGAAGTATGAGCTAGAAAGTAGAATGTTGAGCAGCTTATCTAGGGGTGCAACAATCAAGACACATGTAGCATGGCATAACATGGCCGAGCAAGGCGTAATAAGAGCATAAACAGGCATAACAAAGCTTTCGATTTTGTGACAAACCATGCAAAGACCTAGCATGGCAAAGAAGCCTGGTCTCCTCCCCACACATCTCCCACTGACCTATGTAGACAGCTGCCATTTTACTTTCCCACTTTACCCTTAGTGGCAATTAAGATTTCCTACACAAATGCCAGTTATATACAACAAGATCTGCAAAGGTGTAGGATTTATAACCTACTAACCCAAGCTCAAATCTCTGCAAACCTAACTCACCCGAAAATCCACACAACCATCTCTCGCCCAACAAACTGCACGCACTTCACCACACTGCAACAACAACTAACAAACAACATATAAACCGCACAAACAGCACACGAGGTCTTGCATCAGTCCGATACTCACACCAAAGCTCAGTGCACAGTGAAAACCAAACTGAAGCCGGCAACAACACACCACTTCTCTCACTTTCCTACTCACTCTTCACTGGACGAACCTAACCTGCCCGCCTTCTTGTTTACAGATCCGCCTGAGCGCCTGGGGAACAATTCCATTGGTGACGGTGTGCAGTATAAATACCTTTAACGTTTAACATTTATGTGACAGGGTCGGGGTCCAGACTCTGTCAGAGTGGAGCAGAGATGCCTCAACCTGAGGTACGCAGCCTACAAGTGCATTGCCAGAGCCTGATCTGCCCCAGAGGCAGTGTGAGGGAGTTGAGAGGGACCCCAGTCGCTGGCTCCTCAGATTGCATGAACACCTGTGAGAGCATTGGTACTACAGTCCCCTCCGCAATGCCTATAAACCTCTGTCCTGGCCAGGTTTCTTGGTTTGTATTTCAGATTCACATCTCCCAGAAATGTTCAAACAGCAGATAAGAGAAAACCCAGAGCAATGATGCAAAAACAAACTGGTTATCACAGGTCCAGAGGCGCAGACAATCCAACTATGAGATGAACAAAACACAAACCTGCACCAACAGACAGACTCCCTGCAGGTGAAATAAAATTCATGTGGAAAGAACACACCGTTTACCCTAGTGGCAGCGTTCATCCTGATGACGAAAAAAGGGGGCGGGGCTAAGCACATTTTTTCTAAACCTCTCATATTCAATCCCAACCCCAGGTGGAAAATCTAGCAAGCAGTTGGGCCCACAGAACAGGTGACAAGGAGAACCAATGACAGTCGTATGGAACAATAGAACAGGACTGGCTGGGCTATAAAACCCAGCCAGGTCAAACCAAATTAAACATCACGACAAAGACCCTGTGAAACCAGCCCTACTGTGACAAGTTCACACAGACCATGAAGAATCCTAACCCACGGCTACTCAAGCCTCGGTGTCCATAAATCACAGCTGATGGATCAAATCTATCAGCAAGAAAGAAGAAGAAGGACAGCCCCCACCAAATTAAAAGATTTTTCAGGTGAGGTCATGAGCTGAGGTGGATGACCAAAAAACTAGGCAGTGGGGAGTGGAGAATGGAAAAGAGTGGTGAAGGGACTGTGGCTGTATTTTGAGCTGGGGCAGTTAAGGCATTGTATGTGAGAGTGTGTGGTACTAAATGGATGGTGTACCGTGGTGGGTTGTGTGGTTGTGGGAGCGTATGGCGAGAGAGAAAGGGAGGGGAGGTTTGAGAGAGTGTAAACATGAGTGGAGATTGTTGTAAGTTGAGAGCTAGAAAGAGAGTCAGGAAGGTAGCGGGAGAGTGGAGATAGTATTCAGTAGGTGAAAAGTAGTGGAAAGAGAGCAGCAAGTAAGGAGTGTGGTCGGTGCCTGGGACACCCTGATGACCGTTGCTCCCCCCCAGCCTCCCGCAGTGCTGGCGCTCTGAATAATGGCAGCCCAGATTTTACAAAAACAAAAACACAGGACGGCGTGCCACCCACAGGTTTGTTTTCTCATATACTTAATATCAGCACTGGCTAGCTAGTAAGCAACCACGTCAACATTGTGGCCCCCAGGCAGCGTCCCGCCCCAGGGACTCAAGTCCTTCTGGGGCATGCCGTCGCCACGTGCGCCTACACCAGCATGCAGCCTCGTCATGTCCCTGCCTGCCCCAGCCAAAAGAAGACTTAACTAAGGTAAGTGTATATGTATTTATAAATGGATGTTTATGTACATATTTGAATGTATGTATTTGAACATACACATACATACATTTCAATTTGAAATGTATGTATGTGTATGTTTCAATGCAATGCAGTGTGTATGTGTGCTGTACTAGTTGAGTGAGTACCTGATGTATGTGTGCATGTGTATAATAGTATCACTGTGTGTCTGTGCATGTGAGTGCGCGTGTATTTGTAGCATTTCTGCAGGGAATTTGCATTCACCAATCAGATGGCTGGTCACTGTAAATCCCTTGCAGAGATGCTGCCATTGATATGTTGTATCAGCATCCTTATGCATGTGAATTAAAGTGATAATTACAGGCATAAATACCTTTCCTATCTATGCCATTAATGGTCACTTTAAATCATATGCATGGAGCACTTCAGCCTTCATGCATGTGATTTAAAGTGACCATTACTGGCATAACTAGTACGTTCCTACCTATGCCAGTAATGGTCATTTGAAATCATATGCATGTGATTTAAAGAGGGGTGGGTCATCCATAATGGGTGAGAGGGCGTCCACCCTCCTGAGGCCTTGCCCATCATGGAGGAGCTGCGCTTGCCCTGGGGCCCTCCCTCAGCTAACTGTTGCAGCTGAGCGAGCGCTCCTGGGCTGGCTTGAGCTGTCAAGGGGAAACGCAGTTTCCCTTTGACATTTCGTATCCCAGTTGTGCATGTCCATTGGGCGTTGCAAGGCCAAGGGCGATTTGCTTGCATAGTTCATTAGGGATAGAGGCTGGGATACTGCCCATTTGTATGTGCAGGGGAGCAATAATGTGTCATCCCACACATACAAATGGGTTAGGGCACCGCTTCAGTAGCACTTCGGCGCTTGCATGCATGTGCAAGAATTAAGGAAGCACTTCGCTTCCTGGTTCTTGTTCGTGCTGCATGGGAGCTGGTGGGCTTTCTGGAAGCCGCAACAGACCTGCGTGAGGATCGGCCTAGGCTACGTGCGTGTAAGATTTTCATTTTTTTTTTTAACAACTGTGTTAATTAGTAGGTTGGGCACATGGAAACATTGCATTGTGTAAGGCAAATACAGACCCAATTATGCAGTACAGGTAATACATCTTGCACACTTTAGGATTTCCCCCATGTATCTCCCTCCCAAATAGTCCAGCCACTACCTGGTGTCAGAAGCCTGCAGGTAAAGACTTGTCAAAATGGGTTTGAATGTTAAGGCTGGGAAAGTCTGATAATAGTCCAACAAGGGAGCCCACATGTTCATAAATTGGTGTAGTTTTCCCTCCTTTGTCACCATGACTTTTTCCGCCACCAAAATGTCCCAAACTTGAATCCACTAAAGAGATAGATCCGCCCTTCTGTGGACTTCCAGCGGCGAGCAATCGCGATGCGTGAGACCAGCAATAGTTGTGTAATTAGTTTTGCACGTTCCCCGGATTTAGGATATATCTCTTCAATTGAAGCCCCCAAAAGAAGAGCCTCAGGGCACACTGTAAGTTTGGTGCGGGTGATGGCCTCTATAATGGCGACTATACCTTCCCAGGAGTGAATACGCAGGCAGTCCCACCACATGTGAAAATATGAGCCTTGTGCCCCACAGTTTTGCCAGCAAGTAGGTGCCACTGATGTCTGATAACGGTGTAGCTCTACTGGGGAGTAATACCAGCGGGATAAGAGTTTCAGGGCACATTCGTTGTTGGTCACACATCTGGAGTAAGAGTGGTTCCTTGCCCAAAAGTCTAGCCAAGATGATCCTCCAGTGGGTGGCCCAAGTCTGTCTCCCAGCGACTCATGTAAGATGGGCGCCCGGATAACATATTGTCCCTCAGGAGCTCATACAATTTGGAGACCCCTCCAGGCTGTGGGCACTCCAGGGCGGTTAGCTCAATCAGACTCAAGGCACGTGTGGCTTTTTGTCTTATCCCTGGGTTTGTGATCCAGTTCCGTAGCTGAGCATAGAAGAACCTGTCCGACTCTGAGAGTTGGAATATCTCTTTACAGTCATCAAGCGTACATGGTTGGTCCCCCTGAAATAGCTGGGTTAACATTTGAAGGCCGCCCGCCTCCAGTTTCTGAAAGCACCCGGCTGCATACCAGGAGAAAAGGCAGGGTTATGAAAAATTAGGGAGTGTAGGCCCATGCCTCTAGGGATCTTTCTCTGTCTCAGAGCCCCATCCCATGACTTTAAAGTGACTTTTGAGGAGGAGAGCCGGTTTTGCCATTGTTTTCGTGTTGTATGGGGGACAAAAGGCAGAAAACAGAGAGGGAGTGGGAGTCTGGACTGTTCAATGTCAACCGAATTTGGTAGGGAAGTGGGGGACATCCATGTTAGAAGATGTGAAATCTGGGACCCCAAACCCACCCAACCGGGTGCCTCCCAGTATCACCTTCCTAGTGATCCTAACCTTCTTGCCTTGCTAAATGAACCCCAATGATTTTTTCTGGAATCGGTCAAGTACATTTTTCGGGATTTCCACAGGAAGGGACGAAAAGAAATAAAGAAGGTGAGGGAGTAAGTTAATTTTAACCGCAGTAATCCGACCCATTAAATAGATCTCCTGTGTCTTCAGATCCGTTTCTAGTGTCTTAAAAAGGGTGTGGGGCGAATTAGCTGCAAATAAGTCTTTGGGTGAGGCTGTGATCCGAACTCCGAAGTATTCAATGGATTTGGTATCCCACCGGATTGGACAGAGGCATTGAAAGGAGAGAATTTCCTGTGAGGACAGCCCCATTGCCACAGATTTCCTATAATGTATTTTGAAAGCAGCCACCTGGCCAAAGGACCGAAGATCTTGAAGGGCCACTTGAAGGGAGCTTCAGATATTGGTTATTGAAAGTAGAACATCATTGTCGTAAATCTCCCCCTGTCTCACCTGTGATCGGGATCTCCCTTGTTCAGCCGCAGGACTCTTCCTGTGGATGGTCTGGGTCTTGAATAGGCTCGCCCGAGTCTCGTCAGGTTGCAGGATGCATTCAGAGTTCCGGGAAGTTTGTGGTTCCAGGGTATCCAGGATTTAGCGATGAACGAGTAAGCAGGGGAGGGAAATCCAGGAACAGGATAAAAGGCAAGGAAGGAAGTAAGAGGATCAAAGGAACCAATGTAGGAGGTAAGCACACGTTGGGTCACTACCGAAGATAGCAATGAGACGCGCGGACCCGCAGGGGCGTGACCAATTCATAATACGTGCCACGACGTGAAAAGCTAGTGCGTAGCACGGAGCTTGGTACGGCCATGTTGGGAGGAACAAGGAGTACAAGCCCTTCGTGACAATGACCATGAGGTCCAGAAGGGGCAATTTCGCCGAGTCATGACAGCATGCCCCCTCTGAAAACTGGTTCCTCCAGGCTTGCCTGGGTGAATAAGATGGAATCTTCTGAGCAAACGAGGGGTCTTTAAATTAGAAACTGGTTCCCATGTTCTCTCGCTAGGGGGGTAGCCTTTCCACTCGACCAGATATTGTAGTGGACCCCTCCTATACCTGGAATCACATATCCTGGACACCTCATATTCCAACTGGTCGTCCACAACAGGTGTGGGTTTGAAGGGTTTTCGAGTAGAACTAACGTAGGGTTTCAACAGGGAAGTATGGAAGACTGGATGTATCTTCTTCCAGTAATCCGGGAGCTTAAGTCGCAAGGAGACAGGATTGATGATCTCCTTTATAGAAAATGGACCATAATAGCGAGGAGCTAATTTGTTTGGTCGTAGATGTCGAGGTAACATTTTCGAGGCTAACCAGACTTGATCGCCAACTGAATAGGAAGGTGATGGTCTTCTCTTAGAGTCTGCATATCTTTTGGTTCGAGTCTGGGCCTGTTCTAACTGATCCTTTGCCTCTCTTTGTAAATCGATCAGCGTTTGAATCCAAGAGTCAAGGGTAGGTACCGGAGTAGATTCTGGAAGAACTGATGGTAAAACAGACGGGTGATAACCTTGACTGCAATAGAAAGGGCTGATCTTGAGAGCTGAATGATCTGAGTTATTGTAGGAGAATTCGGCTAAAGGTATAAGGAGAGACCAATCGTCTTGAACCTTGGTGGCAAAACAACGAAGATATTGTTCCAGGGTTTGATTTACTCTTTCCGTTGCCCCATTGGTTTGTGGATGATAGCCTGAAGAAAGGGCTCGTTGGATTCCTAGAACAAGACAGATATGTTTCCAGAATTGTGAAATATACTGAGGTCCCCGATCCGAAATAATCTTGGAAGGAAGGCCATGAAGACGAAAAATATGTTCCAGGAAAATTCCAGCAAGTTCTGAGGAAGATGGTAGTTTATACAATGGTGTAAAATGAGCTAGATGAGTGAACAAGTCAATGGTTACCATGATGGTTGTATATCCTCGGGAAGGTGGTAATTCAACAATGAAGTCAGTGGCAATAACTTCCCAGGGTCTGGTTGGCAACATAGGTTACAGAAGCACACCCGCCGGCCTCTGATTATCGTATTTGTTCTGACTACAAATAGCACAGGTCTTGATGTATTGAACTACACTGGACTTCATCCCTGGCCACCAGAACTGTCTTTGTATAAGACGGAAGGTGTTGGTTACTCCTCGATGGCCGGAGTGAAGAGTATCATGGCATAGATTCATTACCTTCTGTTGAAGTTCTTTTGTCGGAATGACCACTGAATTGTTCTTGAATAAATATCCTTCCTTGATTGTCAGACGCCAGGGATTTTTCTTCGATATGTCCTTCCAGAGTTCAGATAATTGAGTCTGTGCTCTGATTTCTTCCAGGAGATTGATTGCTTGAGCTACAAAGATTGTGGGTGGAAACATTTTAGGATAGATCTTATCCTCCAAGGGAACGTAGTTGGGACGCCGAGAAAGGGCATCGGCAATCAAGTTTTGCGATCCAGGAACATGTGAAATTTGAAATTGATATTGAGTAAAGAAGTAGGCCCATCGAGCTTGTCTACTGTTCCTGCACTCCATGGATTGTAGGACCTGAAGATTTCGGTGATCAGTACGGACTTGAACTGGATATTTAGCACCCAGGAGTAAATGACTCCATTCAGTGAAGGCATGACGAATAGCCAATAACTCCTTCTCCAGAACTGAGTAGTGGGTCTCACTGGTGGTCAGGGTCCGTGAGAGATAAGCAATGGGATGTTCCAATTTATCATCTGATTCTTGTTTTAAAACTGCTCCTATGGCATAATTGGAGGCATCAGTTTCCACTAGAAAAGGACGATTTATGTCAGGTTGGGCCAGGATGGGGGCCTGAGTGAATTCTTCTTTCAAGCGTTGGAATGCCTTGTCTTGTGGTATAGACCAGTTAAATGGAACGTCTTTCTTCAGGAGATTAACAATGGGTTGAACAATCTCGGAAAAGGTGGGAATACATTTCCGGTAGAAGTTGGCAAGCCCCAGGAAGGATTGTATTTGCTTAACAGATGTTGGGGCGGGCCAAGCCAGTATGGCCTTCACCTTTGAAGGGTCCATACTAATTCCTTCTGAACTGAGGACAAATCCCAGATAGTGAACTGATGTAACATGAAACAAACATTTTTCTGGTTTGGCTAAGAGTTGATTTTCACGGAGACGTTGAAGTACTGCTTTTACATTGACTTCATGTTTCAAGGAGTCCTTGGAGAAGATCAATATGTCATCCAAGTAGACGATAACATTGAGAAATAACATGTCAGAGAACACCCTATCCATAAAACGCTGGAAGACTGCGGGAGCATTAGTCAGACCAAAGGGCATGACTAGGTATTCAAAGTGACCAAAAGGTGTTCTAAAGGCGGTTTTCCATTCGTCTCCTTCCCGGATATGGATCAAATGGTAAGCACCTCGGAGATCCAGTTTTGTGAATATCACTGCACCTCTCACAGCTTCAAGGATATCCGAGATCAAGGGTTGTGGGTATCTGTCTTTCAGGGTGTATTGATTTAGGCCCCGATAGTCCAGGCAAGGTCTGAGCTCTTTGGAATCCTTTTTTGGAACGAAGAACAATGAAGCACCAGCTGGTGATTTTGAAGGTCTTATGGTGCCGTTCTCAAGATTAGTGTCTAGGTATTCCCGGAGGGCTCTCTTTTCGGGTTCTGAAAGAATAAACATCCTGCCAAAGGGAATTACTGCTGAGGGTTCAGTATCTATGGCACAGTCTTCGGGTCTATGTGGAGGTAAGGCTTGAACAATGGCAGTAGAGAATACATCAGCATACCCTTGATAGATCTCTGGAACTTGTACAATATTGGAAACCATGAGTGGTGTCTCTGGACACCTTGGTAGACTTATGGGAGCTGTGACTGAGGTATCCAGGTTTAAACAATGGTTCATACAGAACTCCGAGCCCAGGAATAAGGATCCGGCCGTCCAGTTGATATATGGATTGTGCTTTTGTAACCAGGGCATGCCCAGAACCAAGGGGTAATGGGCTGATTTTATAATGTCAAACACAATCCTTTCTTGATGATGATTTATGGAAAGATGGATCTCCCTTGTTTGCAGACTTATGGGTCCTGAGGAAAGAGGTCTTCCGTCAATTGCTTCCACTGGCTGTGAAAAACTTCTTGCTTCATAAGGAATGTTATGACTTCTGACCCAATCTTGATCAATGAAGACTCCCATTGCTCCGCAATCCACCAAGGCCAGTATGGGGTAGACCTTGTCCTTGAATGGCGATAAAAAGGCCTGTACTATCACCAGTTTGTTTTGTCCAGGAGAGTTCAAGGATGGAATTGATGTGGAGCAAACATCGCTCTCCCGAAACCTTGCTCCATTTAGGATCGGGAGCTGGCATTTCCCGAGCGTCGGGGAGGAGCCAGAGGACACTCCTTAACTAAATGTTTATCTGAGGCACAATACATGCATAAGCCTGTGTGTATCCTTCTTAACCTTTCCTGCGGGGAAATTGGTCCACGAAAGGCTCCAAGTTGCATGGGTTCAGAATCAGTGCTCGGATTCTTGGCAGATTCGGTCCTTGTAGTATTCTCTGGGGAGTTTCTTTGACTTGAGACTTTATTCTTTTTCTTTTCGGCCTGGAATGAACTAGGACGTGCCACTCTGGCTAATTCGTCCTTAATCTCTTCATTTAGACCTCTGCGAAACAAGGTAAAACTGGCTTCCAGGGGCCAGTCCGCCTCTTTGGCTAGCTGTTTGAATCTTGTAACATAGGTCAACATGTCTTGGGATCCTTGTTGGAAGTCAAGTAACTTCTCTTGAGCACCGTGGACCAGCTCTGGACGTTCGAACATGGTCTTGAGTTCCGCGATGAACCCTTCATAATCATCCAGGAGAGCATCCCCTGAATTGAGTAAAGGAGTGGCCCATGTAAGGGCATTACCGGAAAGATGCGATATTATGAAGCCCACGTTAGCCCTAGGAGTTGAGAAATAGTAGGGCTTGAAGGTAAAATGTACCAAACAAGAATCCAGGAATCCACGTAAGGTCTTTGTTGAACCGTCGTATTTATCAACCACTCCTCCCAATAATACGCTGTCCTTGTTCGCGGAGTCACGTGACAAGACAAGCTGTCTTAGCGCCGCATTCTCGGCTTTTAAATTCTGCATCTCTGTGGAAAGTTCTTGCATTCCGCGCATCAGGTCCTGAATAGCATTCTCCATGGTAGAATCCGTATTGATCGTTTGGCGTCTCAAACTGTCGTAAATCTCCCCCCGTCTCACCTGTGATCGGGATCTCCCTTGTTCGGCCGCAGGACTCTTCCTGTGGATGGTTCGGGTCTTGAATAGGCTCGCCCGAGCCTCGTCAGGTTGCAGGATGCGTTCAGAGTTCCGGGAAGTTCGTGGTTCCAGGGTATCCAGGATTTAGCGATGAACGAGTAAGTAGGGGAGGGAAATCCAGGAACAGGATAAAAGGCAAGGAAGGAAGTAAGAGGATCAAAGGAACCAATGTAAGAGGTAAGCACACGTCGGGTCACTACCGAAGATAGCGTTGAGACGCGCGGACCCGCAGGGGCGTGACCAATTTATAGTACGTGCCACGACGTGAAAAGCTAGTGCGTAGCACAGAGCTTGGTACGGCCATGTTGGGAGGAATAAGGAGTACAAGCCCTTCGTGACAATGACCATGAGGTCCAGAAGGGGCAATTTCGCTGGGTCATGACAATCATCAGCATAAATAGATACCCTATGTTAAGAGCCCTGAATCATAATCCCCTTGATTGCCGGATTGTTATGTATATGTTGAGCATGGGGCTCCATAATAAAGGCAAATAAGAGAGGGGAGAGAGGGCATCCTTGTCACGTCCCACATGTGAAGGGGACAGGGAGTGTTTGTTCTTGATTTACCCGGAGTAGAGTGTTAGGGGATTTGTAATTGGCCAGACACATTCTATGGAAGAAGGGACCAAATTGGAATGCCTCCAAGGTTAATTGCATGAAGGCCCAATCCACCTTATCAAATGCCTTAGTGGAATCTAATGCCAGAATGGCCAATTTGCCCTGGCCTGTTGTTGTTGTTTCTATTAGATTCAGGGCTCACCTAATCTTGTCCCCGGTTTTCCTCCCCAGGGCAAAACCCGTTTGGTCTACATCAATCAATGCTGGGAGAAGTGGAGCCAAGCCGTTTTCCAATACTTTAGAATAGATATTTGCATCAATGTTTCACGGGTTTTAACAGCAGGATAGTGGTGGAGGTCTGCATAGAGGGGATTATATTTCCCACTTCTCTGAAAGAGTTGAAGCGGGCCATCAATGGGAACACCAATTGGATTCGAAAGAGTTTATAAAATTCTGTTGAGAAACCATCGGGCCCAGGGCTCTGGATTTCAGGTATTTAATTACAGCGTTCACCTCTTATAGCTGGATTGGAGATTATAAGGCTTCTTTATTCTCCTGAGGGAGGTGTGGCAAAGTGGCTCCTTCAATAAACCGCTTTTGTCCTTGGAGGGATCGGGCTGGCTCCGCCATCGTTTCCATCAGATGGGATTTGACCAACTGCAGCTAAGCCTATTTCCCATATTGCATCGTGCCTTACTGGTCTTTTAAGCCTATGATAGTATTACGTTTTTTTTTTATTGGGCTACATTCCTAGCCAAGAATTGGTTGGCCTTGTTGCTTTGGACACAATACCCTTGTTTCGTCATTAAAAGGGAGTGAGCTGTCTCTTCAGCATAGAACGCCACTAGCATGTTTCGGGCAATACGTAGGGCTTGGTGAGGTTTAGGGGACCAACCTTTTTTGTATTTTTCCTCAATTTTCAAGGTTTCCTGTTCTACCCGAGCTCAAGCCTGTTTTTTCCACTTCTGGTAAGCTGCAGTTTAGGCTATTAAGACTCCTCTAATAACTGTCTTCATGGTGTCCCATGTCATTGCTGGCGACGTGTGTTTGGCAGGGGTTTCACAGAAATAGTCCTGTATTGCTTTAGCCACCCCATCCCTAAGGGCCATGTCATTTACGATTGGGTCATACAATCACCACTGTGGTCTGAGGGGGGGCTGGATCCCAGATTCTAACCGGCAAAAGAACCGGCGCATGATCGAAGAGAACCCTGTGGACAATGGACACCTTGTCAATAAATGGCATTAGTTGGGGGGGGGGGTCTATCCAGAAAGAGGAGGACGTGAGAGAAAAGGGTAATGTCTTATTCCCCTGAGTGTAACACTCTCCAAGAATCCACCACCCCCAAGGACTTGAAAAAGTGAAGGATATTTAAGGCAATCTTGAAGTCTCTATTCGAGGAGTCATGTGTTTTGTCTATCATGGGGTCAGGGACCCCGTTGAAGTCTCCCCCAAAAATGACCTGACCCTCCACGAAGGGAAGCAATATGACTTCTAAATCTCTGAAGAATTGATCTTGGCCCTCATTGGGGGCATAGATCAAGACTAGGGAGTACATCGGCCCCAATAACATCCCTTTCACTCCAATGTATCAACCTCCTAGGTCTTGTATGGTGTCCAGCTGCCTGAACGAGATGCCTTTCGCCAATAATATAGCTGTTCCCCCTGTCTTTGATCCGCTAGAAGACAGGAATTGTTTAGGGAAGTCCCTGCTCTATAAGCGAGTAAAATCCAAAGGGAGGAGGTGGGTCTCCTGCCGGAAGATCACTGAACCATTCAAGTCTCTCAGGCGTCGCAAAAATGACTTTCGTTTCACTGGGGAGTTCAAAACCTTAATGTTTAGTAATGTTTAGTGACACAAAGACCAAATTCTGATGAAGTAATGTAGAATCTCCCGGGGTGGTGTCTTCCATAGAGGGGGAAGGGGCCAGGTCACTTTCAGGCGCCATCATGAGTTAAAATGCATCCAAAGCCATGTTCCAACCAATGTTTTAACTGAATTAATGAACGAAAAAACAAAATCACAAAAAAGAACTAAAAAATGTAGGGCAGATTGCCCCAACGACCATCAGGTGACATCTCACTTGAGGCCGGGCATGGGCTGCATGAAGCCCGTTGTTAACTCAACGCTGCTCGGCGCCTCCTCGATATTAGTTACCAATTTGCAAAAACCAGGAAACTCCATTTGGGGTGTTGCTCTTGATTCAGGTTTGTAGTGGGGGTTTCCGTGGATTGCGACCTTTGAGGACTCTCAACCAGGTGGTTTGCTGCATCTTTGGTTTTTCACCCTCAACACCCTTGAGGGAGGTAAGTAAGGACCCATCCTCTGTTTGGTGGAGAGGAGCTCAGAATCCCCTCTGCTTCCTCCAAGCTGGTGATGGTACAGAATGTCCCCTTGAACGTGAAATGTAGAGAGGATGGAAATAGCCAGCGGTATTTGATAATCTGGTCCCGCAAGAAGAAGGTCAGTGGCTGGAGAGCTCTGCGTTTCTGAATTGTGACAGTAGCTAGGTCCTGAAAAGCCTGTAGAGCTGAGCCTTGGAATGTCAATTCATCCTGGGTGTGACCCACTGCTAGAATTTCCTGCTTGGTAGTAAAGAAATGGATCCGGGTAATAATGTTGGGAGGAGAGTCTGGTACTGAACCCCTGCGATCTGTGGGTGAAATCCAGTAGGAGCATCGATTTATCAAGATGCAGCGAAAGAGCTTGAAAGAAGTCTGCATATTCATTCAGGGCTTGGTCTGGGACCGATGAGGGCACTCCTCTAATGAGTAAATTATTCCTTCTGGCTCTGTTCCCCGTGTCCACCTGCTCATTCTCCAAATTCTCACTCCTTCTTTCATGGGTTCAGATCTTTTGTTGTATGTCCATCAGTGTGGTCGAGTAGTCCAGGACGTGGTCTTCCATTTCCCCAGTCTTTGTTCTACTTCCACGACTTTCTGGTCAAATCGATCTAACTTAGTAGCGATCTCAGACATGCAGTTCTGAAACTCAGATTTCATGTCCAGCATAAAAGACTGGATGTCCTCCTTAGTGGCCAGCTGACCAGTAGAGTGAACTAGGATCTGAGGGGGGGACTTTGCCAGGTCTGCCTTTTTCCCTTTATCTGGAGGCAGTAGCAATCGTGGATATATCCACATTTTTCTGGGATTTGGACTGTTTGGACGTCGTATCTCACGTCACGGGGGGGGCCTCTCTCAGCTGGAGCTGTGTCACAGCAGTATATGGTGAAGAGTGGACACCCAATTTCCAGCAAGCCAAAGTGATCAGGGGGTCCAGGATCTAGGTAGATGTAGGTTCCTAAGTAGCTTCCCAGTGGCCTGGTTGAAGGATCTAAGCGAGCGTGCCCCCACAAGGAGGCTGCGTTTCACTTTCCAAGCCCCCACAGAGTTTTGCAGGCGTAGGGCGAGTAGGCCAGTCTGTTAATGAAGGGGCAAGTGCTCTGTGTACCTGATTGTTGCTACCGCCTTCTGTCTCACAACATTAATCTAACTGGCAGAGGAATGGCTTTCTTCTCTTGAGGATACTTCTTGTATCAGTCTCCGGGTTTCTTGTTAATAGGTCATATTTGGATAGTCTCTAGTTACTTGCTGTATCAGTTTATGCAGCTCTTTCATGAGTTTTGTTCTCCTTCTTTGGTGTTTTATTTTTTCTTTGATTAATTTAATTTAATTTTTTTTTGCATTTATATAGCGCTACAAACCCTCAGGCATCTGAGCGCTGCTTATTATTACCCACGGTGTGTGGTGCTCATTTATCGACCTCGGAAGGATGAAAGGCTGAGTTTGGCCCTGCTGTGCTTCGAACCTGCGTTGGCAGGCTATGCACGGATGTCAAAGCAAGCTCTCTACTCGCTGTGCTATCTGACTGGCTGATCCCTTTTAAAGGACTCAGAACAACCTGGAGATAACCAATTTCTTTTGTACTTCTAGCCTTCTAGACAACTGTGGGTCACCTTAGTCTGACATTCTCTGTCTTGTGTATTGTTTACTTTGGTAGTTTCGCTGCACTTCCATTCATAACATTCTCTTTCTCTTATATTCCCTTTTTCTGTGTTGAAGGCTTGTGTACTTTCCCCTTTTCCCAGGTTAGTGATATCCAAGGTTGCTTTCCCTCCCTCTCAGGGACTAAAATGATTCTCTTTCTTGCATGAGGTTCTCTTTCCCTTCATTCATGCATGACAATCACACGCAACACGGAATACAAGGTGCCCTTATGAGATGGAGGAGGAAAGCATGGTGGAGAATGAACCCTGATTTGTACCTGTTCTCTCCTTATGTGTATTTGAAAGTTGGCTGGTGTGGAAAATTAACATGTACAAGCATTACCCCTTGCATTAACGGCTCTGCACAACATGAAATTTACCCCTTTGTTTAGGCATGCATTTTATGGTTCCATTCGATGAAAGAGATGTGTTTGGACACAAGGTAATCATCTGGCCCTTTGCTATGGTCATGTGACTGTACGTGTCCCAAACCATGTGCACGAGGGACATGTCTCGGAGCATCCACTGAAGAGGTCTCTTGTGTCTGGCATCAGGTATCAGGGTTGTAGTTTACCACAATTGTTTTTCTCTTTTGTTTCACCAGCAATGTTGATTTTTAACACAAACAATTTACAAATCACTGCATGTTATGTTAATCAAATTTAAACCTGTACCACTGCCATTTGCATGGTCTCTAGGCACTCACGCAGATCTGAGAATAAGAGGAAGGGGTGGGTCTGTTAGTGGGAGGAGAGTGAGAGCGCACAAGTGTTCTTGCTGTTTTGTTGGTAGTTTTTGTTTGAAACAAATTGTCATTGTATGTGTGTTTGCTTTTAGGTGTTATGGGCCTTTCGGCCAGTGGGTGTGCAGGTGCTTCAATTTATATCAGAGGCCTTGTATATTCATGGATTAGGGGTGAATTGACCATGTTGCAATTGTATGAGTTTTTGGAGGAGGTGCAGACTTTTGCTGTTTGATGTCAGTGTGGGTATGGGGTATTTGGTTGCTGTATGTGGGTGATGTAGTTGGCTGGTGTGTGGTGTGTTTGCAGGAGTTTTAGTAGGGTTAGTGGAGGAGAATGCGGTGACACTTAAACCAGGGCATAGGGTTGAATCATTGTGGCACAGGTTGTTTTTTGGATGAACTGAAACTCACCTTGCAATGGTTAACGATGTTAGGCCTCTCTTTCACTGGTAGGTCAATCCACTTGGATCACGTGATCCGGGAATCCTGAGCAAAGACAAGGTACTTTGTGTTGTACCTTTTTGCATTAATGCTGCGCACATCTCTTTCACTAAGGGTCATGGTCTGGTGAGTTAAGTTGGCATATCAAAGAGACATGTTTTTAGTGCTTTCTTGAAGGTCAGGCGTTCCTCTATTGTGCGTATTCCCTTGGGGAGGGAGTTCAAGAGCTTGGTTAAGATATTTCAAAAGGTTGATCTACCATATTTCATTTTCAAATTTTGTTTGTGTTCCAGACGTTTGTCATTGCCACATGTGATGAAAACAGAGATGATTCCCACAGAAAACCTGGCCTGGTACCCTTCCTGAACCTGACCCTAGGGGTGGTGTTCTGCGGGAAGATCACATGGGGTGGGGATCAGGTCAGGAAGAATGGGATAATACCTTTACCAGCTTGCCCAGAGACCCTACACTATTAATGGCCTACTGTAAAATTGAAACTTTAGAATGAAAAACGAAGTGTAACATTGGGGACTGGGATTTTAATGACCCACACCTGAGAGGAGTTAGTGAGTATAAAGGACCACCTGAGGTGCAGGCCATAAGAAGCTGCAGCAAGAGAAGGAGAAGGTGGAGTAATGGTCGACACTCCCCATGGCAGTGGCAGCAGAAGTTGCAGGAAGGTCGAGACGCCAGAGCCACTTCTGTGTGTGAAGCGAATGCCGTCTTCGTGAGGATCTCTGCCCTCCGAGACCTTATATGCAGAGGTTGCGCAGCAGGAAGCGTTTTTTCGGAAAGCTTTCCCCCTGAGGACTTTGTATGCAGAGGTTGTGCGGTGGGAAGCGTTTATTTGAAAAGCTTTCCCGCAAGCAGCATGTCTTCTGGTGGCAGGCGAGCACCGGAGTGCTTGTGAAGCGAGGAATGCTTCTCTCCAGACCGGTGCGGGTCGCAGGAACCAGAAAGCACTATCTTAGCTTGTAACGGGAAGCATAGGAAGCAGAATACACAAAGGTAGCGGAGCCAACGGATGCGTATGCAGCACCCGGCAAGCTCGCTAGTTGTATGCAACCCCGGAACGCTCGGTAATCACCCAATAGCCGGTGTTAACACTATTGAATATCGAACGTATGCAAAGAAGCAGAAATGGCAGACTCTGAATAATTTTGGATACCAATCTGATGCTTACCAGCTAAAGTGTCAGAATAAGAACATTGGGGTCCATTGTAATTGTAAAGGTAACACAAACCACCGTTGCCAAAGCCGAGAGAGGGCAATATTAAAAGGTATTACCAACAACCAATATTGCCAAAACCTAAAGAGAGCCATTAAGAAACAGACCAATGGTGAACCCTATTGTCACAGAGAGGAAGAGACAATAGTTTATAAAGATCCAAACATTTATTGTCTAAGCCAAAGAGGAGAAGGTATGATAAAAAGCCATTATAAGCATTTGGTTGATGTAAGAGTGGGGAAACCAGTGTGGCAGAAGAGCTGCCCTCCTGATAGCCAGTATTCAGGAGGAGATGAGCATAATCTGCTTTGCAGACGCAATCCCACGGATGGAACAAATAACCTCAATGTGTTTTATGTTTTCCCTGAAGAAGCGGCCCACACTGAAGTTGTTGATACTGATGTTGTTGAAAACCAAAAGACTTTGTTGTGGCAGAAGAGCAGTCCTTCTGATAAAGAGTATTCAGGAGGAGAGGAACATAATCTGCATTATATGTGGCATAAACAGCACCAATGTATTTCATGACTTTCCAGAATAGGTGTTCATTACTGAGGTTGTTGAAAGTCAGAAGACTTTATTTTATTAAGTTGTTTGAAGGAAACTTTACCAGAGAAGTATTTGCAGTAGAGTAAGAAGCTTTCAGTGCTGGCGGGCGAGTATACCAAGGCAACGTAATTTGTAGTGGTATTCCTGGCAGATGAATGGACCAAGTAAAGATATCGAAGTACTGTGTTGTGATTAAAGACTGTGTAGAAGAAGGGACAAGTCCATTACCTGATTTTGTAACTCATTGTGGAATCATCCTGACAAACTATTTCTTTTGCTGTCAAAGAACTGTGAAAGTGTTTTGGTTCTTAAGAAGAACTCTTTGTTACAAGTGGAGAAACAAATATTTGTTATTTCTTTGGAACTCTTGGAAAGTCCCATTGAGAGACTTTTGGAGCAAGAAGAACGTTATCACCAGAACTGTGTTGAAAACCAAACTTTCCTATTTTGAACTGTTGTTACTAATTCCTGCTTTAAATCTGGGGACGGGAACATTACCCAGATTATAAGGAGAACAGATACTAAGTTTATGTTTGACATAACTGTGGTTGTGGTATATTTGGAATTGCCATGTATATACCCTTCATATGTTTGTTGCATGTATAAGGGTGAGGGACAGATTCCTTTTGTTAGAGTGTTTCCTTTAGTTATTTTGATAGGCAGGGACATTCTCTTTAGAGTAGTGATAGTGAGGCATTTATCCAACCTTTTTAAGTGAATAAACTTTTCTCACCCTTACATACACCTCAGCATTCCTTTTGGTCTGTACATTATAAAAGTCCAAAGTGTGTCTCACTTGCTAGTCCCCAGGGATCTCTATCTCAGGTGACCAGGGCACAGCCATCGCCTTTGGATCCAGACACTGGGGGTGTACCAGTACAGGAGGATCACCTGGATGAGGGATCTTCAGGGAGTGGGGGTGAGGCAACCAATGGTGAGACGCAGTATCACCCCCTTTCCGGTGCCCATACCCCATCCTATTTTATAGGATTCTCCAACATTCCAAATCCCCCCCCTTTCTACACAGGCACTGGGCTGAGGAAGAGGAGGACTGAGAGTAAAGAGGCTAACACTTGAATATCTCATTGGACATGTCTCGTTAATGAGGTCAGGCAAAGTCAGATACTTGACCTTAATTACATACATCTGATACCCATTAGATCCCCCCCAACACGGTTAAAATGACGGAACATTGAGACACACTCTGAGAAAGGTGAGACACACGAAGGAGCAGCTCTTCCGCGGCAAAGGCGAACCCACTGGAGCAGGACGACCGAACGACAGACCTGAAGTGAGGGGTAGGGAAACCCTAAAGATCCCTGCAGGAGGTCATTGCCTTCGGGAAACCATGAAGGATACAGGGAGAAAGCCAAATCCCAGACAAGAAGACACCTACATTGTGTTTCAAGGACGCCAGCGACCCTCTCCGGTGAATGGCAGAGATGTGGAGGCGAGGCTAAACCGGTGGTATCATCCTTCACTTGTGAATCAAAGCTGCAGAGAAAAGAAAGGAATGCACACAACCGGTGAGTTAGCGAAAGTCATGAAAGGCTGGTTTCAAGAAAGAGAAGAGGCGCCAATACCCCTCTCACAGACAGCTACCCGATTGCAAGAGCACATGAAACTCGTCTGAAGTCTAGTCCGCACTCATATGAAGAAAGCTCAAGCCCAACAAAAACGTACCTATGACAACGATGCTTGTTACAATAACCTGAAACAAACCTTCTGCCAGAATCCCATATTAAAAGTAACAGACTTCTCAAAGGAATTCTTATTACAGACTAATGCCTCCCTAACGGGGTTAGGAGCTGTATTATCTCAAATACACGATGGATTAGAACACCCCATTCTATTCACTAGTCGTAAACTATTTCCCTGAGAGAAGAACTACTCTGTGTTGGAACTGGAAGCCCTTGCCATCAAATGGCCAATTCTCCATCTTAGACACTACTTTCTAGGGAGAAAATTCACACTCATCACTGACCACTCACATTTGGTATGGATAAGTCAACGAAAGGACTCTAAGCCGGGAATCATGCGATGGTTCTTAGACCTGCAACCCTACTGTTTCACGGTGGAACACTGACAAGATAAAGAACAGGGGAACGTTGATTTCCTTTCCTGGGTTTCCCTGCGAAACAGATGCAGCTACATCATAGGAGAAGGGCATGTGAGAAACCAAAGGATGTCTCACTTGCTAGTCCCCGGGGATCTCTCTCTCAGGTGGCCAGGGCACGGCCAACACCTTTGGATCCAGGCCCTGGGGGTGGATCAGTGCAGGAGGATCACCTGGGTGAGTGATCTTCAGGGAGTGAGGGTGAGGCAACCGATGGTTAGACGCAGTATCCCCCCCCTTTCTCGTGCCCACACCCCATCCAAATGTATAGGATTCTCCAACGTTCCACCTCCTCTTTCTACACAAACACTGGAACACACGAGGAAGAGGAGGACTGAGAGTAAAGAGGCTAACACTTGCATATCTCATTGGACATGTCCCGTTAATAAGGTCAGGCAAAGTCAGGCACCTGACCTTAATTACATACATCTGATACCCATTAGCTCCCCCCACACAGATAAAAGGTGGAACATTGAGATACACTGTGAGAAAGGTGAGACAGGAGAAGGAGCAGATCCTCCTGGGTGGAGGCGAACCCACTCGAGCAGGATGACCGATCGAGGGACCAGAGTGAGGGGTAGGGAAACCTTAAAGATCCCTGCAGGAGGTTGTTGCCTCAGGGAACCCATCAATGATATGCACAGAAACCCAAATCCCAGACAAGAAGAAGCCTGCGTTGTGTTTCAAGTACACCAGCGTGCCTCCCGGGTGAATGGCAGAGTTGGGGAGGATAGGCTAAGCCTGTGGTATCAACCTTGACTTGTGAATCAAAGACACAGAGAAAAAAAAGGAATGCACACAACCGGTGAGTTGGCAAAAGACATGAAAGGCCGGTTTGTGTAAAGGAAAGCCGGGGGGTGCTAGAGAGCCCAGTGAAGATGGCCGCGAGCTTGTGAGCTCCTGTCCAACCCTGCAATATCCGGTCATTAATCCTGTCTTGGCCGCAATGTTTGGAGCCGTGGAAAGACCTGAAGCTGGGGTAACATCCATAGCGTAATCGCTGAAAACCTGGACACACGCGGTGCTTGGAGCTCCGAGGACACAGGAGAGGCCTGCAGTGAGGGACGTAGTGGGCATGCATGGCTAGAACAGCTGTTTATGGAGAGGCTGGGGAGGCAGCAGTGGCAGTAGAAGCTTCTCCAAGAACAGTCATAACATGCAACATTTTTATCATCACACATATGACATGGCAACATGTGGAACAAAACAACAAGCATCTCCCCTTATGAGTGACAAACTCATGGCCTGTTAGGCCAGATGCACAGGAAAAACACAAAATAGCAGGGTTCTCCCCTTATGATAGGCAATATCATTGCCTGTGAGGCAAATCTACATAGAAACACATAGCACGTAACATGCAGCACCACAGAAAAGAAATCTTCTTCCCTTCACCTCTGCACTGAGTAATTAGGGTGTTACATGCCCACGCTTGCACCTTTTGGCCAAGCGTAACTCTCCCATTTGGCTCCAATGATTTAGAGCCCAAATGATACTGTCCCTCCACTAGAATGTAGAGATAGCGCAGCGGACTGGTGCATAACTCATATCCCCTTTTCCCACAAACTCCTCCCCCCATTAGCAATCACACATGGTTGTTCCAGGGATGCACTTAACTGAAGTCCGGGTGCCCTGTGCGAGCACCTGGATGCTGTAGAAGACGCCTTACACCCAGGGCTCTCCACCGCCACCGCTCACAGCCTGGGTCCTCCTACTGTTCTCCCACCCTTGTCACTGTGAAAAAACGGTCAAATTGTTCTTCCCGCTGCGTTGCCCGTGCCGACAATCATCATTACTAAACCGCACCTTGCACGGGCGGAACAGCACCTTTATGCTGGCTCAGTCTGCATGACATGCGCAAGCCACTCCCCAAGCATGCTGGGAGATGTAGTTCGCGGCAGCCGCACCACGTTCCCTACTGCCGCCGGTCCCTCACAACCTTTTTCCTGGCAGCCCTTCCCAGAGAACGTATTAATTAGGCACTGACATAGGAACACAAGAAGCCCCTCAACAAACAGGACCGTGATTGCTTCTGAGTGCCTTCATCCTCACTTACTGATCTCTGCTTGTGGGGACAGGCGAGACCAGGTGCAACATACATTGCCAGCTACGTGGCCTGGGTTCGCCTGAGGAGAAGGTGCACAAGCCACTAAAGCACACACCGAAGGACATTGAAGAGGCGTGGGTGGTGGGAGCCACACTGGTGGCACAACTTCAGAGGGGGGGTGGGAGCTTCTGCCCGGGGCTCAATTGGGCAATCTTTTGGACAGACATAAAGCTCATCAATGCAATGCCTGGCCTGAGCTGCCAGCGGCGGGAACACAAGCCACCCACCACACAATTGTCCTGACCTACGAGCGCCTAAGACCCACACCTCACCCAAGAGGACCCTGTGGGCACTGACTCTAATGGCCCATATCACTCGACTGGGGAGAAACCCTGGTGGCATCCACCGAAAACTCGGGTTTCAGCGAGCAGCACTACTACCTGCATATATTGATACACCGGAGCTCACGATGTCCAAAGCACAGAAGTCAAATAAGCAAAAAACCAGGCTACACTTTGAGACGGCAGCACTGCCCATAACCTCTGGAATTTAGGAGGACTGCGTGAGGGACCATCAAACTCCTCCATATCAGTCCCTGGTGAGCTGCTCGGTGACATCAAGGCGATGCTCGGGCAGGTGCAGGAGAGCATTCAGTCGTTAGATGGCAAAATGGACACCCTGACCTGCAAGGTGGCCACATGCAAGTCTGCCTGGATAAGCACAGGGAACGGCTGGATGAGGCCTAGGGAAGAATATCCATCCTCAAAGACGGGGCCAACACCACAATAAGAGACCAGGCGAACTCCGGCGAGCGGTAAATACACTGA
Source organism: Ambystoma mexicanum (assembly GCF_040938575.1). Taxonomy (NCBI): domain Eukaryota; kingdom Metazoa; phylum Chordata; class Amphibia; order Caudata; family Ambystomatidae; genus Ambystoma; species Ambystoma mexicanum. The sequence continues at coordinate 1,097,222,496 of NC_090923.1, forward strand.
CGGATAAACAAGATGATCTTGAATCCCTATCCTGTCTAAACAATCTAAGGATAATAGGAGGGCCAGAGAATGCAGATGAACGCAAAATGGAGGCAATGATGGAGAACTTACTGAAGGAGGTTGTTGGTGATAAAGGTTTCTCTGCAGTATTTATCATAGAGGGAGCACATTGCATACCCAGCGGCGCAAAAGCCATATCTGGTGCGCCTCACCGACTGCCGAGAGCTCGACTACTTAACTATCGTGACAGAGACGCAGCACTCCAGAAGGCCAGAGAAAAAGGATCCCTGAGGTACCATGATACACAAATACATATCTTTCGAGAACTTTTCAGATAAGGTTCAATTGTCCAGGAAGACCTTTCTTGATGTCTGAAGAAGGCTTAGAGAGAGGTACATCAAACATGTGATGTTGTTCCCACCCAAACTTAGAATTGAGCACAACGGTAAAACACGTTTCTTTTACACACCGGAGGAAGCAAACTCATTTCTTGAGACCCTGCCAAGAGCCCCAAGAGACAGAGGTAACAATGCCTGAGAGGAAGTCCCTCTTGGAGACTTATCAGATTTCCATTGGAGCGAGAAACAGAACAATCTGAGATACTCCAAGACAGCTGTGGCAGTAATCATGGACTGGCTTGCCAGGATAACTGGGTCCTGGTGAGCCCCCAAAGCGTGAACAAATGTGTGTTACTTGGGCAGAGAGGGAGGGAGGGAACCGGCAGGTTGAGGTTGCTGGTGGGGGTCGCAGGGTTACAAAGGTAGGGTTGTTTGGTGGTTTTTGCATTGGGTCAATATCCCAGATCGCTACAGCCCAACCAGACAATCCTCGACTCGAAGAAGGGAGATCAGGAGGGGTGGAAAGGATAGACTGTCCGGAGTAGGGTTCATCTCAACACTTATGTGGTTAGGGGAACAAGAACGTCAGTTAATATTGTATACTATAAGTTCAAGGAGCACTAGGTTGTGGCATGCAATGCGAATTGTACAATTCATGGCTGAAATATTAATATGGACGTGCAATGTCTGGGGTACTTAGAAGTAATACATGGAATGTGAGGGGCCTGAACTGCCCATTTAAATGCCATAGGGTGCTACTATATATGCAAAGACATCAAGTGGGAGTATCGTTTCTGCAAGAGACACATTTGACATCAAACACAGAAGCAGGATTTGGGAGGAACTGGGGATGCAACCACTATTTCTCCTCATACTCATCTTACTCATCTTACTCATCTTACTCATGTGGGGTGTGTATCCTTCTCCATAACTCTGTTGGGTTCCGTCTGGCCACAGTGATCAAGGGCCAGGAGGGAAGGAGACTGGCGGTACAGGCTACCAGAAAGGGCAGACTACAAACTTTGATTAACTCTTATAGTCCCAACCAAGACACAACAGAAACATTAGAATGGATTGACTGCCAAATGGTGCAGCTGGCACCCAGGGAGGTAATCTGCGCTGGTGATTTTAATGCAGTTATGCAACAGAGCCGGGACCGCACAGAGGGCGCTCATCACCTAATGTCCAAGATGACCAGCAAACTCCAGGGCATGCGCTCCGGGTGGGAGATCACGGACGTTTGGAGGACTAGGCACCAGGACACACAACAGTACACATTCCATTCCTCCGTACACAACTCGGCTTCCCGGCTGGATTACTTCAGAATCTCTCAAACACTCACAGGATCAGTAACTGAGGCGTCTATCCTGGCACGTACCCCATCAGACCATGCCCCAATGCTATTTTCTATCGAATTATCGGACCAAGGAAGAAGAAGGGCACCCTGGATCTTCAAATGTGAGGGTTGACTGATACAATGTTCCGGGAGAGCCTGGCCGGGGTAATAGATACATTCTTCTAAATAAATGATGGGTCAGTGGAATCAGCCGTGACCCTATGGGAGAGTTTTAAATGTGTGGTTAGAGGTGAATGCATCTTGAGAGAATCTGGGGTAATAAAACAGGTCAGAAGGGAAATGACAGATGCTGAAGATCAGATTCTGCAATTACAAACGGAAACACCCATACCAACACCACCAGAGCTGGCTGAAATCAGGAAACAAATGTACCTGTTTAATGATTTAGCACATAGAAAGGTTACATTTGTATCAGGGAAAGCCACAGTGCAGCAATATGGGGAAGGACAGAGACCAGGGAAGCTATTGGCCAGGGCTGCAAGAATGGACAACTCCAGCGATTGTGTACTATCCATAAAGGATGCAAAAGGGATAGAGAGTTTCACAGACCTCGAGATAGTTAAAGAATGTTGTCAGTTTTTATGGTCGGCTATACTCCTCCCAGGTCCGGGCCCCTGAAGGGGTAGTGAAGGACTATCTGCAGCGGGTGGCCTTGTACTGGTGTCCGGATGAGGAGCGGGAGTGGCTGAGTCATCCACCGTCGTTGGAGGAAGTGCTTGGGGATTTTAGATCTCTCCAATCTGGGAAATCTCCCAGGCCGGATGGATTCACAGCAGAGTTTTATAAGCAGCAAGCTGGGAAATGAGGACCCTGCCTGTTACAAATGTTTCATCAAAGCCCGAAGGATGGTCACCTGCCGCCAGCAGTGCTAGTGGTGGACTTAAACCGCACAAGGCCCCAAATGACTGTTCCTCTTCTCGATCCATATCCCTCATTAACTTAGACAATTAAATCCTAGCAACAGTGTTGGCGTCCAGACTGGCACCCATGATGCAGAGGATGGTGAAAGGAGATCAGTCAGGGTTTTTACCTGGTCGCTCCACGTCCCATGGACTCCATAGGATGTTCAGTCTACTGGACACGGCATAAGAGGAGGAACCTGTAATGGCGGCACTCCTAGATGCCACGAAGGCATTTGACTCAGTGGAATGGCCCTTCCTATTCATGGTGCTGCGTACGATGGTGGTCGGGGAGCAGTTCATCTCACTGGTGTCGCTATTGTACACATTACTTAAGGCTAAGGTTAGGGTGAATGGCCAACTCCCTCCCGATATTAGGCTAGAGAGAGGCACCCTATAGGGCTGGCCCATGTCACCACTGTTGTTCGCATTGGCAAAATAATCATTGGTGGAGGCGAGCAAGGAAAGTCACCTACACAGGGGAATCCAATTATGCAAACACAAAGTGGCGATATCCTTGTATGCCGAGGACATGGTGATATTTGCATCTGACCCTAAGCACAAACCCAACCCAATAATGTGGGATGTAGTAAAATTCAGGGAGGTTTCGGGGCTTAAAGTAAATCTGACAAAATCCGTCCTATAAGGTGTAGCTCAATTTGCAGATGAGTGTGGGTTCCAATGGCACATGGATCATACTCAATACCTAGGGGGCAACATATCCCGCAGTCCGGCAACCCTGCACAAATATAACTATCAAAAGGTATCAGAACAAGCCAAATCAGCATTGGACAGGTGGATGAACCTGTCCCTAAACCTCTATGGTAGTGTCTCCTTGATAAAAATGGCATTACTACCCACATTTCTACACATGTTTCAAAATGTCCCGCTGGCACTACCCAAAGAATACTTTAAGGACCTGCGGTCAGCAATCATGTCATTTGTCTGGGCAGGGAAACAGGCTAGAATGGCAGGAGATAAACTGGCGCCACTGCAACATGAAGCGGGAATGGCACTACCTGACTGAGACTTACTACAACGTGGCTCAGGCAGGGTTCTTTCTCTATTGGTTTGGAGACTGGGGGGATCGGGAGCATGTAGAAGTGGAGAGAGCAGTGGCGTCGCCATTTCTCTCACGATCCACTTTCCTGACTGCACCCGATAGGGCCTCCAGAGCCAACAATATGTTGGAGTTAACCTGCAGAGCCTGGACCGGAAATTAACAGAAAACATAAGGGCCTGGGGGGCATCTATTCCCCAGAACTGCTGATAATTTATATTACTGGGGCCACCCTCACCAGCAAAAAGTGCTATGTCACCTTTACAAAACACCTGGCATTGACTTGCTTCCGAGACCTGCTCCCAAGCGGATAATTCATAATGATGGCGGAGTCATGGGACAGTGGGGAGCTCTCAGCCCTGGATGTATTCTTATATTTCAGGCTACGAAACTCTATGAGGCAGCTGTTCCCATCCTTTCCTGGGCAACCAGAAGTAGCCCCAATACTCGATAAAGCACTTACAGTGTGCGTGCAAAGAGAGGGTGGTTTCCACACTGTATGCCACGTGTCTCGCAACCAGGAACAAGCCAGGCACCTCCCCCGTGAGAAATGGGAACTAACATTGGGACATACTATAACAGGTGAAGTGTGGAAGAACTGCTGCAAAGGTACAAAGAAAGTGGCCCTTAATGCCAGATATAAGTTGATCCACTTTAAACATCTACACCAGTTCTATCTTACACCAGCCCGGGTGCATCGATTCTGCCCCGACGCTTCAGACAGATGTGCAAGATGTCACAGTGCATCGGCAGACTTTTTGCACCTGGCCTGGGGCTGTCCACAGATCTCCGTCCTCTGGGGAGAAGTGTTTGAGACCCTGGGTGAGATAGTGGGGGAGGGGGTGACACCGAACCCACTGATAGCACTTCTGGGATATACCAAACCAATCCGGGGAAACATGCGGAAATTAGTGGGGCTGCTCTTGCTCCTGGTCAAGAGATGGATGGCTATGACATGGGGCGGGATGCAATCTCCAACAATGAACCAATGGCATGCTGACATGTTATACTGTAATGATATGGAATTAGAGTATGGTAAACCGCTAAACCACCAAGCTGACCCTGTTGACATCTGGGGCCTATACATACACTAGCTGATAAAGCAATCCCAAGACCCAGAGGGACACTCATCGCACACCCTGAAGGAGCCATAAGACCCAGAGGAATACCCAAGGCAGTCTCTCAAAGGGTCCGAAGCGGTTGTTAATGCTGGGGCCGCTTTAGCATAATGGCCTAAGGATGGGGTGGAAAATGCAGCAACGTGAGGATGTAAATGGTATGCATTAACTGTAATAGTTGGCTTTAACCTAGATGATCAGTAAATGTAACGCTCAACTTAACTGAACCCAGAACGATACACTGTGACTCAATGCAAACAAATGAACCATTGTTTAGAGTTGTTTGTTGATGCTGGCATAATGGTAACATTTATGTTCAGAAAAGAAAACTAATAAAAAGAGTTTTAAAAAAAGGAAACATTGAAGCCGCAAAAGTGTATCTCACAATTGAAGGTTGTGAGTATGCTGATGAGATGCGAAAGAAAGCAAACCAGTAGTGAACTTCAAACTTACCGATAACTGTGAAGCCAGTAATACAGAGTAGCAAAGTGGTCGGGCGAAAGGAACTAGCCCACTCGAAAGTCTCAGTGAAATGTCTGATATCTTATTATAAAGCGACAAAGTGAACAAACTCTGAAATGCGCAATGGTCAAGATTATTCTTGACGAAAGGGTAAGTTAAAAGGTGAATGCTTTAAGAGAAAGATTTCTTTGACCTTTTCTGATTGTGTTATGGAACTACCAAGACCAAGAGACACTGGGGCAAATAACATAAGGGAAAGCTGAATTGGTCCTGCAGAGGTCTATGAAAAAATCTCGCACACTGAAAGGTCTTCAATGTCAGTGAAAGGTCCGAACCCAACGGAGGGAGACCTAGAATGTGAAATAAGTTAGGGGAAGGGAACCCCTAACAAATGTGAATGAAGCTTGGGGAAGGGAACTCCTGCAAGTGCGGTGATTGCGAGGTCTGAGCCCAGCTGAGGGAGTTCTATGTTGAATCAGGTACTTTTTGTTGAGAGGTCCGAGCCCAACTGAGGGAGACCTATGTGAACTGTTGATGCCTTGAGAGGTCCGAGCCCAACAGAGGGAGACCTTCGTGAACTTATGTTGAACTGTGAATGACTTTCTTTTGCATACAGATTCCCCTTTACACAGGTTTTTTAATAAGCGATAGGGCATTCATTTGTTTCTTTTTAACTATAAGCCATTTTGATTTGACATAGATTGACTAGGACTGTATTTTCTTTATTATTTGATGATAGCAACTACTCCCATCATAGCTATAGGGAAAAGCAGGAGTTTTCCAAACCCCAAGAATTTAATAAAGGTTTTGAAACTTGTAGCTCTTGTGTCAGTGTCTAACTTGTGATACCATGCCTCCCTTACAAGATGTAAGTCTGCATGCAAGTCTTTGTCCCTTGAGGAGTTTTACTTATTGCAGCGCACTGAACCCTTAGGTATCTAGGCGCTAGTTACATTAGGTGAAAGTATGTACACGAAAAGTACAGTGGAGGAGGGGAGACAGCTATCGAAGTGTCTTAGTGCCTTAGCTCAGGGAGCCTTAGGCAAACAGCCAAGTTTGTTAGGTTTTTTCTGAAGGTCCAGTCAGAGGGTTCCTTTCTCAGAGCGATGAGGAGATTGTCCAGACCTTAGCAGCAATGACAGGGACGCTCGATCCTCCTGCAGTCTTTCTAATGAAGTAATCCCCAAAAGCCATACAAATATTGCATTGTAAATGGCTAATTCCCATTTAACTGGGGGACATTTAGGAACTGCAAAAAACCAAGCCCAAATTGTGAAAAGGTTCTACTGGCCAGGAATGTATGATATAAAGAATGGTGTCAGCACCGACACCCTATGTCAGAAAAACAGTACTCAAATTACTCCTCCTGTTCCCTTACAGCCTTTACCTATTATAGACATTCCCTTTTCTAGGATAACAATGGATATAGTTGGGCCACTAAAATTCTCAAAATTAGGAAACAAATTTATCAGTCATGTTGGACTATGAAACCCATTATCCTGTGGCTTCCCATTAGTTCCATGTGTTGATTTTTGAGAGGCAGTTCACAAGGGTTTGGTCTGTGTCCTCGCTGGTATCGATTTTTTAGATGATTTGAGTATCAGCTGCATAGAAGTAGCATGTAAGTCTGTATCCCATGATGAGTTTCATGAGTGGGGTCATGTGAATGTTGAAGAGTAGTGGTGAGAAGGATGAGACTTGGATTGAACCCCACAGATGAGTGTGCGCAATGTTGAGCTGAAGGGCAATCCGTTCTTTCTGTCAGGAAGGATTTCATCCACTACAGTGCATTGTTGTTTATCCCTACTTCTTGTATCCTTTTGATGAGGGTTGCATGGTTGATTGTTTCAAAAATAGGGGATGAAAGAGTATCAAGGCAGAAGTGATGCTTGAGTCCGAGTTCATTTTTAGATCACTCCTGCCGGAGAGTAGCACTGATTTAGTTCCTCTCATAGGGCTGAAGCCTGACTTGTGCCTGGTCCATTAGGTGGTTGGTTTCCGCGTGTGTCAGGATTTGCCCGTATATGTAGGTTTCTAGCAGTTTGACGGGGTAAGAGATGTTTGATATATGCCGGTAGTTGGTGGTGTTTTCCGTGTTTTCTGAGGGATCTTTAAGAAGTGGTTTAATGTAGGCAGCTTTGCAACTCCTTGGTACGGTTTCTGTTTCCAGCGAGTGGTTCATGAGGTTGCGGAAGTATTCTGGAGGTGTCTCTTTGCTGAGGATGTTCTTGTAGATATCTGGTGGGCAAGGATCTACTGCTTAGGAGGCCTTGTTCCTTTCCTTCGCTAGTTTAGTGAAGTCTTCTGTCAAAATTGGTGTGAAGTAATGCAGTATTGGGGATGCCTCTGGAGTTGGCTCGTTGTTGATATTGTTGCTTATGTCCGATAGTGTTGATAACTTGTTGGATGCTTATGACTTAAATTGTTTTGCAAGGTCATCACAGAGTTGTGGAGGTTATTGCAAGATTTATTTGTGCATTTGTTGCAGCACACCGAACACTTAGGCATCTAGGCGCTAGCTACATTAGGTGAAAGTATATATGTTATGCGTTATGCAGGCTGCCCTTGTCTCTGGAAGATTTCCAGCCGATTATCACTATGGAAGCGTTAAAGGATCGGATACCAATCCAAGATGTCGGCCGACCGCATCATGCTTACGTCCCGATCCGAAAATCTCAATCCGGAAATAAGAACGGAATAGGGACGGGTAATTATCTTCAATTGCGATACGTTGTTTATTTCAACAGTGTGTCCAGGTGGGTTGGTTCTTTTCTAGTTCTTTGATTCTTATTTAGTCCATGAGTGGTGTTTGCTTCTTCATTCACTGTGTGGTTAAGATTTCTTTGGATGGCTGCTTGTGAGGGTTTGCAGGTGGATATGTATCGCAAGACAGAGTGGTTTTGGTTGCGATGATGCAAAAGGGCTCTTTTCTTCAAAGATGGTTTTGTGTGAGGTTTGCAGGAATATTTAGTTTCCAAGAAGAAGTTGGTTGTGTGAGTGCTTACTCCATGATGAGTAATTCCTGTCCGGCTTTCTTTCTGTGATTGAAGCATTTTGGTGTGGTTTGTAGGTTGACTTCCAGGGGGAATCTGTTGCAGGCGGACTGCCTGTATCTTGTTGGGCTTTGGGTGTCTGTTACATTTCTTTTTAGTTATCCCGATATTTCGCTGGCAAATGATCTAGATCGGAAGATGTCCCAGTGACAAGGTATCCCAGTGTAGATTATTAGAATGGCAAGTTATCACAGTAGGAGGTTATCAGAGTGGCATGGTATCACAGTGGGAGGTTATGCAGATGGTAGTGTATGCCAGGGGCCAGAAATATCCCAGTAGCAGATTATCATTGTGGGTAGATATTACCGTTGCTAATTGCGAAACTGGGGAGGTAACACATTGTCAGACTATCCCAGTGGCCATTTATGGAAGTCGCAAGATATGACAGTGGCAAGTTATACAGATGGGAAGATATCACATTAGCATATTATCCCAGTGGCCAGGTCTCCCAGTGGCAAAGTATCCCGGTGGAAAAATTATCCCAGCAGCAAATTAACCCAGCGGCAAATTATCACAGTGGGAAATAATCAAAGTGGTTAACTATCACACTGTCAAGTTGATCAAAATTCCATCATATTTCATTGACAGATTAGTAAAAGGGAAAGTAAAGTAAGAGTGGCAGATTATTAGAGTGTCACAGTATCACAGTGGCATAGGTATCTTATAGGAGAGTATTACAGTGCCATAATATATCAGTGGCAAAGTATCTTTGTGTATCATAGTGTCAGAGTATCCCAGTGGCCAATTATTGAAAGGGCCTTATATCACAGTGGCGGGTTGTCAAATGGCAGGGTCTCTTTGTGACCAAAGATCAGAATGGCAAATATCACAGTGGGACGTTAACAGAATTGGCAAAGGTCTCCCAGAGACCGTTTAGCAAAGTGGCAAAATATCACAGTGTCTAAGTGGTAATGTATCTCAATGGCATTTCACCAACTTGGGGAAATATCACAGCGGCATATTATCTAAAGGTCAGAGTCTCCAAGTGGCAGTTATCAACGTTGGAAAATATCGTAGTGGCTAGTAATCAAAATGGCAGAATATGCCAGTGGTGAGTTATGAAAAAGTTCCCAGTGGCCAATTATCAGAATGGCTTCTTCTATGGCATGTATTCTGTGTGCTCACCTTCAACTCAAATCTCATCTCCTCCGATTCCCTCAAGGCCAGAGATCGATCACGCTCATGGATTGCTCTTCCGACTATCACAGCTCCAGCTTTGTGGGAAGTTTCCTCAACACCTTCTGTAGCCAGTGTTGCAAACATACCAGAGCTTCTGTACCTGGGCTAGGGTGCGCGGGTTGGGTGGGATGTTCCTGGATGAGGATTGGTTCCCAGATCCTGTTGCACTGGCGGACCGACAATTTCTGGTACCTAGGACCTGTGATGCATGATGCCTCCTGTAATACCCCCGCCACCAGGCCGTTCAGCTCCTCCTTTGTGAGATTGGGCATAAGGAAAGAGGGGGGCTTGGGAGGGGACCCGCCTCAAATAAAAAAATAAAACATTTGATGAGTTTTTTTTCGTTGTAATTTTGGGGTAAAAATTACATTGGAAAAACTTGTCGGCAAAGTAACATAGAACCATTTCTACTTTGGGCCTACTCTAGTCCCACTCTTCCATACAACAGTGATTATTTGCGAGGTTCCAACCACCACACCAGGAACCCATTTGTTCTTTACTATTAATCCCCCTTACGTCCCGCCCCTCTCCACGGAGTATAACCCTCCAAAGCACTATCACACATTAGTTCAACACCACCTGACACATCCTGACCTTTTCATTCCATGGTAGGGTGGAATAGGTGGGCTGTAAGTACTGTGATGAGGAAGAGATGGACTAACGGTAATGAACATTACCTCTACGTCCCTCTTCCTTGTCCCAGTATTTACTTGTGAGGAATACAAAATATGGTGTTAAAAATGGACCCTAAAATATAACACAGACCACCAAGAGTGCTGCTCGAAAATCCATCACCAATTTATTTCCGTAACACATCAAGCATCAACCTTGACAGTGAGTGTAAAAGTTCAAAACAACTGCCCTGAAGAAGTTTAATATCAGTTCATGCAGACTGAGATGGTAGCGCTTAATTAAAGTATTCACATTCTTGCCAACCCTACTGATTTAGGCCGTGGGTTACTGCTTTTTAAGCAATCCTACCGCCTACAGATTTGGGTGACAGATCCTACTGCTTTTTACAGGGGCAGTTCATTCATGTGATTTTAAGGCAGGCTGCTTGAGACCGGCCCAGGACAAAGCATGCAACATATTAGTTAGTCTGTCTGTGCGGTGGGCGGATTACTTCGAGTGATGGACTCAGACCAATCGTGTGACCTGACAGCTACATGACATAGCCCTGTACTCTGGCTGGGGCAGGCCTCAGGTGAACCACTAATGAAGGCAAGTGGCAGAGCATCACACAGCATCTGCATATCGGACTGAGGAGAGTATCAATCTCCATGTTGTTGAGTTATTCATCTTGCACTGCAGGAATAAATATGTACTGCCTGGGCTGCTGCTACAGAGCAGTGGCAAACGTTGCCTCCTAGCTCTGCGTGATTACCTTCTGTAAAGTTAGGTCATTAAATTCGGTGTTAACTTACCATGCAGAATTAGAAATTTTAAACACGTGAACATATTTCCGTGCTGTGCTGTTTGATGGGTTGTGTATTTTAGAATGCTCCAGTGGTGCCAACAATGTACGTTTTGTATTTTCCTGTGATGTAATTGTTATGTATTATTTTTGAAACTTGAAAAATCCCACATCTTTTTGGCCACAGAATGTTGGGAAGTATGTATTCGGGCTCGCCAAGGTTGCAGCCCTGCAGATGTCTTGGATAGGCACCCCCTGCGCCTTTCCCCAGGAATCTGCCATACCCTTGTCGAGCGGCGCTGATTCGAGCATGGCAAGGAAAACTCTACCACAGAGTAGGCCATAAAAATAATTTGCCAAATTCGTCTGCTAATAGTAGGGACCGAAGCAAACATGCCAGACTGAAGCCAACCTGCCAAACACACCATAATAAACAGGCTCTCTGACTGCCTGTTTACAGCACTTCAGTCCACACAGGTCATCACCGCCTTTTCACATCCAGCTTGTGACACCTCTACTACTCCTGAGAGGCGGGTTCGCAGAGGAAGACTGAAACTGAAGAAAAAACAAATTACACCAGAGAACAAGAGAATCGGACAGGGCTTGAAGGAATGGAGCCTTACGCAGCTACGCCCCAATCACCCACAGCCTGCAATCGGACATAACATCCACCAGGAAAACAAGTTTTCAAGTTAGACTTTGAAAGGCCGAGCCCCGCAATGCTCTTAACACCAAGGGAAGATCCGACGGTGCTACTCCCTCATACAGCATAGAACTGGCAAGCAGGAGCCTTCCTGGTAGCCTGGCCATCAGCGGTTCACAGCAGACGCTCCAAACCCACAGCGCACAAAATGCCTGAATAACTAACCACTGAGTTCATAAAGAGTATGCAGCCAGGTACATGTTACAACCTTCACATTAGAATTGCAGAACCATGGGAACAGAGCAATCCAAAAACTCCGCCGATCTCTTGGCACATCACCATACTGCAAAGTTCTTCCAATGTTTATCATAAACGTTCAGCATGGTAGGCCTCCTGGACATTTGAATAGCCAATTCCAGCTGTAGGTTCACTCTCTGGCTTCATAACCCCTGTCTTTCAATTTCCAAACCCCCCAACAAGGAATGCGAGAGGCTTGAGTTTCCTAAACCTTCCTGAGAAGCTGTGTAGAGGAGGTACCAAGCCTGATTCGCACTCCAACCACGCATTTTGAAGTACCAGGAACGGTCACGCCGAAATATGTGACATATGATGAGCAAATAAACCATCAGAGAGCCGCAGTGGGGCTCTGTCCAGTACCTATCACAATAACAGCACCTGTTGAAGTACTGACACCTAAGAAAACCTGGACAGTGAGGTACCCATTGAGAAAACCATACCGACAAATGAGACAGAATGACTATTGTCAAAATGCAGCACCTGAAGCATCCAAGGAGATACTAAAGGAAGACGAATGGTGATGTCATAAGAACCCAGACTGACTCACATATAAAAGATATGACCACCTGTGAATGATGAAAAGAGACAAAACACCATGGATAAGTGACATCCTGAGTCTAAAGTGAAATAATTGATGTCAAATGTCAGAAACTTATGCCATGAGCATGATGAAGATATTCAGCCAGTTTAAACGTGTACATATGCACAGTAACCGCAAGAAGCACAGAAAATCGTGAGGCTTGCTTATGCTTAGTAGTAAGATAGATTGCGGCAAGCGCCACCTATACATATCTACCTCAAAAGGAGCACTTTATACAAGTATACTTCCACTATGCACAAGAGCAGAATCAACCAAAGGTTATTAAAGGTCTCAAGAGGAGAGCCTTGCAGCAAGCAAATCGAGAATTAAAGACAGCGAAAAACTCAGATGCAGACAACCATGCCAAGAAGCCAAGGTCGTATCGGCTGAAATGGACCAACAGTGGATACAATTAACAAGAAGAAGAACAGTGTATCCTGCGCAGAAAGGTCAAGATAAGCCACAGATGGCAGACGACTGGCAGAATTAAATCAAATACACAAAACTGCATGGAGAATAAGACAATTTCACAGTGTCAAAATCACGTTACCGAGCAAGCATAAGGGATGAAACTTTCACACCTACGCATTGACTCTTGCCATGCCCAGGCACCTCTACTTTCCCAGACCAAGAAGCAAACTCGAGGCCAAAATACAAAGAAATAATTGACGCATGACCAGTGATGATTGATTGTTGCAATAATTGGAGAAAGGCTGGGGGTGCAGACAAACTCCCTGCACCTGGCTGGCTATTCTGCACGCGGCTAAGCAAGTGGAAAAGTATGAGTGGGGTTGATGCCTACCCAATCATAGTGGACCAAGTAATCTAGGGTCCTATAGTTAGTACAACCAATGAGAAGTTGTCCTTTTAGTGACGTCTACAGTAGCCATTTTGAAGAAAGGGCTTAGATGCCCCTCCTGATATTGTTTATCCAATCCCCTCACTTCGTTACCATATACAGATGTAGTACCTATATTTATTTATTTATTTATAATATGTTCACAGCCAGGAGTGGCTTTACATATACAAACATAGAATAAAAACACATTCTCACACATTCTACAATGATTAAAATTTACATACAAAAATATCCTCTGAAAGGTCCTTTAAAATTGTTAAAATTAATTCACAAAATTTCATCATATGATATATTAGATTCATGTCATTCTTTCCATCAGTCTTTTCCAAATAACTTCTATTTCCTCAATTAGACTGGAATTCTTATATCGTAAAAGATACTTTTCACAAAGGTTTACAAGACTATCACAATGACATAGCAAATGTTTAGCAGTTTCCACATAGTCTACAAAACCTTGTGTTTCTCTCAAACCCCAATTTAGCGCCTAGGATCTCCATCGTGTCGCAACGATTACATTTAAACATAAAATACTGTCTCACAATGGCTGCAGTGGGGAAAGCATACAGATATTTTGGTTTCGCATATACTAAAGACCAATGCTCTAAAAATAAACCACTTGTAGATTTTGTGGCCAAGGTAATCATGTCACGCTCCTTTGCATGGCTATATATTGCACCTTGTAACAGTTTTTTTATCTTAACTTGCTTTAAAAGTAACCAGCTCTTTTAATTAACAGTCACCCATTTCGCATATACCAAATGTAATCTACTCAAAGATTTAAAATGTTTTTTGTGAGCATCTTTGGTAAAACTATTCATCAGTTCGACCACAAAAGTGCTATTGGATAACATGCTTAACTTTGCATATAGCATTGCAGATTTATATTCCAATATATCCTTTGCAGATCTAAAATCACCTTCTAATAAAATATATTCACAGGATGTTGCACTAGGTAATCTAAACAACGATTTTAGAATTTGTCCTTCCAATTTGCACATTTCATTTGCAAATTTACTTCCCCATATCTCGGCTCCATATAGTAGACGAGATATTATTTTACTGGCATATAACAGTAAGATGGTATTTACTGATATTCCCCCTTGTTCACCAATGAATTTACTAATTGCGCCAGTGTTTTTTAAACATAAAAGTTTAGTTGCCTTCCAATGATTATTCCACAACAGCTTCAAGTCTATTATGACTCCTAAATCTATCATAGCCAACTTCACTGGATTGACCATTCTTTCATCTACCTCATTCATACAATCGGCCAGGTAAAGATTAAACAAAGTCGCTGCTAGCCTACAACCTTGTTTTACTCCACATACTGTGGGGATTGATTGGGAGAGCCGTCCTTCGCCATCTAGACGTACTCTAACTGAAGTGTCAGAGTAAAGTAGCTGTATCCTAAACAGTAGCCCATCTGGTATCCCCCACAACTTCAATTTGTTCCATAGTTTTTCTCTTATCACCGTGTCAAATGCGGTAGGAAAATCTATGAACACCACATATACTGGCAACTTGCGGACATTCCACGAGTACTCTACTGCTGAAACTAGGTTGATTATATGATGGGTAGTGGAGGATTTCACTCGAAACCCTGCTTGATAAATCGGAAGGATCTTATTCCCCTCAATCCATATGTTTAGATCATCCAGTAATACTTTTGCAAATATTTTTGCCGGGATGTCCAGCATCGCCAGCATTCGGTAGTTTTTAGGGTCTTTCTATTCACCCTATTTGTATTTCGGCAGTATTATACTTTCAGGCCACGTTTTTGGGATCAATCCATTCATACCAATCCATCTGAACAGGAGATTAAGTACTTTTGCCCATACTTCCGGTGCTAAACGTAAGAGAGCATTGCAGGTCCCATCAGGGCCTGTGGCTCTTGAGGAGTGCAATTTCTCAATCATGTTAGCCAGAGAAGTTTCAGAATAATGGCCCACCCATATTGCCTGACTTGTCATAAACCCAACTTTTTTAGTCTCATCAGAGCCCAAGGTATTTTTTACATGGGTAATCCACTCTTTTTCTGCCACACTATTAATCGGGAAAGTAAATTTTTTAACGTCATTTATTACTCTCCACATCCCTTGCTGATTATTACTTCTCGCTTGTGCAGCAATGTTTAACCATGTTTCACATACTTTATTTTTATTATGGTTACGCATCCACTTCCTATGTTGTTTTTAACCATTTTATCTGTTTGGTGGCATCACTACTCTTGGCTTCAGCAATTTGCTTAATAGCTTTCCTCAGCACATTTTTAGCTTTATTAATTGCTGAATCATAGGAATTGTGCTTGTCGTGTGTAAGATTCCATTTTTCACCATTGCTGGAATACTTTTTGGGAGGCAACTTCTTTGATTTTACTTATGACTTCTTCATATTTCCCAATATATTCGCTATGAATAGCTATTTGTCTATCATCTATCATATCCCACCACTTTTTCTAGTTTAGTGGGATTCCAAGTGATCCGATTAGCGGCATTATTTACTTTTATGTTCCAAGCCATATGATATTCTGCCTCCTCATTCGGGTATTCCAACATTACAATAAGTGGTAAATGGTCACTTTCCTCTCGGCTTTCTATCGCCATATCGATAAAGAAGCTATTGGCCTTTTCATTAACAATAATGTAGTCAATTGTGGTTAGACTACCCCATACTACTCTTGTTGCACCTCGTTTAGCATCACCTTTACTATGTCCATTAAGCATAATCAGCTGTTGGCTCAGTATTAGCTTACATCAGGCTTCACCATATTTATTGCAGAATCCCATTGCAATAGGACCAGACCTCTTATCCTCACACATTAGGTCCTCTGGTAAGATTATCTTAGCATTAAAATCGCCTGCAATTATAATGGGAAGCACAGCATTATGTTTTGTTATAATTTTTGTTAGCATCTCTACATTCTCTTTATTCTTAGTTCCATTTGGGGGGTTGTATATATTTATGAGTAGAATACTCAAGAATCGGGGGATATTAGTTTTTACAATCACTCCCAGGACCATCTCATTGGACCAGCTAGATTTAACACCGGTCAATGCGTGTTTAATAGCTGATAATAGTCCCCCTTTTGGGCGGCCTCTCAGACCTTTGGATGGCAGACTTTGAATAGAACACCATCCGTCAATATTGCATGTTTCACATAGCCATGTCTCTTGCAATGTGACTAAACAGAAGGTATCCAAGTCATTGAGGAGCCCATCTTTTTTCTCATAGTGCCGATTCCCTCTAGTGTTCCATGAAATCATCATATTGATGTCATCAGGAACTTTGTTCTAATCTAGATTTGAACTCTATTGGTAGCCATTGCCAGTAGCCAACCGTATCTAGATCACTGTTGGTTTCACCGTGCTCTTTTAGGTTGCCAGCCTTTCCAGGTTGGGTAACATTACTAATATTGATTTGTTTCACTAGGTCCTTTACACATTTTGACGATTTTGGTGGATTCATTTCCGTTGGAATCTCATTCATGATTACAGTTCTTGAGTTCTCACTTCTTTTTACTTCTGTTGCTGCCCTCATATATTTCACTTTACGCATAGAAGCTTCTGTGCAGGTATATCCTAATTTAGTAAAGTACTCTTGATGGCTTAGTATAATATCAAGAGTAGTAGTTTCTAAGCACCACACATTAGTGGTGACTAGTTTTGGAGTTACTAGTTGGTCTACTATCTTAAAGTCACTCGATTTTACTGTCCGCAGCGGGACTACCAACGCACAGAGTTCAACAATTCGCTGTCTATTTAATATCTCAATTGGTCCAGATTTATCAATTGCCTGAAACTGTAGTGCCTTAACAAAATTTAGTGGATCTCTCTTGTAGGTAGGTTCATACACTTTATCATTATTATATTCACCAAAATGTACTGCCTTTCCAACCTGTTTCTCCTCCACATAACCTTCCTGGAAGGATACTGGTTCAGGACAGGAGGCTGGACACTGATCATGCTCAATACTTTCTTCTAAGAAAAGAGTTTTAATAGCTTTTAATACCTTGGTAGAGATTTCTTTATTATTATTCATCTTTTTTTCCTTCTTTTCATCCAATGTCGGAACTACTAGTTTAGTGGGTTTTAATATCTTATGCACTTTGCTTGCCTTCTTGTTCTTATTGTGACTATCATTTCCAATCTTGCCCACTGGAGCGTGGTGTCACCGGGGTCGGTGATATCTTCGTCCGACAGTGCAGATTCTGAGATCTCCCCCTCCCCCGACTCCTCACCTCCTTCTTCCTTCCAAGAACCCTTCTTTTCCTTTCTTCGTGATCGCACCTTTTTTTATGTAGATAGGGACGACCCCGGGAGGAAGCCACCGTGCCCCCCAAGAAGGGAGACCAAGGGGCCCCTCCCCCGGGATCGACCAGGAGGGGAAAAAGCCCTTAGGCACAAAAAACCCCTGTATTATCGTCGGGTGCCTTGGAGGAGTGGAACCAGGAATCCTTGAAGGGTGAGAGCTGGTGGAAAGTGTCTGGAGGCAACACGTGGGAGTGAACCCCCCCCAGGACACATGCAGTCCAGTAAGCGGTCCGAGGAACTGGTACACAAGGCTAGAAGTGGAAGTAACAAAACGGTAAGCAAAGGCAGTCCAGGGGAACAGGCCGGAGTCTGGTACACGGAAGGTCACAGCAAAACTACCCGGGAGGGTAGGCGAGAGCAAATCCAATGGACCAGGCAGGGAACTGGTACACGGAAGGTATGGAGCTGAGCGAGAGGAAGTAGGAAACAGAAGGACGGAGCAAGCGGAACAGACAAGAGGAAGAAAGGCGGTAAGTGAAGATGGGAAGGAGGGAGGGTAAGCAAGTTGGAAGGAGGCAGAGGAGGCCGGCGAGTGAAACAAAGCCAAGGGAGCGAGAGAAAGGCAGACAGAACCAGCGGAAGGACGAAGGAAGAACAGTGGGGGGAGCCGGACTGGGCACGAGGACCCGACCGGCGGGGAAGGCGAGTAACCCAGGAAGAGAGCAACAGGTAGCAAGCAACTCAGGGCTAACGGGATGAAACCGGAAGCGTTGCGACACATCCGTGACCCGGAAGTGGCTGGTTAAAACACCGGGCCGCGGAGCGCCTAACCAATGGGAACAGAAGGAAAGTGAAACCAGGAAATAGGGGGCGTGGCCGAAAGCCGCTGGCGGACGCGACTAAGTTCCGCATCGCCAGCGGCTCCATAGACGCCAGGAACTCGGCGGTATGACACGTGGATTGTCACTATGTGTTTGCCTGAGTAATTAGGTTCTTTGGTGATGTGAATCTGTTTGGGTCTCACAGCTTCTAAAGTGACCTCTCTTGCCCATGTAGATGTACATTTTTCAACATTATTAGGCATGACTTCATCTCTCACAATGCATCCATTAGTGATCACTCTCTCAAAGGCATCATGTGACAATGGTCTTTGTATTTTTTTCAATTTTCTTTATTTCATTAACTTTTTCCCATTTCTCAACATTTTCTTATACCAACATACCATAGCATTGGAGTCAATGGAATACCCCACAGCCTGGGGATTCTGATCGTTGAGTAACTTGGCCATGTTGGCCTCCGGATCCGAACCACCTTGGGCTGCTACATTTGAAGACATTTCAGTGTTAGTACCTACTTCTCTAAATGTCATACACTCTTTATTGGAACCTTCATACAGTAAGACAGTGTGACTATCTAGCTTACGTTCTATCGTACCACATCTATCTACAATCTCAGTTAGCACCCGTGCTAGGGCTTCCCATAGTTCTTCATTTTTCAATGGGCTAAAGCTCTCATTTTGTTCTGAAAGTCTACTCTTTATAGAAATCATACTGGTGTTCATTCTAGAGTTGGGGACAGGCGCTTTTGTGTTTGTCACGTTAGTTGAAGTGACAGCATACGTTATTAGGCCAGAAATGGGATCAACAATAACTCTTTCTTTTACGTCCTCCCCCAGTTTGCTCAATTGGTCATCATTATGGCTACAGTCCTCCTTAATGTCGCCGTCATGGCGTCTGGCTTCATTTACTGTTTCAGGCGTCATGGAATCTAGTTCATGCCAGTTAATTGAATTACTGGGATTGGACATTTTGGGCCGAAGCACCTCTGTGCCACTCCATATGGCCATATCGGTACAGGTATTACAAGAATCTGTTATACTTATTCTCTTATGGGCATTCATCTCACCTCTACTATTTTGAGTTTTTAACAGCTCAGAGAGTAATTTAACGCCAATACACGGCAGTCTATTGGAAAGATCATCCACCAGCTCGGCACTTATTTCTGTCATTACATTCTCTGCTAATTTGATGTTATCCGAATTGTGGACTCAATTCTGTCAAAGAAAGCCGTCATTTTGGCTAGCTTGGCTTCAGGTAAAAGACCGTGCTTGCTTACGATCTTCCTTTTGCAAGCACGGTTCGGTCGCTGGATCATTTCAGTTAATTTTTTTTTTACTTCAGTGTCTATACTACTATTTGATCTTAGATTCATCATCAATTGGGATTTATTAAAGTATCAACTAGACAAGCATTAAATAACAAATCCAAATCCACTCACCTTAGGCAATGTTTCACTAGCGCACACTCTTTCAGCTATATTGTGCGCAGCGTTATTGACAATCATGCAGACTTTGTGTATCGCCACACAAATATAACTATTTTATTGTTCTTATTGCCCTGCAGCATGAATCCTACACTATGCACCTCGCGCCACGCACCGCGAACAGCCAACAGTACTTTCTATACTTCCTTGGGTGCGCGCGCAGGGTGCGCAGGAAGCTGACTATTTAGCTGTTCCTGATGGGTGGGTTTAGATCATCACGTAATGGAGAGCGCAGGATTCTAGGGTGAAAACAAAGAACAGGCTTTATTAATCACTGTCAAAGGGGGCGGTTCCACAAACTACACAAACTACACAGAGTGCACAAACTACACAGTATATACGAAAGCATTAATTCAAAGTGCTTATATTAGCACAACAATGTTCGTGGGTATTTACTTTCTTAAAGGTCCAGCAGGTTTTAAGTCCAAAAACGGTGCTGCATTCAAAGCGCTCCTCCTGTTCGAATT
Source organism: Ambystoma mexicanum (assembly GCF_040938575.1). Classification (NCBI taxonomy): domain Eukaryota; kingdom Metazoa; phylum Chordata; class Amphibia; order Caudata; family Ambystomatidae; genus Ambystoma; species Ambystoma mexicanum. The sequence continues at coordinate 1,097,242,794 of NC_090923.1, forward strand.
TCGAGCGTAGCTCGTAACGTTTCCTCACAGCCAAAGGTACTTTCTGTATTTCCTTGGGTGCGCACAGGGTGCGCAGGGAGCTGACTATTTAACTGTTCCTGATGGGTGGGTTTAGATCATCACGTGATCGAGAGCGCAGGATTCTAGGGTGAAAACAAAGAACGGGCTTTATTAATCACTGTCAAAGGGGGCGGTTCCACAAACTACACAAACTACACAGAGTGCAAAAACTACACAGTATATACATAAGCATTCATTCAAAGTGCTTATATTAGCACAACAATGTTTGTGGGTATTTACTTTCTTAAAGGTCCAGCAGGTTTTAAGTCCAAAAACGGTGCTGCATTCAAAGCGCTCCTCCTGTTCGAATTTCGAGCGTAGCTCGTAACGTTTCCTCACAGCCAACAGTACTTTCTGTACTTCCTTGGGTGCGTGCGGAGGGTGCGCAGGAAGCTGACTATTTAACTGTTCCTGATGGGTGGGTTTAGATCATCACGTGATCGAGAGGGCAGGATTTTTCTTAAAGGTCCAGCAGGCTTTAAATCCAAAAACGGTGCTGCATTCAAATCGCTCCTCCTGTTCGAATTTAGAGCGTAGCTCATAACGTTTCCTCGCAGCCAACAGTACTTTCTGTACTTCCTTGGGTGCGCGTAGTACCTATATTAAAGTTACCTTCCTAGAACCAATTAAGTTGCATGCTAAGTTTTGAGATATTACACGTCAGTGATGATGAGTTTTTGGTATAAATTAAGTGTTTTTTCTGAAATTAATTGGATTTAAAGCGAGATGGAAGATCGAGCGATTGCTGATAGTCAAACTCCCTGTTTTTTGTACTTGTCATTAAATGGACTGCCTTTGCCAAACTATCGAGTTGTCATTATTGATTTGATGCAAGAGTATTAATCTGCATCCCCATTCATCTTGAGGTTGCTGCTACTCATCTTAAAGTGCTGTTTGGGAAACCCCCAGTTCTATGGGCCACCTGGGGTCCCTGCTGCACAGCTGCATAGAAGACAGCAGGAACCACACAGGAACCACTGCCAATTCAATCAGTATGTCACACCAGGGCCGCCTCACCCAACAGGTGGAAGGAAACACCCTGCTCAAACTGTTGGCCTGCACATTGGGCTAGAACCCTGATATGAATCGCTCTCAGAGACTGCAGGTAGTGCAACTCGAAAGCTATCACCTCCAGCTGCAGAGGCCAAGCCCCCGATTGGGGATTCATATATGCCATCCCTGACGCTTTGTCTGCCCTCACCAGAACAGCTGACCCCTTGATGTAAAGTGAGAAGAATTGGAGAGCCCTGAAAATCACCACAAGCTCCCTCTGGTTGGTGGAAGAAGTACCCTGTAAGACCATCTCTCCCAGTAACTCAGATCCCTCAAAATTGCCACCAGGAAAGGACACTAGCATATGTGGTAATTATGCTTGGAAAGGACTGCACCAGTGGAAACCTCCCGGGTGATTGTTCAGGTCCAACCACCACAGCAGTAGACCTTTAGCTCCGGAGTCCTCACAATCCTGTCCTTGTATTCCTGAGTCCCTCCTTCAACACCTTTGTTGGTTAGACACTAGTGGGTGCATGAGCAGTCTCACCCACAGAACCACAAACACAAAAGCTGCTATATGGCCCTGCACATGGAGCACTTCCTTGCCAGTCACCCAGACCCATGACAGCAGGTGCCCCCAAGAGATTCGAACATCAGCAACACTCGCCCCTTTGCCATCCATAAGTGAACCCCAATGTATTGAAGTTCCTGAGGCTCAGCAGAAACGCCAGATCCAGCAGCACCTTGCACATGACCTCCACGTGTTCCATCAAAAGATCCTTGGTGGAAGCCATGGTCAGTCAAACGTCTGTGTATGGAAAAACCTTCAACCACCTGGTGTAGAGATGCGCCACCACCGAACCTATCACTTCAGTGAAGCCCCACCTCTTTTCTTCATGCAGGTGATCCGCGGAATAGTAATGGCAGACCGGATAGCATAGTTCATGTTAGGGGGCCTTGCTCTAGGTTGCCCCTAAGGTAAGAACAGTTTGTGCGGGGGTGTGAAGCCCTTTGTTTAGTCACTGGTGTCCTAGAGTTTGGCTGTGTCCAAAAGGTGTTTGAGGCTGCTATTGGGGAGCTTAGTGTGGTTGATATTGCTGTTGCATAGGTGTAGTCCCTTCCTTGCCACCTCTCTCTCTTCCTGCTTGCACTCTGCTTTGAGCGTCAAACCACAGTCTGAGCAAGCCCCCAGAGGGCTTGTCCGAGTCCAGGTCTTTGATTTCTCCAGACGAACAGCGGGTGGCGCTAGATGGTATGACAAATCCAGGCAATATGTCCTATCTCCCTAAGGGGGAGCCACCCCCGTTGGGACTAGGGAGATTTGCCCACTACCCCCTAACACTCCCTAGGGGACAGGGAAAGCGGGATCCCACTGGAGGTGCCCCACCCCTTAGGGGACAAGTAAACCCCAAGAAGGGATTTTAGTCAACCTCCCTCATCTAAAGAATCCCATCTGTATGTTGGATATATGGGGATTCAACAGGACAATAAAGTGCAGGCCACTTTACAATTGGATGATGTGGTTTCTAAGTCTTTTTTGTTATTGCGCTTGTTGGAGGAAAAGGACCAATGGATTGCTATGTTTAGTTACAGAGAAGAACGTAAAGATTGTGTAGCTTCTGCGAGAGAAGGAGGCGGGGAGCTGAGTATTACAGTGTGCCAGAGAGAAGAGCATGCAACTCCTCGCAGCGTCTGCAGCGTGGAAGTGATACTTGCTGAAGGAGCTGCTTGTATCTGTGTGCAGGGAGCAGACCTCCTTTTGTGATAGGCGTGTGCAGTTGTCCTGGAGGAGCCTGGATTTTGCGCCCTGCACTGCCGCACGCTCGTACTCCACCCATCTACGTTCCACATGGCTGCCGTGCGTAGGGAAGCATGGCAGCACTGTCCACTCATTATATCTCAGCCACTCAAGAACTGTCAGCTCTGCGCTCCTGATCTAAACCTGTGCTGGGAGGACAGGGCCCCTCATGGACAGAAGAACCCTCCCTTCTTCGCTAGTGTGCCGCCTCTCCCTTGTGCCGGTCATCTCAGAGGCACAATCCAGCTTAGCAGGCTGAGTGTCAGCCGCAGAGGAAGATTCTTGGTTGAGGGACCCTGCTAAACAGAGCAGAAAATCCGGGACAGGGGAGCCGGGTGTTCCGGAGCCCATGTGCCTCTCGAGGAGGACACAGCACATCGCTCTGCCAGGGGCAAAGGGGCAACGCCTCCTCTGAGCCCACAGGAGTCACTGTGGTCCTGCTGCTTTCTCCGGCATGAGACTGTTCACGGGCTCTACCTGACTACAATGCTCGCTGACTTCCTGCATTTTTGCCTTTTCTGTGGAATAAATTGCATCGCTTCTGGATCACGACTTCGTCAAGAGGATTTCCCTCTTCGGATTGCTGAGCACCCTTCAGATCTCATTGTCTCAAAAGGAAGGCTGGCCACCCTAAACTGCAAAGCAGAAGGAAGACTGAAGTAACCACCAACAGCTAAGTTATAATGTGAGTTTATTGGTAAGATAGACAGTAGATGGAAGAATACCGGGACAACCACTACCAGCCAGTACAGCAGCTAACTATCAACCCTGGCATCCCAGAGCCCTGAGCCTGCCAAACTTCCAGAACCCCTAAGGTTCTACTATGAGCTCATAACCCACCCAGGAGCACAGAACTCCATCCTTTAGCCACAGACCCAAGATAAGCACAGTCCCAGTGCCTGCACCCACAGAGAGTACAAATCCTTCTTACCCAGATTATGACAAAAACCCACTCCCACCATTGAGTGGTATAAGGGGAGAGAGCGTGTTGAGACTGACAGAGATGACCCCCAATCTTATCAAATGCTGCGTCCCAAAGGATCTTTGTTTTTCTTGCATTCACGCATTCACGCATTGTACATGGACGCAAGAACAGACCAGATGAAGGAGTCTATGTTTGTGTTGCCTGAAATTATCTTGATGAGGCGGTGAGCCACAATGCATCATTGGAAGTTGCTTAATGATTGCCTCACTCTTGACACGCCAGGCCCTTCTTGCAGCCAAGTACGACTCGGCCCATTACTGCCAGGACACTGCCGCAGATTCGGATTATGGCCTTCAGGAATACCCTCTGTGTCTACACCGTACTCCAGCCCAGACAAGAAACCTCACCAGAGACCACTCCAGAGCACAGCCCTCTCTCTCCAGCCAGCCAGAAGCAGCACCTCTCTCTCACCAGGAAGCTAGAAGACCCCTCCTTCCTCTTTTCTCCCTTTTTTAAACCTCTCAATGAAAACTGCCTCTTATCCTATGCCGCCGTACATTTTTATCCTTCCTTCCTCTTTTCCTGCTTTGCACAATGAACGTTTATTACCGAGGACCATTGTGATGTTACAATGCATGTTCTGAAACTCACCCTGCAAGACACTGTAGAATCCTTCTTAATTTTGCATTCTTTTCTGAAGCATTATTTACTGAATGCAGCAGTGTTAGTGCACCTGCTGCTACCTGCATTTCTTTGGCCTAACAAATCTAGTGCACTCTACTCACCCCAATGAAGGGGCCCCTGAGGGACCCTCGAATGTGGAAACAAGTCACAGTCACCACACACGAACTGATACGCCAGACGCGAGGTTGTATTCCCAAAAGCTAGGGTTTATTGCAAAGTAATAGTCTCAGTTGGCCAACTGGTCTCACGCCCCGCGACGTGTGTCCAACAGACCTCGGGAGACGCAAGAGTGCGAGACACAAACATCAGTTACATATATACAAAACTAACATCTTACAATCAGTAGTCTCACATCAAAAACCGCCCCTTGCACATTTCCTTTGAACTGAGCACAATGATTGACAATCGTGACGAGTATGACACTTCAAACATTTTTTTTAGCAACAGTTTGCAATTTTGTAAGGCTGCAGACATAAGTCTTTGTTGAAAAGAACAGAATGCTTCTGTTTTTGCTAGCAAGCTGCATGAGGGGGGAGAGCCACATTCCAGGCCTTCCTATCTCCTAGTTTCTATTTGGGTCCTGAGGGTCAACTCGCTCTCCAGGACTCTACAGGGCTCGAGAAGGGGGGCCACAAAGAAGAACATAATTCAAACAATTTAATGTTTGTTCCAAGTATTTTCACTGTGTTTTCGAGACACACTGGCACCTGGGGGCTGATTAGGATGCCTCGCTGCCCTCTTTCAAGGATAGCGCACGGGAAGAGACCGGGTATTTCTATCAGGATTGCTACATTATGTTTCAGCATATTTCCCTTGGCCTTGCATTGCACACTGGTAAAGCAGAATATCATGTCAGCGAAGCATTTAGAGCAGAAAGCAATAAGCAAACGTTAGAGAAAACAAGATGGCGATTTCTGTCACCTTAAAATGGCCACACTTCGGTCAAGCTTATGATTATGTATTACTAACACTAAGAGCATGAGACGGTTGGTCTTCGGCCAACATAGTACATTTCCCCATGATCGAGGGGTGTCTGTTTTTCTGGATCGACAAACCCTCCTTTTGGCCATATGCCAAACGTCTCATCCGTACATTGCATCCTCTTTCGGCCACGTATCGGTTTCAGATTCCGATTCTGAATAAGGCTCTGGATCTCGCATATTTTTTGTTCCTCCTCATTGTCACCTATGTCAATGGACAATAATTCTTTGACTGTCTTTGTCTCTTCTCTACCAAGGATACTTGATCTACTAGTGCTCTTTTTCTCTATCATCTGTACAAATCTTTCACTAATTTCGGTGCATATCACAGGTAGGCAGTGCATGCAACAACAACATGTCATGAATATCCCTAGTACTGCTATTAGAAGCGCAAATAGTTTCCATCCCCATGAATATAATAATTCCCAGAACCAGGAACTTATATCCCAACCCCCGTCTTGGGTATGGAGTTCAGAAATTAATACAAGTAGTTTTCTTATTGCCTCGAAAATCGTGGGAGAGGAGTCGTTTACAAATACACAGCACGCTGATCCCACGATTTTGCAAACACCACCACGATCAACCAGGATTACATCAAGAGCCATTCTGTTTTGCAGTGTCATCAATCTAACCCCTTTCTCCTCCAACGTCATCTTGTATAATATATCTGTTGTTACGTTTATTGTTTTTTCTAAGATTCTGGATAATCGTCGAATATTATAGGAGTTTATTGCTTGGGCCAAAAATGGTATAAATGATTTTGCTACATCTACTGCTATTAATCTGTCTTCATTACTTCTTCATGGCAGAGTTCTAGATAGTTTGGCTATGTCTGTTGTTTCTAAGAAAAACACTCCTGGGAACAGTAGTCCTAAATAGCATGTACCTCCCCAGTTTCTAGGTAACCAAGGATACGCTTTATCTCCACATATGAAATACACCGGGTGACCTACATATACTGGCTCTACTTCCCTATTAATAATCGCTGTATTTATACATCTAGTGAATGTCCCTACAAAATAGGAGCCCTTCTTCTTTAAACAAAGAGGAACAGAACGTGGGCTGTAGTTTACTGTGTAAGAGGTGGGCACTGCATCTTTATTTCCTTCTGATCTTATGCGAAATACGATCACAAATGACTTTTCTGGTGGAGACAGTCTATCTTGTGGCATTGGTTTGGGCGTAGCTTTTGGTGTTATCATCCGTGCTTTATGGAATATTGAGCAACCTATGGGTCTCATAATAATTTCTTCAAATTCATTCATGTTTGTGCTATCTAATTGACCCGTTTCACTTTTATTCCATTTTCCATAATACAATGTACTCAGAGATGCACTGCATGCAGAACTTAATGTCAGTGGCTGCACGTACCAACCTATTCCTTTGCCACCATGCTGTGGCAAATGAGCACACACCCAACAGTTGTTCTTTTTCAAAATTGAATGTGTCATGTTCATAATTTGAAGTAATGTATTATTTCCATAACCCTCTCTATGTCTCTCTTCCATTGGGGACAGAGTGTAAGTAATTACATAAACAGGGCTTTCGGTGGTGGAGATGTTCCTAATTGGTAAGAGAATTTCTAAAGGGTGCCTCTCCTCCAAATACCACAGTACCAGTGCTGTTATTACTGGGGCCATTATGCTCATTATGCATATGATTATCGTCAAGGTCAGCATGCAATTCTTTCGGTAACTTGTTTTATGCAATCTTTCAGTTTCTATGTTCGATTCATTATCAGCATTGTCAGCAATGGTGCAGGAGGGGGCAAAAGCTAGTTCTGGCATCTTCTCACACGGTCCTCCTTCCTCAGCGATTCTCGTCGTGGATATCTCTCCTCGCGGCACTCGCCCGAATGTCAATGAGTTCGATAAATGTCAACTGTCTATTCTGTCAGTTCTCAGCAGCCTGGATTGCTTACTCTTTGGGCAAGATCTCTTATGCGTTAGTATACTGCTTAAAGAACTTCAGAGCAGTTATCAATTGCCTTCTGTACCATGTGCGCCCCGCTTGTCCGCTCGGGTTCAGGACACATGGATTTGATGTTAGCACCAAGGAGTCTCTCTTTTGGGCTGTCTGACTTGCACAACCATCACGTTGCTCTCCTCTAGGCCTCTGGTTCCTACTTCTTCCGAGAATAGGAAACAGAGGCAACAAAAGATTGATGAAACGAAGATTCAATGATTATCGTCAAGGTCAGCATGCAATTCTTTCGGTAACTTGTTTTATGCAATCTTTCAGTTTCTATGTTCGATTCATTATCAGCATACTTTTTCCGACTTCGTAGATTGTACCGCCTTGCTCCTGGTACCGTGTGGTCAACGAATAGTGCGGGTGCACTTCCGGACTCAAGCTTGGAGTCAGCCTGGGGTGTAATGACAGATGATGATGGGCCCCCAGGAGACGATGCAGGCTGTGGCGCAACAGAGGATGGTGGGCGCCACATAGGTATTCGCTTGGTGTCGGCCAGCAGTGATGCAGAATCTCTGGACAACGTTGGGGCATTCTTTGCCCTTCCTCTTTTATGGCAATCTCATCAGGCTTTGTTTCAGAATCTGACAGTTTCTGTGGCAAAGAACTGGCAATTGTTTCTTTCGTTTCTAGAATCGCTGTTTCTTTCCGGTAGCCTCGATCAGTCAGCTTTTCAGATGGTGACGGCACCTTTTTTGCATGGGTGGCGTGGATCCGCGCTTTATGCCCATCCACGCGAATGGCCATATGCGTTGTCAGGAGTCTCAAATAGGGACCATGCCACCTGGGCGCCAACAATGTTTTTCGTTCAAAAATTTTAAGCAGCACCCAGTCACCTGGCTCCAGTGCGTGTCCCGGCCCAGTATATCTGATCGGTAGCGCCTCCTGCACCTGCTGATGAATCAAATGCAATTTTTGAATCAGGAGATTACAATAAATGCTGAGCACTGGGTATTCAACTTCGTTCAGTTTCTTCGGCTGAGGTGCACACCAAACAATCGTCGGTCTCCCCATGACTATCTCATATGGCGAGAGCCCAGTTCTCGCCTGCACAGATGTTTGCATGCATAATAGTGCTATTGGTAACGTATCTACCCAACTTAACTTGTTTCCTGCACATATCTTGCTAATCTTAGATTTCAGGATTCCGTTGTGGCGTTCAATAACACCGGCCGACATCGGATGTCTCGAACAATGGAATCGCTTATCGATCTGGAGATCTGCACAAATCTGCAGTACTACTGCACCTACAAAATGCGGACCATTATCTAACCATATGACACGGGGCAGACCAAAACGGGAGAAATATTTCTTTAACATCACTTTTGCCATGCTTATAGCAGTGCAGTCTTTCAATAGATATGCTTCCACCCATTTGCTGAATGCACATATAACCACTAGGACATACTTCAAGTTTTGGCATCTCTCCATTTCTATTAAATCAAAATGGATCACCTCAAATGGCATAGAGGGAGGGCCAAAACTGCCTGTTGGAGTCACCGTTCCCTTTCCCACATTGTGTTGCAGGCACGTGATACACATTCTATACCAACATCTCGGCATTCTTTTTTATGAGTGGATTTTCCCAAACTGTGGCTAGATGTTGATTTATTTTATTTGAACAAATATGAGTGGGACTGTGAGCCATTGTAACCATTGCATTTACATAGGCATTTGGCAACATCCAATTCCCACTCTTCTTGTCCACCCAACAACCTTCCAGATCTAATTCTGCAGAGCCCTCAGCCCACCCTTGGATTTCATCAACAGTGGCTTCCGCCTGCATCTCTTTGACAGTAGCAATTCCATTCTCTATCATGCAGGGCACCTCTTCAGACTGTACTGTAAACATCTTTGTGCTCATATCATTGGCTGTTTGTTTTGCAATTCTGTCTGCAAACACGATTCCCTCTCACACTTTACATGTTACCTTTTTGAGCGCCTCGCATTTCATTATTGCTAGGTGCTTTGGACACGTGAGTGCAGACAGCAATCGTACAATCAAAGGGCCATGTTGGATTCTAGCCCCATGTGATGTTAGGAAACCTCTCTCAGCCCAGAGTTGGCCAAAGTTATGAACCACGCCAAAGGCGTACTGACTGTCAGTATATATATTCACGCTCAGATTCTCAGCTATCTCACAAGCTCTGGTTAATGCTATTATTTCTGCCGGTTGTGCAGAGTTGTAAGGGATTCTTTTGTCTCCACAATACTCTTTAACGTGGTGATGGCATATGCGGCAGTTGAAGAGCCGTCAGGTAATTTAAAGCAGGAAACGTCACAAAACGGTTCTCCATCTGGTTCTTTTAGTGGGGTATCACTTAAATCAATTCTCCCTTTTGTTTCTTCCTCAGTAACCATTAAACAATCATGGGGGGGTGATTCATTTCCACCAAGGTTTTCCCTGGGCGTTGGCATTAATTCTGCTGGATTCAAAGCGCTACACCTCATAATTTGGATGTGGGGTGCAAACAACACAATTTCATACCTAGTCAATCCAGTGGAGGTGAGGTGTTGCGTCTGCGTTCTATTGAGTAGAACATCTATGGCATGTGGCACCATCAAAATTAAGGTGTGCCCCAATACCATCCCTTCTGTTTGTTTCACTGACGCAGCAGCCGCTGCAACAGCTCGCAAACATCATGGTAGTGCGCGCTACAGGATCCATCGCAGACGAGAAAATAGCCGCATGGCCTATTTCTTCCACCTGGTTCCTGTGTTAGAACTGCCAACGCGCAGCCGTCATTATCATGCACAAACAATTTAAAAATCTTTTCATAATTTGGTGTCCCCAAAACTAGAGCAGAACACAATGCAGTTTTTAGTAAGTCAAATGCTCTCTGACATTCTTCATTCCACTGCATCACAACATCTTTCTTTGTCAGCGCCACCATCGGCTTCACAATTAAGGCAAAATTCACTATCCATTGCCGACAATAAGAAGCCATGCCTATTATAGCTCTGACTCCTTTTTGTGTTTTTGGAATAGGCATACCAGAAATGCTCTCTATTCTATCTAGCGTTAGTCTTCTCCCTTCTTTCGAAAGTAAGTAACCCAAATAAGCCACTTCCTTTCGACAATACTGAAAGTGGCGCTGTAGGCCGTCTCATGCGCTAAGTGTGTTAATAGTAAAATGGTACTCTCTTTACAAATCTCCTCTGTGTCTGCTGCGATCAACAGATCATCTATGTATTGTAGCAATACACAACCTGTTGGTTGCTCTAGCATATGTAGTTGTTCTTTTAATGCTCTGCTATAGATGCTAGGGATTTCTGTGTAGCCTTTATGAATGCACGTTAAAGTAAACGATCGCCCTCCTAGTGTGAAAGCAAACAGATATCTACTTTTATTATGTACTGGAATACTGAAGAAAGCATTTTTCAAATCAATAACACTAAAATACTTTGCGGAAGCTGGGATAATTGTCAAAATTGTGGTAACATCCGGAACCAATGGGAATTGGGGATCTACTACCTTGTTTAGTGCGCGCAAATCAATTATGAAACAATATGGTACCTCATTACCTCCTTTCTTATACACCGGAAGAATGGGGCTGTTACATATGCTGCCTGTAATCTCTTCAATCCCCCCCAATTTTACAAAATCAGACACAATACTTTTCAATCCTTTCTCTCTGTCGGCTGAAATTTTATACTGTGGAATATGTGGCAATGTTACTCCCTCTTTCAATGTAATCTTCACTGGCTCTATCTTCAAGAATCCCAAATCATTATCATCTATTGCCCATTTTCAAATTGGCACGCCACTCAATTTTCCTGGCAGAGGTTTGGACAAAAATTCTGACACTGGTACATTCTGTGGTGAAATAAATAACTGCACTCCATTTTTTCAATAAATTTAATCCCAAAAGATTCTCCCCACAATTCTCTGTTAACAGGAATGGACAGTACTTAGTGAATGGGCCTAACGTTACAGCTACTGGTTGGGACACTGGATTAATCACTGGGGTACCTGCGAACCCTACTGAAATATTTTTATGCCCTGACAGTGGTATCTCTGGAACTAAGTGATGGTCTATCGAGCACTTTTGTGCCCCAGTATCTACGAGGAATCTATGCTCTTCATCCCCGACTTTCATTTCTACGTAGGGTCCTTTCTGGTTCACGGGAATAGATACTTGTTCCGACCCCTGTCTTGGGCTGTCCTATTGGGGTAACAACACATCATCTAAAGTGTAGTCACTGTTATTATTGTACTGTGCACCTGTTTGAGTATCAAAAATGTTCCCGCCTCTTCCTCTATTTCCATTTTGCATACCCTGCTGATTTTCATTCTGGGTAAAAGTAGTTTGATTCAGAGTCTGGCCTTGATTCTGTGCTCCATTCCCCTGACTATTCTGGTGCTGCTGCATATGGTTTCTGTTGTGGCCATTTGTTCCTGGGTGCCCTCTGTGCTGTCTTCTCTGACCGTACCCACCTCTATTTTGTAAATGTGGACATTGCGCTCGCCAGTGTCCTTCCTCTCTGCAATAAACACATTGATTTAATCCCAAGGGCCATCCGTGCATATTCAAATTACTCCTGCTCTGTGCATTTCCCCTTCCCCTGTTGTGTCCTGATACTTGCTGGAGTAACACCCTTGTTTTCAAATTTGTTCTTTCCTTCGCTTCCTTCTCTCTCTGGGTATTCACTTGATTTTCATAATATTGGGCCATGTGTAATACTTCTCCTAACGTTTTCGCTTGCCATGCACTTTCTGATGTCATTATTAAGTTTTGAATCGGGAGTATTAATCCTCTCACATATTTGTCAACAAATAGCCTCTTTCCCGCTTCTGTGCTTACATCCTGTCCACTGAAGTCTGTAAATACTTCCTCAAATCTATTAAAATAATCTGTAGCCAACTCGTCCTTACCTTGAACACACAAAGTCAATTTGTCCCATTGAATTCTTTTCTCTGGGACAAAGTCTTTCAATTTTTGTACTATTCGTGCCGGTAACACTGTCATATTCGGCCCCGGTTTCACGCCTACTTCTTTATTTCTATCCTCCTGCATTAAATTTGCCCAAGTGGCGCCGTAGGCCGTCTCATCATCTACCTTCCTTATCTGTTTCCATATGACCGCTGGCAGGATTACTGGGAATATTAGATCTATATCACTCATAGTGAACACTGATGATTGCAATAAAGACTCTACTTCTTTATAAAAGCCTGCTGGGTTCTTTCGTATATCAGGGATCGTTTGCTTTATGTTATTTACTTCCTGACTAGAGAAAGGGACATGCATATATTGGGCTGTGTAATGTTCTGGGGTTATCTGAGCTGGAGCGGTGCCTACCGCAGGAATCTCTACCTTTGGAACAAAGGTAGGGGGCACGTCCCTCATAGGAAATACTGTGCTCACTGTTCCTCTCCCTTCTCTCATATGCAACAACATTTCAAGATTGAGGGATAACTCTGTTTCTCCCGTCCCTCGTTCCAATGCCCTCTTATATACTGCCATTGTCTCGGGGGGGCTGGTTCTTTCCTCGCTTATATCCCTGTTTATCAGATATTCAACCATTGTCTGTAATGCTTTCCTTTTCAACGGTAGACAATATTCATCAAATATTCCATGTATTTCCATTGCAGGAATACTAGGGTCTGCCATCCATTTTAACGCCTCTCGTATGCATACTCTTAGCCCAGCCCCACTCTGTCCTGCTGGCGACAAGAATCGCTGCTGTCTATTGGTTACCGTTTCTTTCCTACCCCTCTCAATATCTTTCCTACTATATGCTGGTGTGGCAAGTACTTCAGAATATTCTTCATCAAGTTCATCCTTAAGTTCAAAAAGTCGGTCCACATGCTCTTTTATTTCTTCATCTCTCTCTTCTGATTTCGATTTATGTCTGCGCGCATGTTTCTCTCTACTTCTAAGTCGGACCATCGCTTCCCTCCTCCAATCTCTAAGGATATCGAGTGCTGCGGGGAGTGTTTTTTTACTTATCAAAACCTTTTCCAGGTTATCTATTCGGTCCATCTCAAAACTCCCATTCCTCGGCCACTGAAGATCTTCCTGCTTTCTGGTTTGCTTATGCCAAATTTCACAAAGCATTATCGCTCCCACACCATATTTCATATACATATTATAAGCCGGCGTTCCCCCCGGAGGTGCAACCTGGCCAGTTTCCAAAGATTGTCAGCCGCAGCGGAAAAACCCTGCTAGGGTGGACAATACCCCAGGCATGTTTTAACCTTACCCTTGCTTAATCAAACTTACTCTGGGTGTTTGATTTTGCAAAATCAACTCTCAACCAATATCAGGATTACTTACGAATTGGGGCACGACTCACCTGATTAGTCAATTTGTCTTTTCAAGACACAATTCGTCCGTATACTGACGCAACCAATGACGTTGTGTCTGCGTATCTCGGCTCTGCCTCGTTTCGGGACCCTCGCCTCCTTGTTCACTGGCCGGGCACGACGATCAGGGATCAGCTGTGTGCAGATTTGCAGAAAGGAGTCTCATCGCTTACGTAGGGGCGCCCCGAACACCTCTTGATCCCAGCTCGATCGTTCCCGTCCTCGCCGTTCTTACCGCCTTCCTTATTTCACAACGTACACGATGGAACAAGTAGGGGAGGGTCCCTATTCGGGTGCCATCTTGAAGGGGCCCCTGAGGGACCCTCGAATGTGGAAACAAGACACAGTCACCACACACGAACTGATACGCCAGACACAAGGTTGTATTCCCAAAAGCTAGGGTTTATTGCAAAGTAATAGTCTCAGTTGGCCAACTGGTCTCACGCCCCGCGACATGTGTCTGACACGCCTCGGGAGACGCAAGAGAGCGAGACACAAACATCAGTTACATATATACAAAACTAACATCTTACAATCAGTAGTGTCACATCAAAAACCACCCCTTGCACATTTCCTTTGAACTGAGCACGATGATTGACAATCGTGACGAGTATGACACCTCAAACATTTGTTTTAGCAACAGTTTGCAATTTTGTAAGGCTGCAGACATAGGTCTGTTGAAAAGAACAGAATGCTTCTGTTCCCGCTAGCAAGCTGCATGTGGGGGGGAGAGCCACATTCCAGGCCTTCCTATCTCCTAGTTTCTATTTGGGTCCTGGGGGTCAACTCGCTCTCCAGGACTCTACAGGGCTCGAGAAGGGGGGCCACAAAGAAGAACATAATTCAAACAATTTAATGTTCGTTCCAAGTATTTTCACTGTGTTTTCGAGACACACTGGCACCTGTGAGCTGATTAGGATGCCTCGCTGCCCTCTTTCAAGGATAGCGCACGGGAGGAGACCGGGTATTTCTATCAGGGTTGCTACATTATGTTTCAGCATATTTCCCTTGGCCTTGCATTGGACACTGGTAAAGCAGAATATCATGTCAGCGAAGCATTTAGAACAGAAAGCAATAAGCAAACATTAGAGAAAACAAGATGGTGATTTCTGTCACCTTAAAATGGCCGCACTTCGGTCAAGCTTATGATTATGTATTACTAACACTAAGAGCATGAGACGGTTGGTCTTCGGCTAACATAGTACATTTCCCCATGATCGAGGGGTGTCTGTTTTTCTGGATTGACACCAATACTAAGTGTTAGTAACCACTGTCACCCACCTAGTATTAGTATTAATATAGTAAACTACACACAACATATCACAAATCATTTCGCTCATAACCTCTCCTAATGGCCTGATTTACAAATGAGTTTTACATTGGCGCAATCCCATCGGAAAATGCTTTGTAAATCAGGCCCCATATCTCTCCAATTCTCTGATAACAAAGCACACCCTCTGAAAGTTTCTCCTCCAGTGATTACAACTCAGAAAACAATTGCAACCTGATACTAGATTTGAAGGGGCATTAGCACCTGACCCTGAATGCGCTATCCACTGTACCATGGGCTGAGTCAACATGACATCAACACGGTGAGCCCACCACAGTAGAGATATTGTACTACTTTAAGCATTGTCACAGTGAGACCAACACAGTGGAGACATTGTACTACTTTAAACATTGTCACAGTGAGACCAACACAGTGGAGACACTGTACTACTTTCATTTTACACTCTCTGAAACGCTGTCAGGCCTAGTTTGACAGTTTTGTTCCGTGTTTCTCTGGATAACATTCTCTTGCTGTTCCGTGTCTGTACCATCTTAATGCTTATTGCACTTGCTCATTCTGAATGATTGAAGGCCCCGCAGGAATGTGCAGCCTAGTGCTGCTTAAGGAATTTACCTGGAACTACCTATGACCTGTGGCCACCCGTTTTCTTTTTTTTAAGACATGGCAACCCAAGGTCCGAAAACATCAGAGCCCAGAAGTAGCAATCAGCAGTCCACACAGCCTCAGGCCAAACACCAATCAGCATGCCAGAAACCACATGTGCCTGCCCACACCTGCCCCTTACCCTCCTCAAGTCCCAGTGCATCAGCAGGAGCCCCATCAACGTTTTCATTTACTTGCAATGCTTTTTTTTCAATCAAGGGGCAATGGTGCCCAACTGCCTGTACCAGCCCCACGAGCCATCCTCAGAAGACCCATTGCAACCCCGGGTGCACCATGATTGGCCGAGGTTCCATTCTATTCCCGGCCCTGACCCACAGAGCTCAAGGCCAACTGTCAGGCCAGTGCAGCACAGCCTGGCTGCGGTATCACCAACAGAAATGCACCAAGCCAATACACAGACCCTGTTTGTCATATGCAACCAACATCACCAAACAAGACAGTACAGCGGGCTGCCTGAGGCCAGCCCCCACCCCTACTCCCACTTATCAGAGCCCAGACTCTGAGTGATTCTCTAGTCTGTGCAAAAGCAGGCGGGACATGGCAGGATCTGCCCAGAAGACACTGAGCCACCTCAGGCCACCTCAACCCGACATCCTCTCCCAGCAGGGGGCCCAGCAGGACCTTCCACCTTCTCCTGATACCCAAAGCCCAGCTTGGGATGCAGGCAGAAGGGAAAATACACGTGTCCCCCCTCAAAGCACAGCAGAAAGAGAATACATGTTAGCAGCAAGTTCCCCAGCCACCCACCAGAGTTCCCGCCAAAATGGAAGGTAAATTAAACCAAGTGCATGATGCTGCCTGAGAGTGTCATTCTCTCAGTGAAGAGGTGGGGTGGGACATATGGGGATTAAAAGAAAAGATGGAATGCGTTCCAGGGTTGCAAGTTGGGACCTCAAGTCCTAGGAGGAGGAAGAGGGTAGCGGAAATGATTCTGTTAGTGTGTTCACCTGATTTCCTTTGTGGTTATAGTAGTGTAGTATGGTATTTTTACATTGGTGTTATAAACTGTAGAGACTAGAGACACAGGCGGTCATTATGAGTTTGCCGGTATCCCACCGGTAATTCTGTCAGGATACTGGCAAAGTGACCTACCGTTACCGTGCCTGATATACCGCTGTTACCGGGATGTTACAGGTGCTGGCAACAGCGGTAAATCCTCATTCCATGGAGTCCGATAGAACTCCATGGAGTAGATTGTCGCAGGGGGCCCGATGTGCCTCCAGCTTTATGCTGGAGGTAAATCAGTGAACCCCAACTGGCAAACTTGTAGTTTGCCGGTTTGGGCAAATGGCTGGTTACTGAATTACCAGCAATTTTGCAAGACCAGCAAACTTGTAATGAGGGCTACAGAATTGTTGTAGCATCATAGAATCCAGATGTTTAAAGGTAAGCTACAGGCAGCGCTAGGGTCTCAGGACTTACAATTGAGGCTTTTTTCTCTTGCTACACAACTGTGTATTGGACAGGGAAGTTATTTCTAAAATGGCCACACACAAGTGCCTACTAACTAACGAACTTTGAAATAGACAAATAAATTGGACAAAACAATCAAAAAGACAGTGGCAATAAAAGTCTTTAGAGTGAAATTACAGCCTCTTAATAAATAAATTGGTGACTTTAAGCTTAAGACCACAAATTACCAAATACAGAGGATAAAAAAGATCTCACTAAATGTTCCCATGAGAAAACATTCCCATACATAGCTGAAGGCTGTAAATCTAATTTTACAACGGCCAATAATGAACAAAATCGAAAATTACATTTTATCAATACATTCTACCGCTCTAGTGAAGAAAGTATCAACACAGAAGGAGAAGAAACATTAGACCATAGAACTCAAAAGAGTAATATTATCCACATCAGAAGGACATTAAATAGAGGACGAGGGTCAGACGTCCAAGTTGTTAGAGGCCTTATTTCTCTTTAAGATAGAGACAGGCCCACGTGGGCTGGGTCACGTGGGCCATGAGGAGGGAGGGGGCTGAGAGGAGTGGCAGTATGCTGTTAGTTATTGAATAAAGAAGACATTTATGTTAATTCCTTGGTGTGCGTGCTTCATTGCAAAGGCCTCACGGCCTCAACAACTGGCAACGAGGCTGTTACTCGCACGCCAAGTTCCTCTTCCTTTAACACGCCTGCAATCCCACCACGTCGTGTCTGCCATTATGGCTGCATCCAGGCCGTGTCCACGGCTGTTTCTACGAAGCCGGTTCCATTCACATGGTCCTCTGAGTGTCAGGTAGCATTTGACACCATCAAACAGGCTATGGCCGAAGCCAGGAGGCGGGCCTACTTCGATCCGGATTGGCACATGGAAATCGTTGTGGATGCTAGTCTAGTGGGGTAGGTGCCATATTGGCACAGACAAATGGGATTGATGCCCACCCGAGACACATTGTGGCATACGCCAGCAGGGCGCTGGCCTCACCCGAGTCTGCCTACTCGCAGGCTGAGAAGGAGAGTCTGGCAGCTCTATGGGCGTGCAAATATTTCCACAATTTCGTGATAGGGAAGAGGTTCACCCTGATCACAGACCACCAGACCCTGCTGTCGCTCTTTGGGAACCCCAGGACAAAGATGCCCCCCAGGACTGAGCGATGGGGCATCAGGCTCCAGGAATATGACTTTGAAATCATCCATCGACCTGGGGGTGAGAATAACCTGGCTGATTATCTGTCAAGACACCCTACAGGCAAGCCCGTGCCTAGACCTGGCGACACCGAATACATCAGCTATGTGACATTAAACGCACTTTGTAATGACGCGCAACACACTGGTGGGGAGAAGCACCTTTTATTCATCGACCTGTAACAGCCTGTCCCGCTCCCACAGCTCCCTGCTCCTTCCCTCCGTAACAAACCTCATACAAAAGTAAACAACCTTCAAACCTCAGAAGCATGAGCGTGGAATTCTACAGGAGAATTCCACGCTCGTATGTCACAAGTCACTTACTACACTTCTCCCCCCCTTAGACACGCACACAATAGACAACCATACAACAGCACTTACACTAAGATGAAGGGGGATATAACAAGAACCAGGGAAAGGAGAGAGGGAAGGGAGGAGGGCACACCACAACAAAATAATTATCCTGTTATAAAACCCAGGACAAAGTATTTGTACTTAGCTGGAAACTTCCTGACCCTAGCAGGAAAGGAACAACAAGTATCAAGGTCAGAGCTGCGCTCCCTGGGGTTTGTCAATGCTGCCTCCCCATGGGTTGACATAGAGCCAGCGCTTCCCTCGGAACCTTCATCAACACCCGCAGAGCCCTCTGGATCAGTAGGAGCTTCTACAGCACACGTTCGACCCTCAGATATCAAAACAGTACCCCAAGGAGCACCCACCTCTGCATTTACGGCTTCAGTGGTACGGCCACCCCCCACAGTACCGTCACCATCCAGCTCAAGACTCACAGACGGCAAAGCAGGAAAACCACCATCAAAACCCCTCTATATGTCTCCTACGTCCAAGGTGTTTTCTTCTCGCACCACCACACCTCTTTTTTTCACTATGACCACACGTCTTAAACTGCACCTGGTACCATCCTCCAACTTTACATAACCACGGCCAATCTTGGTCACCACACGTGGCTGCATGAATTTGCTCAAACCCTTAGCCACAAAGCTCGGATTCTTCACGACAACTTGGTCCCACTCGCAAGGGTTTCCTCTGTTTTAGTTGGCCCTGCCAAAAGGTCGTCTGTTTATGGCGCACCCTATCCAAAACCTCTTGCATGTGCACATGTGACTGACCACCTCCACCTAAAGCAGGAACCCTTAATTTAGAACCAGGTTTCCTTCCCCTCTTTAGTTCGAATGGGGAAAGACCCGTGAAAGTTGAAGGGGTCAGCCTATAAGCCTTGAGTGCCTCAGACACCACGCTGCACCACGGCAAACCATTGGCAACCGCTAGTTGTATGGCTCCCTTCACGAAACGGTTCAATCGCTCTACCAGCCCATTGGCCTCCAGGTTATACAGGGACACCCTATGGTGGCAAATTCCAGACTTAGAGAAAAAGTCTTGCATGGCACTTGATACAAATTGGGCACCATTGTCCATGACCACACCACCGGGCACACCTTCCCTATCAAAGACAGAAGAAAGGAAGTCGATCACCTTCTCAGTCATCGCGGAAGTTAGCGTTGTGTCCTCCACCCACCTAGAGGTGTAGTCCACCATCACCACAAAGAACCTCAAACCACCACCCAAGGAATCTATGGGTCCCATTATGTCTACAGCCACTTTGGACCACACGTCCTTAGGTATTTCGACAGGATGAATGGGCTGGGCAACAGTCACCTTGCTTTTATCGCTGGCTGAACATGCCGCACAGTCGTTGACAACCTCTGTCATCCTCTGGATCTCTCGACATCCTCATCCATCCTGGGCTGCCAACAATACACCTCCCTGAGCCTCCTTTTAGTCATAGACCTTCCGAGGTGTCCTTCATTAGCCAACTCTACAAGCCTGCCCTTGAGTGACTCAGGCGGAATCAACCTTAAGCCCCTGGTGATACCCCACGGGCCCTCTGATAACTCTGGCCACACATGACCAAACAGCCTAGATAATTCCTCATCATGAACACCTGTTCTGAGAGCAGACCTGATACTACACAAAACCGGACCAAGCCCGCACTCCTCGCTCCATACCTGTTCGCAAATGGCAGGAGCCACTCCAGCTACTAGGGTGCAATCGTCACCGGACAATTCCTGGACTTGATTAGCCCCCCCCACCCTGACGTGGAAAGCGGCAGGGACAGTCAGCAACCGCATTTCTTTGACCAGGTACGTACTCGACCTTAAAATTGCTAATGCATTAAAAATCCAACAATCGTTGTGGCGGCAACTTCCCAACTAACTTTTTCCATTGTGTCGACAAATATTCCCCCATGCATTCCAACAATACCTGTCTTTCATTGCTTCTCCTGAAATCATACATCGACGCTAGCGTGGCCCCCTCATCATTCTCGTCTATATACCTTTCCGCTTGCTCTTGCAACTCTCGCTTTCTCTCCTTGCTGATCGCGCTGCGGGTCACTCTCACACATTCATTTTGTTCAAGTTCGCTTATTAGGAGAGCAGTCGGGACAGAGACACCCTCTTGGGCGGGAGGTGCGGAGGGGGCAGTGTAAGCGAGGGATGTCTGTTGGGGCTGTGGTAATTGTGAAACACTTGGGGCGGGCTGACTAGTGGGCGGCGCGGTTACTGATGCAGCCTGTGGCTATGCTGGGGTTGGGAGGGGCTGAGCAGCAGCTACTGATGTAGTCTTTTTAGTTTCTATTCTCGGGCCTTGTTTCGTTTCAGTTAATATTTTATTTATCAATTCGTCTGATGAGTGTAACTCTCTTTGTGGATATATTTTCTCGATATTTAACTGGTCGCGTCTATTTGCTTTTCTCTAGCTATTATTCCACTCCTCTTCCTCCTTTTCTGATTTCGATTTATGCCTGTGCGCATATTTCTCTCTACTTCTAAATCGGACCATTGCTTCCCTCCTCCAATCTCTAAGGATATCGAATGCTGCGGGGCGTGTTTTTTTACTTATCAAAACCTTTTCCAGGTTATCTATTTGGTCCATCTCAAAACTCCCATTCCTCGGCCACTAAAGATCTTCCTGCTTTCTGGTTTGCTTATGCCAAATTTCACAAAACATTATCGCTCCCACACCATATTACACATACATATCATAAGCCGGCGTTCCCCCCGGAGGTGCAACCTGGCCAGTTTCCAAAGATTGTCAGCCGCAGCGGAAAAACCCTGCTAGGGTGGACAATACCCCAGGTATGTTTTAACCTTACCCTTGGTTAATCAAACTTACTCTGGGTGTTCGATTTTGCAAAATCAACTCTCAACCAATATCAGGATTACTTACGAATTGGGGCTCGACTCACCTGATTAGTCAATTTGTTTTTTCAAGACACAATTTGTCCGTATACTGACGCAACCAATGACGTTGTGTCTGCGTATCTCAGCCCTGCCTCGTTTCGGGACCCTCGCCTCCTTGTTCACTGGCCGGGCACGTCGATCAGGGATCAGCTGTGTGCAGATCTCGCTTACGCAGGGGCGCCCCGAACCCCTCTTGATTCCGGCTCGATCATTCCCGTCCTCGCCGTTCTTACTGCCTTCCTTATTTCGCAACGTATACGATGGAACAAGTGGGGGAGGGTCCCTATTCGGGCGTCATCTTGAAGGGGCCCCTGAGGGAACCTCGAATGTGGAAACAAGGCACAGTCACCACACACGAACTGATACGCCAGACACAAGGTTGTATTCCCAAAAGCTAGGGTTTATTGCAAAGTAATAGTCTCAGTTGGCCAACTGGTCTCACGCCCCGCAACGTGTGTCTAACAGACCTCGGGAGACGCAAGAGAGCGAGACACAAACATCAGTTACATATATACAAAACTAACATCTTACAATCAGTAGTGTCACATCAAAAACCGCCCCTTGCACATTTCCTTTGAACTGAGCACGATGATTGACAATCGTGACGAGTATGACACCTCAAACATTTCTTTTAGCAACAGTTTCCAATTTTGTAAGGCTGCAGACATAAGTCTTTGTTGAAAAGAACAGAATGCTTCTGTTCTCGCTAGCAAGCTGCATGTGGGGGGGAGAGCCACATTCCAGGCCTTCCTATCTCCTAGTTTCTATTTGGGTCCTGTGGGTCAACTCGCTCTCCAGGACTCTACAGGGCTCGAGAAGGGGGGGCCGCAAAGAAGAACATAATTCAAACAATTTAATGTTTGTTCCGAGTATTTTCACTGTGTTTTCGAGACACACTGGCACCTGTGGGCTGATTAGGATGCCTCGCTGCCCTCTTTCAAGGATAGCGCGCGGGAGGAGACCGGGTATTTCTATCAGGGTTGCTACATTATGTTTCAGCATATTTCCCTTGGCCTTGCATTGCACACTGGTAAAGCAGAATATCCTGTCAGCGAAGCATTTAGAACAGAAAGCAATAAGCAAACGTTAGAGAAAACAAGATGGCGATTTCTGTCACCTTTAAATGGCCGCACTTCGGTCAAGCGTATGATTATGTGTTACTAACACTAAGAGCATGAGACGGTTGGTCTTCGGCCTACATAGTACATTTCCCCATGATCGAGGGGTGTCTGTTTTTCTGGATCGACACCAATACTAAGTGTTAGAAACCACTGTCACCCACCTAGTATTAGTATTAATATAGTAAACTACACACAACATATCACAAATCCTTTCGCTCATAACCTCTCCTAATGGCCTGATTTACAAATTAGTTTTACATTGGCGCAATCCCATTGGAAAATGCTTTGTAAATCAGGCCCCATATTCTCCAATTTTCTGATCACAAAGCACACCCTCTGAAAGTTTCTCCTCCAGTGATTAGAACTCAGAAAACAATTGCAACCTGATACTAGATTTGAAGGGGCATTAGCACCTGACCCTGAATGCGCTATCCACTGTACCATGGGCTGAGTCAACATGACATCAACACGGTGAGCCCACCACAGTGGAGATATTGTACTACTTTAAGCATTGTCACAGTGAGACCAACACAGTGGAGACATTGTACTACTTTAAACATTGTCACAGTGAGACCAACACAGTGGAGACACTGTACTACTTTCATTGTACACTCTCTGAAACGCCGTCAGGCCTAGTTTGACAGTTTTGTTCCGTGTTTCTCTGGAAAACATTCTCTTGCTGTTCCGTGTCTGTACCATCTTAATGCTTATTGCACTTGCTCATTCTGAATGATTGAAGGCCCCACAGGAATGTGCAGCCTTGTGCTGCTTAAGGAATTTACCTGGAACTACCTATGTATGACCTGTGGCCACCCGTTTTCTTTTTTTTAAGACATGGCAACACAAGGTCCGAAAACATCAGAGCCCAGAAGTAGCAATCAGCAGTGCACACAGCCTCAGGCCAAACACCAATCAGCATGCCAGAAACCACATGTGCCTGCCCACACCTGCCCCTTACCCTCCTCAAGTCCCAGTGCACCAGCAGGAGCCCCATCAACGTTTTCATTTACTTGCAATGCTTTTTTTTTTCAATCAAGGCGCAATGGTGCCCAACTGCCTGTACCAGCCCCACAAGCCATCCTCAGAAGACCCATTGCAACCCCGGGCGCACCATGATTGGCCGAGGTTCCATTTTATTCCCGGCCCTGATCTACAGCGCTCAAACTGTCAGGCCCGTGGAGCACAGCCTGGCTGCGGTATCACCAACAAAACTGCACCAAGCCAATACACAGACCCTGTTTGTCATCTGCAACCAACATCCACCAAACAAGACAGTACAGCGGGCTGCCTGAGGCCAGCCCCCACCCCTACTCCCACTTACCAGAGCCCAGACTCTGAGTGATTCTCTAGTCTGTGCAAAAGCAGGCGGGACATGGCAGGATCTGCGCAGCAGACACTCTGAGCCACCCCAGGCCGCCTCAACCCGACATCTTCTCCCAGCAGGGGGCCCAGCAGGACCTTCCACCTTCTCCTGATACCCAAAGCCCAGCTTGGGATGCAGGCAGAAGGGAAAATACACGTGTCCCCCCTCAAAGCACAGCAGAGAGATAATGCATGTTAGCAGCAAGTTCCCCAGACACCCACCAGAGTTCCTGCCAAAATGGAAGGAAAATTAAACCAACTGCATGATGGTGCCTGGGAGTGTCATTCTCTCAGTGAAGAGGTGGGGTGGGACAAATGGGGATTAAAGGAAAAGATGGAATGCGTTCCAGGGGTGGAAGTTGGGACCTCAAGTCCTAGGAGGAGGAAGAGTGTAGCGGAAATGATGCTGTTAGTGTGTTCACCTGATTTCCTTTGTGGTTATAGTAGTGTAGTATGGTATTTTTACATTGGTGTTATAAACTGTAGAGACTAGAGACACAGGCGGTCAATATGAGTTCGCCGGTATCCCACCGGTAATTCTGTCAGGATACTGGCAAAGTGACCTACCGTTACCGTGCCTGATATCCTGGTGTTACCGGGATATTACAGGTGCTGGCAACAGCGGTAAATCCTCATTCCATGGAGTCCGATAAAACTCCATGGAGGAGATTGTCGCAGGGGGCCCGATGTGCCTCCAGCTTTTTGCTGGAGGTAAATCAGTGAACCCCAACTGGCAAACTAGTAGTTTGACGGTTTGGGCAAATGGCTGGTTACTGAATTACCGGCAATTTTCCAGACTAGCAAACTTGTAATGAGGGCTACAGTGTTGTTCTAGCATCATAGAATCCAGATGTTTAAAGGTAGGCTAGAGGCAGTGCTAGGGTCTCAGGACTTACAATTGAGGCTTTTTTCTCTTGCTACACAACTGTGTATTGGACAGGGAAGTTATTTCTAAAATGGCCACACATAAGTGCCTACTAACTAACGAACTTTGAAATAGACTAATAAATTGGACAAAACAATCAAAAGGACAGTGGCAATAAAAGTCTTTAGAGTGAAATTGGAGTCTCTTAATAAATAAATTGGTGACTTTAAGCTTAAGACCACAAATTACCAAATACAGAGGATAAAAAAGATCTCACCAAATGTTCCCATGAGAAAACATTCCCACACATAGCGGAAGGCTGTAAATCTAATTTTACAACGGCCAATAATAAACAAAATCGAAATTTTCATTTTATCAATACATTCTACAGCTCTAGTGAAGAAAGTACCAACACAGAAGGAGAAGGGACATTAGACCATAGAAATCAAAAGAGTAATATTATCCACATCAGAAGGACATTAAATAGAGGATGAGGGTCAGACATCCAAGTTGTTAGAGGCCTTATGTCTCTTTAAGATAGAGACAGGCCCATGTGGGCTGGGTCACGTGGGCCATGAGGAGGGAGGGGGCTGAGGGGAGTGGCAGTATGCTGTTAGTTATTGAATAAAGAAGACGTTTACGTTCATTCCTTGGTGTGCGTGCTTCATTACAAAGGCCACACGGCCTCAACAACTGGCAACAAGGCTGTTACTCGCACGGCAAGTTCCTCTTCCTTTAACACGCGTGCAATCCCACCACGTCATGTCTGCCATTGCGGCCGCATCCAGGCCACGTCCACGGCTGTTTCTACGAAGCCGGTTCCATTCACATGGTCCTCTGAGTGCCAGGTAGCATTTGACACCATCAAACAGGCTATGGCCGAAGCCAGGAGGCTGGCCTACTTCGATCCTGATTGGCACATGGAAATCGTTGTGGATGCTAGTCCAATGGGGCTCGGTGCCATATTGGCACAGACAAATGGGATTGATGCCCACCCGAGACACATTGTGGCATACGCCAGCAGGGCGCTGGCCTCACCCGAGTCTGCCTACTCGCAGGCTGAGAAGGAGAGTCTGGCAGCTCTATGGGCGTGCAAATATTTCCACAATTTCGTGATAGGGAAGAGGTTCACCCTGATCACAGACCACCATGCCCTGCTGTCGCTCTTTGGGAACCCCAGGACAAAGATGCCCCCCAGGACTGAGCGATAGGGCATCAGGCTCCAGGAATATGACTTTGAAATCATCCATCGACCTGGGGGTGAGAATAACCTGGCTGATTATCTGTCAAGACACCCTACAGGCAAGCCCGTGCCTAGACCTGGCGACACCGAATACATCAGCTATGTGACATTAAATGCACTTCCCCCGGCTGTCTCACTCGAGACCGTTGCTGCTGCCTCAGCTGCGGCCCCCTCCATGGTGCTGGCGATTAGCCTCACAATAACAACAGATGGAAGGACTACCGCCGGGCCGTACTGACCCATCCTGGTGCTTGCAGAGATGAGTTGGAGAGGTTAGCCAAGGTGCATGCAGAGCTGGCCATCAATGACAAATCAATTCTCTTGAGGGGGTGCAGACTTGTCATCCAAGTGACCCTCCGATCCGAAGTCATCAAGACAGCCCATGAATGCCACCGGGGCACTGACAACATCAAGAGACTGCCCAGGTGCAATGTGTGGATCCCCTTCTTGGATGTGATGGTAGACCGGTGGGTGAAAAACTGTGTAGCATGCCAGTGTACGGCCAGGGCTGAGGCTCCGATACCACTCCAACCGACTGAGATCCTGGAACACCCCTGGGAGAAGGTTGCCGTGGACTTCTATGGCCCCCTTGAATCCGGAGAGTATTTATAACTCTTCATTGACGAACATTCAAGATTTCCAATTGTAAGGAAGACAACGTCCACAGCGTTTGCCCAAGTGGCCGCCATCTTCGATTAGGTCATAAGTGAGAGGGGAATACCGGAGACCATCAAGTCGGACAATGGTCCACCTTTCAGTGGACATGAGTTCACGGCCTTTGCAAAACACATGGGGTTTACTCATCAAAAGATTACACCTCTTTGGCCGCAAGCCAATGGGATGGCGGAGAAGTTCATGGCATCGATCAAGAAAACCATGCAGAGGGCCCGCATTGAAGGCACTGACCCACATCAAGCGCTCTGTCGACTGCTAGGGGACTACCACAACACGCCTCACAAGGCCACAAATAAGACCCCTGCGGAGTTGATGATGAAGTACCAAGTTCTCTTCCAAGGTGGATATGCTTCAACATAGATTGGATACGCATGGGCACAGTCTTGACGACGTGGAGCACAGAGTGTCTGCAATTGAAGATGGTGCAGTGTCTCTTGCGGCCAGGGTCTCGGCCTTGGAGGGGCAGCTTAAGGCAGTCAGTGCTAAAAATGAGGATTTGGAGGGCCAGTTCGATATAATATCCGATTGACAGGTATCCAGGAGCACCAATGGCATACCAAGATGGAGGCGTTTGTTGAATGCTTGTGCAGAGCGGTCTTCGGCAATGCAGAACTCTCCTCGCTGTTTGTGGTTGAGAGGGTGCACCGTATATCCTCTCACCCAGTACCTGGGGCCCCTCCACACCCCATTATCACCCATCTGTTAAATTATTGTGAACGTGACACCATCCTGTGATTGGCGAGGCAAAAGGGAGATCTACAATTCGATGGGGACAAATTCCATGTGTTCCCTAACTTCTCTGCGGCGGTACAGGCGTCCAGGGGATCCTTTGTGGGGGTGAAGCGCAGACTCTGGGACAATCACATCCAGTATTCCATGCTATTCCCGGTGAAGCTGAGGATCCAACATGAAGGAAAGACACAATCCTTCTTGTACCCGGACTCCGCTAGCTCCGTTCTTGACAGCTTTGACAGGGCACATAGGCTGAACCATCAGCATCCCAGGAATGGTGCCAGGAATCATGGCAGGGAGGGTCAGGAGGATCCCTGAGATCGAGGTTGTCCCGGGCTTGCCTGGGCTTGGCTTGGAGAACTGGCCCAAGACTTTTTTGGCAGCACACGCACAGTGAACCTTTAGCATGGACAGCAGGATGTCCCCATTTAGGTGGCTGATGGATCCTTTGGAGCAGAGCTGGCTCACCTTGGGCTGCGCTAGCACCCGAGTGCAGCACGGTTATTGGTTGTGATTTGTTGGGGGGTACATGTGTGGGGGTGGGAGAAGGACCCGGGGGCTTGGGAGGGCGGGAGAGTGGTTTTGAAGGGAAGTTGTGGGGAGGAGGCAACCGTCTTGTTTTGGTTGGGGTCAGGGTTACTGGATTTGGGGTGGATTCTTTGGGTGGGTTGGGGGTTGCCCAAGGGCGTGGTGAGGGCACCAGGGGCTTGGGGTGGAAGAGAAGAGAGTTTTGTGTTGTTTATCTGTTTGGAGTCTGGGTCCTACAAGGTGGCCTGCTGCCTACGTTAGGAGGCACAGGGTGTAGTCTGGTTGGGCAGGGGGACGAATGGCCCATGGCTAGTCTTGACCTGTTGGGATGTCCCTTAGGGTATCTACCTGGAAAATCTTTCTAATATTAGGGGGGTGGCGCAGTATTTTTGCAGGCACATGGTGGAGGTGGCCTTTCTTCAAGAGACTCACCTCACCCCTGCCGCAGAGTCCTGTTGGGGGTCCCAGTGTGGTTGTCATTGTTACTTCTCATCCTACTCTTCTTACGCGAGATGGGTGGCCTTACTAATAGCAAAAGGTACCAGGTTCCGTCTGGGCTCAGTCGCAAGGGATGATGAACAGAGGGCCCTGTTGGTCTGTGGCATCCTGGAGGGGGTGTAGGTGGCTCTCGTCAACACAAAAGGGCCAAATGTTGACAGCGCCGACTCCTTCGACTGGGTGATGGGCCAGCTGGCTGGATGCCAGAACAAGATAATATAGGGTGGGGAGTGGACCTTAATTTGGTAATGGACCCCTGCTAGATAGGTACGGGGTTGGTCGGGGCTCCTTGTCCAGGGGGAGTCAGCAGGTGCACAAGATCTGTGTGACCTACAACCTGGTTGATGCATGCAGGAGACAGCACCCAGATGAGCGTGGTTACACTTTTCACTCATGGGTCCACGGGTCCAGCTCCAGACTAGGCTATCTGCTGGTGTCCAATGAAGGGGGATTTGGGTTAGTAGAGTGTTGGATCCTCCCCTGGATCCTGTCCAACCATTTACCGGCGCTCCTGGAGTGGAGCGCCGGTAAATGGAGGTAGAGACATCTACTCCTGGCATTTTAAGCCAGCTGCGTTGCAGGACAGTGTTCTCAAGAAAGTGCATGATGAAATTGGGGCATTTTTCGTGCTAAATTAAGGTTCGGTCTCCTTGACGGGAGTGCTATGGGAAGACTTCAAGTGTTTTATGGGGATCTGCATGGCTAAGGAAACTGGGATTCACCAGCAGATCAGGAAGGAACTGGAGGCTAGTTAGGCGCAATTGAAGTGTTTGGAGAGCGACTATGAATCCTCGGCAGACCCAAAGGTGATGGCTGAGTTGCGACAGGAGCTGGATGTGTTCCGGGAAGGGGCAGTCCGAGAGATAAGGTTTTTACACCGAGGCCTTGTGGTTCAGCAAAATGGGCAAAGTCAGAAGCCTGGGGCCCTGCTGGCCTGGCTATTGATGACAGACAGGTGACCCCTGCAGGTAGACTGCATCAGGGACCCCCACTGGGCTGCGCTGTGTGCTGGGGAGGATATTACTGCGGAATTCTGCACATTTTACCGGCGCCTCTATGGGTCTAGGTACTCCCAGGGTGTGGAGGATCTCCAGCGCTACTTAGTCGAGATAGAGTTGTATTGGTTGGACCCTCCGCTTGGCGAAGCCCTCAATCGTGAGTTCTCCCTGGAGGAAATTCTGGCAGTGATTAGGCAGCTCCCAGGGTTCATGTTTTATAAAGCGTATGCCTCCACTGTGGCCCCCGTCTTGCTCTGGGTATATAGTGAGTCCCTAATCTCAGGGACACTTCCCCCCTCCCTGTGGGAGGCAAAAGTTATTATGATACACAAGTAGCGGAAGCCGGCCGATGAGTGTGCATCCTATCTGCCAATCTCTTTTATCAATGTTGATGATAAGATCTTCGTCAGGGTGCTGGCTAACCAACTTCTCCCCCTGATGCCAGGTCTGGTGCTCGCGGGTAAGGCCGGCTTCGTGCCCGGGAGAAACACAACATACGGATTCTGTTGCTTTTTCAGGGTTCTAGCGGTGCTGGAACCAGAGGCACGGCGGGCGCGTTGTGTTTGAATGCCGAAGACATTCCACTCCATGGAATGGCCTTTCCTATTTGCGGTTTTACAAAAGCTCAAACTCAGGGCCCGATCTCTCCCTGATCTACCTTCTTTACGCCAATCCGTCGGAAAGAATAGTGGTGGGACGACGGTGGTCCAACAGCTTCAACATGGGGCGGGTGATGAGGCAGGACTGCCTACTGTTCCAGCTCCTCTTTACCCTGGTGATGGAACCGCTAGCTGCTATTATTATACGTAGCGTCACATGCAGCGGGCACTGCAACTGGGGCTGCATAGATTGATTATCTCTCTATAGGCAGATGATGTGACCCTGTTTCCGAGTGACCCTAATCTCAGCTCGATGATACAGGGGGTGATCAGATTTGGGCAATTTTCCGGCCTGAGGATCAATCACAGCAAATCAGTAATCTTTCTTCTCACATACAGGACTGGGGAGTTCGCAGTAGAGTTTGGCCTCCAGTGGGGGTCATCCAGGGGGGTCGTCTGAGGTCCGGTACCTTCGGGTTGAGGAGTCATGCGACCGTGAGGAATTGCTGTGTGACAATTACAGCTGGGTGATTGGATCCCTCTGGGATAGAGTGGCGAGGTGGCGGTTGCTCCCCCTCACGTTAATTGGGCGAATCTCGATAATAAAAATGATTATACTTCCCAAGCTCCTTTATCTGTTTCTCAATATCCTGCTGCTTCTCCCGATGGCATTTTCTTGCAGTTCTGGATACTTGTGCTGGATCGCCTCTAGGTGGGGAAGCCGGCAAGGGTGGTGTACTCGGCACTGACACAGCCCTACGATCGGGGTGGCTTGGCCTTACCGTTTCTGGAATGATACTAATGGGCGGCGCAGGCTCACTATTTGGCACACTGGTATGCTACAGACTTCATCCAGGTGCATGTGCAGGTGGGAAGGGCGCTGGCTGCCCCCAATCTGCTACGCTCAGTGGTTCTCAGGCCTCTGGGGGTGGCACCAGACTCCCTGAACGCTGTAAGGGTTACCTATGGGATTTTGAGGAGGGTGGCATGTATGATGGGTGTTGACAGATTGTATTCGCTCCTCTTGCCCACCACACATGTGGCTAATTTGGGGATTATTCGAGAGAAGGCATACCTCAATTGGGTGGAAAGACTGGGTGTCCGCACCCTCTGAGACATTTTTGTACAAGATGAATTCTTGTTACCACAACAGGAGAAGGATACGGGGCGAGTACCCCACAGGATATATTCATGTACTTCCAAACGTGGAACATCCTTAAAGCAGAGTTTCCTTAATTTCCTCGACAGCCCCCCACCTGGGCACTGCTACACAGGGTGATTCAATTACAGGGGGACGGCCGTCTGGTCTCGCGGCTCTATAGCGGACTCATGGCTGATCTCCCACGGGAAGAAGACACGTCAAGGTGGTGGTACAATCAAGCCCTGGTAGGAACATCGCAGATGAGTACCTGCTGCATGTGCTGCGCCATACTCAAAAAATATCCCTGAACTTCAGGTCCAAACTGATCCATTTGAATTGTGCACACTAGGTCTACCACACCCTGGTCTGCATTTATAGGCATTTTCCAGCTAGTCTGGACTCATGTGCTTGATGTGGGGCTGACCAGGCCGAGTTTTTGCACTTGGCCTGGGAGTGTGTAGCGGTGTCCAGGTTCTGGGAGGATATCATTTCCAGTGTCTCTAAAATTATTGGGGAACAGATAGAGCCTGATCCCCTGTGGTGCTCCTGGGATGTACTAAGTCCTTGTCGCAAGGTGCTAAGCTCCTGGTGGTGACTTGTAGGAAGGTGATGATGTCCTCGCTGAGTGGGCGCCCGCCCAGTGCTCAAATGTGGCTGCAGGATGTTGCATATTCTCATGATATGGAGACAACATTCACTCTGACTCAGCCAGTGCAAGCCCGCCCACCGGGTGTGTGGGCTCCTTAGATTCAATACCTGCTTACTGCGAGTGAATAAGTATTTGTATAATGATTTAGCCAGAACACTTGTATATTATTATGACTCGCTGGATCAAGCTAAGGGTGGGTCACTGTGGGTCTAGACACCTTGTCTTCTGTTGGTTTCTGTGTTGACAAAATACAAAAATAAAGGAAATTAAAAAAATATAGAGAACCAGACATCAACACAGAATTCACAGGATTTAGAATACCCTGCTTCGTCTATCCACCCCCCACAGTGTATTTCAGTGGGCTCCTTAGGTTTAATAACTGCTTACTGCGGGTGAATAAGTATGTGTATAACGATTTAGTCAGAAGACTTGTATATTATTATGACTCGCTGGATCAAGCTAAGGGTGGGTCACTGTGAGTCTAGACTCCTTGTCTTCTGTTGGTTACTGTGTTGAAAAAAATGCAAAATTAAAGGAAATAAAATAAATATAGAGAACCAAACATCAACACAGAACTCACAGGATTTTGAATACCCTGCTTCATCTATCCACCCCCACAGTGCATTTCAGGGGAATCAGTTTTATTTGAACACAATTTTTAGAAGAAATATCTAAGTTGGAATGCCAAAAAATACAATTTGGTTTAATATAAGCCAAAGAGAACATGACATTCTTAACAACTTGGTTAAGGATCAAAATCTGATCATACGACAAGCAGACAAACGTGGTGAGATAGTGCTTATAAATTGTAAAGATTATATCATAGAATGCCAATGCCTATATTAGTGTCTTAGTGAGGATTACAGCTATTGTAAATTGAACAAAGATCCTACAGAAGAAATGTTGACGAGCAAAACACAGAAAGTGGCCAACATCTTCGAAGAAGGTTGGATCACGAAACAAAAAGCCGACTTCTTAGTAAATTACAAACCCATTAATCCAACCTTCTACATCCACCAGAAAGTACATAAGACATTAATTAACGCCTGTAAAATTGCACAAGTAGGAGACTTACACACAGGTGGCATGCTTTTGGCTAAAGACTTTTATTAGATCAAAATTCAAATGAAAAACCCTACCTGTCCCTATTTCTAAGGATTCTGTCAAAAGGTCTTTCAAAACCAAATAGTCCACTGCCGTGTCCAAACCTATTTCCTTCCCTTACATTCAAAGTTAACTAAGGAAAAAGGGGTGAGTTTGTTGGTCCAGAATAATGACTCCCTTCCTCTTGTTGAAAGCCCAAAGTTCACTTCTGAATGAGGTAAACAAAATGTTCTTCTCAAAAAGGTACAAATCAAACAGTCTCAAAAAATATTCCTTGGATTGGGGCTCCACCAAGTTCCATAAAAAGAAAGTCTTGTGTCGTCACTGAGTTAGGGAGATGACTCCCTTCCCCCTAACTTTCTTCAGGTTTCTCTGTGTTTTTTCCAATAGCAGGGTAAGTGGCTTCCCTTCCTTGGCCTCTCGGGGCAATTTACACTGCCATGAGAATGACTCCCTTCTCTTGGCCTGCTTTCACAATGTTCACCAATACCAGGAGGAATGTCTCCCTTCCCCTGGTTTCCCACTGGCTCTCCACACGGCCATGAGAATGTCTCCCTTCTCTTGGCTTCTCTCAAAAGGTTCACAACTCCTGGGGGTAATGTCTCCTTGCCCAGGTCTCTTTCAGCTTCTCACACTGCCAAGATAATGACTCCCTTCTCTTGGCCTTTCACAGTGTCTACAAACACCAGGGGGACTGACTCCCTTCCCCTGGTTCTTCTTAGCTTGGTCTCACCACCAATCTAGTTTAGCACTTGGCCAGGTACTGTGATTATGAAGATCAGTGTCCACAACACTGTGTCAGTGGTAATGCTGTTGTTCCCCTTGCTATCTCTTGGATTCACAGCCAACCTGGTTCACTTCTCTGCCAGGTACTATGACTGTGAAGATTGACAAACAACCTTTTCTTCTGGGGGGTAGTGAGTCCCAGACTCGCCTTTCTCAGATAGCTCTCCTTCCTGGTAGACTCGGTTCACTTTCCTGCCAAGTACTACCATTTCTTTCAATAGGCGTGAAAGTCTCTTCGCGACTGCGTTTCGGGTCCCAGACACTGTACTCAGGGCTACTCTCTCCCCTTTCTGCTTGCCCCCACCTCCTCTGGTCGCCAGCGCCTTTCTGCTAACTTGCGTACCTTGTTTCTTAGTGTGTGAGGGCTCCGGCTCCTTTCCAGCACCTGCTGTCAGCTGCAGGACTTGTGGTGCTCCCGCGATCTTTGTTTGGTCTGCGATGGCTCCGCAGCACCAATCTTCCATCTTGGTAGCATTAGCACCATCCAAGCTTCAAGACTGCCTGAAGCCTTCCTCTGCTATCCTGCCGTCCATTCTTATTGCTGCTGACTGGGTCAGGACCTTCTGGCTTCTTCCCCGGCATCCCAGTGTTCTCTCCTTCTCTCGTGCACATGAAACCAATTCTCACGGTTCCTCCAGAGAGGACTGACCATAGTACAAAGTCCTTCTTCCAGTTTTATTTCATAGTTGGAGTTAGCTGTCCCAGATTGTCTGGTCTTCTCTCTGTGGTTCCGCAGGGTGCCCCTCAGTACTTTGAGCCTCTTCCTTGTCACAGTACTGAATTGACTAGTCTCCCAGGAGTCAACATAGCTCTTCTTCGTCTTTGTATTTTGCAAGGGGTCTCGATTGGGTAGTCCCTACTCTTCATCATCCCAGTACTTCCTATATGGTAGTAAGGAAAAAAACATATAAGAACCTTAGAAATGGTATGCAAGGGGGTAGGTGAGGAAGTTGGATTAGGGTACCATGGGCTATGGGGATACCATGTTCTCCCCAAATCGTCACTAATCCCATAGGTGGCTTCCCTCCCCATGAGATCCACCCACTGAGTACCATCCCAGTGAGACTATCGGGTAGTGGCCTAACCTCCCTGGCCTCATGGGAAGGGACTCCCTCTATGGCAGAAGGGACAACATACAATGGTTCATCACACCCCCTGGACACCCTGTTGTGTCTGGCATTTATTAGAACCACTATCAAAATACGCCAATTCTTTTCTTAACCTATTTGTAGAGAAGATGACTTCATACCTTAAAGACTCTACAAGTGATTCATAAATTAGAATACTATCCTTTTGATATTAATACTGACATTCTCATCACTCTTGACATAGAATCTCTGTACACATGAATTCCCCAACAAGCCACCTAAGAGATCATTGAAGAATGTCTCTTCGCCCTGCCTGACCCCCGCATACCGGGCGCTTCGCGGCGCGAAAACGAGGCTGAGCCTCGCATTTGAATCTAATTTCCCGCCGGCGGCGCACACGAAGGCCACACAAAGGCCTGTTCCTGCGCCCTGGACCCTCATTCCATCCCCCTCGCCAAGGGAAGAGGGCAGGAGCCCCTTCCTCATCACAGAAGCCAGGATTACAGCTGTTAGCTGTGCGGCATCATCCGAGGCACATTACAAGGCCTGCCTGACCTTGTCTCTTTGCCCTGCCTGACCCCCGCATGCCGGGCGCTTTGCGGCGCGAAAACGAGGCTTAGCCTCGCATTTGAATCTAATTTCCCGCCAGCAGGCGGATCCGACGGCGGCGCACACGAAGGCCACACAAAGGCCGGTTCCTGCGCCCTGGACCCTCATTCCGTCCCCCTCGCCAAGGGAAGAGGGCAGGAGCCCCTTCCTCATCACAGAAGCCAGGATTACAGCTGTTAGCTGTGCGGCATCATCCGAGGCACATTACAAGGCCTGCCTGACCTTGTCTCTTAGCCCTGCCTGACCTCCGCATGCCGGGCGCTTCGCGGCGCGAAATCGAGGCTGAGCCTCGCATTTGAATCTAATTTCCCACCGGCAGGCGGATCCGACGGCGGCGCACACGAAGGCCACACAAAGGCCTGTTCCTGCGCCCTGGACCCTCATTCCGTCCCCCTTGCCAAGGGAAGAGGGCAGGAGCCCCTTCCTCATCACAGAAGCCAGGATTACAGCTGTTAGCTGTGCGGCATCATCTGAGGCACATTACAAGGCCTACCTGACCTTGTCTCTTCGCCCTGCCTGGCCCCCGCATGCCGGGCGCTTCGCGGCGCGAAAACGAGGCTGAGCCTCGCATTTGAATCTAATTTCCCGCCGGCAGGAGGATCCGGCGGCGGCGCACGCGAAGGCCACACAAAGGCCTGTTCCTGCGCCTGTTCCGAGCATTGTGAGCCTGGGCCAGAGACGCTGCCCCTCACCAGATCCTTCTTGAACACCATCTGAACATTCTGACTACAACCATATAACTGCCCAGGGCATCCGTTAAATCCTGCATTTACCGATGAGGCGCCAGCGATGATCCATCACAACCATGCACCTGTATATCCAGTAGGCCATGTGAGTAAACTGTCACCCAATCCTAGGCGCTACCTAACGCACAATGCACTACTCTGGACCTAGATGCTGCCACACTGCATCATGTACTGCATCCATCGACCTGGGGGTGAGAATAACCTGGCTGATTATCTGTCAAGACACCCTACAGGCAAGCCCGTGCCTAGACCTGGCGACACCGAATACATCAGCTATGTGACATTAAATGCACTTCCCCCGGCTGTCTCACTCGAGACCGTTGCTGCTGCCTCAGCTGCGGCCCCCTCCATGGTGCTGGCGATTAGCCTCACATAGAACAACAGATGGAAGGACTACCGCCGGGCCGTACTGACCCATCCTGGTGCTTGCAGAGATGAGTTGGAGAGGTTAGCCAAGGTGCATGCAGAGCTGGCCATCAATGACAAATCAATTTTCTTGAGGGGGTGCAGACTTGTCATCCAAGTGACCCTCCGATCCGAAGTCATCAAGACAGCCCATGAATGCCACCGGGGCACTGACAACATCAAGAGACTGCCCAGGTGCAATGTGTGGATCCCCTTCTTGGATGCGATGGTAGACCGGTGGATGAAAAACTGTGTAGCATGCCAGTGTATGGCCAGGGCTGAGGCTCCGATACCACTCCAACCGACTGAGATCCTGGAACACCCCTGGGAGAAGGTTGCCGTGGACTTCTATGGCCCCCTTGAATCCGGAGAGTATTTATAACTCTTCATTGACGAATATTCAAGGTTTCCAATTGTAAGGAAGACAACGTCCACCGCGTTTGCCCAAGTGGCCGCCATCTTCGATTAGGTCATAAGTGAGAGGGGAATACCGGAGACCATCAAGTCGGACAATGGTCCACCTTTCAGTGGACATGAGTTCACGGCCTTTGCAAAACACATGGGGTTTACTCATCAAAAGATTACACCTTTTTGGCCGCAAGCCAATGGGATGGCGGAGAAGTTCATGGCATCGATCAAGAAAACCATGCAGAGGGCCCACATTGAAGGCACTGACCCACATCAAGCGCTCTGTCGACTGCTAGGGGACTACCACAACACGCCTCACAAGGCCACAAATAAGACCCCTGCGGAGTTGATGATGAAGTACCAAGTTCTCTTCCAAGGTGGATATGCTTCAACATAGATTGGATACGCATGGGCACAGTCTTGACGACGTGGAGCACAGAGTGTCTGCAGTTGAAGATGGTGCGGTGTCTCTTGCGGCCAGGGTCTCGGCCTTGGAGGGGCAGCTTAAGGCAGTCAGTGCTAAAAATGAGGATTTGGAGGGCCAGTCCGATATAATATCCGATTGACAGGTATCCAGGAGCACCAATGGCATACCAAGATGGAGGAGTTTGTTGAATGCTTGTGCAGAGCGGTCTTCGGCAATGCAGAACTCTCCTCGCTGTTTGTGGTTGAGAGGGTGCACCGTATATCCTCTCACCCAGTACCTGGGGCCCCTCCACACCCCATTATCACCCGTCTGTTAAATTATTGTGAACGTGACACCATCCTGTGATTGGCGAGGCAAAAGGGAGATCTACAATTCGATGGGGACAAATTCCATGTGTTCCCTAACTTCTCTGCGGCGGTACAGGCGTCCAGGTGATCCTTTGTGGGGGTGAAGCGCAGACTCTGGGACAATCACATCCAGTATTCCATGCTATTCCCGGTGAAGCTGAGGATCCAACATGAAGGAAAGACACAATACTTCTTAGTAAATTACAAACCCATTAATCCAACCTTCTACATCCACCAGAAAGTACATAAGACATTAATTAACCCCTGTAAAAGTGCACAAGTAGGAGACTGACACACAGGTGGCATGCTTTTGGCTAAAGACTTTTATTAGATCAAAATTCAAATGAAAAACCCTACCTGTCCCTATTTCTAAGAGGGGTTTCCCTTCCTCAAACAAACTAAGGATTCTGTCAAAAGGTCTTTCAAAACCAAATAGTCCACTGCTGTGTCAAAACCTATTTCCTTCCCTTACATTCAAAGTTAACTAAGGAAAAAGGGGTGAGTTTGTTGGTCCAGAATAATGACTCCCTTCCTCTTGTTGAAAGCCCAAAGTTCACTTCTGAATGAGGTAAACAAAATGTTCTTCTCAAAAAGGTACAAATCAAACAGCCTCAAAAAATATTCCTTGGATTGGGGCTCCACCAAGTTCCATAAAAAGAAAGTCTTGTGTCGTCACTGAGTTAGGGAGATGACTCCCTTCCCCCTAACTTTCTTCAGGTTTCTCTGTGTTTTTTCCAATAGCAGGGTAAGTGGCTTCCCTTCCTTGGCCTCTCGGGGCAATTTACACTGCCATGAGAATGACTCCCTTCTCTTGGCCTGCTTTCACAATGTTCACCAATACCAGGAGGAATGTCTCCCTTCCCCTGGTTTCCCACTGGCTCTCCACACGGCCATGAGAATGTCTCCCTTCTCTTGGCTTCTCTCACAAGGTTCACAACTCCTGGGGGTAATGTCTCCTTGCCCAGGTCTCTTTCAGCTTCTTACACTGCCAAGATAATGACTCCCTTCTCTTGGCCTTTCACAGTGTCTACAAACACCAGGGGGACTGACTCCCTTCCCTTGGTTCTTCTTAGCTTGGTCTCACCACCAATCTAGCTTAGCACCTGGCCAGGTACTGTGATTATGAAGATCAGTGTCCACAACACTGTGTCAGTGGTAATGCTGCTGTTCCCCTTGCTATCTCTTGGATTCACAGCCAACCTGGTTCACTTCTCTGCCAGGTACTATGACTGTGAAGATTGACAAACAACCTTTTCTTCTGGGGGGTAGTGAGTCCCAGACTCGCCTTTCTCAGATAGCTCTCCTTCCTGGTAGACTCGGTTCACTTTCCTGCCAAGTACTACCATTTATTTCAATAGGCGTGAAAGTCTCTTCACGACTGCGTTTCGGGTCCCAGACACTGTACTCAGGGCTACTCTCGCCCCTTTCTGCTTGCCCCCACCTCCTCTGGTCGCCAGCGCCTTTCTGCTAACTTGCGTACCTTGTTTCTTAGTGTGTGAGGGCTCTGGCTCCTTTCCAGCACCTGCAGTCAGCCGCAGGACTTGTGGTGCTCCCGCAATCTTTGTTTGGTCTGCGATGGCTCCGCAGCACCAATCTTCCATCTTGGTAGCATTAGCACCATCCAAGCTTCAAGACTGCCTGAAGCCTTCCTCTGCTATCCTGCCGTCCATTCTTATTGCTGCTGACTGGGTCAGGACCTTCTGGCTTCTTCCCCGGCATCCCAGTGTTCTCTCCTTCTCTCGTGCACATGAAACCAATTCTCACGGTTCCTCCAGAGAGGACTGACCATAGTACAAAGTCCTTCTTCCAGTTTTATTTCATAGTTGGAGTTAGCTGTCCCAGATTGTCTGGTCTTCTCTCTGTGGTTCCGCAGGGTGCCCCTCAGTACTTTGAGCCTCTTCCTTGTCACAGTACTGAATTGACTAGTCTCCCAGGAGTCAACATAGCTCTTCTTCGTCTTTGTATTTTGCAAGGGGTCTCGATTGGGTAGTCCCTACTCTTCATCATCCCAGTACTTCCTATATGGTAGTAAGGAAAAAAACATATAAGAACCTTAGGAATGGTATGCAAGGGGGTAGGTGAGGAAGTTGGATTAGGGTACCATGGGCTATGGGGATACCATGTTCTCCCCAAATCGTCACTAATCCCATAGGTGGCTTCCCTCCCCATGAGATCCACCCACTGAGTACCATCCCAGTGAGACTATCGGGTAGTGGCCTAACCTCCCTGGCCTCATGGGAAGGGACTCCCTCTATGGCAGAAGGGACAACATACAATGGTTCATCACACCCCCTGGACACCCTGTTGTGTCTGGCATTTTATGGCTATTAGAACCACTATCAAAATACGCCAATTCTTTTCTTAACCCATTTGTAGAGAAGATGACTTCATACCTTAAAGACTCCACAAGTGATTCATAAATTAGAATACTATCCTTTTGATATTAATACTGACATTCTCATCACTCTTGACATAGAATCTCTGTACACATGAATTCCCCAACAAGCCACCTAAGAGATCATTGAAGAATGTCTCTTCGCCCTGCCTGACCCCCGCATGCCGGGCGCTTCGCGGCGCGAAAACCAGGCTGAGCCTCGCATTTGAATCTAATTTCCCGCCGGCAGGCGGATCCGACGGTGGCGCACACGAAGGCCACACAAAGGCATGTTCCTGCGCCCTGGACCCTCATTCCGTCCCCCTCGCCAAGGGAAGAGGGCAGGAGCCCCTTCCTCATCACAGAAGCCAGGATTACAGCTGTTAGCTGTGCTGCATCATCCGAGGCACATTACAAGGCCTGCCTGACCTTGTCTTTTCGCCCTGCCTGACCCCCGCATGCCGGGAGCTTCACGGCGCGAAAACGAGGCTGAGCCTCGCATTTGAATCTAATTTCCCGCCGGCAGGCGGATCTGACGGCGGCGCACACGAAGGCCACACAAAGGCATGTTCCTGCACCCTGGACCCTCATTCCGTCCCCCTCGCCAAGGGAAGAGGGCAGGAGCCCCTTCCTCATCACAGAAGCCAGGAATGCAGCTGTTAGCTGTGCGGCATCATCCGAGGCACATTACAAGGCCTGCCTGACCTTGTCTCTTTGCCCTGCCTGACCCCCGCATGCCGGGCGCTTTGCGGCGCGAAAACGAGGCTGAGCCTCGCATTTGAATCTAATTTCCCGCCAGCAGGCGGATCCGACGGCGGCGCACATGAAGGCCACACAAAGGCCGGTTCCTGCGCCCTGGACCCTCATTCCGTCCCCCTCGCCAAGGGAAGAGGGCAGGAGCCCCTTCCTCATCACAGATGCCAGGATTACAGCTGTTAGATGTGCGGCATCATCCGAGGCACATTACAAGGCCTGCCTGACCTTGTCTCTTAGCCCTGCCTGACCTCCGCATGCCGGGCGCTTCGCGGCGCGAAAACGAGGCTGAGCCTCGCATTTGAATCTAATTTCCCGACGGCAGGCGGATCCGACGGCGGCGCACACGAAGGCCACACAAAGGCCTGTTCCTGCGCCCTGGACCCTCATTCCGTCCCCCTCGCCAAGGGAAGAGGGCAGGAGCCCCTTCCTCATCACAGAAGCCAGGATTACAGCTGTTAGCTGTGCGGCATCATCTGAGGCACATTACAAGGCCTGCCTGACCTTGTCTCTTCGCCCTGCCTGACCCCCGCATGCCGGGCGTTTCGCGGCGCGAAAACGCGGCTGAGCCTCGCATTTGAATCTAATTTCCCGCCGGCAGGAGGATCCGACGGCAGCGCACGCGAAGGCCACACAAAGGCCTGTTCCTGCGCCTGTTCCGAGCATTCTGAGCCTGGGCCAGAGACGCTGCCCCTCACCAGATCCTTCTTGAACACCATCTGAACATTCTGACTACAACCATATAACTGCCCAGGGCATCTGTTAAATCCTGCATTTACCGATGAGGCGCCAGCGATGATGCATCACAACCATGCACCTGTATATCCAGTCGGCCATGTGAGTAAACTGTCACCCAATCCTAGGCGCTACCTAACGCACGATGCACTACTCTGGACCTAGATGCTGCCACACTGCATCAGGTACTGCATTTGATTTGTGTTGTGCCCTATGGTCGCTAATAGACCTCATTTGACCCGTGTTGTGCCCTATGGTCGCTAATAGAGCTCATTTGACCTGTGTTGTGCCCTATGGTCGCTAACAAGACCTCATTGACCTGTGTTGTGCCTTACCTGCAGTCACCTGTAGTCACTACTGCACTCTTGCTAATAACCTATGAATTTCACTCTTCCCACCATCAGAGCCAAGCCACCTACAATGGCCACATTTAGAGGCGCCACTCTAACTATGGCTACCCTCCTCCCGCTGCTCCGCGCCCACACAACCACATCACTTTACCCAGACCTACTATCTCCAATAGAATGGATAAACAGATTCGCCCGCCCACCTTCACCATGCATACCCTGTCCCACACCCCTTAGAAACACAAGACTAGGTTCTCGCCTTGTTGTACCCTCTACCACATGCCTGAACGCAGCCCCACTGACCATAACTAGAAACGATAGACTCAGCTATCGTACGAATCTTGTCACAAAATTAACTAGAATGCTCACCAATCAGACTACGAACCCCAAGCAGCCTACCTCACTTTCTGAACTCCCACCCAGTCACAACCCTACTATACCGCACTCGCCACCACACACGAGAACTAACCCTCCACAGACTTCTATCAAGGAAGCCCTCATCAACGCTCGCTCATTGGTTGCCCACGCGACTGATGTCGCCGACATTATCTCCACTAACCACCTAGACTTTATCGCCATCACGGAGACATGGCTCCACCCAGCAGCCGGTCCCACAATAGCGCTAGTCATTCCAGACAACTACAACATCATCCGAGCTGACAGGAAAAGTGGAATAGGCGGAGGAATAGCAATTATTGCAAAATCCACCCTTAACATCAGAGAAGTAACCAGCACAACCCTACCTTCTGCCGAACTACTATCTGTCAAACTCCCATTATCTGACACACAAACCATCTTGCTCCATATTATATACAGACCCCCAGCACCCCCTTCTACCTTTGAAGAGGATATCTCTCTCCTACTCACTACCAATTTGAAACCGAAATCCCAAATCATCATTCTGGGAGATTTCAACCTGGGACTCAACGACCCTAATGACAACCAAGCCACTTCCCTAAATGACACGATTACTCATCTAGGCTTCACCCAACACATTAACCAACCTACACACACGAAAGGAAGATCCTTGGATTGGCTTGCAGATGCTAATTGCAACCTTTCACTGACTGACATCACACCCTGTGCTTGGACTGACCATCATCTCATTACCTTCTCCTTACCCAGATCCCTACCATCTATCACACAACTCACAAAGTTACCTCAAATAATCTCCAGAAACAACCGCAACATCACTATAGAGAACCTCAAACCTCTTCTCGTGCCTATCAGTAAAGCTAATCTACCCACGCAAAAAAACAACCCAGCAGCCATAGTAGACCTATATAACAAGACTTTAGAACTAGCCCTTAACCAAATAGCTCCTCTCAAACAAAAGCCAAACCTATTGCCCATTCCAACAAATGGTTCTCAGCAGAATTAAAATCTCTCTGCAATATTAAAAGAACTGCAGAAACTAGCTGGAGAAAAGCCCCCTCTCTCTCCACTAAAGACAAATTCGCTTCAGCTGCCTCCACTTACAAATCTGCCATCTTAAATGCTAAGAAAGAGACCTACAATTTGAGAATACAAAATGCCAAATCTGGCACCAAAGAACTTTTCTCTATACTAAGAGAACTTGAATCACCACTGCCCCCTACAGAGGACTGCATCAAAGACAAGGCCTGGTGTAACAATATCCAGCTCGCCCTTGCTAACAAAATTGCCCTCCTACAAACTAAGATAGAAGCAAAAAAAGCTAGCCTTGCCTCTAAACAGAACCCCAGCAGCAAAATTAACCACACTACCCCTATCTGTCCATCTTTCCACTTCTCACCAGTCACAGAAGAGGAAGTAATCAAGATAATCGCCAGCCTCAAACAATCCAACTGCAAAGGTGACATTTGCCCAGCATCCGTCATCAAAGATGGTGCTAATGAGTTAGCCCCTCTCATCACC
Source organism: Ambystoma mexicanum (assembly GCF_040938575.1). Lineage (NCBI taxonomy): Eukaryota > Metazoa > Chordata > Amphibia > Caudata > Ambystomatidae > Ambystoma > Ambystoma mexicanum. The sequence continues at coordinate 1,097,286,790 of NC_090923.1, forward strand.
TCTCTGATCAACTCCTCCTTCAAAAACTCAGTGGTCCCCAACAACCTTAAAGAAGCGTGGGTCCTACCCCTGCTCAAAAAACCTAACCTAGATCCCAACATTCCGACAAATTACAGGCCCATCACCATAGTCCCACTTCTTCTCAAAATCTTGGACAGGGTAGCCTATCTCCAAATACAACTACATTTGGAAGATAACAACCTCCTAGGCCTGCGACAATCCGGCTTCAGACCAAGGCACGGGACTGAAACTGCCCTCTTGGATCTAAAAATCCAAATGGATGACGCCAAAGACAAGGGCAAACTGGCCATTTCGCTCTTGTTGGATCTCTGTGCTGCCTTTGATCTGGTTGACCACCAGATCCTCACTCAACACCTCTCCTCGGCTGCTGCATTCTCCCAGATGCCACTAAGTGGATCCAGTCATTTCTGTCTGACAGGACGACTAGAGTCTTCGCCCCCACTGCGGCTGCGGACCCTATCCCAATAACATGTGGAGTGCCACAAGGCTCCTGCATTTCTCCCACACTTTACAACATCTTCACGAAGTTCCTATTTGACCGTCTTGACGATCTGGGTGTCAGCTACACCAATTATGCTGACGACACCCAGGTCCTCAACACGCTCACTGGTAGCTATGAGGAAGATGTTGCAAAGCTTAACAATATCTACTTAGAAATCCAAGCCTGGATGGCCACACACAGTCTTTGCCTTAACGACGATAAGACAGAATTGCTTATCGTAGGCTCCCAGGCGCGCCTCAATAAACTGGACCAAAGGTACCATTCCTTTACTATTGATGGCAACATCATAAAAGTCTCAAAAGAGGTTAAAACACTGGGTGTATACCTCGATTCTACCCTATCACTAAAGAAACAAATAAACTCTACCATCGCAGCTACCTCATACACCAATAAATTGATCAATGCCTGCAGGCCTTTTCTCTCCACCTCTAGCTGCCTCACCCTATCTAGAGCGCTGATATTGTCTAAATTAGACTATTGCAACACACTCTACTTAGGCACTACCACTAAAAACTTGAATAGACTCCAGATCCTGCAAAATAATGCACTAAGATGTGCCCTCAACCTCCCGCGCAAGGCGCACATATCTACGGCTAGAAAAGAAGTCCACTGGCTCCCGATCCGTGACAGAATTAAGCTAAGAACACTGGTCATCACCCACAAGTGCCTATCACACACTGCCCCACGGTACCTTTCTGACAAATTTTCTAGACACTGCCCCATTAGACCCACCAGAACACCTTACCTACACCAACTAAAGATCCCGAATTATAACCTAAAAACAGCAGGGGGCTCCAGTTGTCCAGTGCTCGCAGCACAATGTTGGAACACCCTCCCCACTACAATTAGATCGGAAGCCGCATTCTGGCCATTCAGAGCCATGGTAAAATCTTGGCTACTAGCCTAAACACCCAGATTCTCACCGTCATGACCTGCTAGCCGCCACTCTCCACCTGTAGTAATGTTTATTCTACCTACAGCATAGTCAGGACCAACCTGTAACCCGGTCCGCATTAGCCACTGTAACTTTTATTCCTCATCCCATATTCTCTGTACATACTTTTCTTTTCTTGGTATATTCTACTCTTGTATGTAAGCACTCAGAGCCTGGACTAATGTACGCTCTGTCTGTTGTTATATGATGTTCGTGCAACGATATGTAACCCTGCTGTACACATGATTATGCGCCCAGTTACATGAGGGTTCGGATGCGCTTTATAAATAAACAAACTAAACTAAACTAATGCCTACAAAATAGGACAGGTAGCCTTCCAGTTCCAAACGTGTTCAATGTACACTGTTAGCACTGGTTTAGAATTACTTTCAATTTATAGATGATATCTATGAACAAATTGAAGGAACAGCTACGGGGGTCACTATGACCTCCAGATTAGCTAATCTCAACATCAATATGTTCTAAATGAAAGAGATTCATGGAGAACATAATCCATGTCAATCTCATATTAAGGCATAGGTTCATTGTATTCATGATAGGATACTGAGATGGTCTGGTAGTGCCACATTTGCTAAACAATTCACATTATGGCTCAATGATAGAACTAATGATCTAAAATGTACATTAACAATGAGCATAGAGTCAGTGAATGATTTAGATCTAAGGAGTTATGTCCAAGAAGATCGTCTGGAAGTTAAACCATACCATAAACCTACAGACCGCAATGCACCACTGCATTACTATAGTAATAACGCACGACATGTGAAAGACAATTTACCTTTTGGCAAATTAGTTTGATTGAAACAAAATAGCCAAAATATATACACATGCTACAGAGGTAGAACTACACACTTAGAAATTAATACATAGGGGCTACCAAAAGAGAGTGGTTAAACATTCCACAAAAAGAGTTTATACTAATGATAGAGATGCCCATCAAATTCCAAAAGAAGTACATAGTAAGCCAGCATTACCAGACTGTATGACTATGTTCAAACATCTATTATACAAAATCTTAGATATAATAAGGAAAACGTTGGAGAAAATGGTTTCCCAAAAATATTAATGAGGGAAAGCCACCGATGTTTTCTTTGGAAAAAAGTGCCACCATTGAAGACATAGGGCCTCATCACGAATTGGGCAGTATCCCAGGTGGCAAATCTGCCGGGAAAACATGCCAACACAATTAGCGTTACCAAATATTGGTTCAGTGCTATTAGCGCCGGATCACAAGTTGCGTTACCGCCATAAATCTCCATTTATTTTGAAGCCATAGGATTCTACGGGGCATTTTCGGCACAGTTACTGCTGTGTTCATTGAAAATGGGCAGAAAGTCGGTGCATTGATCCCAGCTCAGAGCTGGAGGTGAGTGCTCCCACTCTCCCCCAATCTCGCATTTGGGCGGAGCAATAATGTGGCGGTAATAGAGTTACAGCTGCATTTTTACCGCTTTGCCCAGCTCCTGATGAGGCCCTTATGGAAAATGACATCAGAGTAAACAAACCACAGACCCAAACCATGAAAGAGCACTGAAGTTTGGATCCCATTCAAGGACATTATCCATGCAGAAAAAGTCTGGGCTGTGGCTTGACTAAAAAGAGTATGGAAATAGATATTGGCTTATCAAAACCTTGGATTCAAAACATGTTCACAAACTGCGATACCAGGAACGTAATATACATGATACAATGCCTCTGTGGGAAGAAATATATATTGGCAAAACTGGAGGAAAAGTCAAACTTAGAATTATTGAACATCACAGTTGCCCTAGGAATAATATTAAGTAAGCCCCTCTAAAAAAAAACATTTTGCAAGACGCTTCACATAGCTTTTATGACAGTCATTTCAAAAGTAATAGGAAACACAACTAAAAGACAAACTAACAAACATAAAACAGAAATTCATTTACAGGATTAAATGAAAATATTGAGTGGCATAGTAGGTTGTGATGAATCACAGGTATTCGTCTTTTCTCCTCAGAGGGGAGCTCCTGCTGCAAGGCTTGGGAGGTGAGCCCGCTCTGCAAGACTCTCCCTAGGGGTCGAGGCAAGTGGGACCCTTACTGGGAGATACTCCCTATTTGGTGACAAGGACTCACGTTCCTGTGAGGAACTCCCAAAACCACACATCATTACGCCTTGTGGAGGTGGAATAAAGCCAAGTCGCAGAGCCTGTGACTTTCAATGAGGCAGAGAAGGCCAGTATGAGATGCCAGAGACCGGGCGTGTGCAAATGCGAGAAAGGTATTGTGAGGAAGGAAAGAGGAACGAGCCATCCAGTGGTGGTGTGACCACAAGTACATTGTGGTGGGCAGGACGATACTGAGATCACTGGTACAGGAAGCGTGGAAAGCTTCCAACCTCCATCACAAGTGCAGAGAAGTAATCCAATGAGAAACCGGGAACAGGAATCTGATGAGCGAGCGGAACGAGAAAGCACACCAGAGCAAGAGCCAAGCCCTGCCACAGTAAGAGAAAGAGGTCCCGGAGAAACCGGGAGGCCGCAAAGGCATTGTTATAGGTCCGAAGAAACTCGTTCCAGTCTTAAGGACGAGAAAATAAGACTAAGGCCTTCATTAAGAGTTCGCTGGTATCCTGTCGGTATTACCTGGCGGGATACTGCCAAACTGCCCTTATAGTTTCCGCCACCCAATATCCCAGTATTACCGGGATATTACGGGTGGCGGAGAGCCGGTAAGTTCCCATTCCCATGCTGTCCCAGAGGACTTCATGGGATAGGATTGCTGAATCACCAGCACCAGTATTACTTAAACTTGTGTTTTGCCAGTCCAGAATAAATGCTGGTGCTGGAATTACCAGCATTTTTTCCAGACTGGCAAAACCGTAATGAGGCCCTAAGACTGTATAATTGGAGTTGTAAAGAAGTCATGAATAACCTGATCAGGCAGGAGGGTTATTATACAAGGAGAGAAACTCGTCCCAGTCCTAAGAACGAGAAACTAACGCTAAGACTTTGTAATTGGAATTGTAAGCTAGTAACGAATAACCCAAACAGGCAAGAGGGTTATCATATGAAGAGAGGAACTCGTCCCAGTCCTAAGGGAGAAATACCAAGAGAGAACACAGTTAATAAAAAGTGAGAAGCCTATGACAGAGGGTTTTAAACAACCCAGGTGGGGCTGGAAACAAGTACCCTGGGAGGGAAACCCTATGACCTCCGAGTTAGACTGCAGCAAGTCTAACATAAGGATATGTAATGAGAAACAGGATATAAAAATCTTTAATGAACAAGATAAAAGAGTAGACATTGTATGACAGAGAAGTTGTGGCGAAGAAAGCCTAAAAAGGGGTCAAGATAAACCCACCTCAGGAAAGCCTGAATGTAAAAAGAGGAAACAGTCTACAGGTGATGACAAGAGTGTGAGAATGTACGTGAAGGAGAGTTATTGTAAATATAAAACCACAGAAAATACAAAACCCAAGACTATTCTTGAAGAACTATAAGAATTGATGTCATAGACTAACCACAGAGATGATGCATAGAAATATCTGTACCACAGAGAAAGACTGTAAATAAAGAACCTATTGGAAGATAAAGACAAGACCAGGAGAAGATAAGACATTCTCTTGTTTTATTTAAGTTAGCTAAATAGTAGGCTCAGACAGAGTTATTTTGGATGGAGGGCATTTTTACTTTGGGCTTCCTGACACTGGCGAGCACCTTTAGTTTCCTTAGAAAGGTAGGGAAAGTTAGGCATTTTACTTATAAGTTTAGTAAAGGTATTGAATCATGTTCTCATTGTGTCAGACTCTTCTTCCGACACGTCACAGTGTTATCTAAGGTTTGACTTTAAAATTACATCTGTATGGACTTAATACAACTAGGTATTAAATATAAAGCATCCATTTGCAAGACGTTGCACACAATTTATTAAACAAATGCTCTTGAGAATAAATAAATACTACACTTATTTTAATTGGCCAACTTCACATCATTCAGTCTATTAATGTCTTTCTTGTATTGTGGAAGGGTAATTGTTTTTTCAGAAGACAACCGTTTGTGACTGGCCATTCAATTAGAACTTTTCTGTTCCAGCATGCCTGCCGTAATTCATATGTGTGACAGTCAGAATATACGTTCATGCACATACTCACATAATTTCAAATCGTCTAGCACCCTCTTGATAAAGTTTTATCTGAAATGCAGTATACTTAGGTGTACAGATGTAGGCACGTCGATTTTACAGAAAGCTATCGTACATGTCAATTTGAATTTTCCCATTCCAGCATTTCCACCACTGAGCGTATGCGTGACAGGCGCAATATATGTCTAAGGACATACTAAAGCCATGACAAACACATAGGCGTGAGAATGTTGGTGCATTTCATCTCACAGAAGGAAAGGTTCAATCAATTTTTTTAATACGGTATGAGTAGATTTTACCATATCTCATAATTTATTTATTATGACCAATGTAGACAGCATCCGTTATTTAGTACTGACTGAGTGTTGTCCCTCTAATCGTTTTCATAGGAGCAAAAACGGTACAGAAAAGAAAACACCCAAGGACATTGTAAGATATGACTTTTCAATGGAAACAACATGCTTATACAGAAGAAAAAGAATCCTCAAGTAAGAAAAAGGTAAAACGTTTCATTACAATTTTCATGAAAATCTTCTTTGGAACAAAAATGTAGGTATCTTCTCTGTGACCTATTGCATTACAGCAGTGTTAGAATACATAAACAACAGTAGTCACTATATATTTTTTTTTTTTTTTATTGTGCATTGGTTTAGAAAATAAATCTTTCACATAAATTCAAACAATTACAAATAATAAAATACATATAATAGCAGTACATTAGTAGACATATAGAAATTGATAAGCGAGGAGTAACCTTTCTCTCATCTCGTACATGATATAATTTAATTTACCAATCAATTTTATATTTTAAAGAAATCTTATAATATAGTAGTCACTATATTATATTGTATTAGCAAGAAACTAAAGGGCCTCATCACGAGTTGGGCGGTATCCCCAGCGGTATTACTGGCAGGGCTATTAGCATTACCGGCAAACCCCCGGCACTATTAGTACCGGATCACGGGTTTGGCGCACTGTTTATACTCTTACCATATTTGTATGTGTTTACTAGTAAGTTATGATTATGTCCTTTATAGATGAATTGTTGCATGGTATTTTTATATTGTTTTTTTTACGAACTATAGAGACAAAGTGTTGTTGTAGCATCACTTCACTGTTTTTACTATCAACTAATTTAGAAATAAAATGCAAATTGGCCTTACTCCATTTATTAATTCGCATTAGAATTCCAGGCATAGTACAGCTATTATTTATCCTGGAGTGCACATGTTTAAATGACTACAGCAGAATCAATATTACTTTCCTCCCTGCTGCCCAATACTGAAGCTCCTTGTGCAGTCCAGGGGTGTATTCCAAAGGAGAATAAGCTAAATTAATTTGTATGCCCTGTTAAGCTATTTTGTGGAATCTTATACAGCATGCTTTCTTGCATTTTCTCAGTTTCTATGAGCTTCAGGAACTGCAAGAGGTAGGTTATAGGATTAGTTTACTAGCAGGGAGCAGAGCAAGGTTGCTTTGATACAATGTTGATGTATGCAGATCTGAAAAGATAGGACTCTCTTCAGAACTGCAACCTTTAGTATTTTGTGAGCTGTATGTACCAGTGGTTAATGTGCACAATAGAATGTCAAGGTAACTTTGGGATTGTCTATGGTGTCTGTGAGATCAGTGCTTAAGGAGTGTAGAGAATGAGGTTGGTGTATCGCGAGTGGATTAGTGTCCATTTCAAGGATTCGGCGGAGGAGTTTTGTGTTGAGATATGTTGTCGGTTAGGGTGGGATGTAGAATGATACTGACATGGTTATTGTTACGACGTATTTCTCCAATCAGTGCCACATTTGATTGCGTGGATACACTGTGCAAGCATTGGAATTTGGGACTTCAAAATGCACTTTAGGGAGCAACAGCACACAGAAAAGGTTGCGGTTTGCTTCCTCCCACACCTCTCCCCTGCCTCCAACCTATCAGGTTTGCCAATCCGGAGGCAGGGAACTCTCGACGTATAGCCGTAGAATTCACCCTGCCAACGTCTCCCTTTGTATTCCAAAAGGAAAACTACAAAGGTAGCAGTGAGCCGAAAGACAGGGTCACTGCAGCAGCCGATAAGCAGGAGCCAAAGGGTGGTTCCTTGGACACCCGATGGACAACAGATGAAGACCTCCCGAATGGAACTCAGGAGCCGGGCTTCAGACACAATTTCACGGATGCAACTTCACATGAGTATGAACAAAATACAATCAACGTACAAGGTGCCTGACTCGCCCATGCTCGCATCGCGGCACGATATCGAGGCTGAACCTCGATTTGAACGGAAAGAACCGCCAGCAGGCGGAATCGCCGGCCAGTCCTAAGGCCATACAAAGGCCTGTTCTGCGCCCCAGGTCCCCCACTTCTATCATCCACCTAGAGGGGTGAGGGCAGGAGCCCCCCCAGCCCCCCAGCCCAGCAGAGGATCCAGATCAGGACCCAGGCACGGAGCGTGCTATCAGAGCAGGGCCTGCCTGACCCTGTCCATACAAGGTGCCTGACTCGCCCATGCCGGGCGCATCGCGGCACGATATCGAGGCTGAACCTCGATTTGAACGGAAAGAACCGCCGGCAGGCGGAATCGCCGGCCAGTCCTAAGGCCATACAAAGGCCTGTTCTGCACCTGTTACGCGCATGGGAGCGCGGAGTGGCCACCACCTCTGCTCAACTTGCAACTTACCCACTGCCAGAACCCTCTCGCATAAGGAGAACGGATTGTAAGTACATGCAAGTACCGGGACATTACTGTATGCATCGACTCTTAGCCACTCCCACTTAGATGGGTCTATGGTCTCTAGTACTGGTCACATACATACCACACCTGTTTGTTGTATTGATTGTTGTGCCATTTAGACCATGCTATTGTATTGTGCCCTATGGTCGCATAGTGACCACGCTACTGTGTAATGCCCCATGGTCGCATAGTGACCACGCTATTGTGTTGTGCCTTATGATTGCATACAGACCACGCTATTGTATTGTGCCTTATGGTCGCATTTAGAACACACTACTGTGTTGTGCCCTATGGTCGCATATAGACCACGCTAATGTGTTGTGCCCCATGGTCGCATAGTGACCACGCTATTGTATTGTGCCCTATGGTCGCATAGTGACCACGCTACTGTGTAATGCCCTATGGTTGCATATAGACCACGCTATTGTGTTGTGCCTTATGATTGCATATAGACCACGCTATTGTGTTGTGCCTTATGGTCGCATATAGACCACACTAATGTGTGGTGCCCCATGGTCGCATAGTGACCACGCTATTGTGTTGTGCCTTATGATTGCATACAGACCACGCTATTGTATTGTGCCTTATGGTCGCATTTAGACCACACTACTGTGTTGTGCCCTATGGTCGCATATAGACCACGCTAATGTGTTGTGCCCCATGGTCGCATAGTGACCACGCTATTGTATTGTGCCTTATGGTCACATTTAGACCACACTACTGTGTTGTGCCCTATGGTCGCACAGTGACCACTCTATTGTGTTGTGCCCTATGGTCGCATAGTGACCACGCTACTGTGTAATGCCCTATGGTCGCATAGTGACCACGCTATTGTGTTGTGCCTTATGGTCGCACCGATGTCCTTCATCCGCCAATCCTCTGCACGGCGCATCGCCCCTAGCACACACATTATGCTACTTTGCCTTACCGTGATCATGTTCCCCTTCTGTGTCATGCAAAGTAATATACTTTACAACGGTAACAGCTACATAATCCATAAAAATGGACTAGCTAGACCCGCCTGCCCAAGACATTACCCCATCGTCTGCCCCACACCTTTCCTGCCCACTACTCCAGCCTTCCTCCCGGTCTCACAATCTGCTTATCCTACCCATGACCACGCACAGCATTACGATGTCCTAGACAATAAGAGTGCAGATAGATCCAAGCAGAACCCTACCGACATTGAAGCACCCTGCCCCACCCATCATCACAGCCCCTCCACGATGACCGACCTTACTGTCTCTCAAGCAACCACCCTCATCCCTACCGATCGCAACAATAGACTTGGTGCCAGAATCCACCACAAAACTAGCAAACGCCCAGCTAAACTACCCAACAAAACTAATAAGTACACTATAACCCCCATCAACTCTACCCTCCATACACTAAAAGGAGCTCTTCTAAATGTTAGATCACTAGTCGCCCATTCCATAGAAGTCGCCAACATCATTCTGACTAACAACCTAGACTTCCTTGCTATGACAGAAACTTGGTTACATGAGGCTGCGGGACCATCCCTTACCCCTAGCCATTCCTGACAACTACACTATCCTCAGAGTAGACAGACCTAACGCTCGAGGAGGCGGTGTAGCCCTCATCTTTAAGTCCTCACTTGATATCAGACTAGGCTCCTCTCCTCTACTCAAATCATGTGAACACCTTACAGTTAAACTACAAACCTCCCCGAAGAGTACTATCACTATGCACCTAATCTACAGACCCCCGGGTCCACCTGGCTCATTTGAGGAAGATATCACCTCCCTAGTAGCCGAAAGCTCCAAACCTTCAGCACAAATGATTATACTGGGAGACTTCAATCTCGGGTTTAATGACCCTCTTGACACCCCTGCCATTGCCCTGGCCACGGCATTAGAGGAGCATGGCCTCCTTCAACTCTGCTCCAAACCCACCCACTCGAAAGGCAGAATCCTTGACTGGGTAACCGCCCTCAATTGCAACATCACCCTAAAGGACCCTGTACAGCTCATCTGGACGGATCACCACTTCCTCCCCCTTGACATTAATATCAACAACCTAGTGCACAAAAGGCCTATTATTGCTCCGGCCTGCCTAACTAGGAAAAAGAACAACATCACAGCTGAAGCCTTAATGCCTCTGGTGACCCCCATTCTGAACGCCCTACCAACTATAACTGACTTAAACTCGCTGGTCAACGCCTATAATGACTCCATGGCTAAAGCTATCGACACCATTGCCCCATTAAAAATGCGCAAAGGGAAACCTAAAGCGCACCTGAATACGTGGTACACCCCAGAGCTCAAACTTCTCCGACTACAAAAAAGCAAACTTGAATCACTATGGAAATCGGTGCCTTCAGTAGACAATAGAACTAACCTTACCAATATCTCCACCCTCTACAAAAATGAGATCACACGTGCTAAGAAAGAATCTCTTAATTCCAGGATCTCACAGGCAGGCTCCAGCACAAAAGAGCTCTTTAACATCTTAAAGGAATTAGAAAACCCCACTCCTCCCAAAGATACCTGCACAAAGGATAAACCTTGGTGCACAGGGATCCAGAATGCCCTTGCCAACAAAATTTCAGGGCTCCAAACTAAAATTGGAAACAAACGGCAACAGCTCACTCATGACCCCACCTCCAGACCCACCCATACCCCACTCACCGCCACTAGCTCAGGCTTCACCTTCAAAAAGGTTACCATACCTGAAGTACAGAAAATTATAGCATCCTTGAAACCCTCGAACTGCAAGGGGGACAGTTGCCCCGCACAGATTATCAAGGATGCTGCCAGGGATCTCTCCCCCTTCATTTTCTAACAACATGGTCCCAAGTAATCTGAAACAATCCTGGGTCCTACCCTTGCTAAAAAAACAGACCCTCGACCCAGACATACCCACAAATTATAGACCCATTACCACTGTCCCGTTTTTACTAAAGATTCTTGACAGAGTGGCCTATTTACAAATTCAGGATTACCTTGAAACTAACCTATTACTAGGTACTCGCCAATCTGGCTTTCATCCCCAACATGGGACGGAAACGGCCCTTGTTGATCTCAAGAGCCAGATAGACGAAATCAAAGATAAAGGGAGGGCTGCCATCCTGCTTCTCCTCGACCTCTCCGCTGCCTTTGACCTGGTTGACCACAAAATCTTGTGCAACCACTTATCATCGGCAGCACACTTCTCCCACTCGGCGGTCACATGGATCCAATCCTTCCTGGACAACAGGACCATGCGAGTCTTCTCACCCATAGCAGCAGCCGACCCTATTCCCATTACCTGCGGTGTCCCACAAGGATCTTGTGTTTCACCCACTTTGTATAATATATTTACAAAGCCCCTATTCGATAAACTGGACCATCTGGGTGTCACCTACACCAACTACGCAGATGACACCCAGATACTCCTCACTTTATCAGGCAACTACAACGCGGACGCCAACAGGATCGGTGAAGTCTTTTCCATCATTCAGGCATGGATGGCCACACATGGCCTCTGCCTGAACGATGACAAGACTGAACTGCTCCTTGTCGGCTCACCCAACACTATCCGGAATCTTAGCCCTAGCTACTCTAGCTTCATCATTGACGGCAACACCATTCCCACTGCCAAAAGTGTAAAAACTCTTGGTTTCTATCTCGACACTAACACCAACTTCGCCAAACAAATTAATATGACCGCCTCAGCCACTGCTTACACTGGGAAACTAATCAGAGCCTGCAGACCTTTGATATCCCCCAACAATTGCCTTACTCTAGCCAGAGCACTTATACAATCCAAACTGGATTATTGCAACAGCCTGTATGTAGGTGCCAATAAAACGGTTGTCAATAAACTGCAAGTTCTACAAAACAATGCACTCCGTGCCGCCCTTAATATTCCCAGAAGAGAACATATCTCAGCCACAAGAATCCCATGCAAATGGCTCTCCATCCAACAAAAAATAGACCTAAAAACTATCTGCCTCACCTACAAAGCTCTTAACCACCTGGCCCCACCTTATTTAACCGATAAATTCACCCTAAGACAGAATATTAGAACCACCAGATCCTCTAATACACTACAACTGACAGTGCCCAAATACTCCCTTAAAAGAGCCGGTGGATCCAGCTTCCCAGTTCTAGCCTCACAATTATGGAACACTATTCCATTGGACATCAAATCTACCCCTACATTTCAACCTTTCAGAACTAAGATCATCACCTGGTTACTCAACAAATAACTAGCACTGTATGTATGTATGTATCCGCTACGATGTTACTAATTCTACTATAACTGCTTTCATAACTGCTTTTGTAACTATACATATGCTGCACAAATGTACAAATGTTCCTACCTATGCCTGTAACCTGATGCTTAAGCGCCCATATACCTCTGGGTCAGGAGCGCTATACAAATAAATAAACAAACAAACAAACAAACAAACGTATGGACTAGAACTAGCTAGGAAAGAACATGAATATACATCAAAAGGACATTAACTGAATGGGTTTGGACACTTACCAACAGCTATCCGATGAGACGTTATGGAGGAGCTCTGCAATACCCAATCTACCCTATACCCGACGGCACGAGGATGCCTAAACGGTACAATAGGCAGTCTCTAGCCGGTACCTGTCCCACCGAAATGAGGACGCCTCACAAACTAAGCGCCAAGTGGAAGTCTCTAGTCCGGGCGCACAGTATTGGGCAATGCAGGCTCTTTCCAGATTCTGTATCAGAAAGCTTGACAACTGTATGACCAGTTGTGGGATTTTCCGGCTGCAGCGTAGAAACGAAGTCCGAGTCAATGAGGTGCAGACACAGGTAACCAATTTGAGAGGCGGGGCAAGTTCAGATGGCGTTCCGAGTTGGTAACGTGCGAACAGCCAAGTACAGATTCAGCAGGCAGTTGTAGGTAAGGTAGCGTTCCGGGTCGGCAATGTGAGAGCAGCGAAGAGACAAATCAGCAGGCAGTAGCAGGTAAGGTGGCGTTCCGAGTCGGCAGAGTGAGAGCAGTGAAGTATCCAAATCAGCGGGCAGATGCGGGTAAGGTAGCGTTCCGAGTCGGCAATTTGCAGGAGGCTTTCAAGGATCGAGGATACTAGGAGGATTGGGAAAGGAGGGGGAGCAAGGTAGGGCAGATCAGAGGAACACGGGCCAAGGACAAAAGGACAAAACAAGAACAAGAGTTGGAGCAAACCAGCAAGCGCTAAGATTGAAACAATCAGAAGCGGCGAGTGCGGTCACCCGGAAGTGTTTTAACGGGCCGCCGTACGAGCGCGTGACTCCTCCCCCATGAAGCGCGATAGCGTTGTTTGTGGAGCGGCAACCAAAGACGCCATGGTAACGTGGATGCTGAAGCTTTGTGATGGTTTTGGCGTTGTGGGAACTTTGTGACCTTAAGTGTAAGATAATGGGGAGCCTTCCTCGGGGTATTCCTGACACAACCCCACTCCCTCCTTTTTGGATGCAGTCAGAATACCATTAGTTCCTTTACCTCCACTTCCACAAATTAATATATCACAAAATATCCATACATTATTAAAGCTCCAGATTATTAAGGTAATTGTGGGGTTGTCCAGTGTCTGTCAGAGCCATGCTTAAGGAGTGCGGAGAGTTAGGTTGGTGTATATGTGATGGATTAGTGTGCCGTTTTGTTTCGGTGGAGGTGTTGTGTGTCGAGATATATTGTTGGTTAGGTTGGGATGTAGAATCATATTGACACAGTTATCGTTACCATGTATTTCTCCAGTCAGTGACAAATTTGATTGTATGGACACATTGTGCAAGCATGGGAAGGTAGGGCTTCCCAAGTGCACTTTAGACAGCAACAGCACACCGAAAAAGGCAGTGGTTTGATTCTTCCCTGGCCTCTCCCCTGCCTCTTACCTAATTCCCTCCTTTTTAAATGCAGTCACAATACCATAAATCCCCCCTTCCACAGCCACATATATCACAACATATCCATATATTATTAAAGCAATGAAGTATAAAGAATGTTGAAAACCAACATTTACATGCCAAACCTCAACAAAACACAATTGAAGACATGGGGGTTGGAAGATGTCTAATAAGTGATCAGTATGATGAGGAGGGGTTGTCAATGTAAAGGGGGAGTGGTTCTCACCTCACCATACCTGGTTTGAGCTACAGGGTGCTCTTCTATCATGTGATTTCCTCACCTCCATATTGGACAGTTCATCAGAACACACTGCATGCAATCAGTGAGGTTCTCTCAAAGACAGTATGCAGAGTGTTCTTAGAAGCCAACCTGAAAGACAGTCACGTGAGATACCAGTCCAGTCCTGGATTTTTGAAGTCCCAGAATGCAAAGTTATAACCAGTGCTGGACTACTATCTCCTGAACGGAACAGGGCATGTTGGAATGTGTGCTCTTGTGTATTATGATTCCTTCGTCTCTGGGTCTGTGTGGTTGGCAGAACACACGCCATGCAAGCAATCGGGGACATTCTCTCACTGTTTTATATGTCTTTGTTCGTACCTGATTTGCAGTTTTTAATATACGATTTTAAACAATTGCTGTTACATGCATGCAAATCATATTTTGAACAGAAAATCAAGACCCATTAACAGCGTGGCTGGAAGGTAAGTTTGCTGCTGCACTCCCCGGATGTCCCACATGCCTGTTTTTTTGCTATTTTAGCAAAATGTTTAAACTGCATTTTTTTCAAATGTGAAAGCACTTCTAGCGCTTACAGACTCCACTCCCGTCCCAACCCCCAGCTCCTTCCCAATCCCTGCAACCCAGCAGCCTACCTCCACACCCGCTTCATGATTGTGCCTCAATGTCTACTTAGAACAGTCTCCCAGGCCAGCAATCCTGACCGGGCAGCCCTGTTGGCTAAGGGCCCCATGGCTAAGGGCAGCTCCTGAAGAACCAGCTCCAGTCTGTGTTTGCCCATGTTCGCCTGGGAAGCCTGCAGCTGTCAACCAGCCTGGGAAGCCTGCAGCCGTCAAACAGCAGCGACTGACAAGCTAAGTGTGGTTTCAGGCAGGGAGCACAGCCATTACTGCACCCCAATAAACTGACCCACCACTCTGTAACCTAATAGCTTATAGTCTGATGCATGCAGCTCACAGTTGTATGGTAACCATATTTCACATGTAGGACAAGTATGTTAGTTAGCCTTATCTCGCATTTAGGCCAACTGTGTTACTACCTCATTTCATATACCTAAGATGGAATTCAGGGGAGGGAGGTGTGTTGCACTTAGATTGATTCCTGGGGTAGGAAATGTAATGCACGTATGTGGATTTCAGGGGCAGGAAATGTGATGCAGGTAGGTGGATTTCAGGGGTAGGAAATGTGATGCACTTAGATGAATTTTCGGGGCGGGGTGACGCACTTAGATGGATTCCTGGGGTAGGAAATGTGATGCATGTAGGTGGATTTCAGGGGCAAGAAATGTGATGCACGTAGGTGGATTTCAGGGGTAGAAAATGTGATGCACTTAGATGACTTTTCGGGGGAAGTGTGGCACGCTTAGATGGATTCCTGGGGTAGGAAATGGGATGCACATAGGTGGATTTCAGGGGCAGGAAATGTGATTTTTTTATTTTAATTTAATTTTATTTATTTATAGCGCGCGACAGCCCGCAGGCATCAGGGCGCGAACATATAACAGCAGGTACAGGCAAGACAAAGCGGGAGCAGGCTCTAGGTTGTTCCTAGGTTAAACTACTTGAAAAGAAGCGTTTTCAGTTTCTTTTTGATGCACAAAGGTGGATTTCAGGAGTAGAAAATGTGATGCTCTTAGATGAATTTTCAGGGGGTGACACACTTAGATGGATTCCTGGGGTAGGAAATGTGATGCACATAGGTGGATTTCAGGGGGAGGACATGTGATGCACTTAGGTGGATTTTCAGGAGGGGAGACACATGGATTCCTGGGGTAGGAAATGTGATGCACTTAGGCGGATTTCAGGGACAGGAAATGTGATCCACTTAGGTGGATTTCAGAGATAGGAAATATGATATACTCCGGTTGATTTTAAGGGGTCAGGAGGTGACGCACCTAGATGGAATTCAAAGGTAGGACATGTGATGCACTTAGATGGATTTTCAGGGGGGGTGGTGTGAAATACTTAGATGGATTCCTGTGGTGGGAAGGGTGAAGCACCAGATTTTTAGGACTTTCACCAACAATCCGTACTAAAAAATCACTCTTCTGCTTTGAACTTAACACAACCATACCTCTACAGCACCGCAGTCCGCACATACTTCACAACACTGCAACAACTGTCAATCCACATTCTCATAGCTCTCAACCTTTTTTTGTCACCAAGACAGGTGAAAACACCCGTTTTTTTGTTTTTGGGCAGAGTGAGAGCCCTTTGAAGTGAATGGTGTTTTGGGGGCTTGGCAAGTGAGACAGCTGATTGTAAGGAGGGTGCCGTTTTTGTTACAAATTAATCTCGTATTGTATTTATAAACCAAAACCTACCATCTCACATGAGGCTAAATAAACACAACATAGAAAGTGGAAGCTTATGAGTGCTGACTTGGTAGACTTGAGTCTCTGTGGCTGTTCCATACAGTTCCCTTTGGCTTTCTTCTGTACCCACAGCCTGCTGCGCTGGCTCATTTATGTTTGTTGGTTTATTCATTTATATTGCGCGCCAGACCCGGAGGTATGAGGGCGCTGGAGCAGCAAGCTTATTCTCAACTTGGTTACAGTGCTGTACATTAATTTACAGTGTGTACGTAGATTAATACAATTGCGATGGATACAGTGAAATACAGTTACGGATATATATATTTACAAAATTTACAAAGGCGATGTCAGTTATTGGTCATTGTTATTTAACCACTGAATGTAATTACGTCTAAAGTGTGGGTAGGTTTGCGGTGTCCTTAAGGAGGGTGGTAAGGAGTTCCAATGTTGGGCTACTTTCACCTGGAAGCTGTTGCCGCCCATTTTTGGTTAGTTTGAACCAGGGAACTGTGAGCAGGTTAGCATTACTAGTTCTAGTGGGCCTATTAGGGGTGTGTCTTGTTATTCTGTCAGCTAGGCTACTTTGAGCAGGATTGTATCAGTGGTTGTGAGCCAGTTATGGGTTCTCCTGATGTTAGAGATGTGTTCTCTCTTGGGAATGCTAAGTGCTGCTCTGAGAGCATTATTTTGTAGGGTCTGGATTTTATTGGTAACCTGTTTGTTGGCTCCTACATAAAGGGCGTTACAATAATCCAGTTTAGATAGTACAAGGGCTCTGGCTAGGGTAATGCAGTTCTGAGTGGATAGGAAGGGTTTGGCTGCGCTTATGAGCTTACATGTCTAGGCTGTGGTGGAGGCCATGGAGCTAACCTGTTTATGGAAGGAGAGGGCGGGGTCAAGGTAGATTCCTAGGGTTTTCACTTCCTTGGCTACCTTGATGGGATTGCCGTCTATAATGAAGCTGGTGTAGTTGTGGTCCAGTTTGTTTGGATTTAGGGTGGATCCGAATATGATGAGTTCAGTCTTGTCATCATTCAGGCATAGACTGTGGGAGGCCATCCATGCCTGGATGATGAGGTACACCTTGTTCAGCAAGGTCAAATCCTTGTTGTAATCTGCCGTCAATGGGATGAGGATCTGTGTATCATCGGCATATTTAGTGTAGGTGATACCCAGACCGTCAAGATCATCAAACAGTGGCTTCCTGAACACGTTGTACAGTGTGGGGGAGACACATGAACCCTGAGGGACCCCACATGTGAAGGGGATGGGGTCAGCGGAGACCGAGGTGGAGAAGACGCGCATAGATCTGTTGCTCAGGAACGACTCAATCCAAACGATGGCTTCTTAGGAGAAGTGGGCAGCCGAGTCCAAGTGGTTGCATAGAATTTTATGATCAACCAGATCGAATGCTGCAGAGAGGTCTAGGAGAAGCAGTAAAGCAGTTTTTCCATTATCTCTCAGAGTGATGATTTGGGCCTTAAGATCGATGAGAGCAGTTTCTGTCCCATGTTGGGGTCTAAAGCCTGATTGCCGGATTCCCAGGAGGTGGTTTTGTTCAAGGTATTTTTTTATTTGTTGATAGGCTGTCTTATCTAATATTATGAGCAGGAAGGGGACGGTGGTGATGGGTCTGTAGTTAGTGGGTATGGTAGGATCTAGGGAGGGTTTTCTGAGTAGAAGGAGGACCCAGGATTCTTTGAGGATGGTACCTGATGAGAAGGAGGCGTTAATGAGTTTGGTGATGAATGGTGAGAGGTCTCTTGCCGCATCTTTCATGATTTGTGAGGGGCAAGGGTCGTCCTGGCAATTTGACAGTTTAAGGCTGAGGGTGATTTTTTCCACTTCTAACGTGGAGACTTTGGAGAAGCTGAAGCGGGTGAGTGGGTTGGGTATAGGGTTCTGATGAGTAGGGCGTGGGGGAGTGTTAGTGGGGTTAGTGGAGTTAGTTAGTAAATCTTCCTTGTTGTTGATTTTGATTTGAAGGCCTGCGACTTTATTGGACAGGGCATCTTGGTGAAACTGAGCCTGTGTGAGGTATGCACCAGAGTCTTGCGGCCCCAAGGGGGTGAAACAGAGGAGCTGGCGGGTGTACGGTTGCTTTTGGCGGGTGAGTTAAGAGCTATGCAATCTCGCACAACAGCAGATGGCGGCCAACTTCTGAAAATCGCATTTATGCTCAGTGAACAGTGTTTCCAAACTGGAGCTGCAAACAGCACATCACAGCTCTCTTGCTTTTCCTGCTAAATCTTACTAACTTGTAGGATTACAAGGCCGGTCTGTGCCCTACAACTAATCACCTGCCTGCCAGAGGCCGCAAAGAGAGCAGAAGCCCTCTCCCCTCCAGGTCCCTACAGCCGCAGCACAAGACCTCCTGAGGACCAGCACCATTCCGGTGAGAAAAGCACAGCACAATTCAATGTGCATTTCCGAATCACGGCAGATCTTAAAATAACATAGTCGCGAGCACCGGCTCTCATCTGCCTCTATAGAGCATATGAGGAACAGAAGCCTTTTTATTATTATGCTCATATAACCGTGATTTCAATCTGTTTTATCTCGGCCTGTTGCAAATGGCTGCCACGATTCCTCGAAGCTCCGACTAACGTTCCGCCTACACGGCTGCCGCAGCCGCAACAACTAATTGGCTAGTCTTCATTAACCAATCCTCGTGACCATCAAGCGGAAGCCAGCCTCGCTTCCTATGGCCTGATTCACAAGGCCTGTCTGTGCCCTATAACTGATCACTTGCCGGCCCGACGCCGCAGTGAGGGCAGGAGCCCTCTGCCCTCCAGGTCCCTACAGCCGCAGCATGAGACCTCCTGAGGACCAGCACCATTCCGGCTAGAAAAGCACTGCACAATTGAATGTGCATTACCAAATCACGGCAGATCTTAAAATAACGTAGTCATGAGCACCGGCTCTCCTCTGCCTCTATAGAGCATATGAGGATCAGAAGCCTGTTTATTATTATGCTCAAATAATCGTAATTTCAATCTGTTTCATCTCGGCCTGTTGCAAATGGCCGCCACGTTTCCTCGATGCTCTGACTAACGTTCCACCTACAAGGCTGCTGCAGCCACAACAACTGATTGGCTAGTCTTCATTAACCAATCCTTGTGACTGTCAGGCGGAAGCCAGCCTCGCTTCCGAAGGCCTGATACACAAGGCCTCTCTGTGCCCTACAACTGATCACTTGCCTGTCCGACGCCGCACAGAGGGCAGGAGCCCTCTCCCCTCCAGGTCCCTACAGCTGCAGCACAAGACCTCCTGAGGACCAGCACCATCCCGGTGAGAAAAGCACTGCACAATTGAATGTGCATTTCCGAATCACGGCAGATCTTAAAATAACGTAGTCACAAGCACGGCTCTCATCTGCCTCTATAGACCATATGAGGATCAGAAACCTTTTTATTATTATGCTTATATAATCATGATTCCAGTCTGTTTCATCTCGGCCTGTTGCAAATGGCCGCCACGTTTCCTCGAAGCTCCGACTAACGTTCTGCCTACACGGCTGCGGCAGGTCGCAACAACTGATTGGCTAGTCTTCATTAACCAACCCTCGTGACTGTCAGGCAGAAGCCAGCCTCGCTTCCTAAGGCCTGATTCACAAGGCCTGTCCGGGCCATGGGATGTGGATTGCTGCCTGTTTAACATTGGGTAGTACACATCCGTCGCTCTAGCCACCCTACTATCACCCCGAACTAATGGACTCACCTGGTCATGCAAGACAACCCTGCATGTACCTTGCCTTGTCTGCATTGAAAACAGAAGCATGATCGACACTTCCAGAATCACATAATTCACGCGGTACGCCTACAAAACTGCTCTTGCCAACTATTTGTGCTAATACTATGTGCTAACACTATGTGCCCCCAACAGTTCAATCGCTAATGCATCTTGCGAGCACTGAATGGAGCCTGGGCCACTTGGTCTCTAATACCGCGTATTATACTTTGTTAACTTTGAATTAGCCCATGTAACTTGCTGCCTACCGATACTGCGCATTGTACTTTGTTAGTTCTGAATTGAGCATATGTTACCCGCCGCCCACTGCTAATACCTATTGCATCTTGCCAGCCTTGAATCAGCCCACGTAACATGCCGCCTACTGCTAATGCCTGTTGCATTTTGCCAGCTTTGAATTAGCCCATATTACTTGCCGCCCACTACTACGGTGTCTTGTACTTTGTTAGCTTTGAATTGAGCTTATGTTACTTGCCGTCCACTGCTAACGCCTATTGCATTTTGTCACCTTTGAATTAGCCCATGCTACATGCCGCCCACTGCTAATGCCCATTGCCTTTTGTCAGCTTTGAATTAGACCATGCTACATGCCGCCCACTGCTAATGCCTATTGCATTTTGTCAGCTTTGAATTAGCCCATGCTACTTGCCGCCCACTACTAATGACTATTGCATTGTGTTAGCATGAACTCAGCCCACCTTTACACACTAGTTACGACCATCAGCTAATCCAACTCTGCTTATGGTGATTTTGATGCTCACTATTAGGTTGTACTCGCATACTTTGCACACTAAACCTAGTTTGTTGCCTAATCAAAGTGCCATAATCTCTAATTTTGATAAGGGTACTAAACCTACTCCCAAATCATGTACCGCCTTCCTACCAATATCCTGCGTTTACTGCCATTGTTCAGCTCTCTCCTTACACTGACAATACTTTCACATACCACTGCCTCCATCGCCCACGCCCAAATACATATCACGAGGGTCTTACTTAAAACTAATCTTATCATGCCACATAAAACTTGGTCATCCCTTACTATGACTTTACCACTGCCAGAATCCAAACTCATACCACCTTATAAGTTCCTACCTCATCTCCCAACAAGTTCTCGACCGCCCTAGTTGCAACACAACCACTAGACCTACTTGTCCACTATCCCCAGTGCAATGGATCAAATAATATGCCTCCAAACCAACTTCTAACCAACTGTGTTCCACCAACACTCGAAATTATAGATTAGGATCAAGACTAGGAAGTGCTTACCAATCACTAATTATGCATAGTAATAAACATAACAGCCTCAACTCACTAATGATGAGAACCAAACGAAAACTCAACTACGACACATCTACTAGCAATTTTACCGATCAGGAAACAATCTACCTCTGTCAAAATACAGTTGACATACCACTTATCAAAGGGGCACTAATAAACGTATGATCTATGGTAGCTCATGCATTAGACATTGCTGACCTCATCACCTCTAATCAACTAGATTTCCTAGCCATAACTGAGACCTAGCTTCATGCTGCTGCAGGCCCAATATTATCACTAGCAATACTAGAACACTTCACCATACTAAGACTAGATAGAGAAACTGGCAGAGAAGGCGGTATTGCCTTCATTGAGAAAACTAAATTGGAACTAAGGGTCCACCCACACATCCCGTTCCCGTCTGGAGAACTACTGTCAGTCAAGCTACCTCTTACAGCATCCCGAACTAACTATAATATACAGACCACCTGGCCCTATTTCAACATTTGAGGAAGATATTACCTCACCATTTACCACAAACACGAAACCCAATTCACAGATACTAATACTAGAGGACTTTAATCTAGGCCTTAATGACCTGAAAGACGACAATGCCTTAGCACTAGCCAACACTGTCACTGAACTAGCCTTCAAACACTGCATCAATTTGCCAACGCACACTAAAGGAAGAAGCCTGAACTGACCATCACCTTATCTCCTTCTCTCTACAAGACAGTCTAAAATCTAATTTTACGTTGCTAATGTCACCTCCAGCTATCACAAGAAATAAGAGTAATATAACAATGGAGAAATTATTACTCCAACCTATTACTAAACCTACCACCACTAACCTTGATCCATCAGCTCTAGTGGAACTCTACAATGACACAATCAAACAAGCTATTGATAAAATAGCCCCTATAAAAATGTGCAAAAGCAAGCCGCAAGCACATCTGAACTTCTGGTTCACCCCTGATCTTAAAATACTACGCAACGAAAAAAAAATTGAATCTTCATGGAAAAACAACCATACAGCAGAGAACAAGGATTAAATATCTAAAATCTCCACCAGATATAAATCTGGGATCTTGCAAACAAAATGGGATATCTAGAACGACTGAATTCATAAAGCTAACTCAAATATTAGAGAGCTTTTCATCATATTAAAATAATTAGTATCCCCTAAACCCCCAAAGGAAACTTGTACTAAGGATAAAACTTGGTGCACTGATATCCAAAATGTGCTTACCAAAAAGATTTCTCTGCTACAAGAGAAAATCGAAGCCAAAAAAACAAAACCTAGCCAGGACCATGCCCCTGCCCGAATCACAGACAGCCCTCACTACAAAATCTTGCAACCACTTAAAATTTACTTCGGTATTCATCCATGAAGTTGAGAACATAATAGCCTCCCTCAAGCCATCTAGATGCCAAGGGGACACCTGTCCGGCACCATAGTCAAAGAAGCTGCCAAAGAACTAGCGCCATTCTTCACTACCCTGATAAATTCTTAATTTGACTCCTGCTCGGCCCCAACCAATCTAAAAGATGCATGGGTCCTTCCTCTACTAAAAAAACTGAACCTAGACCCTAACATCCCAACCAATTACAGACCAATAAGGACGGTACCATTCCTTTTGAAAATTCTAGATAGGACAAGCTACCTACAGATTCAAGCCTACCTTGAAACTAACAATCTCCTTGGCCTGAGACAATACGGTTTTAGACCCAAACACGGTAAAGAAATCTCTCTAATTGACTTGAAAAATAAGACGAGATAAAGGACAAATGAAAGTGAGCCCTCCTTCTCCTCCTGGATCTTTTGGCAGCATTTGATTTAGTTAACCACAAAGTCCTCTGCAACCACTTGACTTCAGCTTCCCATTTCTCTGCAGAAGCCACTGCCTGGATTCAATCCTTCTTAGACAATAGGACCATAAGAGTCTTCTCTTCAATTGCATCAGCCGAGCCTGCACCCATCACCTGTGGAGATCGCAGGGGGCATGTCTCGCCCACAATGTACAATATTTTCACCAAACTTCTCTTCAATGACCTCGACAATCTGGGTGTCACCTACAGCAACTATGCGGACGATACCCAGATTCCCGTTCCCATCACTGGTGATCACGACATTGACTCTACCATCCTGAATAAAATATACCACATTATCCAAGCATGGATAGCCAATCATGGCCTATGTCTTAATGATGAAAAGACAGAACACCTCCTCATTGGATCGACAGCAAGATCGAATAAACTAAGCACCCAGTTTAAATCATTAATTATTGACTGTAATAACATTAAAGTATCTAAGGATGTGAAAACCCCCGGGTTTTTATCTAGACTCAGCCTTAAATCTGAACAGACAAGTTAATGCGACAGCGTCTGCCACTGCATACACCTGTAAATTAATGAATTAATTAATCTAAACCATTCCTCTCGACAACTAGCTGCACTACTATGGCTAGAGAATTAATCCTATCTAAAATAGACTACTATAACGCCTTCTACTTAGGTTCAAGCAAATACAATGTGAATAAACTGCAAATACTGCAAAACAACGGACTAAGAACTGCATTAAACATTCCTAGAAGGCAGCACATATCAGCTGTCAGACGTAACACGAACTGGCTATCAGTGAAGGACAGAATTAGCTTCAAATCATTAACCCTCACTCACAAATGTCTTTCCAATTTGGCCCCAAAATACCTAGCAGACAAATTAATTAAAAACATTTTGGAAAGACACACCAAAACTGTACACTCACATTGTCTGAGGGTTCCTAGCTATAAATTACAAAAAGCAGGTGGAAATAGCTTTCCTGTTATGGCAGCCAAATTGTGGAACTCCATGGCTGCAGCCCTTCGAGCAGAACCTTCACTTTACAGCTTAAGGACTAAGACCAGTACATGGCTCCTCTTTCAAGATGTATAACTCGAACAGCCATGCCGCCTTTATAAAGCGCCATACTACAATCGTGTAAATATGTAATGTAAATCACTAACGCACAATGTACTGCAAATAATTTCAATGTACTGCAAATAATTGTCCATATATGTGTCATCTGTAATAGGACCCATTTCGAATGTAAGTTGCAATTTTGTTGTACCAACTTATAATGTAGGGTAAATAATAGTCTTTATATCCCTATCTAACTTGTAATTGCGCATAGATACCTCCGGGTTTGGTGCACAATATGAATAAATAAAACAAACGAACAAACCGGCCACCCTCCCTCCATTACAGATCCGCCTGAACACCTATAGACCACCCAGGTGGAACAGTGCAAGGTATAAAACCTTTAACATTAACCCATGCAGAAGTATGTGGTTGTGCCACGTTTGAGTTAGTCCTTAACACCATTTGGGCTGTTGGTGGGTTTCCTAGTGTTCTGGCCACCGTTTGAATGACTTAAAATTCCATGCCAGGACCATGCCGACGAGGAAAGGCGGTTTGGGGAAAGTGGTTGATGTGGGTGAGGGTAAACCCACATAAAACTTCCGATTGCTCACGTGTTGGAAGGTAGGTATGCATATCCTTTCGGACCTACCCACCTATAAAAATGCCATGGTTTCTTTTGAAACAATGCAATAAAAGTATATGCTGGTAGTGTTCGTTGTTAGGCAAAGAACGTATCACACGGCTTCGTGTGTGAGTGGGAATCATTTCTCATTTGCCTGTGCAGTTTCTTTTTCACGACACTACTGCTCGCCCACGCAGAGTTCCGCCCAAAAGAAGCTTCTGTTGCGTGCAGAACGCTGGTTAGTGGTTACGTGCCCCACAACGCAACGTGCAATTACGTGAAAAGGTCAAAATGGAGAGTGCCCGGATGTGACGACTAGAAAGGTAAACAGACCGGTGGTGGTTTGCTAGTTTTTCGTGCATCCACACTTAACAATGTATCAACTCAGAGTTTCAGTACTACGCTAATCATGATTGTACCTACTAATATAATGCACAGGTTGTGTCCCCCGAGAGGGGGATATACTTTGCTTACAGTGGTTTGCGTTCCGGCAGTGCGTTCGTTTGAACCCCGCACCTACCGTAACTGCATTGAACCTGTAGATTCGACGTTGTCCATATTCAAAGCAAAGCAATCACAATTCCCGGTGAGTTATAGGGAATGACCCAAACCACATAGCAGGCGCCCAACGGCAATGAGCTGACCGGGCTGAAGCGCCCCCCAAATGTTAGCTGAGGGGCGGGGCTTCCGTGCCCTTTGCAAATTCAAAGGATTAGGAGTGCGCTTCTTCCAGGCAAATCTACGTTCTGCTCGGCGAAACACAGACGGTGTCCCTGTAATGAACTCGACAACACTTTTCTTGTATCATCAGCAGCATAGCCTTTCTTATGCATGATAGTGAATATCCAACTGAAAGATCACCAGTCACCTTGCAAATCTGTGACAGTTAAAGCGAGCAACACAATAAAGCAGTCTTTGAAAATGTGTTCATATCCATAGTCTAATAGCTTGCTATGCGAAAAAGTAAAGTTTGCTTTAATGTCCTTGGATGAATGTTCTTAAAACCATGCATCATAACACGCTGGAGGTTTGTGAGGAATATCCAAACCTAAGTGAGTTTATAACACAGTTTATTGTATTGGGTGTCTTAAAGCGCTGAAAATGAAGTGGATAAATAGATATTTTGCCTTTTGCACCTTACAGTTTTCCATTCAGGATGTAGAAAATAAAGGTACACAGATATTATTGTGGCCCAACATGCTGCTATAAGGATTTACATCATGTTTATATTGCAAGTAAACTCTATAGTACAATATTAATTGTAGGTCTTGACACCCAAACTTAAATATTTGTTCCAAGTAAAGCCTGGAAGAAGGTGGTCGTGCCCAAATTGCAAAGTGGTTAAAATCCTTGCTTCGCTGTTAAGCGTAAGTGTGTGATCCCAGGCAAATAATGTAATCTCACCCTGGCTTTAGCTGCAAAAATTGGAGTGCTAATAAGTGATTACGTTTACACCCTTACAATAAGACAGTTTTAATAAGTGTAGGGACAAATTGGTGTACCCTGGTGCTCCTCTACTAGTGGCTCCAATACTGTCACATAGAATTGCATTATTGCTGTACTGTCCCTCCCCCAGTCTACTTGATTTGACAGGCAGACATAGGGCCTCATTACAAGTCAGCCTTGGCGGTA
The DNA here is from genome assembly GCF_040938575.1 of Ambystoma mexicanum. Classification (NCBI taxonomy): domain Eukaryota; kingdom Metazoa; phylum Chordata; class Amphibia; order Caudata; family Ambystomatidae; genus Ambystoma; species Ambystoma mexicanum. The sequence goes on from NC_090923.1 coordinate 1,097,313,684, forward strand.
AATCCTCTGCCACCGTTGTTTCCGGACCGGCTGATTCCGAGTCCTGCGGGCGGGAGGTGTCACTCCCGCCAGGTCTGACCTGGCTGAAGTAACACCACCCGCCAGCAGGCGGACATGGAAACACTGGCTCCGTCATAGACGGAACCAGTGTTTCCATGGTCCCCATCCCCATGAAGTCCTATGGGACTGCATGGGAATAGGGATTTACAGAATTCTGCCTCCAGAATTACCGGGTCACCGGGGTTGTAATGCCCCAGTGATTCCGGCAATCACAGAGGCGGAATGGTATTACCGGTCTGGCAGCAGCCTGCCGATTATTCCAGCACGCCTACCGCCGGACTCGGAATGCCGCCCATAGTCTCTCAAGCCAGTCGGTGCACCAGAGATTCTAGTATAGCGGACTGACTAGTAGAACCAACATTACATTTTCTCCCCTGTTGCTCCCAGCCACTGAAATTGCTTGGGCCGTCCAGACTACTGCCCCAACACTCTGCTATGTCATGTTATGAGTTTTTCATTGCACACCATCTGCCATTTTCAGACTTTCTAGGACCTACAGGACCTGCAAGAAGTGGGTGTTTTCAGACTTAAAGGAAATAGTTAACTGTTTGTAACATTGAAGCTGCATTAGAATAGTCTCATTATAATGAGTAATGAAGTTAGATACCCCTACAAAAGTAAGTTTGACACTCCTCCATGTCTCTGAAGTTAGCGCCTCTCCCAACATTTGAAAGGTTAACCCCCAGCCTACATTTGAGCCTATGTGCACCCATGGATGTGCGCACTTGCATTTTGTTAGGCAGAGAGGTGAGGGAAGCCTTTCCCAGAAACTGGTGGTGTTAAAGTGTTGTTCAGAAAAATGTACTTGAACAAATGCAGTGAAACTTTAAAGCTGTTACTTTCATGAAAGACTTCCATCCCCTCTCTGCATATTACTCTTTAAAATATACGGATTTACTCTTTAAAATATACTATTTGATAGTTGGTCCCCACACCAGACCATGGGGAGGTGGGTCGAATAGTGGGGGCAGAGCCTCCAAGTTTGCCCCACCTGTTTTCTGAAGTGGCCCCTCCCATCACCACTTAGCCCCCCCGAAATGTAAGTTTTGTTGCGCCGTTGCCACACAGCACCGAGAACCGGTTAAAAAGGATAAAAAAATTCAATGTGCATAAATAGTATCAACACTACTATTTTCTGGAACCTATTTAATCATTACAAATAAATACAAGCTTCAATACATTTGAAGTGGGAAAAGGTAGCTGAGTGTGTTAAGTACTGCTGCAGATAAGATTTTCATTTTGTGTATGTATTGTTCAGATGAGCACCAATATTTCTAACTATAAAACAGAAATCTGTCATCAATAATCCGTGTAACTTTGTATTCTTCACTTTAAAGTTGCTCTTCGAATCAGTCAGTTATAATACAGATTTTCAATACAGTCGTAATAGAAAGTCATATTGGACATTGCACCCTGGGTAGCCCAGGTGATTAATCATTCCTTCTCATCTGAAATTATTCTGGCTGAACTTAAACACACCCTTTTGACCCCCCCCCCATCCTTCATAAGAAAACATCTTTAGATCCCACTGTTGTGGCCAATTTTCACCCCCATCTTGCAGTTACCTTTTTTCATAAAGCTTCTCAAATCAATAATCTTTCTTTTGATCAGTGTTTTTCTTTAAGAGTCAGACTTCGTTGACCCTTATCACCCTGGCTTTCATCCGGGACGAGGCACAGAGACCATTCTGGTGTCCGTTGATCATGACCTTGCCTGAGATTCTGACCACGGTGGGGGTTGGCGCACTGATAGTATTAGATCTATCAGCAGCATTTGACACAGTTGGCCACTCCAATTGCCTCAAATGTGCTGGGCTATCTGGCTAGGTCCTTGCTCGGTTTTAGTCTTTTTTTGACAGATTGGACTGTTTCTCTTACTTGTGGGGTCCCCCAGGGCTCAGCCTTGTCTCCCACTTTGTTTAACATCTACATACAACCTTTAGTGAAGCTCATCCACACCCACGGCCTCTTTTGCTACTCCTATGCTGACGATATGAAAATTATTGTACAGCTAAATTCATCTCAGCCCGATACGGCATCACAGCTTAAGAGTTGCTTGGAGGACATTGGCCGTTGGATGAGTGACAACTGGCTTAAGTTAAATGGGGGCAAGATGGAGATCCTGGTGGTCGTGCTCCCTTCTGTTTCCACTCTTTGGACTCTGGCTTTTTGTTCGCTTGTGCTTGGTGCTGCTTCATTCCCAATCCCTGTAGTCAAGGACTTGGGGGTGAAAATCTCTGCATCTTTATCCAATGAGGCTCATGTTTCGGCCAGCTGTCATGCCGGGCATTACAAATTAAAAGTGTTGCATAAAGTTCTTTACTCCCCCCCACCCACCAACTACATTCACCTGTGATGGCTTCCCTGGTTATGAGCACAGTGGATTACTGTAACTCTCTTTGTCTAGCCTAGTTTGTTCGCCTAACCCATCGTTTGCAAATCCTCCCGAACCCAGCTGCTGGTGTTGCAACACATTTTCCTCTAAGAGCCCATATATATATCCTATCCTTCACCAGTTGCATTGGCTCCCTTTCTTAAAGAGAATTCAATTGAAATCCTTGCGCCGACGGCACCGTCTATAGGTTGGGAACGGAATATTTACAATGTCTTCCTTACATTCCTAGACGCCCTCTCCGCTCCCAGGATACCCTTCTGGTACAAGTCCCTCGGGTGAAACTATCTTGTATTGGCAGGCATGCCTTTTCGGTAGCAGCTTCCAGACTCTGAAATTCCCTTCCTTTTTCTTTTTGCGCAATCGGAGAACATCTCATGTTTCGCAAATATTTAAAAACAGTCCTCTTTAGCTCTTAGCCATTCCGCCCGTTGGTATACTATCTGCTGGTCTGTAGCGCCAAGATGCCATTGGGTGTACGTTCCGCTCTACAAATATGTATACCGTAACATAACTATCCACGCAGCTGCCACCCCAGGTGTGAAGCCACAAGTCATTCTATAGAGCAAAGTCAGCCATGTTAGGAGGCCATGACCAGAGAGGTTGGAGCATCCCAGGAAGGCAAGGTAAGATGGTTACTGAGGAAGAATTATCTTACCTTCATAAACTGCCCATATTGGGGTTCAACCTAAATGTTCTATGGCCCATTCCATGCCTCCAGAACAGGCAGGTGGCTCATGAAGTCTACACTGGGTCTTGTCAGTCTGCTGTACTGACTAGGATAGGGCATGGCAAGGCAGAGGGTCAGCAAGTGCCACGTGAAAGGAGGGTGTGATTATGTACATCCTGGAAGTTAGGGAGCGTTGCTCAGCAGTGTGGAATGCTATTGGTGAGCACCGGCTGCAACTCGCCCCAGAAACTTGGCTGCGGGAGGATTTGGGCGCTGGAGTTGCTACAACCCGTCCCACGCACCATGATTCAGGTGAGTCTTCTTAAAAGGGGGATACGCTTTAATGGAAAGGTTTGCAGATTTCATGTGGGGTTTGGACCCGCTCTGGACATGGTCCCCTGAAAAGCACAAACATAAAAGAAACCATGTAGAGAAATCCTCCAGAAGGGTTTCTCTACCTGCTCCTGCTCCAGATTTGGTAGCCTAGTATCAAGTGTAAAACATGATTGATCAGATGGTGGAGGCTATCTTGGCTAAAAGCGTTCTTGCTTCTATGATGAGCCATCCCCTGTTCTTTAAGCCGAAGAGCCCTCGACATTAACAGACTCCCTTCCTACTGATCTGGCAGACAGGCTTCTGACTATGGGAGGAGAGTATGTTTCAAGAGGAATGCTTAATGAAGTCATGACCTATGTCTGCGGCAATCTAGACATCCTGTAGCCGGAGGAATCCACTATCTCGGATGTGAAGATTGAAAACATCAGCAAATGGGAGTCTTCAGTTGCTGCCTGAAATGTAGGAGGTTTTGTTTAAAGCGTGGCCTGGACCTGACGACGGCGCTCCAAGTTTTCTTAGCAAGTAATATCTTCTGCATAAACCTGAGGTGGAATGTCGTGCAACTTTGGAAGTTCATTCCCTTGTGCCTACTTTTTCCAGCAAGGCGGCTGTGACTTCTGAGGATGCAGCCCCCTCCAACCTTAAGGACACAAAGGTGGAGGCTTCTTTGAAGAGGGTGCACAAGGTGAACCACGTCTTGTTTCGGACCTCCGCCTCTGTAGCCTTTATTGTGAAGTCCCTGCTTCAGGATTTAGGTCTCGTCCACCTCGGGGGCTGTGGAAGAATGAATGGATTGTGCTGACAAGCTTGCCATGATGGAGTAACAGGTGTAGTTTTTTGGCGGATGTTGCACCTGACTCTCTAAAATCAGCCAAATTGGCAGTGGGGTCCAATGGAGGCTCTTGAAGAAAATGTTTGCTTTGTTTCCTGAAGGTATATGCCTCTCAGAGAGTATCTCTATTAGGGATCCCTTTTCTGGGTAGAAGCTCATTTGGAGTAGACTTGGTGAGCTTATGGCGCAGGCCCAGGAAAAGTTGAAGCTAGTTCTTACGTGCCCTCGTTCTTCTGGTTCTTGGAAAACACCTTGGAAACCTGTCCAGAAGCCTTCAGGGCAGGTTAGAGGGCCAAAGTGGTATTGCAGGGGGCCTGGTCCCAACCTCCAGCTAAATGACCTCTTTCCTGATTACGCCTGACCTTTGTAGGGGCCAGCTCTGATTCCCCAGGCAGGGCAGAGGATTCAGCTATTTTGCATGACATGAGGAAGGACCAGCCAGCCTGTACCTATGAATGTTGAACATTGTGAACAGAGGTGAGGCCATTGAGTTAATCCAAGCTCCTCCTCCCAAGGGGTTCGAGAAACTACCATTCCAAGGAATCCAGAGAAAGTTTCCACTCTTCTAGAAGTATTTCAGGCCCAGTGGGCAAGGGAGCAATTGTCTGAATCCCCTCATCAGAAGAAGGGAGGGGATTCTTCTCAACTCTCTGAAGTTCAGGCCCTTTCTGGACTTAAAGAACCTGAACAATTTTATTATTCAGGCCTCAGGATGGAATCGTTCCACTCGTTAGCAGCTCTGCTTTCAAGGGAGAGCTTCATGATAGTGATTGATCTCAGCAATTCACTATTCTATGTGCCCAGTTTAAAAGACCACTAGTAGTTCCTAAGAATATGTTTGACATATGTTCAGTACTGTTTATACTGGAGTGCTCTAAGCCAATCAAGATGTGTCGTTCTATCAAATAAAGTATGTTGATAGCATTGTGTATCCTGGCCCTTTTTGAGTTGAAAGCCTGGTACTTGTTAAATCTTCACTATGTATATAGGACAGGGATGAGGAAGTACTACCGGGATTATAATACCGATAATCTTCATTTCTCATAGTCCCCAATCTTTCTTGTCACAGTCCTCTCCTGTCCCATCCACCCGGACTGGAGAGGTTCTTTGAACTATTGTCAAGTAGTTTGCTACTGACAGGAAGTGCTACTCAGGTGCTCCATTCTTATAGCCACCCCATCAGAGGGGGTGGTGTAATAAGGGTGAGAAGGAAAACAATAATACAAATAAATAATATAAAGCATTCAGATCGCATGTCTCGGATTGAGACGGGGCGGATTAGAAAGTCATAGTAATGGAGTAATCCAGAGAGCAGAAGCCCTTCAGCACAACATGCTGTGTGGCAAACCATATGGATACACCTTAAACTGGGTGGTTATTGCTTCATCTGAATGTGTTCCCCTTGGTGGGTAATGTGCCCTTGTTTGGGTTGTGTGCCATTTGGCGATTTGTTTGCTTTTGTGTGAATTGCTTAACCTTGGGTGGGCCTAGTGTGCCTTGGCGTAAGATCTGTGAACTTCGGTTGTCCTGTACTCTTAGCTGAGTCATGTGTCTTAGGTTGTGTTCTCCTTATGCATTTGTTAATGAACTTTGCTGTATATTGTCCTCACGGATGGATCCTGTGCCCTTCAGTGGGTTGTATGCCGTTGGATGCCAACACATGTGACTTCGCCTCGAGACTTCAATCCGTATATACCAAAATGTTGGCTTTATTTCCATTTGAATGAGTAGTGTCACTTGGGTACTAGGTAGAATATTGCATTTTGCATTTGATTAATGTAGCGATTCCTTACAGGTAATCCTCATTACTCTTAATCCTACTCTTCCTCATTACAATACTTACTCTATGAGGTCCCTGCCTCCATTACAGGGACCCTTTCAATTCGTTTTTGTTTCTATGACCCAGTGCCCTTGTTGACTGGACCATAACGATCCAGATATCAATAATGTCCTAGATATATATCTCTGCATGTTCTGGATCCATACATCCCATATTGGGTTGGAGCAGAAGTTTGTAAATGCTGTGGTGTGGAAGGCTAGGACTGCAAATATTAAGTATTCCCTGCAGTACTCCAGGGATTATTATTGCAGTATTCTTTCTTTTCACCCTATTTAACCTATGACGCATACCCAAACTTGTAAATGGATTGGTCCAACAATAACTAGGAATACTGGATGCAGCTAACATACCCCTTCATAATTGTATTCTTCATACACCAAACGTCCTTTTTAGCCCGCTGCACTGCTGTGATGAAGGCCATATTAGGGATGTAACGTTATAACGGTATACCGTTAAAGATACCGTGAACCACTTAATTGAATAATAATAACCGTCACATTGTTTATACCGGTATACCGTTTATACCGTTTATACCGTTAAGTGTGCTTTTCAATCTGATTTGGAAAGGCTGCAGTAAGCAAGTGCTGCACAGTCTTGGTCTTGCACTGTTGGATGTGCCATCTGCCAAGTAGTTACAGTTGGAGCAGTTTTTAATGCCATTCCATAAATCACACGTGCCTGACATAAAATCAATGTGTTAGCAATAGGAAGAATAAATACAGTGCTAAGAAGGAAAAGGGTTTACTTTGGGGTGGCGGCTTTGGGGTTTATATATTTATAATGGATAATGTTTGCTAAACATATGACAATGGGGGATTTCCCTGGTTCTATCATTGAATTTACATATAATAAGTTACACTGTAAAATGTACTCATCTCTGTGGGTATTCCCTGCTGCCATACCAAAGGGTAACATGTCCGTGATTACTGAACACCTTTTGGCCCGCAAGTAAACTAAAGGCTGTAACGTAAAGAGAGAGTGTGTGCGTGTGTGTGTGTGTGTGTGCGTGTGGGTGTGTATGCGCACAAGCGTATACTACCATCAGCCTCCATTGAGCTGTGGCATGCAGGTTATCAAGATGGCAACATGTTCATCTTCACCAGTAGCCAGTGGGGGAGCTAAAAGCCTAAATGACCACTTAAGAAAAGCTATTCAGTTTGCTTTGCTAGTCGCAGCAGGGCTACCCCCCCCCTCCTCCTCTCCACACGTGTGTTTGGTGGAAGCAAGGGGTGGCATTTCAGTGGAAAGTATGTTGAAAAGCCCAATTCTGGCCCTGGGTGCCTGATTTTGTTTGTGATGATAAATCTGACAATTTATGACCTTTTAGAAAATATTTGTTAAGATTAGTTAACATCACCTGCTATACCGCGATAACCATGATATACCGTCATTTGGCAAGAAGGTTATCATACCGTCATAAAACTAATACCGTGACACCCCTAGGCCATATAGCTGTGACCTGCGATAGTCAGGCAATATTAGCGTAGAAATGTATTGGTGATCAGTCCATGTGACCGCTGTAAGGAACTCATGGTGGCAACAGCAAAGACAGACACAAGTGATCACAGTTCAAGGGTGTTTATTGAACTATAAATGCAGGGTGGAATAACACCTAACCTAAATCTAAGATGGGAGCAACTTCGACCATCAAATGAAAATGAAGGCAGTCCTTGTGGCATCTTGTGAAAATAAAAGGCCTATGCTAAAAAAAAAACTATTGCCAAATCCTTAAAACTAATTACAGAAAGAGTGTGGGATAGGGTTTTCAATAAAGAGTTCACAAAATAATAAGTCAGGATGTGATTGCCAGGGGTCTCCTTTGCCCACGTTTTGAGCATGGGACAAGGTGGATCTCCTGAGCACAGCACACACTCGAGCCTCCCGAGCTCGAGTCAACAGTTCCGTACCAGCTATAAGGTTCTTCGATGGTTAAGTCGTTTTCCAATAAAAGTCTCTTGCCTTCGAGGGCCTGATACATTCAACAAACAAACACAAAATTATGTTCCACATATACTTTGGGTGACAGCTTCACCCCTGGGTTCCCCTCTTCTGGGCGCAGACCCCCCCAAGTCATATTCAACAAATACAAAGTTTACAGGTTTGTGAAGACTTAGGTGAGATTCGGAAGCGGACTCTGTGTGTGACGAGAAACGAGAGAGGTGCGGCTTGACGCACCAGTATTCACACATTCCTATGCCTTCCTACGCCTAGAGGTTCTTTCCTCTAACTTTTTCCCTTCACCTCTGTGAGAGCGAGCTGCTGAAGCCCCTGAAGCTCACGGAAGCCCTGAAGCTCTGAAGCCAGCCTGAAAGCCCACCCCACCCCACCCTTCCCCAGCCTAGCAGTGCGGCGGGGGGCTGTGGGGGTGCCAGGCACCATGGTAAGAGTGTGGAGCGTGGATCTCAGCCCCTGGAGAGAACCCAAAGGGTAAGGCTGCGCCCAGCTCCCAGAGCTCCCCAACGGGCAGGTGAGCGGAGAGCATTAAAGCCTTAAAGCCTCTAAGCAATTTTTACATTAAACAAATAACTTTTCCTCCCGTAGGGTGGCCATAATTAATCTAGCCTCCCCTAATAAAGTTGCTTGGGTAGGCATAATCAACATAGCTTTGGTAATTTAAGCTGTGCACCCAGCCAGGAGCCTGCGGTTGTTAATCCTTTGATCTTGACCGGAGCGTAAACTCTCATTTACACCTACTGGTCTGCTGACAAGCATAAGCACAAGCATAAGTGGCTGTGACTTCAGCCAAGCCGCTTTTCCCTGTGTTCACTTGGGGAATTATGACAACTGAGGCCCCAAGTCTAGATGAAACTTTGGGGGGTGTGGGGTACCCCCAGTTTCCTTGACCTGGAGCCCACTTTAAATTATCCGTTAGAGGCACGAGTTGATATAGGGCACAAAACAGAATCTGCCCGGAATTTGCTGGACTCCGTGAGGGATCTTGACCTTGACCAAATGCCTGAGGTAAATATCCCTCTAAATGAAACAGGGTCTGAATTACATCAAGATCCACTCAATACCACACGTGCTAGTGCTGAACATGACCCTGAGGTGTCCATTAAAGAGTCATCTGAGACTCCAGACAGCTGCCCTTGATCTACCAGGATCCAAACATCATAGACCCTTCTCAATCTAACAAGGTGATCATCGTTACTATAGAAGAGGATGATGATCTGCAAATGGCTGTCTTGCCCTGTGAAACCGATTCACCCAACTCTTTACCTGAGCCCTTGGTGCAGAAAACTTTCATAAACCCATATAGAGGTGCCTTAAAACGACCAGCCTGGAAACCCAGTGGTTTAAGTTTTGGCTCCCATTGTGAGAACCCACGTACTACGCCAAGTGGCCCTTTCTTAAGTACTGCAACCTCCACGCAATCTAGTGTCCGGATATTCGGCTCAAGTAAAAGGGTGGGTGCTTCTCATCATCAGAAAAAACAAGAGGTTTTACCTGGCAAAACAAAACAAACTTCGATTACTCAACATGTTGTTACAAACTGTGTCGAGAAAAATCTGGGTAACTCGGATTTAGAGCCTTTGGGTGAGAAGGAACCGACCCTCGCCATTGACAAACCAAAGACGCCAACCTCTCCATCTCGATCGGATAAGAGCGTGAACAACTGCAGAGATGATGAAATCCAGCCCAGTGTGAGGAAGAGGAACACATCTACAGTAAAATATGTAAGGCCTTCAGATCCCCAGCCTTCACCGGGGGCAAACCTTCCCCAGCCCCCCTCCCCCAAAATACAGTATACTGATCAGGGGTTGTGGGGGACACCCCTGCAGCTGACCCGACAAAAATAAAAGACAAAAAAAGGGAAAAGACCCTCCGGCGCCGGTTCTCGATCACGGAAGTGAAAGGGCACAGGCGTCGCAGGGACAGAGCAAGACGGAATGCAAGGTAAGTAGTGGGGTGGGGATGTGTGTAGGGGTGTGTTGGGGTTGTGGGTAGGGGTGTGGGTGAGGTGTGTGTAGGCTGTGTGTAGGGGTTTGGGTAACTTGCTAATGTTCAGGGGAGAAAAGACTGAAGATTATGTCGGAAACATTATCTTCGGTCTTTTCTCCTTCGAACATTTCCGCCTCGGTAAATCAACCCCAAATCTACTGATACTCCCCTTGTATCACTATTACCACTTCTCTACTACTGTGCCTCTCCTTCTCATCTCTCTAACAGCTTCTACTACCACTACTACTACCACTGCCTACTGCTACCACCACCTCTCACCTACTCAACTCCTACTCCACTCACTTCTTACCCCCACGCACAAACACGCCACAGACCCCTCTTGCCAATACCCTCCACTCTCCTTTCCGCACTTTCTTCCTCTGGTCTCTCGGACGTCCTCCTCCACCTCCTGTCCTTACCCAACTAACCCAAACCAGACAACTTCAAGGCTTACCCTTAAATATCCAACCCCATCTCCTGATTGGCAAATTTACCCAATAATTCACTTATCTGTCTCCAGGTGCTGTGACAGGGGAAGGGCTTGGGGAGGGCTAATAAAGGCTTGTAAGCTCACCACCTTTCTCCATGTGGCCTTACAGCATTTCTTGCATGAAATCTGGGGCAGTCCATAAGGGACGGTTGCCCCTTTTCTCCAGAACCCTCTTTTAATAAAGTCATCCCTGGTGGTTTAGTGGGAACTTTATTAGTAAAGCATCCGTGGAGGTCTTGATTCATTGACATTAATCCCTAGTGCTCAGTGGGTGATTTTCATTAAATGCAGGCTACAGCAGAAACTGTCTACTGGAGCCATGTTTCCCATCAAGCTAGCGTGCTGGCTCCTCACCACGCAGCTCCGGCCTCCCCGGGGCTGGCCATGTCCCCTCCTCTCTGCCTGTCGGGGAACTGCACATGCGACCTCTGTGTGTGGTGCCCCATGGGCAGCTGCTTTTGTGCCTGACTGGCTTGCCCGTCCTCTACAGGGGTTCTGTTGAGGTGCCAACATCCTCTCATCCTCCATCTCCCGATGACCCAGGACTGATGCCACACCTGCCAACGTTGGTGGCCCTCCAGGGCTATGCAACCTTGCATTTGCGTATCCTCGCGATGTCTCCACTGCCATCACCACGGGTAAGAAGGAGTGGAGAGGGCGTCCCACACCCATTCCGTCTCTGTTCGGGTCGGGCTCCCTTCCCACTGTACAGGGCCTGGCCCCAGGTCTTGTCACATCACACTTCCTGACAATTCCTTCTCTATCATTGATGTTGCTTTCTCTGATGAGAATGCTGAAACATGTGTCTGGGGTTGCTGTTGGTGCTCTTGTTCAGAGGAGAATTACCTAGCATTTTGTTGCTGGACTGCCCAGACTGGTGGGACCAGACTTATATGCAAATGGCTATTTCGAATGGATTGTGTCCTCCCACTGATTCCTCATCTTTGATGCCTCCAATATCCAGCTTCATCTGCTTCAGAAAACAATTTCGGCAGAGGGCACTGTGTATCGATGCAGTCGACTCGATGTCGTTCGGGGGCATTGGCTTCAGTTCACTTTTTCCGAGTAAGTTTACGCTTCGAGAACTGCGGTGCACTTCAGAAATTGACATCAGAAATATCCCAAAAATGTCTTTGTCTTCGACACCGACTACCCCGAAGACCGGGTTTAAAAAGTGTCAAGACTGCGATGCCAAGATTTCGCTGACGGATCCGCATCGAGTATGCTTGTGGTGTCTCGGTGTGGAGCACAAGACCTGGGCCTGTTCAAAATGTCAATCGATGAATGGAAAAGTTCTGAAGGAGCGTAAGGGGAAATTGGCGGTAGGTAGATTCCCTAAGAAATCCCCATCGACTACCCCATCGAAGAAACCTTCTTCTGACAAAGCGGAAGGCAACTCTCCTCAAAGAAAGAAGGACATGTCAAGGAGTGGCTCCCACCACTACTCTTAGAGGAAGTCTAAGAAAAGACATCATAAATCGCATACTTAGACATCCTCGTCCGAGATAAGGCCTCCACTCCTGCCAAATGGGAAGCAGTCAGGCAAGAAATACTTAAGATATTCGAGAGACATAAACCCTCAAAGTAGCCAGGTCATGCTCTTACCACGCCTTCTGAAGCCGGTAAGGAAAGGACTCGAGCCAAATCCTGCGCGCCCTCGAGCCCGTTACGAAGGCCAGAACCCCATAGAGAGTCGTCGAGGCCTCGACACAATGAGAAGTCATTGAGGGATCCTTCAAGTCATAAGTTGAAAGACAAGCCGAGGTCGTCGATGCCATCAACGCCATCAATACCATTGAAGCCCCCGGTGCCATTGACGTCGAAAACGTCTTCATCAAAGACATCGACGGCTCCTCTGGGATTGTGCTCGAAATATCCAAATGTCCCTGATAGTTTCATATCAGAGGAATCCAGACTGAAAACCCTATATGAAAATTTGCAGACAGCCAGTGAAGTGGACACTTCACTGGAATTGGAATTTGGAAAGCCTTAGTCGGATGAGCATGCAGATGCCTCTTAATTGCAGTTGATGACCAGGGTAGTGGATAACCTGGGATGGAGCAGACCTGCCCCCCCTTTTGAACAGGATGACTGTACAAATATCCTAGAAAAAGGTCCTCAAAAGGATCCCATCTTACCTTTTCATATTGCTCTTCAGAAAAGAGTAAGTGCCAATTGGGAAGCACCGGAGTCAAGTCTGGCAGTAAATAAGAACCTGATAAGGAAATACCGCCAATCAAGTAGTGACCCCAGCTACTCATCGAAACACCCTACCCCAGAAAGTCTGGCGGTGCAAGCAGCAACCGCTACATCGAAACAGGCAGCTTATCCGACCATCCCACCAGATAGGGATGATAAACGGGTAGATGCCTGGCCAAGAAAAGTATTTTCTGTGGGGAGCATGGCTCTTAAATCGGCCAACTCCACATGTGCCTTGGCAAAGTTTTCATACACTATATGGGACTGCATTTCTATGGCGGCTGAGCATATTCCCGAAGGGGAGGAAAGAGACGGTTTCTTGGCCATTGTTAAGGATGGCAAGGAAGCCATGTCCGAGTCTCTTCAGTCGGGTTTGGATTCTGATGACAGCATCAACAGAGCCAAGGCGGCAAGCACTGTTAAATCGCAGATTTGCATGGTTAAGGAAATCTGGTTTTGCACCGGACGTGCAGTCTAGACTCCTTAACATGCCTTTTGACGGGTCTCATCTTTTTGGCAGCAAGGCTGACGAAAGCCTTGAGAAGCTGCAGACCTTGAAGGCGGCAGCCAAGTCTTTGGGTGCTGCTATTAGGCAGCTGTAGCCTTTTCACCCGATTGGACCGTCTTGGAGGGGTAGATCCTTTCCCCTACTACTCCTCAGTTGGAAGAGCGAGAGGAATGGCTGGTCAAAGAGGCCAAAGAAGATTCCCTCGTGGTGGACGAGGGAGAAGTGCAAAGTCCACTCAAGCAGTGGCATCTTTACCAGCAGCTACTGCTTCAGCCGCCTCAAAACCTCTCTTGAGGTCTTGAGTCATGACACCCCTCTGGGAGCAGACTGTCCCAGCAGCTAAAAGAATTGCGAGACATTACTTTGGATGCTTGGGCAGTAGAAACCATAGCCCAAGGTTACTTCCTCCCCTTCATTCAGAGACCTCAGAACCATCCACCAGGGAGCCATTTTTGAAGGTTACAGATCTATTCCTTGTGCAGGAATTGTTGACCCAGCTGGAGAAAGGTGCTATAGAGCCGGTACCTGTAGCGGAGAGGAACAAAGAATGACATTTTCCATATATCCTAATCCCCAAGAAGGATGTTGGAGAGCGACCGATCTTGGACTTGAGATACTTGAACAAGTTCCTCAGGAAGGACAAGTTCAAGATGGTCACACTTTGTTAGATCCATCAGGCCCTCCAACTCTAGGATTGGATGGTGTCATTGGACCTTCAGGGTGCTTATTTTCATGTGCCAATCCATCTCAAGCACAGAAAGTACCCGAGGTTCGCCGTTGGCGATTCTCATGATCAGTTTAGAGTTCTGCCATTCGGGCTGACCTCCGCTCCAAGGGTTTTCACCAAACTGATGGCGGTGATGGCAGCAAGTCTCAGGAGAGGGTGATTCACATCTACCCCTACCTGGACGATTGGCTGATCAGGGCGCATTCTCCCGAACAAGTCCTGGATCATCTCAACGTCGCCTGCCACTCTCTTCACAGACTGGGCTTCTCCCTCAATTACAGGAAGTCCCTATGACACCATCTCAAAAGCTCCAGTTCATCGTGGCTGTACTGGATACATCATTGGGAAAGAGCTCGCCACCCAAGGTGCGGCCTCAAGACATTCTGCAGATGGTCTCCAAGTTTCACAGTGCTCAGCATCTCCCGGCTTTTGGAGGTTGCTTGGTCTCGTGGCATCCTGCATCTTTCTTGGTGCCAGAGGCTCGCCTGAGAATGAGATTCCTTCAATGGGCTCTCAGGACACAATCGTCTCAATTCTCAGGCAACATGTCAGACCTACTTCAGGTTCCAAGCAGGGTTGCACAGGATCTCCTGTGGTGGGCCTGCAAGGACAACATTCTGAAGGGAGAACCTTTTGGCAAACATGGCAAGAATAACAGTAGTGACGGATGCCTCACTCACGGGGTGGGGAGCCCACGTCAACGATCTGACAATCAGCAGTCGATGCTCTTCATCAGAGTCCGAACTACACATCAATCTTCTGGAGCTGAGAGCAATCAGACTTGCGCTGAAGTCTTTTCTGCCCTCTGTTCGGGGAAAGAATGTTCCAATAATGACGGACAACACAGTGGCCATGTACTACCTCAACAAGAGAGGAGGTGTAGGGTCACTACCACTATGCAGAGAAGCAATGCATCTCTGGTTCTGGGCTATTCGAGAAGGAATCTTCCACTTGGCGGTTCACCTAGCCGGAGAAAAGAACACGGCGGTGGCAGAGCACAGTCTCCCACAAGTGGGAACTAGCTCAGGAAGTCCTTCAAAAGATTTTCACCCTTTAGGGAACCCCTCAAGTGCATTTGTTCTAGACCATTGTCAACAGGAAGTGCAAACTGTACTGCTCCAGGGAATTTCCCCCAAGAGGAGCTCTGGGAGACGCATTCATGGTGGGAGACGCGTTCATTGCGGACTGGGAGTTTCCACTCCTGTACGCATTTCCTCCACTCCCCATCATTCCTCACATCAACTGGAGGTTGAGAAAAGTAGGGAAACACATCATCCTAATTGCCCTGGATTAGGCCAGGAGGATGTGGTACCCGGACAAAGAGAGGACCTTTTCTCGCGAGAGGGGGGTTGGGTTCTCCGTCCAGAGGTCAAGACACTCAGCCTTCACGCATGGTTTCTGAGAGGCTGAGGTATAAAGATCAGGACCTCCCAGATGATGTCATGGAGATTTTGCTTTCGGCTAGAAGGCCAGCAACGAAGTCTTTGTACCGCTGCCGTTAAAACAAATTCTGCAGCTGGTGCAGAGACAAGAATGTGCACCCTTTGCTGTGCAAGACACCGGAGGTGTTATCCTTTCTACTGTACTTAGCTAATCTGTGGCTCCAGGTTGGGACCATTAAGGTTATTTGGCAGCGCTTTCCATCTTCAAGCGCTCCTCTGAGGAAACTTCATGTTTTAAGATACCTTTAGTGATACAATTTCTGAAGGGACTCACTAATGTGTTCCCTCCATCTCCCTTTCAGTTTCCCGTTTGGGACCTTAACCTGGTGTTAACATTTCTTGTGTGCACCATTTGAAACGCTCCATTCATGTCCTGTAAGGTTACGAACGTTCAAAACCATCTTGTTGGTAGCACTAACTTCAGCCCTTAGAGTGAGTGAGTTGCAGGCATTATCCTCTAAACCACCATTTACAGTATTTTACAAGTACATGGTTGTCCTGAGGGTCAAGCCTTCATTTCTACCTAAGGTCATTTCAAACTTTAATTTATGACAAAAGATTGTGTTACCCACTTTCTATCCTCCACCTCATCCCAGCAAGGAAGAGGAGAGGTTGCCCAGGCTCGAACCGCGAAGGGCTCTGAGCGTCTACATTTCAAGGTTGTCAAAACTTCGTCTGAATGACCAACTATTCATAGGTTATACGGGTCATAGACTGGGTCAGGCTGTAACAAAGCAGACCTTATCCAGATGGATTATTCTATTTCAGAATGCTAGAGGCTGGCGGGCAAGGATCCTCCAGAAGGCTTGATGGCCCATTCCACTAGGGGCGTGGCTACTTCTTCTGCAAAGAGGTGTTCCTATTAAAAACATTTTTGAGGCAGCTACCTGGTCCACAATACACACTTTCACTAAGCATTACTGCCTTGATGCTACCCTAAGTCAGGATGGAAACTTTGGAAAAGCTGTCCTCCATTCTCTTAATGGAAACCATTGATGGCAAAACTCTTACTCCCTCAACCAAAACAAACACTGCTTTGGGAGTCTATCAAAGATGCGGAATATGTGGGAGGACACAATCCATTCAAAGAACAAGTTACCCCCTTGTAACGTTCGTTTGACTGGATGTTCCTCCCACATGTTCCTCATCGCCCTCCCAACCTACCCATCAGTAGAATTTCCCATGCCCAGAGCCTAGTACGGTCAAACCCAAGTTGATGCGGGTTGTTCTACTTGAGAATGACATGAAAAAACAGAACTGAAGCCAACGCGCGCTGCGCATGCTATATATGCATGTGATGACATCATCCTCGAGGCGGAGGCCATCGAGGGAGATCGAGTCGACTGTATGGATGCACAGCACCCTCTGCCGAAGTTGGTTATTGGAGATATCAAGGATGAGGAATATGTGAGAGGAACATCCAGTCGAAAGAACGTTACCATGGGTAAGTAACTTGTTCTTCCCCTTTGTGAAAGGTACAGTGAGCTAAAATGTGGTTGTAGAGCCTCCCGAGTGGGAACCTACCCATAGAACAGGTTATTTTGCCTTGTTCCTTCTCTGTAAAAGGATTCCCAGAACTTTGTATGAATCGTTGAATGATTAATTTGCGTTTTTACAAATGAAACCAAAAGTAATGTCAGCTGGTTGGGTTTATTGGGTCGACAGTAATCGTTGAATCAGTACATTTCTTTTTTGAAAAGTAGTCGTGATTTTTGCAGCCTCTTTCCTCTTATATGAAATGCGGGGTGGAGGGCTCGAATGGAAGGTTAGCTGGAGTGGTGACGCAGTATCCTTCCTCATACGCCTTGGGCTTAGTTAGATGTGTGTCAGCACCGGGTCTAGGCTGGAGCTCAAGGGGCTGTATAAAACAGTCTCCCTCTGAATCTACTAGCAGCTGAAACGCCCCATCCACACTTGCTCTATGCATAATGCTTCCCTACCTTAGATTTTGGTAGGGGACTCTGATATAGACATTTTCTCAGAGACTTCAGAAGAGGAGAAAGTGAAAAGGAAATCCACTTACCTCACAGGCCACCTGCACACAACCGCAGGCAACTTAATTTTGCACTTGTCCATGCAGTGCTGCGTGCCGGAAAGAAGCGTTGGTATCCAGGCTCTTCTTGCGTTAGTCTGGCTGCTGAGAGTTAAAGGAACACGGCCTCGAGGCAAAGTAACACGAGGTTCCTGCAGGCAATTGTACTGTTGCACTTGTACGCCAAACCAGTAGTATATTCTAACCTGGAAACCTGGGGTGCAGGAACGCCTGGGTTAGAGGGGGGGTGGTGCTTTTAGAGGACAGAGGGACACCCTAGCTAGCGCCCTGATAAAAAAAGTTCACTAAAAACCCTTTCACTTTCTCTGGGAGTTGGAGTATTGTCTGAGCACTCTGTGACAGTATAGTCACTCTCCTTCTGAAGGGGTCTTCTTGCGTAGCCAAGTGAAGCATAACATGTCGTGCTGCGGGTGGCTGGTTGATGGTGAAACGCTTTGTGCATGCTGCATATTTCATTGCCGCACCGCTTCAGCCCCAGTTCCTGTTTTTATATGGAGATATGCCAAACTACTAGGACCCATCTCGGTTTATACGGCTCGATCCCCGCAGTCATCTTTCATAATATTGTCCCCAAGAATCGGGTATTTTAGGTATCGCTCCAGAGATCTCCACCACTTTATTCTTTTTGACTGCTTGTCATCGGAGGTCTTTCTTGGAGCTGCCACCACTCACTAGGTAAAGGACAAGATTGGGACTCGTGTAATAAAGATTACCGGTAGGTAATTGGGACATTGTCGGCAGAACAAAACAAGCATTGGCAATGCCAACAGGTTGGGCTTTTGTATAGGCATGGGAAAGCACTTGCCAGGCACTGACGTAGCTGTACTCACTGGCCATTGATGGTAGCAGATGTAAAATGGTGCGAGTACCTAGGCATTTAATACCAATGCCTGGCAAATGCTTAATACTTAAACACAAGCCAAAACTATTGGCTTTGCCAATGCTTGTTTTAACAGGACATCAGTGAAGGACGTGCATAGTGCTTATAAATCTAGTGGCCGAAGGTAGACCCGATGAAGACATTTTTATTACACTAGTAGCCTGTTTATATTTCCAATTAAGTCACTAACTCACAGAAGACTGCTTTTAAAAAACACGGGCATGCACTCAGTGCAAAGTTTGATGGTAAGGCTTGATTAAAGCAAGCTCAAAGAGTTCCCACGAGGAGGTGTTTTGGGCGGGGAGATGCAGGAATTGGGTGGAATACAGGGATTACAATGGCCATGTGAAGTCAATGGGTGGGCATATGAGCAAACCACACCTTCAAGCTTGTGTCCCTCCTCATATGCCATTTCTTCCTATCTGTACTGTAATACAATAGTTTCTGCATATAGGTGGCTCTGCCACCTGATAGCCCAAATAAAATAAAAAAGGCAGCCAACAGAATATCTGACACCCTAAGTGAGTACTTAGGCTTTAATCTTTATCAGTCACCAAGGCCACCAAGGCGCAGGCCCATTTTTTTGTCAAAATGTCTTGATGACAGAACTGAATTGCCACTGTGTGAGCAAACTAAGCAAATCCTTTAAAAGGAGATAGCCCACTCTAGTTTCCATGTAACAAATGTTTCGGAGAAAGACTTCAAAAACCTGTTCAGTGTTAAATCCTGGTCTAGAGCAGCGTGACACATAGCCCTAAAACAGCCTCTGGGATGCATGTTAGCGCATCACACTTGCTGTCAGACAGGGAGATCTCACTCAAGCACTGCCTGGAAGCACTCGCTGTGTGGTATTCGCCCTAGTCTTATGGCAGATTCACCCTGTCTGACACTGTCCTGTGTCGCACAAAACTACCGCAGGTAAGACATAGTGTGGAACGTGTAGTTGGTATGTTCCACTGAAACTAACAGCTTCAAGTTACACAGTGAACACCCAAGAGGCTGGAGTGAGAATTGCCCTTTCACGATTCATTTAAATGTTTCTTCTCTTTCTCTCTCGTCCACTCCCTCTCCCTCTATCTCTCTCTAACTCTCTCTGTTTCTCAGGTCTGACTGTGGCCACCCCCCATCTGTGTGCGGGATGAATCTGATGTTGCACCAATTCCTGGCAATCCGACGATGCCTGCGTTGTTGGAAGGGGGCCCACAACGCACTGTCCACCTCATCTACTAAAAGGTAACGGGACCGTTTCATGAGACTGGGGCCATTGTTTTGAGGGCAGAGAATCATTTGTTCACAGTGTCAGAGACTAATTTCAGGGCGGCACAGGGTCTCACATTGTGGTCTGTTATCGTCGTAACACGTCATTGCATTATCAGCAGAGAATTTGAAACAATAAGTTAGTGGTGGATGGTTGCAGATACAGCAATGAGTGGGGAATGCCAATGGTTAGTGAATGTTGTATGTGACCCCTGCTGTAACAAATGAAAATGACATGTGACAGGGGTGTATAACAACCTTCATTAATTCTGTGTGAAACAGTGACTACAGCAGAGTACCTTACCATTCATTATCTTTCACCGTGTGTCTTAAGAGTCTTAGTACGTATGTAAAACTCGGATGATGGGTTGACTGCTTCTACTTGTGGTTTTCCGTTTAGGATGGGGAAAAGAAAGAGTCGTACCGTTTTCCTTACAATGTTTATTTTACAATTTATATATTGTCAGTTTGGTTTGTAAGTCCTCTATACAAAAGGAAGTATATTGTAACCCTTGAAACCCAAACTTTAACAAATATTGTTAGCAACTAAAGCTAGCGAGACATGTAGTCAAGTGCCAGTTAGGAGGACATGCTCTTGGGCTGGCTTTGTTAGGGAACAGTGGTTTCGCCTTTGGCTTACGGCATTTCAGCTGTTGATCATGCAAGGCTGGGCTGTTGTTGGCCCAAAAGTGTGTATGGGGCACTGCTGTGCATCCCTTCATGTTCAAACATCCTGGAGCACTCTGTTGAAGGAGCTCTGCTTCCACCGGCGGGAGACCGTAGGCGTCGGACCAAGACCAAGGAGACCACCGGCAGGAGAGCTGAGGCGTCATGTGGGGAAGGGGAAAAGACCATTGTGCATATATGAATACATGTGTGCATGGAAGGGGATGTCTCTGTAAGTAGAAGTGTGAATGTTTGCACATGTGGATGAGAGTGCAGTCTAAATGTAGCGTGTGGGTGCGCCTATGAATGAGTGAAGTGTTTATGTTATCGCGTATAGGTGTGTGTATGTGTCACACCCCTGGAGTATCACACAACTCCTTCCTAGCCACAGAAGCCAAATGTAAGTGTCCCCTCCACCCTTAGTTGGCACAAGCCCCTGATTCTGTTACACAGGTGCCTCGAGGCAGCCGAAGGTGGGAAGAGGGTTAGGGAGAGGTTGTGGATAGGTAAGGGGTGGTTAGGCTAACCGGGAAAAGGTTAGGGGACTTAAAACACTATTTCCTGACTTGTCTGATTCACCTTGATTTCAGGAAAACTCCCTTCTTGTTTAGAGAGTATTCTTGCCAACACCTGACCCAACCTAACCTTAACTGGCAACAAACAGAAAGCATATGTAGTTTTCCATGAACAGTAGTAACTACTCAAAAGCATACAAAACATGAAACATAATACACACACGGCGCACTGAAATCTCCCTCTTTCTTCAGGAGAAACTCTAGGAACACAGTTCATATTCGCGGAAGACAGTTTGCACACCAAGAATATAACAAGAGCAAGTGGCACACACAACATTGCAAAGTTCTTTTCTGTCATGCGGTACTAATTCCAGACCGCTTGAAGATGAAACTAATTAGTTCAGGAAAACCTCTCCCGCACTGGAAGAATGCAATGCTTCCGTAAAAATATTCCTCCACAGTTCTGGTAATTAACCCTCCAGGCCAGCTTAACTCCAGTTGCCCACCGGGCTCAAAACAAGGTGCCGAAATCATAGGAACGAACATAATCATACATTTGTGACATCCACTTAACTGAAGCCTGGGGAGCCTCGACCGCCCTACCCCAAGTGAAGAGAAATGCGCGTTGGACGGCCCACCGTCATCGCCTCATCGTCCTTGCAGCGTGAAACGCTGCAGGCCTCGTTCACCGCCGTGCCTGGCTTCCAAGCTACGAACTCCGCAGCTCGTAAATTACCAGGCTTACTTCCAGCTTCATCTGCCTGCATTCATGGTCCTCTGCCCTCGGCCCATGCCTGCTTCCAAAATCGACAATCACCAACAAGCAGCGCACCCCTTAAATGAACATACCCAAACTCACCACAGCTAAACCAACGGTCACAGGAATCATGGGATTTGAAGTCTTTCTCCACTAGACCTCACAGCTAGATTAGCAACCTATTTCCTTACAGTATGACTGTCTATGCATTTGTTTTTGTTAGAGGAGCTTATAGAGGGCAAAAGGCACCAAAGGCATCATGCCGCTATAGACAAATTGTGATGAGCAACTGGGATATTCCTTTTTTTAAATTCTTTTTTTATTAATATTGTTTTAGTTGAGTTTACAACTTTTTCAATTATTTTACAATTCAATTTTCGCTTTGTCATTTGACCCAAATTTACAGAACGAAATAAATATTACGTCATCATTTAGAATCAATGATCATCATTATATAGCATAATTTCAGAAGGCTGTAAAACTTAATTGGTTATTAGATTGCATTTGCTACACATTTGAAATGTTATTTGTTTAAAATCCACTTTGAAATTTATCTTTAAAATATAAATAAATTCATAACAGAATCAATTCACAGTAAATAATGAAAAGTAGGACATTTCATTATATACATATTTGTGACTACAATATTTGGATTTCGGAGTACATAGTAAAATAGGAACCTCATTAATTTGCTGATAACAATTTTAGCTCTTTCAGGAATTGAATAATATCGTTAATCAAAGAGGTATTCGCAGTGTTAAAAATTGAATCCCATAGTTCATCTTTTGTTATTATCAATCTGTACTTAAAATGTTTATAAAGATACCGAGTTCTAATCTCTAAAAGCGCTGGACAATCAACCAAAAGATGCCTTGTAGTTTTGATAGCATCAATTTTAGTACAATAAGATCATATTCTAGATAGTTACCAAGTGGTTGAGAGAAGCTACTTTATCTTTTGTAGGCATTAAATTGAACCTAAACCGTAAAAATGCATCCGCATATTTTCTGTCAGGAAATTTAATTAGGTACTGTGGTAGGAAAGTCACTGCTCGCAATTGGAAGGCACCATTTTTGTATGCCTGATATACACTAATTTGTTCGATAGTGCTAATCCAGTCGCTTCTCCAAAGTTTCAATTTTGCTTTATCAGGGAAGTGTAGCAACAAATCTAGCGATATATCAGCATCCTTCAAAATCGACAAACAGCAGTTTTTCCATTGTAATAGCGGTTTGTAGGTAGGTTTCTCAAAAGTATTTTCTAGAACTGGAAATAAATTCATATTTAAATCAGCGGCAATTAGGCATTTCCGGTATACAGATAACATAAGCCAAGAGACTGTAGCATTTAATGACACAAGACCTAATTCAAATCTAATGAGGGTGATTGGAGTAAATACTGGTAGTGGTAAAATATGTTTCCAAAATAGGCCCTCAATATAGTCCCATTTTATTGCTTTTGGGTTAATTTTAGTTTGCCTACCATGCGTTACTATTGGGACTACTTTCTGCAGATAGAAAATCCTAACTGGTATGATAGGAAATTTTCCATCGTTCCTTTGGAGTGCTTTGCCTTGAATCGCAAGTAGTTTCATTTTGCTAACAATTTCTTCTTGGTACGGCGAGTCAAGCAAGTGCGAATTTTCATTAACACCAAGATATTTATATTCTTGAATCAGATCAAGCTTGCAATTACCTAATTTCCAGGTGAAGTTAGTTTTGACTGGCGAACGACCATGATGGAACATTATAATATTAGATTTTTAGATATTAATTGTTAATTTGTTTTTTGATGCATATTCATATAGCGCTGTTAATTTTCTCTGTAACCCAATCGGGGTTCTGTCTATTACCACAAGATCATCAGTGTATAATAGATATGACATTTCACAGACATCAATTTTTGGAGGAAAGGATCGCATAGAATTAAATGCAGTACAAATATCATTAATATACAGATTAAATAGAATTGCCGCAAATGGACAGCCTTGTTTTAAACCAGAGTTTGTTCTAATTGGCTCTGATAAAAATCCATTCGACGTGAGCTTGATTCGTATAGAAGTGTCAGTGTAAAATTTTGTAATTAAAAATCTAATATATGTAGGGCAATTTATGTCTCTGAGTTTCTTCCATAAAACTGCTCTTGACACTGAGTCAAATGCTTGTTTAAAATCTATAAAAGCCATAAAAACCGGTTGTTTGGTTAAAATCGCTTGATATTTTAATACTGATAAAATGAAAAGATTTAAAACAGTACCGATTCCAGCCACAAACCCAGATTGATTAATGTCGAAATGTCATTCTTTATTCAGCCATTTAGTAAAATCTCTAAGAATCAGTTTAGCAAAGATTTTCCCTGCGGCATCTAACAGTGCTATTGGTCTATAGTTCACAGGATCCGATCTATTTCCTTTTTTTAATGTCGGAATAATAATTGCCTGTTGCCAGGAGGGAGGTATTTGGTTTGTGTCAATGACTCTCATAAAAATGGATTTTAAAACATTTTCCCACAGTTCAGGATTTTTCTTTAATATAGCATTGATGAGCAAATCAGGTCCAGGAGCTCGTAAAATATCCAATTAATCAAATACAAGGTCAGATAAACGAGGGTTCAGTATAGGTTGTAAATCCCAATTCTGATTTGGTTTTTGAAATAATAGTTCAAAATGAGCTGACCATAATGACTCGTCAATAGGATTTAATAAAATAGATCTATGGGCATTACAAGGCATACAATTTAAAACTTTCCAAATCTCTCCTGTAGACTTAGAAACTAGCGCTCTTAGCATAGGTTCAGCTCTATCCTGATTATAATTATACAAGAGTTGTTTGATTCGATTTTTATAGTGGATTCTTATTTGATTTTTGATAGATGTACATGTCCTTGCAGATGTGGTTCTCAATTCCTTATTCATTGCTTTCTTTAAGTTTGCTACCTTTATTAACTGTGGATATTTATGTAAGTAAGTTGTAGGAGGAAGTATAGTTATTTCCTGATTTAAAATTTGAATACTGTCACTGTAAAACACATTATCTATAGCAGATTTACCATTTGTTATTTCAGATATTTTTTCCCCTAGTTTAGCTATCTGTGAAGGGTACCATTTGAGACGGTTACCTTCATTATTTGGTTCTATTGTTAAGTTATAATAGTCCCGACTTCTAACCTCATGGGGCGACCAAGAGACTTCTAGGATGTTATGATCGCTGAGTTTGGTCATTCATACCTTAAATGATGTTATCAAGGAAATGGCTTCCGCAGACATGAAACATAGTCTAATATAGACTTACTCTTTTTACGTTTCCACGTCGGTTTGGGTGGAGTATCTGAAGGGAAGGATCCATTTAACATAGTTAACTTTCTTTCGAAAGATAGTTTCATCCACTTATAAGATCTTGTGTTATATTTTATCCTGGTGCTCAAGCAATTTAAATTAAAATTTCCAGCATTCATCACCGTTCTAATATCAGGAATAGCTAAAGCCTGATTTAACACATTTCTCATTTCATCTACAAAACGAAGCTCAGAAGGAGATAACGGATTCCAATAAATATTTAGTATCAAACACAAGGGAAAAAGAGGATGAGAAGGATTAGCCGTTGATAATTGGACAACCTGAATTCCACTGTCAGGTGATGGCCACGTTATAAGAGTAAGCTGGCTATCATTACGGACAGCAACCAAGAGGCCAGCGGTTGGACGCCCTTTAGTTGGTTTAGAGGCTGGAACAATGTTAAATTGGTGGTCAATCCAACAAGGGCTAATTTGTAGCCAAGTTTCCTGTAGTAGGGCTACATCATATATATTGAGATTCGATTCATTAGTGAATAATAAATGTGAGAATCCTCTTGTATTCCAAGATGCTAGAGTACAGGAGTGAGATAATTTATGGGGCTTAGTCAAGTGGTTTAGTTGAAAAGTTCCAACCTTTTTATCATTTCTAAGCCATTCCCATTTGGAAGGTGGAGGTCCTTGGATTGGGCCTTTAACGGCTTGACACGTACAGCAAGTCGAATCAGTATTGTGAGCAAGTGGTACATTTGAATTTATACTTTTGGGTATAGTTTTATCAATCTTAGGAGGAGGAAAGCAGGTTTCAGTCTTTAACCCTCTGTTGAACAATTCCTGTCTTTCATTCCAGATGAGGGTTTTAACAATTACTGAGTATACATCTATTGCACTGATATCTTGTTGTGCTGGTATTGGGTACCATAGGGAAGCAATATCATTTGAGTTAACTTGTGCTAAAGTAGGTATGAAATCAATTTATGTAGTATGGTCTTGCGATTTGGAAATGGATCCGAATATATCCTATCAAGCATTGTCATCTGTAAGCATTCGTCTCTTAGCATTGGTGGATTTGGGAGATAGATATCCGGTCTATGCTCGTCATGGATAATAACTTCAGAGATGTTTAGGACATCTTTAGTGGCTGTGGGTAGCTCTGAGTTTACACCATGTTATAATACAGCTCTGCAAGGTTTATGATTGGTTAATATAGAGGTATCTGATTGGACCGTCCTATTTCGCAGACTTAGAGAATTTGCTTGCAAGTCTTTCCACCTTTGATCAAGGGACTTGAGGGCTATAGAATTAGTATCAAAATTAACACGAAATGTAGACATCCCCTGTTGTTTGTTTGATGTAGTATTATGTAGTCTATGATGAACTACTTCCGTGATTGAGTCATTAGGGTACACAGACATATTCATAAGCTCTTCTTGAATGTCATTAGATTCAGCTATATTAAAATCTTCGCTTACAGTACAAATTGGTTGAGAAAGAATAGGCTTCTTACCTTCGGAGATTTCTGCAACTGAAGAGAGAGTCGATGTAACAGCTCTTGGTTGCAAAGGGCATTTATTAGGCTCTTCCAAATCTTGATTCGATAAATCATGAGACAATTTATCTGCAAAAGCTACATTTGCAAGAAACATTTTTGTTTTAGCTTTCTGTTATTTTTTTTTTTCGGGGATTTTTTTGGTGGTCTTTGTTCAATATCAAGGTTTCTAGCAGAACAATTCAGATTTTGTGATGTGCGCTTTCTATTTCCTCTCCTTCTCTTGGAAATTTGAGCTGATTTAGTAAATACTTCGTATAACGGTTTTTCAACAATTTGCACATCAGGGGAATTTGTAATTATTTCAACTTCGTTAATGACTGATGATGGTTCAAGATTTGGCTGTACATCTTCAGTTTGCACTTCAGGAGCAGAACTCTCCGCAGGCATCACAGATTGGAGCTCACTTCTTTTCATAGGGGAAATACCCCTGATAGTTGATGCTGCAATCCAGTCAACTTTATTATGCAGAAGAGATAAAGAGGCTTGCTGACCTGTTGATCTATGGTCCAGCACTTCAAAAAGCTTCACTAATGAAAATATGGTTGTGTTAATGGCTGTTAAAGCCACATCAAGTGAAGGATTATTAACAGAAGGGAAACCAAATGATGGGCGTGCTGTCGGTTTAGAGAAGGACGCAACAAAAGATGAAGGAGATTCATTTAGAGAAATTATGTCATCTGGAGCATCTGTTGTGTAGAGCTCTGGCGACTTGGAAAGAGCAGAAGTGTTAGGAGCAATTGTCACATCATTTGGGGAAATTATGTCATCTGGAGCATCTGTTGTATAGAGCTCTGGAGTCTTGTCAAGAGCCAAAGCGTTTGGAGCATTTGGAACATCATTTGGGATTGATAGTAAATTAGTATTATTCGCCTCAAGATTTTGTGTAGAGGACGAGAGAGGAACTGAGAGTAAACAAGGATCGATTGCCACAACTTGCACTGTAGGCAAAGGTTTTGTTATGTCATAATTTATAATATCAGAGTAAAGGGATTTTTGTTTTGCAACCTGAGTTGATGATACAAATGGAATTTGGTTTAATTCCATAGTGAATTCTGGTAAATAAGTAGGGGTATGAAATAATGCATTGTTTGTGGGGCTAGAAGAAAGGGATACACAGCGCTGCATCGTTTTATCAGACAAACACATTGGATGTTTGTCTGCATTTTTGTGAAGGTGGTCAAGTAATGCAATATTGGCTGGCACATTATTTATACCCTGATCAGAGTCAAAATTCACTAAAAAAATGGTGAATGTCAGGCAAGGAGTCAGGTCTTTTTTTTGCAAAAATTTGTGGTTTAGAGGCGCTAAGGTTGCTTGGGGACTTATTTGAGATGCTACGCGTCAGTAGACTCGGAACCCGGGGCATTCCTGAAGTTAGGCGATTCATGCTAGCACCACAGTCTAGTAATGAAATAGCGTGTGAGTTAATAGGTAACAGCAGGCAACAGGTATAGAACAGATACAAGATGTAGGGCCTCATCACGACTTTGGCGGTAACCCTTAAATCCGGCGGTAGCGCTATTACTGCCGGATTTAAGGGTCCGCCAAATCAGGAGTTTGGCGGATTTCGCCCCAGCTTTTAGCTGGGGGGAAATCCGCTGAAAATTCGCGCTCATACCGCAGGCGGGAAATCCGCCGGCGGTATTAGCGTGAAATTTCCCCTTTGAGCCCAATGGGGAATGGGGCATTCCCGAATGGGCTCAATGGGAAATGGGGATTAACATTACCGCCGAACTCGTGATCCGGCGCTATTAGCGCCGGGGAGTTTGGCGGTAGGGCTAATACCGCCGGCGGTAATACTGCCGGCGTTTCCGCCCAAGTCGTGATGAGGCCCTTAGACTCTAAGGTAACTCAATTTAGGCAGTATTGTGGCGCTATACAGCTAACTCTGTTTTCAAACAGAGTAGAAGTAAAGTAAAACGAAATATGATAAGTAGCAGTGGATTCTTACTAATGGAGCAACGCGCTGACTCGCTGTGCCGCGGTGCAGCGGTCAGAAGTCAGTACTCGTCTGGGCACTCTGCTGGGTGCACGTGCGCAGGTGCGTGCACGTCTGAGTTTTAGTAGTGCCACGGAAGGTTGGGGGCGTGGCTAGTTGTCCAGAAGGCAAAAACGCAATATATTTAGTTATAATCCACTTGTTTTTATAACAAATAAAGCGTCTGTATAGTAAAAGTCCTGTGAAAGTTCAAAGCGGGTACCAAGGAGGCAGTAGAGATGAAGCTGGAGGCAGATCACTCAAAATTCGAGCAGCGCTGAAACTGGCAGTTCTGCGTGCAGGTATTGCAGTCAGTACTTGTCTGGGTACTCTGCTGGGTGCGCGCGCACAGGTGCGCACACGTCTGAGATTTTGTAGAGCCACGGAAGGTTGGGGGCATGGCTAGTTGTCAAGGAGGCAGTAGAGATGAAGCTGGAGGCAGATCACTCGAAATTCGAGCAGCGCTGAAACTGGCAGTCAGGCGTGCAGGTACTGCAGTCAGTCAGTACTCGTCTGGGTACTCTCTGCAAGTCACATTTGACAAGCAGCATAAATTGTTGATAGTGTGGTCCCTGTGGTCCTGTTCTTCTTCGTAGGCATTTTGTTACACGCTGTTGCTGCTTAAACGGCAGTCCCTTTGCGTAATTTGCTGTTGTGTACAGCTGCAACCCTTGTTTAATCGCTGGCGGGCGGAAAACCCCCTGCTTAGACTATAGAGATATTAACAGCTGATGCCAGTAGAAGGGCAGAGAGAATTCAATGAGCTTTCTGGTTAAACATTGAATAGAAATATCTTATGCTTTTTGTAAAAAAGACAAAAACTTGTGTGGGAAATAATCCAGTCATTATGCCCACTTGTGGACACACACCAAGAGAATGAGATTCTGGCACAGCGCTGTTTGGCAGTCAAAGGTTTGTCAATTCATAATGCAGTTAAACGGAGAGTAGAATGACAGCAAGGCATCGTCCGTAACTCTGAGGTTATTCTGGAAACAACTTGTAAACATTTGGTGTTACATTTCTTCATGACAAGTGGTTAAATCACAAGCTAAATACGAACATGGGGTCAGGGTGTCAGGCTACTATTGGTGCAGCTGCTACCTATGTTATTTCCATTTATGGCCTGTTCCAAGAATAAATGTGTACTTACGAAGCAAGGGGTGTTTTTACTGCAAGGCAAGCATACAATGGTTGTGTGCACAGAATAACATGATTGTCAAACTAATGTTCACTCAATTTGCAGTTACTTTGCTCACAATTTTTTACAATCGGCCCTTTGAACATAAGTTCTCTTATCCTGATGTAGTATTAATGTAAGTAGGTTGGTTTTCTTAGATCTATGGCAATAGTGTCCTTAGTGGCATTTTCCTGCATCATGAAAGCATTTGTGGTTGCAACAAAAGTGGCTGCCGGTTTGAGGCACACAGTTATTGTTTGACACACTGCAGTAAGGCAGTTGATACATAAACATATAAGAAATCCTATAGCTAATACTACCACGAGAATGGATACCAACTTCCAACCAAAAGAAGCCAAAATAGACCACAGGGAACCACCTATATCCAATGTGCCAGTAGGGACATGTGATTGGTCCGCGATACTCTGGAGGTTTTTAACAGCATCCCACATTAAAGGTGAGGTGTCAGGTATAAATTAACAACATTTTGTTCCAATAATTTGGCAAACCCTGCTTTTCTCTGCCAAACTCATATCGAGTACTACTCTGTTTTGTAATGCTGCAAGGCGCACAGCTTTCAACTCAATAGTGATATTAGCAAGGGCATCTGATGTTTCACTTATAGTAACTTCTAGCAGTCGTGACAGAGTGAGTATATCTCTGGAGTTAACAGAAGGGCCATACCGGAATGATTGCTTTAAAAAAAATAATAATAAACTCTTTATTTGCATTTGTAAACAGGGCAAACAAACAACAATCCCAATTTATCCCCCCCCCCAGTCGCCAGTTTCCCATCTATCTATCAATTCCCACAAGACCTCATAGCCCGTATCTCCCCCTCATCAGCCTCTTCCCTTTCCTATGAATGGCAGTCATTATAGGCACTATTCCCTATTAGTCCTCTCCAACCCCCTCTAATCCCTCCACCCTCCCTTCCTTGCTTCCCTCTTTCCCCCTCCACATGGTGGTTTTAAATCATTGTGTTTAGCCAAGTCATTCAGCAGCGGACCCCAGTCTGCCATCACCCTGTCATCCTCCATATCTGCCCTTGTCCCCCGTGCAATTTCCAATTCCGCCATACCCCATCTCCGGGCGTCCGCCTACCACATTGTTATTGACGGCCCTTGTGGGTGTTTCCAGGCAATCGCCATGTGCTGCTTAGCTAATATTAATAGGAATCGTGCCATTTTATTCCATGATTTATGTTTCTACACCCCTGAAAGGATCCCCCATATGCATGTTTTCGGTTTGCGGTCCAATATTATCCCCAATAATGCATTCACACCTTTAACCACCTTGTCCCAATAATTCACTATAATTTCACAGTCCCAGATCATATGACAAGGTCCCGCTGGGCTCCTACTACATCTTGGGCACTCATCACTCAAGGTCCTCTTCATTGCCCGTAGCCAAGTAGGGGTTACATATGTCCTATGCTGGATATTATATTGGACCAGCTGGAACCTAGCGTTCCGTGAGACTTTCTGGACTTGTTCCTAGATCTTTGTCCATTCCCCCTACGATATCTGGCAGCCCAAATCCACCTCCCACTTCCCCTTTACTGTCAATTCTCCCCTAGGTGCCTTCTCCTGGAGGGCCTTATAAATTCGTGACACCCTCCCCTTCCCCCATGCTTGTTCTAGCAATACATTCAAAAGTGGGCTTGATTCTGGTTCCACCGGTATTCCATCCCACAATTCCGCTAATCTCCAGACTACTGCCCCATATGCTAGAAACAATCCCTTTGATAATTCAAACTTTGTACACCATTCAGAGAACATCAGTAGTTTCCCTCCCTCAAACATGTCACGACCCGTGACCCAAAACCCCACTGGCATGGTCACATGCCAGGTAGGGTTAGGACTCAGGGTTCACTTGGGGCCCCAAGGGCCTTGCATTATCATCATGGACTCTCCTGGAGTCGGTCCTGGTGCCTTCGGCGCCAGGCTCATGTTTAGGTTGGGACATTGTCTTGAAGGGACTACTTTTTCCTTGGAGGCCTGCAGTAAACATGGAGGCACCCACACAGTCTAGTTCTTAGATCCAGACTGTGCGGTGCAGTGTTTTGGGTGTGGCAGCCCGGACTACTTTACCTGGACTACTTTACTAGGGGAGGCTATAGAAACCACACCCAAGCTACAGAACGTGCTTCGCGTTATTCTGCAGCCAGCAGCGTGACGCTCATCGTGTCCAGAGACCAGCACCCGGCGATCCTTGAACAGCGGACCTGCAGAGGAGACAAAAGAACATCATTAGCAGTCTCTGCTTACCTGCAACTTTCCATCCGTCGATTATCCGTCTTCCTGCTGCTCGCGGTCTTCCATCCAGTTGGCAGCATCATCCGGACACCACGCACACACCGGAATGAAGCACCTGAAGGGAGAGAGAAAGAAGGACAACGTTAAAACAGGTTACTCACGGCATTTACGGCAGTAATCACAAGAACCTCACCTGGCTGGGCATTTCTTGGCCGGTTCCGCTCCGGAAATCTTCACACGCCCAGAAAGACCATCGCGACCTGAAAAGGAATAAAGAATACAGGTTAGCAAGAAAAGACATTACTGCGCCGCATTTCGCGCTTAACCTACCATCCATCATACGCTCCTGCGTCCATCATCCTGGCAGGAGTCTGATCCAAGCAGCGCATCCACCAAACCTCCGTGCACCTAAGGGGAATAAATAAAGAAAAGACATTAATAGCAAGAAAGGAAAGCAAGGACATTTTAAGACTTCTATAACCAGACTTACCTCCTTAAAGACACTTGAATGGGTTAGCACCAGTGAAGTTAACTCGGTCACTCTAACCCGCAGAAAACTACGCGCCCCTGCACAGAAGGCAGGACAGAGAGCACGCCAGACATCACAACAAGGTGAGGAGTGGGCCATCAGATAGAGTCCAGGGAGGGCTGGTGGGAGGAAAAGAAATCTGTTCCTAAGTCCAGTCCTCCTGTGTTTTCAGGCCCGACCTCCATAGAAGGCACCGTCTGGAATCGGGAAGGGTCCAGGGTGAATCCGGCAGCCAGGGCATAAGGGCGTCCCCGTGTATTCCAGGTGAGCGTAACAAACTGGTCCCCTACCACTGCAAACCCCTTCTTGAGGAGCCTCTGAGTTCCTGCCTTCCCTATCGCTTGCCTCAATTTCCAGTGCACACCCAAGGGTAGATTCCTCTCCCATTGGCCCCCCAGATCCTTTCTTCCAAACGTATTTCCTCCATACCTCTCTGACTGCTTCAAATGCAATTGTCGTCCCTTTATTTCCCATCGGACCTCAGAAGAATTCAATCCCTCTATGGTTAGGTGGTAGACGCCCAACCAGCCCTCTCAGAACTTCCCCCTCCGACTTCCCCCATTCCAGTGCCATTTGCAATTGAGCCGCTATAAAATAGTTTTCATAGTCTGGTAGGCCTAATCCACATTCCACCCTCACCCTTTGTAATGTCGCTAGGGAAACCCTCCTCCGCCCTTTATTGCATAGTAGCTCCTCAACCCTACCATCCAACATTTAAAAAAAGATCTTCGCTACATATGGCATGTTGGTGAAGAAGTAGAGTAATCGTGGGAGGATCACCATTTTACATAGTGCCACTCTCCCCATCAGGGAGAGGGGTAGGCCTTTCCAAAACTGCACCAAGACTCCTATTCTTGACAGCGCCCTTCCCGTATTATGTACGAAAGTTTCTTCCATATCATGGAATATCCAGATGCCCAGGTATTTGAATGATTCCGCCTCCCACTTTATCTGCCATCCCGGTATATGCTCCACCTGACACCCTATCAGCACTCCCAGGGGGAACAACAGTGACTTATCCTAATTGATTTGGAAGCCCGATAGTTGACAAAAGTTCTTTAACACCTCCAACAGCATTGGGAGATTCTCCCGCGGATTATTCACATATAATAATAGATCGTCGGCATATAACGATACTGTGTGCCTCACCCCTCCCACTATAATCCCCGTCTCGCCCATCTCCTGACGCAAGAACTCTGCCAATGGCTCCAGGGCCAATACAAACAATATCGGAGACACTGCGCACCTCTGCCTTGTCCCTCTGCTCAGTTCTCACCTCTCCGAGACGGATTCATTAGTCCTCACCATCGCTAACGGCTTGTTATATAATAGACGTAGCCACTTACAGATGTTTTACCCAAACCCAAATTCCTTCAATACCCGGAAAAAACAATCTCCACTCCAGTGAATCGAATGCATGGCATCGAAGGAGGCTATTGCCATTTCCCACTTCTGAGATTTAACCTGGTCTATCACATGGTGGAGGCGGTTGATATTGCTGGTCGTGTTCCTCCCACCGATAAACCCACATTGATCTGGGTTTCGGGGCTACTCTCGCTATTCTGTTTGCCAGGATTTTCACCAGGATTTTCCCATCAATATTCAACAACGAAATGAGGCGTTAGACATACAGTCCAGTGGGTCTTTACCTTCGTTCAGTAGTACTGTTACGATGGCCTCCCTCATGGACTCCGGGAGATTCCTGCTTTCAAACGTTTCATCGTACACTTTCTTAAGCCAGATTGCCAGAAGGTCTATGTATTCAGAATAGAACTCTATAGGTAGCCCATCACTACCGGGTGCTGTACCCTTCTGCATAAAGCGCACCGCCCATCAAAAACACCCCTCCTCTATCGGCGCCTCCAAGCCTTCCCCCAATTCCACCCCTAGCTTTGGAAGTCGAATTATTTCGAACAGATCTTCCGCTTCTTCAACGTATCTCCCTTCGCTCGTGTAGATTTCCCTATAGAATGCCATGAACGTCTTATTTATCTGGTCCTGGGTCCCCACTATTTCCCCGACTTGGTTCTGATTTGGGTTATTACTCGCCTCTGGCTCTCCCTGTTTATTAACCAAGCCAAGAGTTTCCAAGCCTTATCTCCCATTCCATGTAGTCGAATATTCCGTCTACTGTTATCATTGTGTGCCAGGTCCGTTAGGGTCTCATTATATAACGACATCCAGTTCTGCCACCTGCTCTTTCGTCTGTCATAACTTTTCCTGTAGCTTCTTCTTCATCCCCACTGTCATTAAGAGGCAGACACCTCTTATATTTGCCTTAAAGGCCTCCCAAAGCACCTCTATCGATGACACTGATCCCTCATTCAACTCGAAGTGACTCTCAATCCCCCTCTGTATCTCATTCTTGAAGGCCCCATCTCCCAGCGCTTCTCTTTGCATGTGCCATATCTACCATGGAATTCCCCTACCCGCCTGCTCAATTACCAGGGGCGAAGGGCGAATGTTCTAAGAGGGTGCGCCCCAAATACTCTGGTTGATTAAATTGTTGGCAGTACTCCCACCCTGTGAATAAGTAATCTAAACGAGAATACGATCCATACGCTCCCGAGTAATATGAAAATCCCCTCCGTTCCCCATGTCTCTCTCTCTCTCCATACCTCCACCAGGTCTAGTTACTCCATTACCCTGTGAAGTGACACTGTCATTTGTTTTTACCGGGCCCGCTTCTCCCGTCCGATCCAGGCACTCGTTTAGGTAACAATTAAAATTCCTCCCACCCCATATAATCATTCCGTCCCTGTAAGCGCCGAGCATATGTAGCATCGAGGGGCAGTATTCTTTATCATCAATATTAGGTGCGTATAAATTTGCTATGCATATTAAGTGGTCCTGCCATGACTATCGTTCTCCCCACCTCATCCTTCAATACCTTTTCCACCTGTAGAGGCACCCCCACCGCCACCCATATCAATACCCCTCTCGCTTGTGACGAGTACGACGTTACCACCACCTGTCCACCCCATCGTTTCCCCAAGGCTACCA
Source organism: Ambystoma mexicanum (assembly GCF_040938575.1). NCBI lineage: Eukaryota > Metazoa > Chordata > Amphibia > Caudata > Ambystomatidae > Ambystoma > Ambystoma mexicanum. Next base: position 1,097,349,037 of record NC_090923.1, read on the forward strand.
GATCTGCCTGAACCAGGTGCGTTTCCTGTATCAGGGCAACTTGTATTCCCTGTCTTCTCAGATACTCTCCCACTCTTTGCTTCTTTTGTCTTGTGCCCAGTACCCGAACATTCCAGGTCCCAATTTTCAAACCTTTGAGCCTCATCATTTCTGCCTACTACTCCTCATATCCCGTCCCTCCCCACTTATTCTGTCCCCACCCATCCTTCCTCTGATGTTCCCTCCATCCCATTATGTTACAGTTGTAGTGATGTTCCCCATACCAATTTCTCTCTTGCAGGATTTTATGTCTTGTTGTTTGATCTCCTCCCAATATCCCTGTTCCCTCCCTACCCTTTAACTTTGCCCAACCTACTAACGATCCCCAACATGATACCCTCCCCCCAACTCCTTTCCCTGCCACAACTCCCCATTCCCCCCTCTCCTGACCCCCCCTCTACATCCCCCTCCAAACCCACAAACTTTATCCATAGGCCCCTGGACTGGGACATCCGACCTCTTCCCCTCTTCTCATGGGCTAGCAGCCAGTGGCGTCGGGGGGGGGGGCGGTTCTCGTCACCCCCGCCCCGCCCCGCCCCGCCCGCCAGTTCCAGAAACTTCCTTACCCCTCTTCTCATTATTGCCCCAGCATTTGTTCACCAGCCATAGCTCCCCGGTTTTATACCCATGGCCACCGCTAGACACTTATTTGTCAGTCCTCTGCTTGTGCTTGTGCCCCTTCCGGTCCTCTCTTAGTTCCCGGCTTCTCTCCGTGTGTATTAGACTCCATCCAATCCCACATCTCCTTTGGGGACATAAACAACCATGACTTTCCCCCTGAAATGACTCTCATTTTAGCCAGGTAGAACATTATATATTTGATGCCTCCTCTGGCATTGCTCCTCCAAGGTGAAGTCCGAGAAACTACGTAGCCTTGTGTTCCCAACTTCATAGAATCCTGCCTTGTGGGCATCCCTTTAGTATGGCATCCCTGTCTCTTAAGTTCATAATCTTTGCCACTATTACTCCTTGTGGGCCACCCAGCGGCATGGCCCTACCCGGCACCCTGTGGGCCCTTTCAACTGTGAAAAAGTTGGACAGCCCTTTATCCCCAACACCTTCAGGGCTAGGTTTTCCACGAAAAGGTCCACACTAGGCCCTTCCTCTCTCTCTGGCACCCTGACCAGCTGGCTATTACAGCGTCTAGAGTGGCCCTCTGCATCCTCCGCTCCCACCTCCAGGCTCCTGGTCGCCCCCGCCAGGCCTGCCACTTGGTTCTTCAGGCGTTGGAGGTAATTCTTCCACTCGTCACTCCAAATCTGAGACTCATTCACATACTGTGCGTAGGTCAGCCAGCACCAACGATGCATCCACTCCTACCTCCTTGATGCTCCCTTCCAGGGATGACCTAGTGGCCAGAATCGCTTCCATCAAGGCACCCACGGTCCCACCGCCTCCTGTCGCCTTCATGGCCAGTTCCTCTCTCTCTCTCTCTCTCTCTCTCTCTCTCTCTCTCTCTCTCTCTCTCTCTCTCTAGAGAGAATGAATATGAATATATATATTTGTGTTTCATGCAGGAGTGAAATTGTACATGGGCTGATTATCTTGTAGGAGTTAAGTACCAGTCAAACATTGTAGAGCAACGGGACACAGTAATACAACACATTTTGATAGGCATGTAAATGCATGGTATTGTGTGAGTCATGGGGGTCTTAGCATATTACTGCACCAGTAATTTCTAGGTATGTTAATATATCTGCATTTATTTTTTAACTTTAACTGCAGAAGGAAGTGTGTGCATATGTGCTTATTTATTTTGGTGGTTTCATTGTGCTACCTTTCCCTTCAAAGCAACTGTACACCTTGCGGATGCTGTCATGATGGAAGTCTGACTCCATACTGATGGTCTCCCATGATTGTCTGGTCAGGCTGATGGTTTATTTCATCTGGGGTTTGAAGGAGAATGACCAGTGGAGTCCTGGGGCCCACTTTGTGGGTGCCCATCTGGTCTGCAATGTGGTGAAAAGTCTGTATGCAAAACCGAGAGCATAGGATGGTTGTTAGTTCAAGCGGAAACACACTATGGGTTCTCTACTAGACTCCCAATATGTTGCCATAATCTTCATGACAGCACAGTATTTTGAAAAAATGCTGTGCTGGGCCTCTGAGAACGGAGTCCTCCCTAGTGTCCATTTGGGACGTTCCAAAAAGAACAGCAGATGCGAAAGGATGCTGTGAGAAACATGAAGGTGTCTCTCTAGCATAGTCCCCAGGGATCTGTCATCCAGGTTGCCAGGACACGGCCATTGCTTTTGGATCCAGTTCCTGGGGGTGGAGGATCACCTGGATGGGGGGTCCTGGGGGAGTGGGAGTGGGATACCAATGGGTGAGACGCAGTATCCGCCTTCACCTTTCAACACCTTTTCCCCAGCCTACCACATAGGATATTCCAAAACACTGCCCCTCCACCTTTTCCACACGTACACTTTCGCACAACACGAAAGACAACAGCCTAACACCAGGGCCGTTTTCCTGACATGTCCCAATACCAGGGTCAGGCAAAGTCAGGCAGTTGACCAGAATCGCACACACCTGACACCCCTTTATCTTCCCCACACGGATAAAAGGTGGAGCACAAGAGCACAGGAAGAGCGAGGCAGACAGCACGACGAGACAGCTATCCAGACCCGGCAGTGCAAAGGGAGGAGAAAGGCGGCAAATATCGAGAGGCTGACAGGGAGATACGCGACCTTGCCCTTTTCAACTCAAACCCGCAAAACCGCTGCAGAGGGAATCTTAAGGTTGTGGACCCCATCCTCAGGCCTAACGCAGCCACATCCGGTCTGGATAAATCCTGCCAGAACGAACACATGCACCTACCGCTAGAATGCAGCTATTACATGGATACCGCACGAGCTGCACATATACCCGGTGCCCACACGCACCCTTTTTGACTCTCTCTACTCTCTCTACTGATATGAACTTCGGTTCCCAAGGGCGTTCAACCTACCAGCGCCTTCAGACCATACCAATGGTATATAAGGCGCTATATAAATGCAAAATAACAACAATAACAATAACAGCACAAGTGTCTTGCAGCAGATGTCAACGGTACATGGAGCTTGCCTACGCTGATAAGCTAGAGCGAGAGAAACTCCTGCTACCGTGGTAGCGGCCTTGACTCCCTATCCAAGGAAAGCCCAGCGGTTCATCACAGCCAGTCTGTCGACGGGAGACCTGATAAGAACCAGGCTGTGTTGAATGAAAGTCGCAAACTGGCATATGGAGAAGAGTTCAAAGAACTGTAAAAGTGGAAGACCAGTTGCATAGGGAACCGGCACCACTTGAGAAACCCTGGTCGATCCCATGTTGATTACGACTACAGATACCAGAAGGCCGTAGGAGAGCTGCCAAGACAGGTCAAAGTGGTCATATAGGAGGTTGAGCAAAATCCCTGTACAATCGAAAGTCTTTGACTGACAAACTGTTGAGGAAGCAAGGGAAGTGAATCCCGCATGGTGAAAATTAGTATATGAACTATATATCTGAAAACTCAGCGAAAGTGAACCCGGCAGAGGGAAAACCGACAACGAAGTGCAAAGCCGGAAAACCTGTGTAAAAGGACATTAAGATTTTTGAAAGCAAGAAGTATTGCAAGACAAGGGGAAGGGAAGTGTCCCCCTTGTCATTTTGGATCCGAGCCCGGCTGAGGGAGATCCAGGAGTGGAAAGCTTTCACCCAAAGTTCACTGAGAAGAATTTGTTGAATACAATTTCTGAGGGGTCTGCGCCCAGAAGTGGGGGAGCCAAGGTGAAACCATCACCTAAAGTGTTCGTATAACAGAACATTTGTGTTTGTTTATTGAGAGAATCAGGCCTCAAAGGCGAGAGGCTTTTATTGAAAAAAGACTTAACCATCGAACGACCTGAAAGCTGATACGGAACTGTTCGCTCGTGCTGGGAAGGCTCGAGTATGTGATGTGCTCCAAAGTCCCACCTTGTCCCGTGCTAAAAACGTGGGAAAGGGAGACCTCAAGGCAATCACATCCTGACTTATTATTTGAACACTGTTTCCTTTGTTTTGCTACCCTATCCCACACTCTTTCTGTGATTAGTTGTAAGGATTTGGTAATAGGTTTTTTCTTAGAAAGGGCCCTTTTATTCTGACACAACGCCACTAGGACTGCCTTATTTTTCAGTTGATTGTCGACACTTGCTCCCATTTTAGATATAGGTTATTTTAGGCATTTTTCCACCCTGCATTTCTAGTTCAATAAACATCCTTAAACTGTGATCACTTGTCTCTGTCTTTACTGTTGCCACCATGCGTTCCTTACAATGCACTGTGCTCATTCTCCTTGACCTCTCTGCTGCCTTCGATACCATTGACCACACCATTCTCCTAGATAGGCTACACTCTTTAGGAATCAAAGACACTGCCCTCACTTGGATCTCCTTCATCTCTAATCGCTTGCAAATCATGCTCCTCCACCCTTTCACCTCTGCACTCCGCCCAGTCCTGAAGGGGCTCCCACAGGGAGCATCCTTATGACCCCTCCTCTTTAATATCTATCTGAGCCACTTCCTGCACTCATCCGCTCCCACAATCTCACCTGCTACAACTACGCAGACGATAGCCAGATCATCTTTAAAATCACAAAATCACCAGGCTCCACCCGTCCAGATCTGTCGTCATGCCTCTCGGATATTGACCACTGGATGATGCCCAACCACCTCATCCTCAACCCTGGGAAAACAGAATTCCTAGTCTGTGGAAAAACAGTGCTCCTTTCCCAACCTATCCCCTGGCCTAACTCTCTAGGCCCCCTCGCCCCCCCCCGGCAACCTCCACTTCGGTGAAAAACCTTGGATGCACACTGGTCATGGATCTATTCCTCTCCCAACACATCAACTCTGTATCCAGAACCTGTTTCTTTCACCTACGCATCCTCAGGTCTATCTTCCCCTACCTCACTGAATCTCTGCCATCCTCACCAACATCCTATCTCGCCTAGATTACGCAAACTGCCTTTATCTAGCTGTACCGGCGTTCCTATTTAGGAAACTATAAAGAGTCCAAAACGCTGTGGCCTGGCTGCTCATCAGAAGGCCGTTGGGAAAGGCCGACGCCGCTCTCTGCAGCTCCGCTGCGAGGGCCTCACACCAGTAACCCCCCCAGGATCCACAGCTGCAGCCCCCACCCCGCCGCCATTATGATGCACGCGGCCCGGCCCGCGGTGCACATGGAGGAGCAGAGCCCCTCCCACACAGCGCGACTCGGCACAGCTGATCCAGGCACAGCTGATCTGCCTGCCGCGCCCGCCAGCCCCTCCTCTCCTGCTTTAAAGGGAGAGGAGGCAGACCGGCAGGCGAAGCCGCAGTCTGGCGAAGGCCGTTGGGAAAGGCCGACGCCGCTCTCTGCAGCTCCGCTGCGAGGGCCTCACACCAGGAACCCCCCCAGGATCCACAGCTGCAGCCCCCACCCCGCCGCCATTATGATGCACGCGGCCCGGCCCGCGGTGCACATGGAGGAGCAGAGCCCCTCCCACACAGCGCGACTCGGCACAGCTGATCCAGGCACAGCTGATCTGCCTGCCGCGCCCGCCAGCCCCTCCTCTCCTGCTTTAAAGGGAGAGGAGGCAGACCGGCAGGCGAAGCCGCAGTCTGGCGAAGGCCGTTGGGAAAGGCCGACGCCGCTCTCTGCAGCTCTCCGCTGCTCGACGGCGCGCAAGGCGCCATTATGCTGTCCCACACAAGGTAAGGCCACTTGCCTTAATATCTGCATGTCCCACTCATCATGGGGGAAGGCCCTCCCTACTACTTTGCGCACAGTGCCGTGCAGCTTCAGAAACGCACGACTCCGGTCGCGCACCCGCCCCACCATCACCTACACCCCGAATATAGTAGACCGTAACCTAAAGGTAGGTCTCAGATGTTTGCCACCGTCACGCAGGCACAACTCTAACTCGACTTACCCGGATGACACTCTTGTGCCCCACAGGCCTGCCTGCGCCACGGCACCATTGTACACTGAAGCCACTGCACCTCATCCCCGCCCAATCTCATCAGACGCCCAAATCAAAATACCCATTACTAACACTGTCGCGGAACTACCATCTACGCCCAGGCCAAGTGATGCCTACAAGCCCAATGTGGCTACTATTGTCTCTGCTGCACTTACACCTCATGTGGATTATGTACCGCCAGTTATGCCTAGTGATGCCCCCATGCCAAATGTTGATATTGTTGACACTGTTGATACTACTGCCCTTATGCCTAATGATGTTTCTGCATTGCCTGTTATGCCTAGTGATGCCCCCATGCCAAATGTTGATATTGTTGACACTGTTGATACTACTGCCCTTATGCCCAATGTTGTCTCTGCATTACCTGTTATGCCTAGTGCCGACACCACGACCAATCCCAAAAACATACTACCCCCTATCCCTGACCCACCCACTACCCCCCCCAGACCACCCACTTCTATCACACCTCCTCCGGTCCACACCCTCAGTTGCGCCCTGCTCAACGCTCGCTCCGTACCTGCCCACGCCCTCGACATCAACGACCTGATCATTAAGGACAATCTTGACCTCCTATTCCTCACAGAAACCTGGCTCAATGAAAGTTCAGGCCCGGCACTATCTCTGGCTATTCCGTCGGGGTACTCCATATTCAGGAAGGACCGCACCTTTCAAAGAGGTGGTGGCGTGGCCCTCATCGCCAGGGAAACCTTTGCTATTAGGGAAATGGCAGGGCAACTTGACCACAATAGTGACTACCTCCCACTCAAAATTAATGTTTCTCCTAACTGCACCATAACTGTGCACATTGTCTACAGACCTCCGGGTCCTTGCACTGACTTCCATGACACCCTCATCTTCGCACTGTCTAACAACATCAAAAAGACTTCACAGGTCATACTCCTGGGCGACTTCAACTTGGGGCTCAATGACCCTAAGGAATCCCATGCCAAAACCCTCAAGAACGCCCTATCCACCCTGGGCTTTGCGCAATCTGTCTCTGACTCCACCCACATCAAGGGGCGCACCCTCGACTGGATCAGTCAACATAGCTGCTCACTACTTGTCACGGAAAACACGCCCATCCCATGGTCTGACCACCACTACATCCAATTCAACCTTCGCACCAAAAAAGAGACCAACTCACCTCCCGCCCCCTGCCCAGCTACTCTCGCCAGGAGCTCCCGCCAGCTCACAGCCGAGAATTTAGCACCCTACCTCCGCAACCCCGCCTTGCAGGCCCCATTCTCCAACAACCCAGAAACCCTAGCCAACACTTTCAAAGAAGTCATCACCCAAGCAGTTGACGCCGTTGCGCCACTGACGCTCAAAAAAGCTAAGAAAACCAAACACGCTAATTCATGGTTCTCCAAAGAACTCCTTGAACAACGGGCGCAAAAGAGGACTGCCCTCTCCATTTGGAAAGCTAACCCGTCAGAAACCACCAAAAATGCGTTCAAAGCCATCTCTAAATCCTACAAAACTAACATCACCCTAGCTAAAGCTGCCTCCTTCAACGCTAGGATCTACGACGCCAAATCTGGGTCGAAGGAAATTTTCACCATATTCAGGGAACTGGAAAAACCATCCTCTCCTCCTCCTGCTCTCATCAAAGATGACAACTGGTGCAATAGCATTCAATCCGCAATGCTAGACAAGCTTAACACTCTTCAAACTAAAATTCGTGGCCACCAAAAAGCCCTTTCCCGCCTCATAGCTAACCTACATAGTCAACCCACCACACCGTCCACTACTAATCCTTCTCCATCTTTTGACTTCAAAGATATTACTGAGCACGAGGTCATCACCCTGCTCAAGTCCATCAAACCCTCCAACTGTAAGGGAGATGCCTGTCCAGCTAGTCTCATTAAAGACTCAGCACAGATCCTAGCTCCTTTCCTTACAGCATTCATTAATTCATCCTTCCAGTCTGGCCACGTTCCAACCGGACTTAAGGAGGCCTGGGTACGCCCACTCCTCAAAAAACCCTCGCTGGACCCAACGATCCCGGGGAATTATCGACCTATCACCACTGTACCCTTCCTACTGAAAATCTTGGACAAAGCAGCTTACCTGCAAGTCCAAAAGTTCCTTGAAGAAAACCGTCTCCTTGGCCTGCGGCAATCTGGCTTCCGCCCACGACACGGCACCGAAACGGCTCTCTTGGACCTAAAGAACCAAATGGACGATCTAAGAGACGCAGGGAAACCTGCTCTCCTTCTGCTCCTGGATCTATCCGCCGCCTTTGACCTGGTGGACCACAACACCTTGTGTCACCATCTAGCTACCCAAGCTAACTTTTCCCCCAAAGCTTGTGAATGGATTTCCTCCTTCCTCCAAGAAAGGGCCATGAAAGTCTTCTCCGATTCAGCCTGTGCCACCCCTAGCCACATCACCTGCGGTGTGCCTCAGGGCTCATGTATCGCGCCCACGCTCTACAACCTCTTCACGAGGCCACTGTTCAGCATCCTTGACTCCCTGGGCATCTCGTATACTAACTATGCGGATGACACCCAGGTCCTCATCCCACTCACAGGCGACTACCTGGCGGATACTAAAACTCTTACCACCATCTACTCCACTATCCAATCATGGATGGCAGACAACTGGCTATGCCTCAATAGTGAAAAAACCGAACTCCTCCTCATAGGAGCACCTTCCACGCTGGGGAACCTCGGTGTACAGTACTCTTCCTTCACTATTGACAACATTCCCATCAAGGTCTCCAATCATGTGAAGACACTCGGAGTCTACCTAGACTCCGACTTGTCAATGGATAGAGAGGTCAATGCCATTGCCTCCTCCTCAGCCTATTACTCGAAAGTCCTCAACGCTGCCAGACCTTTCTTGTCACGCCAGAATTGCCTCACCATTGCCAGGGCAATAATTGGATCTAGGCTGGACTACTGTAATGCCCTACTCGTTGGGACCTCCAATAAGAACCTGGCCAAACTTCAGCTAGTTCAAAATAATGCACTTAGGGCGGCCACAGGCACCGCGAGAAAAGACCACATCTCAGAAGTCAGAAGACAGGCACACTGGCTTCCGGTGAAAGAGAGGATTGTTTTCAAAACACTCGCCCTCACCCACAAATGCCTCCATGAACTTGCTCCACCCTACCTGACCCAAAGATTCACCAAGCACTCTGCCACCAGACCATTAAGAACGTGCTATTCCAACACGATTGTCACGCCCAAATCACGCAAGGTGCGCGCCGGTGGTGCCAGCTTTCCCACGCGGGCCGCCACCCACTGGAACGCACTGCCACCTCACATCAGAATGATTGAATCCCACCAAGCCTTCCGCAAAGCTGTTAAAACCAAGCTCTTTGTATGAAACGTACCTGACTGCATTCTGTCACTGTATTATGATTATCATTCTTCACTTGTAACTATGCCTGTAATTGTGTATCCATAAGACCTCTCGTCTCATGCATATCTGCTGAATTAAGAATCCAACACCTACTTGTAACAGCGCCTCGATGTCCATGGGCTGCAAGTGCGCTATACAAATGTGAATAAATAAATAAATAAATCATCCTCCCTCCCAGAGAACACATCAGCCTTACACTGGGAGTCCTCCACTGGCTTCCTATTGGTCGACAAACTACCTTTAAATCATGTGCATTACTCACTGTGCCATCCACAACACAGGCCTGGAATTCCTCCAAGACAAACTAACACTTTACCGACCCTCCAGGACACTCAGATCCGGTGCAGCCTTTCTCCTAGTTAGCCACCAATATAACTACACCAGACTGGGTGGATACTCCTTCTCCGTCCAAGCTCCTACTGTTTGGAACTCCATGCCCCTCCACATCTGCAGCTTTGACAATAATTTTGCATTCAGAAAGGCCCTCAAAACCTGGCCTTTTCCTTCCCCCTCTTGAATCCCTCACCATTCTATACTGTGTTTGCCCAAGCACACAAGTACTGTCCCAGACCCAACTGAACACCTACTTTCCAAACCACTGTGGCTGCTAGCAGCGTTCATGGTGGCACACCATGAGATACTTGCACTCTCTTCCATCCCTCCCCTTACAGATAATTTTTATTTATTTTAATTGTATTGTTCATTTATAGCACGCTTAATACCAGCTAGTGGTTTCTAAGCACGGGATCAGGATTCGAACCTGTGTTGGGCCGCGTGGTCTTGCTTCCAAGACAAACGCATTGCCCCTGATCATACTTCACCATGTCCCTCTGAACACTCGCCTGCCCCTGGTCGAACCACCAACTCTATAACCGGTGAAATCTAGTCAGCAAACAATGCAGGTAAATCTGATGCATCTCAGATGTGGCAACTTAAAGATGCAGGGACAGAATGCTTGTTCAGACGGACCATTAGAGATAGCAACGGTAGCAGGATCAGTTTAAACAGGGGACAGCTATAATTTGCGCACTGAGCTGAAGGTTCCTACCTAATTATCAAAGGGTTTACCCAAGCACACAGAATGCTCAACCCATAGGTCGCACTGGATGTAGTGAGGAAATGCGCCAGTTCAACCGGGGCTATTAGGCACGGAACATACTTTAATAGCTATGGGGGTAGGAACAGAGACATACTAAGACACACTTAGACGGTTCTTTCCATGGGGGACTGGAACAATGCTATTGGTCTCGGCCATAAGATCTATTTAATTTAATTCTTCCTATTGCACTCAAAGAAGGGCACCCGCCAGGTCCTCCACAAAGGTAGTATGCTAACATCACCAAAGATGCTCTCGAACGACCATTCTATCATCTCGAGACCTAAGAAAATGACACTGAATGAAAATCCGTCCGAAACGAAGTTATATGTAACTCGCACCACATCTTGGACACATACCACAGGCACGGCTCTCCATCCATGCACTCTAGAATGCAGCTCTAGCTATGCAATTCCAGTATAGCAGATCACATAGCCATCCACACTGAAACCCCTGACATACTTCAACACATCAGCCATTAGTATACAGCGAAAACCTACAATAAAGAAATTCGGTCTAGCTGGGCACACATCGAATCTCCTGCACCGACAGCACCTAGCCACAAGTCTGACCTCTGGGCTGCTTATTGCAGCCCAAACAAACAGTCTAAGTCCTGCCCTGGTAGAATGCACACACTCATCTTAAAGTTAACTCTTAGAATCTCCCATACCTGGACTTCGGTCCCCGAGGGGGTTCTAACCTCAAAGCGCATTGAGGCCATACAAATGTGGAAAGGGCGCCATATAAATGACGATTACAATTACAATTACACTGAAGAATAAGGTTGATACTGTGAGGGGTCAGAAATGAGAGACGGATACAAGGTTGTTGTATTCTTGGTTAAAGACATTTTTATTGAATACAATTGGGTTGGGAGACCGCCTCTCTAGCCCTATTCTAAAGGGGAACCTCTCTACCTAGAAACTAAAACTAAGGATCCGTCTGTGTCAGGATGTCAGTAACTGAAAAGCCGGCCTTGTGTCCAAAACAACCTGTCCTGACCCTCACATGACAAACAACAAAAGGTGCAAGGCAATGTCTTCTTTAACTTGATGGTAGCGAGAGGGTTCAAAAACCCAAATTAAAAGAATAACTCCAACGAAAATGTTCTCCACGGTAAAGACACTTTGATCCAGAGGGTGGTTCCCCTCGAATCTTAAACAGGAAGGCAAACATTTCTCTTTAGCTAACAGTTCCTTTGTGTCTTTACTGGACTCACAAAGTCCTTGTTCAAGCCAAATGTTCTGTAACAGTCTTTCTGTAGAAGTTTTTGTAACTTTGTAGATTACCTGGTATACTCCCCTGCCAGGAATCATTATACCATTTTCAGCTGCCTGGTGTACTCACCTGCCAGGACTTTTCTGTAGGGTTTTCAGATCACCTGGTGTCCTGTCCTGCCAGGAATCTTGGTACAACTTCGACTGCCTGGTATACTCGCCTGCCAGGACTTCTTATGTGTTTCACAGTTCTTTGCTACAACTTCAGCTGCCTGGGGTATTCACCTGCCCAGGCTCTCATGTGTTTCACAGTTCCTTGATCGATCACAAAAGCAGATACCATGTGGTGCTTGGTATATCTATCTATGGTAATATTTGCTCAAACGTATTTGCTCAAGACTTCTGCCCCACATTCATCTGTACTTAATTGCGGTTTGCCTTGTTTGCATTCAAAACATTCTTCTAATGGAATCTTGCCTTTGTACTTTGCCTTGACTGCATTCAAACAAGTACTGGGTGAGGTGACAAGGCTTGTTGGTAGTTGGCGCTGGCAGTTTGTGGTGTCCACTTTCTGTGCAGTTTGCCTTGGTACCAAGTATACGTAGGTGAATGGAGAATGTAGACACATCAGTCAAAGGTTGATTCTGTACATGCTTTTTAATGTCCATAACTTTCTTTGGAACATCCAAAACAAAAGGCGTAATGTGGGAATTGTTTGTGTTTGTGTGAAAGGTGGGTGCCTGCCTAGAATGACATTAGGCCATTAAGAACCTGGGTATCTGAGGGTCTTCCTAATGGGAAAGGGGGGAACACTGTGACTCCTCCCCAGTAGTTGTCCCCTCCGATGTGGTCCTGCCTCATACAACCACCCCAAGGGTCAGTATCAGGCAGCGACTGCCTTCTCCTGGCTACACAGGAGGAGGTCACCACTGGGGAATTCTGTGATGGTTCCATTGGATTCATTACAATACCCTCTGTGACAGAGTCCCTCTTGAGGGGGGTGAAAGGGGAAGATTGCAGAATTCTAATGGCGGGCGTAGCCTCCAGCTACATGATGTGATACCTGGAGATACGTGGGAATCCTCCAGTGGATCACTTTGTCTCCCAGCATGGCCATTTCTACAGGCATTATGACAAGTCCATTAAGAAAGTAGGCCTTTTTTGTACTCGTATGTGTTGTGCAGGTGTTCTGGGTAAAACCCATGCACGGGATACCAGAAAGGAATGGAATTCAGGGCACAGAAACACACACAAAAGTCGGGGAACATTTTGAGAACACAATACACAGGCTTTTTTAAATGCATTTATATTTTATTGTTCAATGTGCAGAACTAGCTTGAGAGCACTGAAGTCCTGTACAGGGTGTGGGTAGCCAGCATTTGGGCTAGCATCTTTTAACAGTAGCACGGTACTGCGAGATGCTGTCTGTACGTCACTGTGCACATCCATTGGAATTAGTACTTCCTCAGGTGTTGTTGCAAAAGCCACGTTTTGAGAGAATTGCGAAATAGTGGGGGCATTCTGAGCCGATTCTGGGATCGAGTTCCAGAGGGTGAGTGCGTGATAAGAGAAGGGTTAGGGCTCAAGTCGAGGGTACACGCAGGTGGACGGAGTTCACCCACTTTTTTCAGAGGGTGGACGCAGTCCCTCTCAGTATTTTACAGGTTGTGTGTGAAATGACAGCATTTGACTGTCTTCTTTGAATTTATGTCAAACTGGGGATTTGAGCTGCAGTCGCCAGGTTCACAGACCAGGCATTTCACCACTACACCATAAAACTTGGTGAAAAATACAATACAACTAAAGTTGAATTGACAAATTCTGGGACTGCGTGTTCCAGGAAAACATTGCTATTGATTCTTGGAATTTAAAACATACACACCTTTTAACATTTTCAAACACTATTAGAAGAAAAACCACAAAAGATTCCAGGACTCAGCGCCAATAGTAAGGGTTGTTTATTAGCATAAGCGGTTTCACTCGCGTCGGCTGCTCACATTGCGAAGGCCTATTACTGTATATCGGACAACAGTCCTACGGATCTTTTCAGAATTACGTTGGCCCTGATTTGACAAAGGCTCGTGGGAGCCGAAACGCGTTATCAAGTAGAGGGCTTATGCTAATAAACAACCCTTACTATTGGCGCTGAGTCCTGGAATCTTTTGTGGTTTTTCTGATGTGTTTGGACGGTATGGGCTTAATACCCGTCTGAATCCGGTGACCAGCGACAAGTAAATAGGAATCAGTGAATCTACTATATTAACACGTGGTAAACAACAGGGATTGTAAGGAGTCGCCTGCGTGAGCAACTTTGCAAATAAGCCCCACACTATTAGAAGAAAACATCCTCTCTTCATTTCCGGTGGGTGCTGATTTCTATGAAAGGCAAATGCCATTTATCCTGTGCAATTTGTATGCTTATGGAAAGCCAACTGAATGAAACAGTCAAATGTCAGCTTGATATGCTAATTTATGGTGATGTCACACCCCACTGCATATGATAAAGAGTCCCCCCACTTGACGTTACCCCTGAGAAGGATTGTTTGCGTGTCCTCTCTTTGCGGACACGTTGTTATTCGAGCCGGTTGGTCGATTTTGCTGTGTGCCTTCAAATATGTGGAGCTTAGCCGCCAGGTACGCTGGTGTGCTACTCTTGACTGCTTTGTAGATGATACATGCAGTCTTGAACAGTATTCTGGCATGTAGAGGAAGCCAGTGTAGTTTGCGTAGGACGGGTGGTGATTCTGTCAAATTTCCGTGAACACGTAGTAAGACGAGCTGCAGCATGGTGGACTGCTTTTGGGCTAGCCAAGTGAGCAGCTGGGAGCCCCATCAGGACGGCATTTCCACCATCGATGTGCGAGACCACAAGTGCCTGCACTACGGTCCGGAAAGTCCTGTGGTGGGATGAAGGGTTTGATTTTGGGAAGGGTGGAGATTTGGTGCTAGGTTGTTTGGACCTTCTTCACTATGTCTTTCTAGAAGGACAGGCTACTGCCAATGGTGAAGCCTAAGGATTTTGCTGAATCTGAGAGTTGCAGATCAAATCTTTCTAGGTGCATATCATTGAGCCATTATTGGACAAGTTGTTGTTCAACGAGGGGGGGACCAATGATGATGAACTCAGTTTTGTATGGGTTAAATTTGACATAGACAATCGAAATCCAGATCTGAATGATGGCTAGTTAATCACAGAGATGACTGATGTCCTGTGGGCTTTTTACTTTCAGGTACAACTGAGTATCGTTCACATCTTGGTGGATGGGTATATCAAGAGCTTTGTGGAGTGTACCTAGCGGCTCCAGTTAAAGGTTAAAAAGGATCGATGAGAGGATTGAGCCTAGGGGGACTCCACAGGGGATTAGAGTCAGTTAGAATGCAACGTTTTCATCTGGACGGCCTAGTGTCTGCCAGAGAGATAGGAGGTAAACCAATTCAGAACAGTTCCAGAGAATACAATCCTTTCAGCCAGTAGGTAGGGAGAGGAGGAAGTGGTGGTGGACAGTGTTGAATGCAGACAAGAGATGAAGTTGGATGAGGAGCTATGAGTTGCGCTTGCTCTGCAAACTCTGTGTGAGAACTTGCAACTAGGGTAACCCTGGAGAGAAACACGGATGGGAGTCCCTGCAAAATCAGGCGCCTGTGAACATGAGTTGAACAAACTATGCATGCGATGAGCGGTAAAGATGTTGAAGTGCAAGTATATGCAATGTTGTGCAGAGAGCAAGAGTGTAGGCCTGCTGATCTGCTGCCATGTTTGCTCTGTCTTGCTTAAAAATGGGGGGTCGTGCTTTTGAACTCTTGACCCATGTAAGCATAATTAATCAAACAAAGAGAGAACAGGAGGTGTTAGAACGTCTGCAGTACAAGTCCATTAAGAGCGAGAGGGAAACACCTTTGAGGGAGGTAGGCCCAGGGGTTACAAGACAATACCATTTATTGGAGTTAAAGAGGTAAGGGCCTGGACAAACCCATGCCTCATAAAGGCATTTCAATATTGTGTCATGGCAGAATGAGACCAGTAGTGTGTGAGTTAGAATTGTTGTGTTGAAGAGTGAATTGTAGGATGAGAAAACCATTCATGACTAAGCCAAGTAGCCCATACATTGACAGATTTTAGACTGCAATATACTCAGAGGCACAACAAGCTTACTTGGGCCTATAAACCAGAGTTCACTTAGTAGGAGCAGCTTGATTAGTCTGCTGGGGATATCTTGCCCAGTGTAAGAGTATATTGGAATCACAGACACACAATGTAGAAGATAGACGCATCAGAATTCAGGAGAGCAACACATCTCACAAAGCAGATTGCCAAAGCCAATAAAAAAGCATGCTGTGGAGCTTTAAATAATGTTGTACTGTGAGATGGATTGAAATAGATGAATCAAGATCAAGGTTATTATTTTAAAAATTTCTGGTGGACGATATCCATAAAATGAATTAAGGGTGACACTCCCTATTATGCCACTAACCATGTCCCTTAATTCGATATGAGTATGCCAGAAGGCCTAGTAGTAGCTTCTCAAAGATTCCCCAGGTTCAAATTTGGTGAGGTGACCTGTGACCTATAAAGGTAAGACGTCTGGAGAGCGATCAATCCTGTGGGTTGCTTATTTAGTACAACAAGGTCACCTTCTATATCTTCACTTTACTCCCCATATTGGTTGTCCTAACTATTTTGTGATGTTACAAAAAGAAGATTATGTAGATAATTCATACATTAAAGATTTACTAAAGAGACATAAAGACAATTAATTCAACAGCACAGTAATTAAATGTGAAATGTATACATCTTAGTAACAAATGAAGAACAATACATTTG
Source organism: Ambystoma mexicanum (assembly GCF_040938575.1). Classification (NCBI taxonomy): domain Eukaryota; kingdom Metazoa; phylum Chordata; class Amphibia; order Caudata; family Ambystomatidae; genus Ambystoma; species Ambystoma mexicanum. Next base: position 1,097,365,545 of record NC_090923.1, read on the forward strand.
TATAATAAACATAATCATCAAGTGCTAGTACATAAATGGTTATAGAGCGCTAATCATTTGACTAAACATAGAATCTCCTGATAGTATAACTTTTTGAGTTTGCCGCATGAACATTAAGTCCACTTAAGTTCCACTTGATGTAGCCATCTCAGTATTGCTGTAATTCCAGTTTAAAAGCTAGGAAAAAGATCATGAATCCAAAAGTCCTTGTTCTGTGAAGCTAAGCATCAGTGGGAATTCACATGCCACCATGATTTGTTCCTCTAAGGCATGCAACAAACTTCATCTACGGGTGGGCGGAAATTGTTGGTCATAGGACTGCGATGGATGAATCATATGCCAAACATATAACAAGTTCCTCTACATGTATTTTTCAGGTAGATAGTCTTGCTCCTCAGTATACCTCAAAGTATAAATTCAAGAGGACTGTCCTCAAATGGACTTATTTTGTGTGGTGACGTGGGGCTTCTACCTTGGCAGTCCACCGACATAGCCAAATGTGATTGTGTGTGTGGGCAGCAAGTGGCAAGAGAGGAAGAAAGAGGGAACACCCATTGGAACCACTAGTATCCTGCTGAGTAAACTATGTTTTGACTTATGATACCTTCCCGTTCTCTTTTATACTACCTCCTTTTTCAACTAAAGAATAAAGCACTCGTACTGTATTACCTCTTGTGTCTCAAGTATTTTGTTCCTTTTCCCCTTGGAATATCATACTCACTCCTTAGGCCAAGAAAGACCAGGTTCTGTAGGCAGGGAAGTTAATCTGAGAGCAGTTCCCTGGAATGGACTGCCGGGAAGTGCACAAAGCCTGCTAAACGTTGTGCGAAGTTGGCTTTATTTCTAGCGTCAACTTACCCAAGACTGCAAAAGTGCTGTTGTATTTTGACGAAATGTTGAAAAGCAAGGGAATTACAGTTTTCAAATGCATGTTTTGATGTAGTGTTGGCCGATTTGCAGAAGCAGAACATACAATTTTGTGAAGAAGAAATTATCTTTTTTATGCTTCATTGTGCATTTGGTTAAACAAAACCTTAAGTACGCAATAAAATTGTTTATATCGCAACACATAAAATACATATTATATAATCACACATTTTATAAGATATGTATTCAAGTAAATATTCCTGTTAATATTTATTACAATCATGTAATATCTCATTTCTATAAAATATAGTGTATTCGAGTAAAAATTCCTATTAATAATGGTAATTAAAATTCAATCAAAAAGGGGTCAGGGCACCCCTCTGCAAGAAAGAACACGGCATGATAACCTGTTCTGTGGGAATGTACCCACCCGCAGCCACATGTTTTAGTTCACTGGGCCTCATCACGAGTTGTACTCTAGCCCTTAAATGCAGCAGTAACCATATAAACGCTGCATTTAAGGGCTAGCCCTATTACAAGGTGGGTGCTAAATGGGCTGTTTTACCTCCAGCTTTTTTCTGGTGGTGAAAATCCCATTTAGTGCCTTGTTTTCGGTGGTATTATCGCAGAAAATGCCCTATTGGATCCAATGGGCCCAATGGGGAATGGGGATTTACCGTTAAAGCCCAACCCTTGATCCAGCGGTAATACTGCCGGACCAATTGGCCCTAACGCTATTACAGTTGGGCAGTATTGCAGCCGGGATACTGCCCAACTCGTGGTGAGGCCCACTGTACCTTTCACAAAGTAGGAATATCATTTGCATATTAGTTTTTGTCCCGCTCACTTGAGCAGTCCAGCACTGAAATGCTAGGCAATCCTCCTTTGAACATGACTACCAACATCAACCCCAGACACGTGTTTCAGCCTAGTCGGGCTTCATCAGTGAAGTGGAGCTGTGCCTTTCTGAGCAGAGTGAGCAGGAGATGAGATCCACGTCTGCATAACCCTAGGTAACTTAGGGTGACCAACCCCAAGTTCCTTTTACATTGAAAAAGAGGCCTGTCAGTTTCTATCTCAAGGTGGCACAGGCTACATTTTCTGTCTATCAATTGGATATTCATCCAAGCACCCCAATATTCAACAGTGGGCAACAAATTAAATCAGAGATATATAACACATCTTTTTGGCCAGCCTGGGCATTTTAGTGAGATGGTGAATTAAGTAGAAAGCTTTGTGTAGCAAAAGTCTTCTACCTTTTCTTTTGCGATAACTTATCAAGATTTCTACTTATGTCCCAGTCTCTCACCTTGAGTTTCAGGACCTGGTCTCTGTTCGGATTGTCCCAAATGAAATCCCTTGTTATACCCAGGGAAGTTAATAACGGATCAACCGCAATTTCTAGTTCTAGCATAAATGAGTTAATCCATTTACCAGGAGCACAATAAGCTATAATGCTCGTAAGTTTGATAGTATTAGTTACTGGATGCTCCAGTTTAAAATATAATATGGTACGTTGTAGCATCCAAGTGGTCACAAGTGAACAGAGACCAGATTCCACTCTCAATGCTTCCACCAGGACTGCACTAGGTAGATACTGATAGAACGCAAGACTTTTGCTTCACATTTTTTCAAGCCATTCGATCTGCTTCCAAGAGATTGCCTGCAATCCTCAAATAACTGCATATTCATTTGGTAAATGGCTAATAGGGCCCATATGTTATTACCTCCTATACAGCTCATATATCTCTTAATAACCATCATTTTATTCCAATTCTCGGTAGTAACATTAGCCTTGTAAAAAAAAGGTTGGTAGGATTAGATTTAATCGAAAAGCCCAAGTACATGTAGCTATCCACAACCACAAGGTTGTCCTTACCCAACATCCATTTAGATATGAGCTTACTATGCATTTTACCAGCTAAGCACATGATTTTAGTTTTTTTGTATTAATAGTCATGTGATTAACATGAGCATATTCAGCTAAAGCGGCCAATGTGCGCGGCAGACCTAAGGCTGTCTGATCAAATATAATGGTATCGTCCGCATAACCAAGCCACAAAATTGGTACCCTGTTGAGCCTCGCAGGAAAGTTTCTTACTTTTTCGAGATGCTCTGCCATATCAGAGGTGTAAAGATTATACAATCGGGGTGTTCATACGCCCCGCTGCTTCATCGTTGATTCGTGGGGATGTATCTAGTAAGTTCACCCTCTCAAGCTAAAAAAAACAGCAACTGTGGTTTTTGTGTGCAGCAATTTCAAAAATGAAAGTAGTTGTGGATTAATTCCCCAGGCAGCCAGTTTGTCCCATAATCGCTGACATGGTACCAAGTCAAAAGCCTTGCTGTAGTAAAAAAAACAGACGTAGATGTTAGTATTCAAACCATTTATTTCTTCAGCCATTAAATGCTGTATTGTACATATGTTATCAAGTGTTCCATGTGCCTTCCTAAAGCCTGCCTGATATGGCTTCAGTAATTCCCTTTTCTGCACCCATGCATTTAATTTTGAGAGTAGGATGGTTGAGAATAATTTTGGGCTTGTATCAAGCATGGCCAGAAGTCAATAATTCGAGAGATCACATCTGTCGCCTTTTTTATGGATTGGTATCAATATCTATTTTGTCCAGCTGTCTGGAACCCTGCCACTTTTTATACCTGCATAAACAATTCGAATAATACCTTAGCCCAAAAGTCTGGGTTTGCTTTCATGACCGCATTTGCTAGTCTGTCCGGGCCAGGGTCACGAGAGGATTTTAGCTTTTTTATTATGGTTATTAATGTCTCAATATCAAAGTCTTAATCAAAGAATTTACAAGTAAATGTATAATCTCCCCTTACGTGTTTAAGTTCCCTGTCTTTAGAACATAGAGATGAGACATAGTCAGCCCAACAGCTCTCGGGTACTCCCTGTAATTCTACGGGTGCTCTATCAGCTAAGTGTTCCCTATACTTAGGCCAAAATTTACGGTTGTCGTTACTTCTTAAAATGGTGTAAAGGAAAAGCCAATTTGCATTATAAACGGAATATTTGTGAGTTGTCACCCAATTTTTATACCGCGTCGATAGCAAAGTGAGCTGCGCTTCTCTCTCATTGGAATTAAGGATCTCTTGTCTTCGGAGGACAGCTCTCGCTTTGCGATACGTGATCTTTGTGGAATAAAAAATGTGCTTACAAATTACTGTATAAGCTAAGGAGCGAGTGAGATCTATCACCCGGGATGTTATCATCTCAATGTCCCAACAATGTGTTTCTAGCCAGGTGTGAAGAACATTATTGTTTTTGAGTATGTAATGATTAAATACACTGGTGGTCCTTTCAGTCCATATTATCCGATTACCAGGTGCGTTAATACTAATATTAGTCTCTAGACAGGACAACTCAAATGCATGGTCTAACATAGTGGTCCATGTGAGAGTAGCATGATTGCTTTCAGTATTGTGGGCAATATGTACTTGTTCACTACTTCTATACATTCCAAGGCTGACAGAATCATAGTCCAATGTTGACTTGGTATGACCATTAGTCCAGGTGTAATTGGATTTGGGATCGCTAATGTTAATTCCGCGGAGGCAAATGAGATCATAAGCCTCCAAGAAGCACTGCCACCCCCGATCATGGATACCACAAGCCTGCACTGGACCAGTTTCGTACAGCTCGTTAATTGGGTTGTTCTGCATGGAAATGTGTAAATCATGAACATTAAACCTCCCTGCAGTTAGTACTTTGGCAGTAGGATATGTAATGCACCACTGCAGTATAGTCCCTACCAAGTGCTGGATTGTTTTGCAGGATTTATTTGCTGGATTTTTTTGCTGGATCCTCATACGACGGAGCACGTTGAATTCATTGCAAACCTCGTCAATGGTGCCGACTTCAGTGCTCAAGACAAACTAATAACTTTACCACACAGAACAAAGCTATTGCAGTATTGCAAGCAGAGTTTGTACATCACTGTTGGCTGCAATGGCACCCAGTAATACTGCTGCAACTAAATGATGCAGGCTCACTGAACGAAGACTTAACGCTGTCGGAAATCTTGTTTTCACCATTGTGCTTAAGGCGTCCTGACCTCGCCGCAACACGATTCATTGAAAGTGTGTGCTGTGAGGTACCTCCGAAACATGGAATCTGTCTCCTTTACTGATGAATAGGACCATCCGGCTTAAGAAAGTCCAGAGTTGAGAACCAACCCCGACGTTATTAGAATCTTTTGTTGCCCCTGAAGAAGTCCTTTCATTGATACATGAATATGTTTAAGAACGAAACATGTTGGGTAGTTTTGTGAATATTATACTTATTAACAAATGGTATTGATTTTGTATTGTTGTTGTGTTACCTGGAAATGGGTCACCATTTTATAAATGTTTTGTTTTAGTAAAGTACCTCATGATATTTTGAAGTACTTATTTATTGTGCTATTAACGTTGTGGTGGATTAATTAGGTTTCACCACAACTTCTCTTCATTAGAAATATCTTTGGTAAAGAGCACTAGTCCCTTTAGTCACTTAGAATGAATTATTAATGTATTTTATCTACGTTTTTATGTCTACGTTTTTATGTTTTGTATTTGAAAAATAAATTGTGGTTCTATGATTTAGTATTGGAGACAGATTGGCATTTATAGCTACAAACCACTACCTGAATTATGGTGGCCAAATCATCAGAATAATTTGTTTAACTGCTGATCTGTTTCCACAGATAAAAGTAGGTTTAAGAGGTACTAACAGTGCAGAATTGTTGGGATCTTGTTATAGTTTTTGTGCTTTATCTGGGGTGTGATCCCATCAATAATTACCTCACCCTGTGGCGCTCTTGAGTTTTTCGTGTGTGGATTGTTTTTTATACCAGTGCATTAGATGGATCATCAATATTTATGATTATAGTGCGTTCCTTGGTTTGATGGACAGCTAAGGTTGAGAGAGGGCTTGCGGAACCTAGTATTCAATATTGAACAAATCCAATGAGAATCTACTGCAAGCACCAATGGCTAAACCGCCAGATGGTCGTCCTCTAAGTGCGCTCTGTGTGTGTTTACAAAGAATACTATAGACATCTATGTTAAAATCTGTGGTAAGCCAGGTTTCCTGCAATAAGAACACTTCAGACTTAGTTAAGTGAGCGAGGCCGGTAAGTTGTGTCAGAAAGGATCTATGTTCCAACAAAGCCAAGATAGATACAGAGAAACAATTCTCTGCCAAACTACAGTGGTATGTACTATCTCGCAAAGCCATTTGTCAACCGTAGGTTTGGCGTATTAATTATTGGCCCTGTAGGAAGAAGAGGCCAATTAAGAAGCACGTTTTGAATAATGATTAATGTGGGCTGGAGGAGGATATAATGTAGCTCTCAATTGGTCATTCAATAATGGTGCTGCCTGCTTCATACAGATGATTAATCTGAAGCCCAGCACTTCCAATTCAATAGAGCATGATTTTATCATTGCCACAACACAAATTCCAATAACACCCAGTTAGTCATGCTGTCATGCTTTGGAAGTTCGATATATGTTATATCAGTTGGGCTAATTAAAGTCAAGTCACCAATTTGTGAAAACATTTCAAGTGTGACTTTTCGATTTAGAAATGGACTACGGTTCCTAGGAGAAATCTCCTCAACTTGACCCATTTGCCCACTGACTTCACAACTTCATCTGTGATACTTTTCTTGTGTGCCGTTTTTCCTGCTACCAAGTCTTCCTTCCGTGGTAAAGGGCTAAAGTTCAATTGCTGCAGTTGGTCGGTGCACAACGTCTGTCCCTTCTTTTCTTGTTCAAGGAGCTTTGCAGATTCCAGTGTGTCTCGTTAGTGCACTCAATTCTGATCGTTTATTTCCAGTGACGAAATAGTCGAGGAGACAATCGGGGCAGTACATTTTAAATGTTCATTAGTTGCATGTATCCATTATATAATTGGTCCATGGAGATATGTCTGCTGGACCGTTCCATTCCCAAGTTTGTGTTTCACCAGTGTTTTAGGCTTAAATGTGAACAGGTTGATGTCTTGATTTGCACCCCCCCAAATCCTCTGCCCGTTCAAATCGGCAATTAGGATTGTTCTTCCTTTTCTTGGCTTTGGTGCGTTTAGTATTTGGACTCTTATTACGTATAGTCAGGATAGGTGGAGGGATGTTGACCGGTGAGGTTTCTTTCAGTGAATAGGGTGTCAGTGAGACCTCTTCATAATCCCAGTCTCCTTCCTCTATAATATCCGAAGAATTGTTGATAATTTCCAGCCGCTCCGAGTTTTTTGCCGAGGTTGCTCCATGTGTGCACAGTGCCTCAGGCACCAATGTAATCGGATGTGTTGTCCTTGTAACTGTTTTTCTGTGATTCGACACAGTAGATAGACAGTAATGAATTTTCCAAAATTAAATCCTCAACCTTCGTGAATACATTTTTTTCAATTCATTTTGTTCTTTAGCTATGGTTGCGCACAATGCCGTGAAAGTCTCAATGCTGGAAGTTATTGCGCTTAGCTTTGATGTCAGTTTCACAGTGGGATTCAGCAGCGACGCTCGCGGGCCAAGTAGGAATACTGTTCTTCATCACTGTTAGTGTCGCTAGAAAAGGAATCTTGACAGTTGCGTGGGAGAGACCATTTTACTCAAGTCAGGTGTGGCGGAAAGGTTGCTTCCTATAAGATTGTCAAGTCCCTCAGATATCTTAGTGGGTCTATTTGCATTTTCCAAGGAATTTCGTTTAAGTCCAATACACAGCTTCAGGAGCGAATTGTTATAGTCTATTACTGGAGATGAGTTTGTGGCTATGCAGTGGGAAGGAGCAGAGGGGACCACTGGGTTATTAAGAGCTGGTGTCGGTGGAACAACTTCAAGGAAGGCAGTGATTACAGGTTGAGTACCTGTCGCCCCTGCCACATTCTTCTTTTTAATCTCTTTGATGTTTTCCTTGGGACTATGTATTTGCTTCCCGCCACGGGCAGAAGCACTACATAAGCCATATTTACGTGTATTCAGCCGCTTCATATTTGTGTTTCAACTGTTATTGGCACCGGCCTTAAATGTCTAACTTGCCAATAAACCGTGCGCTGTGAGCAGTTAGGGGATAAGCAGGACAAAGGGGAAGGTGTAAAAGCCTGAGCGGCGCTCTGCAGCCGTCGTGGTCGAAAAGACTACCTCTGATGCCTAGTACAGAAGGGTGTCCCACGCAAGCTAATACTAGGGGTGGTTTTGCGGCACCAGTAATTCCAGTGTTTACTTGTCAGTGAGAATGAGCCCAGTCCACTTTTTGTGATGTAAAGTATAAATCAGCTTACCGACGCTCCCCCGGCGATTCCTCAGCGCACCACAGCAGACCACTCACAAGCCACTCTTGCAAGCAGTTATAACTGTCTGGTAAAATGTAAGACCTAATGCAATTTAGTGGGTCAGTGGGAGTGGCAGATGGGAGAGTGGAGGGGTGACAGTGCAAATAGAGGAGTCAACCCTCACAAGAACATTCATACTCCTCCTTGCCCATCCCCCACACACAGAATGCCCCCTTTTACCCAGGAATACCCAGTCGTTCCCTGAACCTGACTATTAAAATATAAGACTGGTTCTCATTTTGGCTGGTTAAGTGCAGAGATCTGAGCAGACGGTTTGCGAAAGAGAAATAATTGCACATTTAAATGGAGCCTTTCCCCCCTTATTCTCTTCAGATGTGTGTTGACATTAATAGCAACCCATTGTTCTGGACTTAACGTCCTGGTGGCCTCTCTACCAGATCTTAAACTGTCCCGAATAATTTAAACATTTGCAGACTTACTTTTATGTACAGAGCTAGTATTAAACACTAATAATGTGTAATGGTGTGATTCCTATTCTCTTGTTCCCACCATAGACCCCCCGTAAGAAGCCATTATGACTTACTGGGAGTTCAAGAAGATGCCTCGGCTGAGGATATTAAACAGGCCTTCTTCAGCCAGAGCAAGAAGGTACGTGGAGAAAGGAGGGAGGGGCACTTAAGTTGGGGGATGCACAATTGGGTGTTCATCAAGGAAGCAAAACCCTGCTTTAAAAAGGTCATTTTTTGATTTGCTTTCTGTTTCATCATCCTATTGAGGCGTTTAGTATTTTTTCAATCAAATGTTTATAGATTAAGAAGGCATGCAAATATTGGCAAAACTTTGTACATCATTTTACATTTGTATTTTATAGATTTTGTGTTGTTTTTGTTTACTAATGGTTTATGTATGCACATATTTCCATTTTTTTGCATAAATGAATGCAGCCAGCCTTCAGTTTTTGGCTCCGTCGACACATTAATTAAGGGTTCTGAGTGATCATCCAAGCCCCTCCGGAGGACCCACAACCTCATTTGACATTTTCATTACCTCTTTCAAAATAACTGGGAACACTTTGGATTCTGCTTGCACTTTAGAAATGCCTTAGTTAGCTTAACTCTGATTTCTACCTATAATGTAATATAATGTAAAGTGGTCTTATATATCGCTCTTCTCCCAATAATATTGGCCTTACTGTGCATGGCTCAGTAAGAAAGGAGTGCAGGGTGTATTAGTCGGGTAGCGGGAAGGCAGATGCAGAGACCTTTAGTGTTGATGGATGCAGTTCGGAAGTACCCATTACCTATGTGTCGATCTGACAATCTCTATGTTGTTTGTGGTTGGTACTGACCAGACATGTTAACCATATGGGCAGCCCCCGGATTGTGGAGTGCAAAACCTAACAGCGTTGTTGTTGATTGAAGATGAATAGGGTCTGAATCTGTTACACTAGACCTAGGAGGTTGTTTGAAGGAGTGTGGGAGGTGTAAGGATGCAAGATTTTCATAGCGAGGAGTTAGTTGGGTGTGAGAGTGTTGTCATTTCCTGGCTCTTTGTGGTCAATTTCACTGAGATTAAATGTGTGGAAAAGTGCCACGCAGGAAAGGTTTCATTCGTCAGCTTGGTTTCCCACAGATGGTAGTGTCAAGAGTTTCGAAAAATGCTCGTCATAAATTAGCACAAGTTTCTGATGTACAGTTTTTAGTTGGTTGCTATAATTCCTCTTTTCTTTCAAAGGTGGTTGAAAAGCCAAGTCGTGAGCTGTTTCCTGAAAGTCAAGTGGCTCTCCTACAGGCAGAGAGGTTTGGGTAGGGTGTTCCACAGTTTTGTGGACAGAACTGGAACAGAGGTTCCTGCTTGCCGTTTCTTTTGAGGTTGGAGAGTAGTACTATTGCAACATGGCTGTACCTAGGTGTTCTGGAAGGAGTGTAGCGTTGCAACTTACTTCTGAAGGAGGAAGGGCCCTCTCTTTGGTATGACCGATGGGTGACGCACAAGGCTTTGAAATGTACCCTTTTTCTGATTGGTAGCCAGTGAAGAGTAAGTAATGCTGGCGTGATATGTTCAGATCAATTCCTTCTGAAAAGTAGTCTTACTGCTGCATTTTGATCTCTTTGATGTTTCCTCAGTAGGTAATCTGGGAGTCCGAGATAGAGGCTGTTTGCATAGTCTAGTTTAGATAGTATTAGAGAAATTATGGCTATGGCCATGTGGGTGAATGTTAAGCAAGGTAAAATGCGGTGCAGCATGTACAGCTGGGAAAAACAGCTTCTGAGAATGGCGTTGACCTGTGGAAAGAGAGTTAGGGTGTTGTTCATTTTTGTTTCAAGATTTTTTACTATGGTTGACTGGTTTGGGCAGGGTCCCATTTTATCAGCCCACGAGATCATGGGGGAGTTGGAACCTATAGGATTACAGAGCTTCAGTCTGTTTTCTGTCATTCATGCGTCCACCAGTGCTAGGCAGTTTTTAATGTCTGAGGCATTTGGAATGGGTGGTTCACACATTTGTAGATCATTTTTGTGTCATCCGTGTAGTTGTTGCAGGAAATACCAAATGTATTGATGATGTCAAGTAGGAGTGTCATGTAAATGTTGAAAAGTAGAGATAAGAGTGGATCCTTGGGATACTCTGCAGGTGAGTGGGAGTGGCGGGGAAATGTAGGGGTTAAGATCATGGTTTCTGTTCTACTGCACTGCTGCAGTGAGTTACAATATTATGGAAAGCCACTCAAGCAGTATTTGGAATGAAAGTGGTATGTGCACGAGATTGGTTATGGTTGATGGTAGATATAACCACATTTGAGGAAATTGCAGGTTTGGTGTGCCAAGCAACCTGGCACGTGAATTTCCATTAGCGCCTTGCAAAGGCTGTGATGGAAAGTTACTTAAGCAATATTTGGAATGAAAGTGGTATGTGCATGAGATTGGTTATGGTTGATGGTAGATTTAACCACATTAGAGGACATTGCAGGTTTGGTGTGCCAAGCGCCTTGGCACGTGGATTTCCATTAGAGCCTTGCAAAGGCTGTGGACATTTAGGTTTTAGAGCCAAATGGCTATGGACTCTTAGGCCGAAATGAGTTGTTGATGGGTGTTTTATTTTTTGTTATTACCAACAAGATGTATGGGTATGGAAAGTTATGGTTAAAATGCAAATGGCTAACCAATAGAAATTATTCCCTGTGAGTATGCTATGAACAGGAATGTATGGGTGGTTATGGTGGTAGTGCTTCTTTATGGTAGGAAGACTACTTTGGGATAAGTGCTATGATAGGCAATGAATCTTGTGTAATGTCCTAGTACTGGGTGAATGTTGATTTAGAATTGACAAGTAGTTCTTCTGTGTAATGTGAAGTCTACGTTTGTATAGAGTGCTTCAATGGGCAAATGTTAGGTCCGTTTTATTGCTGGTACTGTGGGTGCCAGGGAAGTATGGTGTGTCCTATTGTAGTATTGGATCTGGTTCTGGGCTTGGTTATGGAGATGAGATCTCCGGGTTAAGCCATGACATCCGTGTGTTATAGAGGGAGGTAACGCCTCTTCTTAAGGGATGTTGTGGTATATTGTTTTGGTTGTACTAATTGGAACTGGTTTGGTTTTGGTAAAGCTCTCATTACCGTGCGGTATGAAGGGAGGTAACCTCGCTGCTTTATGCTGTGGAGCGCCTGAAATGTTCTGTGGTGTAGTAGGTTTCGCAGATGGTAGCGTCTCTGCAGTGGTTTGGATGTTTTTCTGGTCACTGGGGACGGGGTGTATCTGGAAAAGATGGTGTGGTGCATGGCTGGGGACGCCCGGCGGTGGACCGTTGTGTTGGAGTGGCTATGTCCTGATGTGATGAGATAGTGTTTTATTTTTATGTACTTATTTGTGGATCCTTATGTAGTTTACGTTTGGCTACTATGGGTTCAATGTTCCGACTCTCGTGTGGTGGTCACCAGGCCTATTGTGTGTTTGGATAACCAGTTTTTGTTGATAGCACTGGGAGGGTGTGGCCAGCTTTCCCGGTAAATTTGGTAGGTTTGCACAACCTGGTCTTGTAGTTGGTGCTCAGTGATGTGAGTCGAGGTTCCATTTTCCGTGAGTGGCAGTTATGTTGTTGTTCACTGTGTGAGATCTTCGGGTGTTATGATGTGGTTGGCTTTTGGAGGGCTTTGAGGCCTACTGTGCTCTAAGGTGGCAGTCTAGAGGCTCGCTGGAGTTCCAGGGTGGGAGCCTGGACCCCGCAGTTGTTGGAGGCAGGGGCGGGTGGAAGGAGGTGCAGATGTGTTGAGGTGGTGTCAGACTGTAGGTTGTTTGGTTGACTGTCTTGAAGGTGGTGAGCTCTCGTGGAAGTGGTGTCTGCGTGTGGTGTGTGTGTTGTTTGGTAAAGGAGGGAGATGTGTTGTGTTGTGCCTTTCTGATGATGTGCAGCTAGTGATGTCACGTGGAATGTTGATGAGTGAGTGGTGGAGTGTTGTGGTGTGAGAGTTCTAGGTGAAGGCAGTTACAGCTGGCATGCCTGGGTGATGGGAGCCGGAGTTTGACATAGCTGATGTCCTTGTAACTATCTAGTATTTCTTGTGTGAGGAACTGTATCTGTAACTTAAGAAGCTGTAATAAACCTGCTTGAAGTAATCTTAATCAATCTGGAGACAGCGTCATTACACTACCCATGAGGAAGGAGGTGATTTTCATGATCCCAGTCAGTAAGCACAGTTTCCATTCAGGCATTCAAGATAAGCAAAGAACATTACATCAGTCAGCAGGTCAAAGGTGGGTGTTAGCCTGGCATAAATGGCATTTGCACCACTCACAGCATATGTTTCCATAGATTCTCATAGTGTTAACATTGGTCACATACTCTAAACATAGCCGCCGCAAGATCCATTCCACCTAGCAGCACGTTCCATTCATTTTGCAGAGGGAGCTACTTAAGCCCCGCCTCCGCTGAAGCGCTCGCTTCACATCTGCTCCGCTGACAGCGGGTAACGCTTCCAGCGTTTCTCCTCACAGAACCTGTCAAAGAAAGACATTCATTTTACAGAAAAAGCAACAGAATACAATAGTTTATAGAAAATACTTACCGAACCAACGTTATCTCTGAAACGGTCTCTTCAGTCAACAGTGGTCGCTCATTACCGCAGAAGTTTCTCTCACAGCTGCAGCATCTTCAAGCAGCAGTTTTCGCCTGTAACCGCAGCATCTTCAGTCAGAAGTTTCTTGCGCAGCCTCTGCATTTTCCGAAGGTATTTTCTTCAGTTTTCCAAAAACCTACAGATAAACAGAGGTATTTAATTAACGAATGAACTTAATAGAAAATAACAGAAGAAGTGTAAATAAGTTTTACTTTCCTGAAGGTTCTTCAAGTTTTCACCTCACAGTAGTTTCCACGCTCTTCCTGAACGCTGCAGTTACTCCATATAGACGGACGAACTTAGGTTTGTTAAATGTTTCCTCATCCTGAGTAACTTCGCAGTCATAAATCTTTTCTGAATCCCGAGAACCTGCAAGAAAAGGTCAATTAATTAGAAAGCGAGATCTCTCCAACGTAGGAATTAATTCTAGATATTAAAGATTAAAGGGTTTTCTCCAAGATACTTAACCCAAAGACTGATTCTGGAAAAAGTATAGACATTGTCAAGGCAAGAGACTATAGAGTACCTCAGGATTCCAAATTTCATTGTTTCTTCTTCTCAATGCGCCCCTGTAGAAAAGCAGGATGGAGAGCTCCACAAAAAATAAACACAGGTGAGGAGGGAGGATTACAAAAGTATACATTTAAAGGAAGTACCTTCTCAGTAAATAGATGTTATAGCAGTTCTGTTGTTGTTAATATTGTTTATGCAGAAAAGGAATCCAAAAAGAGCCCAAGTGCAGGTCCAAAGGTTGAGAAGGCATTACACTCCCGAGGAGTTCGGGTAAGCGTTACAGTGATCCAGTGTAGAGCTGAATTTTAATACCAGTGTCTTCCAGTCTTTTCAGGGAGATCTTGTGCCTGATGGTGTCAAAAGCGTCTGAGATATCTAGAGGGTTGAGTGCAATCTGAGTTTTCATCCTAATTGTTGTAAGGTGTATCCCAGAGGGAGTACAGAGCTAATTCTTGACGATATATGAAACTTTTCATATGAAAGATGTGTTTGAGATGGGGCGATAGGACTCATAGGAGTAATATTTTTCTACTCTGGGCTTTTTCTTAGCCTTTCGTTTTTATTGAAAAATCTGATATTCACATATCAAAAACAAAGATCTCCATATCTCAAAAACACCAACCCCCTCCCTAATCCCTCACCCTCTCCAACCTGGAACAGGGATTTCAGAAAATAGTTCACAGTGGCTAGGTCACCAGACAGCAGTGACGGATACAAAAATGCAGAATCATCTAGAGAGGCTGAGGCATTGTTCACTTGTTCCCTAAGCCTCCTGGCTCTGTAACGCTCACCTGATATCCACGGGGATGCCACTCAGCCGGTCCGGACTTCCGACCACTTCAAAACCCTTCCCTGGACTTGCTCAACCAAGCATTGGGCCTGAAACACAGTATTATCAGAAGTCAATTCCCTATTGGTCTTGCTTGTCTGGCCCCCCGTTTTGTTCCCTGGGTCCCAACCTTCCCCTGGACCTCTCCTCACCTTGTTTTTTGATGTGGGGCGCTCTCCGTCCTGCCTTCGATGCAGGGGTGTGTTGGGTGCTGCGGGCTGGAGGCTGCCTAGTTGCATCACTAGCACGGGCCCGGCAAACAGGGCTTGCTGCGGCTTCAGCCCGACCGGTAATTGGAATGAGTCTTACAAAAGTTCTGATGGCTCTAGTCCCTTTAATACTGTGTCTTTCTTTCCTTAGGTGATGAAGGTCTTGAGGATGGTGAAGCGCTGCTGAAGTAAGTAGGAATGCGGAGCGTGATGCTTATTGGCTTCCTTAGCACTAACCAATGTTCGTCTTTTCTGTGTCCTTTTAGGTGCCCCAGTAACCCAGCATGGATGCGAGCTGAGGAGATGAGCTGCGGTGAGAAAGCGCGATGTGCGGCACCTCTTAAATGTTTTGCGCTAACCTGATGTGTCTTTTCCCCTTTTTCAGATCGGCGGGATGCTCCGGAGCAGAAGTTGTCGTATCGACGGGAGTTCAGGTAAGGGTTAAACTCTATTTGCAAATTTGAGAGAGCTATGTATTGCATAATGCTTACTAACGTCTTTTCTTCTATTCTTCTCCCCTTTGGTAGGGCGCGGCGTGCCGAGATGGAGATGACTCTGCCGTAGGAATCCGCAAGACTGGGAAGAGCTGGACAGAAGTTGGATGCTCTTCGAGGTGAGTATTGGCAACGAAGTTCCTATTCTTGCAGGTGCGCTGACGCTGAAGAAAGAAGTGGGCCTCTTCAGGAGATTCCGAGCACGGTGAGTGTCACGCTGCAGGTGCAGAGAAACGCAAAGCATGTTTCTCAGGCCGGGTGTGGTTTAAATAGTCTGTAGGTATCCCAGGTATCCCTGGGCTGAGCCACACCCGAAAGACTAGACCGCTCATCCAGTTCAAGGAACTGAATTACATGGGGGCATCCATTGCCCCATAATACATTGCAAGTCCAATACTAAGTGGATCTCAGGACTGTGTGTGAGCTTGGTGCCAAAGGCGCCAAGTCTGAGTCCAAGGAGGTGTCTGGGGAGATGGAGAGGCCCTTAGGGGCTGACTAGGTGGCTGTGACCTGGCTCCAGCCTGATATGCTGGGGGCAGGAATCGTGACAGCACTCCCACCCAAGCCCCCTCTCAAGGTGGCTTTCCCCTCAGGTCCCGGCTTGTTTGGGTGGTTTTGGTGGAACCTCCTAAGCAGACGATGTGTGTGTGGATGTATTCACAGGGTTCCCATGTTCTGTCTTGGGGACTGTACCCTTTCCAGTCCACTAGATAGTATAGTTTGGATCTGACATACTTGGAATCCAGGATGTCCTTGACCTCGAATCCTGGCTCTCCTGCGATCTCTATTGGCTTCGGTGCTGGTGTCACACGGGTCCCAGGTTGAACAGGCTTTAAGAGAGACACATGGAACACAGGATGAATTAGCATATTAGCTGGTAAGGCTAGTTTGACAGCTACTGGATTTATCACGGAGGTGATAGTGTATGGGCCTAGGTATCTTGGACGGAAGGTTCGGGTCCCTTTAATGGGTACATGCTTGGATGCCAGCAAGACTTTGTCTCCCACTTGGTAGTTAGGGGCTTTGATTCGGTGTTGGTCTGCAAATTTCTTCTGACGATCCTTAGCTCAGAGTAGGTGTTCTGCTTCCCTTTTGAAGGTTTGTGAAATGGTTGTATGTAAGGTTTTAATTGCTGGCATTTCTAAGGTTGTAGGGGTGTCCAACTCGGAAGTTCGTGTGTGTCGACCATATATGGTATAGAAGGGTGTTTGCCCAGTACTGGTCTGTTGGGAGCTGTTATAGGCATATTCAGCAATCCATAATATATCTGACCAGCTCTCCTCAGCTTGATAGAGCATACAGCGTAGATACTGTTCGAGCGTCTGATTTGTTCGCTCATTTTGATCATCCGTTTGGGGATGGTGACTAGTGGATAGTCGGATGTCAATGTGAGCAAAAGAGCAGCACTTCCTCTAGAAATTGGACACAAACTGAGTACCACGATCCGAAACCAGTACCGAGGGGAAACCATGGAGCCGTACGATGCATTCCAGAAATACTTTTGCTAGAGTGGAAGCGTTTGGGAGCCCCTTTAGAGGGATGAAGTGTGCCATTTTTGAAAACCGGTCCACAACTACTAGAATGGTGTTGAATCCCTGACTGGATGGTAGGTCAGTAATAAAGTCGAGGGATAACGTGTGCCAGGGTGCTGGTGGGATATCCAACGGTTGCAAGAGTCCTTCCGGTTTCTGTTTGGATGATTTGTTTTGAGCGCATACTCCACAAGATCGGATAAATTGAACAATGTCTTTACGCCACGTGGGCCACCAATAATTCCTTTTTACTTTGGCTAAAGTTTTTGCGATCCCCGGGTGGCCTTCGATTAAGGAATCATGATAGCTGGACATGACTTGTTCTCGTAGTTCCTGATTTGGTAAGAACAAGTGGTTTCTGAAGTAGGGCAACTGGTCCCTTATCGTGTAATGTTCCCCTTGTGTGCACCACTCTTGTGATTGCTTAGGACTCATCAAGTTTTGGATTTTTTCGTGCAGTTCTTTCTGAGTGATGGTTGCTGTAATTCCCAGTAGTTTATCACATGGGATAATAGGTATCGGGTCCGGTGGTTTGTAGTCCTGTTCTTCAATACCCATACGGGAAAGGGCATCGGCCTTCCCGTTTTTGACTCCAGGTCGAAATGTAATCACGTAGTCATATTCAGCGAAGAATAGGGCCCAACGTAACTGTCGTGAAGATTGCGCTTTAGCAGTTTTTAGATACTGGAGATTTTGGTGATCTGTTATGACAGTGATGGTGTGTCTTGCACCCAGAAGGTAATGGCGCCAGGCCTTAAAGGCAGACTTGATGGCTAGGAGCTCTTTATCTGTGATGGCGTAATTGACCTCGGGGGGTGTAAATTTACGTGGCTAGAAGGCAACCGGGTGTAACTGACCCGTTGACCCGTTTCAGGATCCTTTTGCGAGAGGGCGGCTCCCATGGCCATGTTTGATGCGTCCGTTTCCACCACGTATGGGAGTTCTGGGCGAGGATGGTGTAGAATTGGGGCCGAAGTGAATCGAGCCTTAAGTTCCTGGAAAGCTCTTTCTACTTCCTCTGTCCATTGACATTTTTTATTGACATTTTTTAGTAACAATGTGATGGGATGTACTATCTGTGAGAATTACGGGATGAACCGGCGGTAGAAGTTTGTGAAACCTAACATGCTCTGTACTCCCTTGAACGAGTTTGGTGATGGCCAGTTTAGGATCGCGTCTACCTTCTGTACATCCATACGGATACCCTTCGGACTAAGAATGAAACCAAGGAACTCCACCTCGGAAACATGGAATGAACACTTTTCAAGCTTGGCATAGAGCTGATGCTGGCAGAGTTTGCCAGTACGGATCGAACGTGTTTGACGTGGTCTTGATTTGATGCGGAGTACACTAGGATGTCGTCAATGTATACTAAAGCACAGACATCAATTAATTCCCTTAAAACATCGTTCATGAAATATTGAAATGCAGCTGGCGCGTTGCAAAGGCCAAAGGGCATTACTTGATATTCGTACAGGCCATACTTGGTACGAAAGGCGGTTTTCTATTCGTCGCCCTTTTTAACTCGGACAAGATGATATGCTCCTCTTAGATCTAGTTTTGTGTAGATGTGGGCGTCTTTGACTTGGTCAAGCAGTTCAGGAATCAATGGCAAGGGGTAACGGTTTTTGACGGTAATCTGGTTCAATGCGCGATAGTCGATGCACGTTCTTAGGTCCCCTTCCTTTTTCGGTACGAAGAACAGAGGACTGGCCGCCGGGGACTTCGAGGGACGGATGAACCCGTTTGCCAAGTATTAATCGAGATAGGACTTCAGGTGCTGGTTTTCTGGTTCTGTGAGTGCTTAGATTCGTCCACAAGGGATCTGGGCGCCGGATATCGGGTCAATCTGGCAATCGTATGGTCTGTGTGGAGGTAGGGTATTAGCTTGTTCCTTCTGAAACACCTCTTGAAAATCCTGGTACTCTCTTGGTAGGGTCCCGGCCGCCACTGTTCCCAGCGTAGAGGTTCTGGCGTCGATTGATTGTTTCTCTTGACGATAACACGTTTGAGCACAGGTCTCGGAGAAGGCCAGCTCCTTTGCTCGCCAATCTATTTGAGGATTATGAGCTACCAACCAGGGCATCCCCCTAAGATCAGTCAAAACTGAGGTGCCTTGATGAGGTCGAAAGCGATAGATTCTTGATGCCCATCCTGGCACAGAAGGGTTAATGTTGCAGTGCATTGGGATACTGGACCGTAGGCTATTTCCGTGCCATCGACTGTGGTTACAGTGTCTGTGGTTAACTTTGGACATAAAGGAAGTCCCATCTTTGCTGCGAGATCTTGGTCTAAGTAATTCCCAACAGCTCCACTGTCTATGTACGCTCTTGCTGCGTGCATCTGCGATGGTTGTTGGTGATCGATCATGATCACAGGTAGTGCAAAATGGGAGGTCTGTAGTTCACTTTCTTCGCTCGACTAGTGGACCCCTACACTTGCCGGGCTGGGCAATTTTCTGACTCTTTGGTGGGGTCTTCCTTGTCCGTAGCTCCTACTATCCTTCTCGGTGGCTTCACTGGGCACTCCTTTAGAAAGTGACCCGATTTTCCACAGTACAAACATAATTGCTGTTGCCTCCTCCTCTTTCTCCCTTAGTCAAGGGTGACCTGATGCCTCCAATTTGCATTGGGTCCCCTGAGCCTTCTGTTGATCGAGAAACATTGCCCCTTGAATGCACATAAATAGGGCGAGAGTCGGGTCTGTTCCGATCTGCTCTTCGGTCTTGCAATCTTTGATCTAGCTGAACCACCAGGTTAATAAATTCTGCACAGTCTTGAGGGGGGTCCACTACTTGTGCGAGGACATCTTTTAGCTCTCCCCGCAGACCCCTATGAAATAATGTGGTTCTCTTCTCTGCAGGCCATTCAGCTTCAACCACAAGTCTATTGAACGTGGCGATGTATGTCAATAGGTCTTGGTTCCCTTGACGAAGGGATAGAAGTTCGTTGTCTAGAGCCTGTCCATGAGTAGGACGGGCGAAAGGTTTTTCCATTTCCTGTTGAAAACCCCTGAAATCGCGTAACAGAGGATCGTCTTGAGTCACAAATGGTACTGACCAGTCTGCAGCACTTCCGCTCAAATAAGATAACACAAATGCGACCCGTGATCGGTCATTTGGAAAGGCCCCGGGCCTGCAAAGGAAGTGCAGACGGCACTGGTTCATAAAAGTTGCATATTTCTTAGGATCTCCAGTGAATCACTCCGGTGGCGCCAAGGGAACTGCCCCAGGAAGGGTTATCTGAACAGGGCTGGCTGATGGTACTGGCATTGTAATGGTGCATGTCCCGCTTGCGACTGGAGAAGTTGTTGGCTTAGGTCATCTGTTCGTTCCTTAGCAACTATCAACTCCCTCCTCAGGGTGTTGGTCTCCTGCCGGGCTGCGTGTACTTCGGAGCATAACTGTCCCAACATTTGGGCTAACTGGTCGGTTTCTGACATTTCCATGATGCCCAGGTGGATTTTTGGTGTGAGGCTTTGCGTTCTGTTCTGTAACGCTCACCTGATATCCATGGGGACGCCACTCAACCGGTCCGGACTTCCGACCACTTCGAACCCTTCCCTGGACTTGCTCAAGCAAGCACTGGGCCTGAAACACAGTATTATCAGAGGTAATTTCCCTATTGGTCTTGCTTGTCTGGCCCCCCCTTTTCTTCCCTGGGTCCCAACCTTCCCCCGGACCTCTCCTCACCTTGTTTTTTGATGTGGGGCGCTCTCTGTCCTGCCTTCGATGCAGGGGTGCATTGGGTGATGCGGGCTGGAGGCTGCCTAGTTGCTTCACTGGCACGGGCCCGGCGGACAGGGCTTGCTGCGGCTTCAGCCCGACCGGTAATTGGAATGAGTCTTACAAAAGTTCTGATGGCTCTAGTCCCTTTAATACTGTGTCTTTATTTCCTTAGGTGATGAAGGTCTTGAGGTTGGTGATGCGCTGCTGAAGTAAGTAGGAATGCGGAGCGTGATGTTTATTGGCTTCCTTAGCACTAACCAATGTTCGTCTTTTCTGTGTCCTTTTAGGTGCCGCAGTAACCCAGCATGGAAGTGAGCTGAGGAGATGAGCTGCGGTGAGAAAGCGCGATGTGCGGCACCTCTTAAATGTTTTGCGCTAACCTGATGTGTCTTTTCCCCTTTTTCAGATCGGCGGGATGCTCCGGAGCAGAAGTTGTCTGATCGAAGGGAGTTCGGGTAAGGATTAAACTCTATTTGCAAATTCGAGAGAGCTAAGTATTGCAGAATTACCTTTGTAGGTTTCCTCTCGTGACAACGTTACAGTCTGAAATCTATTGATGTCAATCAGGCATTTTAGCAGGACTAGTTTGATGAAGGGTATCTTTCTGGCTAAGGACCAATTTAAAAATCATTCTCTGATTCCTTACAACTCTGGAATAGCAGCAATTAATATAGATGGAACAGACCTGCAGTGATATAGTCAGATTACTCTGGCTGTTGTAATATCATAGAACTCCCTTGTTGATAAGGTTGCCACCAAAGCAATTGCAGGTATTGGGAGGAATCATATATCTAAGACCTCAGGTTTGTACACATTTCTTGGAAGTATTGTTAGGAAGAGCAGTGTCTGGGCTAGGGTTCTCAGGGGCCCACCCCCCTCGGAGTTCAGAACTGCTCCAGGGCAAGCTTCTGGCTGGCTAATCCATTTTGCTCTGAGTAGAGATTCACTCACGCCTGCTGTCGTGTCACATTCATGTCTGGACGTCAAGAAGACGTCTTTCTAGCCACAGAGTAGTTCAGCAAAGAAAGTTTTAGCCAATAAAATAATGAAGCATTGGCATCAAAAAGAGACACTCCAGAATGTTCCCAAGTAGACTGACTGCTCTGTCCCTTGCCCCCATTGTATTCAGATGCCAGTCCAAAACACTTCCCTTCACTCATTCACGCACCATTCGCTCTAGCATTTGTCGTTTCCTAACTATTAATCCCGTGGCTGTGTATCTCGGAAAGTCGATAGTGTCTGATATCGAGAGACCGGTGTCTGCCTACAAACTAACAAAGCCTTGTACTCTCAAGCAGTGTAGACGGTCATCCCTTGCCATTACCACTCCAAGGATAAAATGAGGAATGAGAACCAATCACGGCGCTGCCCTCCAGAACTCATCAGCATCATTCCTCTCGTCCTAGGAGAAAAACTCCTTTCAGAGAAACTCCTGGCCCCTGCCTTCGTGTCCTCTGTGGCACAGTTCTGGGTGCAAGGCTGATCTTCCATAGGGAACTTCATCACTCTCATTGGAATATACTGTAGGACCATTCAGCCAAGCTTCAGTGGCATGAGCAGAAAGGGTGTGGGCTTCATGATGAGAGTGAGCTCACAATTGGGATGAATTTTGATTCCCTTATCCTGGCCTCTGTCCTCGGACTTAGCAGGTGGGACCCCAAGCAGACAGGTCTGTGGCAGCACTCTCGCTCGGGAGGTACATCGTCTTAAGCAAATATACAACAATGGCATCAGTCTTGCTTGCACCTAATGTCACTTCTTTCGCACATATTCCATAATACTACCCACATAACTATTCCATAAACAATGTTAGTAATTATCCTTAAGCACAATAATACAATATACCACAAACTAGAAGAAGCTGAATCAGTCTGTTACATAAGGACATGATCACTCACACATCCATGAATCCTTTATCAGACACTGAGCAGGACAGCTACCCCAGACATACCACACTGTGTTTTTGCTAGTGGTCGGCCTTTCCTACAATCTTCTTCAATAAAGACGTCTCATTCCTTTGCTACAATAAAGCAAAGTCTTTGAGCCATTCCATTGTCACAATGCTTAACACTACGCCTACTGAATACAGAAGAGAAAACATATACTGTCATTTAGAAAACAGTGCTTATGTAGAGCGAATTTAGTGACATTTTGGACAGGCCCATCGTCTCCCTACTTTAGGTATGCCCACAATAAGCAACATTTTTCTATCCAGAGTAATGAATGTTTTACGTATTGCCAGTGGGACACTTTGTTTGCCGAGTGGGAAGGAAAGAGGTTGACACAAGGATACTGTTCTCAAGAAAATACAGTGTATGTACTGAACAAAAATGAAATTTGAATTCCTCAATAGCCAATTGTAAGCAACAAAAAAAAGATGTTCTACAAAGTTCTTGGTTTGGGGTTATCCTGGCCCGCGCCAATGTCCAGTGGAGTGAAAAAGCTTTTGTCTTTGGGTTATAGATATTCCATGCCCCAAACCCCTTTTCTGCTGAGTTCATAGCTGAGGCCAATGGATCACATGCCTGGCAAAGCCTTCGGTTCTCCTCGAGTAGTTTGAGAAACAGTGGATCTTGCTCAACACAGGTCCACTATCCCAGGGCCATCTGACCACTTCCCTGTTCTAGTGGCCTGGCCCCGAAGTTGTTCCCCCTCCTTGCTACCCTTCATATAGCCTGCTTGCCCTCAGTAAGGTTGCACAGACCATAACCTCAAGTTTGCCCTGGACCAAATTGGTCCACTTGAACTTCCTTGGTGTAGCTGACTAGTAGATTTGCCTGTTTGCCTACTTCCTCCTCAGGTCATGCAGCTCTATCGCTTGCAGCTTGATCTCCTCTATCTTCTCTCTGTCCTGCTCCCCAGACGGTAATGGTTCTCTCTCTCTCTCTGTCTCTCTCTCTCTCTCTCTCTCTCTCTCTCTCTCTCTCGCTCTCGCTCTCTCTCTATCTCTCTCTCTCTCTCTCTCTCTCTCCATAACCTCCTCAAATACTCCTCTTCAGATGGTAACCCTTGTTCTCTAAAACAGCTCCCTGCTGATGAAATACCTCCTTCTTGGGTATTGCTCTCCCAGGATTTTATAAAAAACATGTTTTAATCATTTATAAACACACACAGAACGAACTTAATCGTATACAGGTGCAGCTGGTATACAGGATATCAAGCAAAACTTTAGCTCAGCCCCCCAAAAGTATTGCGCCTGGGGACACTTCCCAGCCGCGAGAAGATGCTACCTCTCTGTCTCCAACCTCTTCCTTTTAGCTCTCTCCAGATAGTAAATCTCTCTCCCTCCTACCTCTCCCCAGTCTAGCTCACTCCATATGATAATTCCCTCTATCTTCCTCAGTAAACCTCTCTCCAGATAGTAACTGTCCTCTATTACTTCTTCCCGGTATCCAGTTATGTTATTAAAAACATTTTTTCGAAATACAATTATGTCGAAAACATTTTGCCGAAATGTTTTGTTCGAATGTATTATTTTTTAGTTTATAGTTTTTTTTTGTTATTTCGTAAGTAAAAAAAGGGTTAAAAACCGAGGGTTTGAACCCCCATTTAAAAAAAAAATAAGATTCAAAATATTTTTTTCACGACATTTTTTCGACATAATGGCATTCGAAAAAATGCCATTCGAAAAAATCACTATAAACCCTTCTTCCCACCAACCTCCAACAAGCTCCTCCCAGCTCATTTCTCAATAGGACTCTCTCTTGGCAATCTCTCCACATATGTTGTCAGTCTCCTTCTCGATCACCCCACACTTTGACTGAGCAAGCTGGCTTTAATAATTTGGCCGTTCCACGCCTTTAGTGTTGCTTAGGGACATGGGCTGCACTTGTGTGGTGTTAGCTGGGATGGTTTCTGATTGAGCCATATGCCTCTGGGCGTGTGTGCTGAAAGGGGTTTGGCCTGAGCTTATTTTAAGGGCTGCTGCCATCTTGGGTTTTAAAACTGCCCTGGACACGTTTGTGTGATTATCTCCTTTCCTCCCCTTTGCAGTCCTGCTGACATTGCCTGTTTTGATCGGGGTCCCTCTTTCTCCCTAGCGTGGATATTCACAGTCAGGGAAAACTTTGAGGACGCTGTTCAGTGTAAAATATTGCGGTCGATTGGTAGATTAGTAATTTCCATGATGCTAGCTGGAATTAAAGAATCAGGTTTGCTTATATTGGGTCTCGCGCGAGCAACACATGCACGTTTCATTTCATTCCCTGATTTTTTTAATTGCAAATTTATATTCACAGACGTCTGTGGTTGCTCTAGTCTGAATCATTCTCCCAGTTACTTCCTTCGACAGCACAAAAGACACTTGTGTTTAACTATGGGGGTTTGATAATTCTTTAGATGTATCAGACAGTACTATTAACAGAGGTATCCTCAATGATTTGTACATGCCCCCTCACCATGGCTGTAAGAGTTTTTTTTTGGGTGTATAAATGCTCCTGTGACTGCCCCCTGCGGGAATCCAGTGGGGTTGGTCTGGGGATGCCCCAGAGGCCTCCTCTGTGTCAAGCATAAAGTAGCTTGGAATGGTTCCTGGCCCCTTTGTTCACCTCACTTTAAGTCCAAAGGGTTAGGCAGAGAACTTAGGTCACACTATATTGAACATTTGTATTGTGGAAAACATGGCCTCAAATAATTTGTCAAAGATACTAGGTTTTTACCCCTCCAGCATTGGTATTTTCCCTGCCTTGGAGACACTTAAACGTATTCTCCTTTAATATTGCTGACCTAATGTGCTGCGCAACAATTCAACACACAGGCATTTCTGGGATATTCATACTTTGTTGTCTAGTTAGTGCTTCCCTTCTGTCAGCTAGCAACAACACAGTTATATATTGTTTCTGAAATCACAACAATCCATCCCAGTATTTGTTGCACCAATGCAAACTTTTTGGTCAAATTGTAGGGCAAAATGTTCTCTATTTCACCCAAGATGCTATATCTGAAGGTTTAAATGTGGCCAAATTATTTACACTTGGTCAGTGAGCTTAAACAATTGTACAAAATTAGAAAAATATTTTCTAAGGCTTGTGGAGCTGCTTAGATCACATGCGATGCATAGGCTGACATCTAGTGGTAGACGCAGAGTATTACATTTTTGTTTTCAAAACTCGAAAAGGGACGTCGACAGGCCGTGCCAGTAATACTATCCCCAGTGTGACCTCTCCTGTACCCATGGCCCTTCACGCATTGTGGTCCCTCAGATTGTTTTTTTCCGCCATCATAGTCGGATGCAAGTTGCGGAGTTCCTAACACCTTTACTTATATAAAGTTTAAATGTAGACTTTCTTTCTATCCTTTTGACGGCCGTACACCGCATGATCTCCGGTGATGGCTTTCGAGGACAAGACCATTCTTCGGCGGCAATGACTCGCCGGTCTCTACGAATTTTGTCTGTGGCCTACCGAGGTCCCAATGAGCCTCGGCCCTGCACAGTAGGGAGAGTAGGGGGGGGAGTCCTAATTCATCTCATTTAGAGAATGACTGTGTCCCGATTCTTCCTTTTACATCGCCGAGCTGGCATCTTTCCATACTATGGAAAACACACTGTTTAAATGTTGTCCTTCCTGTAACAGGAAGTTTCCCTGGAAGAATTTACACAGGGCGTGTAATCTAGGCCTTCCTAGGGACCATTCCGAAAAAAAAGTGCAAGTCCCGCAAACTGTTTCGGCCCAAGACACTAAAGGACCGGAAGACTTAATGGTGGGCCCACCACTCCGTTGCAGGCCGAGACCACCATGGACATTGAGGGAGCCTCCAGCAATGGCAGCATTGGTGCCCTATGTGACCCTGAGGGTCGATGAGGACCCTACGGTTTCCCATGTGCAAGCCCCCGACTCACAACAGGCAGGCCAGCGGTTCAGCATACGGAGATGACACCCAGCAGCTAAAGTACCCACACTGCACGCCACACTAAACACACCCCCATGGCCAACATTCGACTGCATTGTGGACCGATTAGCCACACGCGGTGTCGAAGGGAAGGTCCAAAAACTCCCTGTCCTCTGTTCCATCGCGTTCGCTTCATGACAGGCCCCCAAAACAGACGCTGAAGTCTGTTTCCCACACCGCAAGCAAATCAGACAAGTCTTCGGGTAGTGGTGAGCATGCATTAAAAGACACGTCGATGGCCCTTTCTAATAATTCAGAAATGAAAGTACTCATTAAAAAACAAGTCCCAGACACTCTCCTCAAATCCAAAACGTCAAAATTCTCCAAATCTTCGACGCCCCTATCCTCAAAAATACTGGTTACAAGAGATAAAGAACACTCTGCCCCTACTAACTCTCTCTCAGGGGCAACGCACCACAAGCAGCCCTCTATACCAGAGCTTTTCCCTACCCTGGTTCCCACAGTTATACCAAGCTCTTCTCAATCACCCTGGAACAATTTGATAGAGTATTGAGGAGAATGTCTAGCTTTGTTAAGTGTTTTGATCAACACCCTGATCAATTTACCAACCTCCAGACGCCCCCTTAAGGTGAAGCAGCTAATAAGCAGCCCAACGCCAAAAGACCACGCCTAGACATGGCAAAGCCTAGTACCACTACATCTCAAAGTATATCTGATGACCTATACTATTTTGACACTACAAGTTCGCAAGGCCCTGGTTCAATAGGAGACCATGTGTATATAAAGGATACAGACCAATATTATGATGATGATGATGTATACATCATTCAAGCTTCATGTATACATCATTCAACCTGTGGCTGATTCCCCTGTGGATAACCAGCTGCAGTATAATGATCTTCTTTTGAAAGCTGCAGAATATTTTCAAAATCGATACCCAGGAGGCACAAGTCGACAAAGACTTTGTAGAGAACATACTCGGGGATAAGAGATCTGCAGCACAGTTCATTCCACTGCTCCAATCTATCCAAAGGCACATTCAGCCTTCTTTACTTACCCCCAACCTGACAAGGACAGTGAACCCTCACATTGAGAAGTTGTTTAGACCAGCTCCATCAGACCCATTGTAAATCAGGGGGTAGCTAAAGCCTGACTCTCTTGCAGTGACCACCCCAAAGAAAAGAGCAGGCATGCCTTTAGCCTCTGCCAAAGCCCCTCCTGACAAGGAGAGCAAAATAATGTACACACTGGGCAGGTAAGTAGCTTTCTCGGCTGCTTACCAAGTAAGGATAGCCAACAACACTACGCTCCTGGCGAGTTATAATTTTCACAAGTGGGACAAGATCTCAAAACAAATAGACTCTGCCCAGCAGCCCCTAAAAACATAGCTCTTAAAAACAGTAGCTGAAGGTAAACAGGTGGCTAGCTGCATCCTGAAAAATAACCTGGGCGCCACAGGTAATGCAGACTGGAAAGTAGCTGAGGGTACCCTCATTAAACACCATGCATGGCTATATCAATCAGGTTTCAAGCTGGAAACCCAAGCCACCCTTTTAAATATGCCAATTGAGCCTAATGCCTTTTTTGGAAACGCGTTTGAGGACGCACTGAAAAGTGAGGAGTATGATACTCTCAAATCCCTGTGACAGCTCACAAACAAACCCTTTGTGCAGAGAGGCGAATTTAATACATGACGTTTTAAAGGACAAAACTGCCAGCGGTCCTCTAACTACAACCAGGGCGGGCAGACTTCATCTTGGGGTTCCTCGCAGGGGCAATCCTCCCAACAAACTTTTCAAAGGGGCCACAGAAGGTGAGAAGTCGAGACAGATCCTCCTCCTCCAAATGACGAAGGAGGAGCAGTGCATTCTGCTAGAAGAGGTCAAATCACTGCTACTAAAGGACGCCATAGAAATTGTCCCTGCAAACTAGGTAAACAATGGTATCTATTCAATTTACTGCAAACACATATGTCAAGCCTCAGAAATTTCGCATGACTACGCTACAAAAAGTTATCCCACTGCTAAAACAGGGGGACTACATGGCAACTTCGGACAGGAAAGATGCATACTTTCATATTTCAATTTTCCCAGTGCACAGAAAATTCCTGCGCTTCAAAATAGCAAATCAACACTACCAATTCAAGGTGCAACCCTTTGGTATAGCCTCCGCTCCAAGGGTATTCACCAAGGTATTAGCGGTAGTGGTGGTGCACTTATGCAGAGAATCAATCCCAGCGTACCCTTATCTGGACAACTGGCTGATAATATGGGAATCCCCTCAAATTTGCAAGCAAAATACCCAAAGCACAATCAATCTTTCTGTTCCAATTGGGATTCTCAATCAACGAGAAAAAATCAAGTCTCGTTCCAAGCAAAACCAAAGAGTTCCTAGGAGCTATCATAAAAACAGAAGTCTAGTCTTTCTCTCAAGAAAAAGAGTACAAAACATACTGTTGCAAATACCTCAGTAGCTGGCCGTTCACCAAATAACCGTACACAAAGCAATGCACTTGCTCTGGATGATGACTTCATGCATTTACCTGGTTCCTCACACACGGTTGCGCATGCGCCCAATGCAAGAGTGGTTAGCAAAACAGTGGTCTTGGGCAAGCGGTCAGTGGGATGATCTAGTGGTTGTTTCTCTAACCCTAGTTCAAACGCTACGCTGGTGGACAAAGGAAAATCTGTTAAAGAAAAACCATTCACAATCCTCCAGTGCAAGCGATAGTTACAACAGACACCTTACTCTCCAGATGGGGAGCCCATTAGCTTCACCATACAGCGCATGGCCTGTGGACACAGTTCTCAGCCCAGAATCACATCAACCTTTTGGAGCTACTGGCAGTACTCAAGGCCCTACACGCCTTTCATGTGCATCTAAAAGGTCAAACAATGCAAGTCCTCACAGACAGCACCACTGCCATGTTTTACATAAACAAGCAGGGAGGCACACAATCTCCAAGTATATCCAGGCTGGTCCAAAAAATGTAGAAGGGGACACTCAAGCAGAACATGTTCCTAGTATCTCAACATGTTCCAGGGAAACTCAATTCTGTAGCAGACTCTCTAAGCAGAGATCCCCTACCCGAAGAACACGAGTGGCAACTCAACAGAGGAATTTTAGATGATATCTTTTCCCTCTGGGGCTACCATCCCTTAGACTTGTTCGCCACAAACCAAAACGCCCAATTTGCTTACACTTTTCCACTGACCCAGCTACTCAGCAGAATAGTGCACAAAATGCACCAGGAATAAGCATTTAATACCAGTTGCTCCAATGTGGGCGAGACAACCTTGGTGTCTGCATCTGTTCAAACTGGCGATGTGCAACCCAATCAAGCTCCTGTGCCCCTTCAACATGCTCACACAACATGAGGGGACAACGTTACACCCACATCCTAAATCTGTGAACTTGGCAGCTTGGCTCCTGAAGTCATAGAGTTTGGTCATTTAAAACTACCTCAAAGGTGTATGGAAATCCTAAAAGGAGGCATGTAAACCTAACACCAGACACTATTACTTTAAAAAATGGAAAAGATTTGTATTATGGTGCCAGTCAAAAAATTGAAACCCTATTGAATGTACTCCATCACACATTCTTCACTACATGCTCAAGACTTACTAGACTCTGGCCTAGTATTCAACTCCATCAAGGTTCACCTAGCGGCTCTGTCCGCTTACACCACTTCACAAAACAAGGTGTCCTGGTGGAAAGTCCCTGTTGTTAAGGCTTTCATGGAGGGGGTAAAGAGACTTTACCACCCCCCCCATTTCCAACCCGCCTCCACAGTGGGATCTCAATGTGGTACTCTCAAAAGCTCATAGGTCCTCCCTTGGAACCTATACACAAATCCAACCTTAGACACACAACATACAAAACAGCTTAACTGGTGGCCATCACCTCCATAAGAAGAGTCAGTCAAGCTATGTCAGTGCAAGACCCTTTCTTTGTTAGCCAGAAATACATGTTTGTACTAAGAACACACCCTAGGTTTTCACCTAAGTTCATATCCAAGTTCCATGTTAACTAGATGTAAGGAGGGCGGTTCTTTACTATTTAAACAAGACAACAACGCTAATAAAAACAGGCCAACTGTTTGTCTCCATAGCACATGGGAGGGAAGGTGATCACGTTTCAAAAAATGCCATCTCCAGCCAGGTGGATAGTAAAATGCAGACAGCTCTTCTACTGCCTATCAAACAAAACACTGCCTTTTAGACCAAGAGCTCACTCTACCAGGGGTACAGGAGCTACTTTGGCCCTTATTCCAAACGTCCTCTGGACACCATTGGCAAAGCAGCCCATTGGAGTTCCATACATACTTTTACTCAGCATTACTGCATTGACACACATTCTAAAGCAGATTCACAGGTGGGACAAGCGGTGCTAAAACATCTATTTGCTGCTGTACCTTCTCAAAATCCAGCACCTACTCTAGACACTGCTGGTTAGTCTACGCATAGCATGTGATCTAAGCAGATCCACAAGCCTCAGAAGGGATACATTCCTCACTGTAATCATATTTATGATTCTTGTATCTGCTTAGATTCACATGCACCCACCCTTCCTCCCCTGTGGATTAGAAGGTGCATAGATGTTTCTGGCTTTATCTAATCTTATCTGCTTTATCACATCTGTACTCGCGCTACACTTCATGCTACCTCATGTCAGAAACAAAACTATCGGAGGGACCTCGATGCGTGAAGGACCATGGGTACAGGAGATGTCACACTAGGAATAGTATTTCTGCCACGCCCTGTCGACGTCTCTTTTTGAGTTTCAAAAACAAAAAATGTAATACGGTGCGGCTACCACCAGATGTCAGCCCATGCATAGCATTTGAATCTAAGTAGATACAAGTGTCAGAAATACGATTACGTGGAGTAATGTATCCCATATGCACCCACGTCTTTATTGCGTAACATATATTTTGCCTCCTAAGCATGGACACTGTTGTGCTTCAGGGGTCCATCTGGACCTGTTGTCTCTCCTACCAACACCTCCACTCTCATCTGCCATAATCTTGATGAAAAGTCACATCCTACTCTATTCTAACACGGTGACACTGAACAAATGATAGATCATTGCGTTTATATCATGCAGTGGTCACATATCATATTTACTGGCATCTTTTGTCTTCACTTCTCAATTTGGAGGGCCAAGTCCACCTGTTTTACCTCCCATGTGCCCGCCCGGTGCCAAGACATCCCCCAACTCTTGGAATTGTCCTAGGATTAAAACTGCAGGGCTTTTTTTATTAATGATATTTTTCATGAAAAGTAACCATTGGCTTGTGGCAAGCATATTTCATCAATGGGGAGTATGGCTTCTTTGGGATGGGGTGTGCTAGATTTTTAAGTTGCATTTACTCATATGCACGCTTCCTGACACATTTGTCCTGGAATCTCCAAAGAAAAACATTAGAAAAAGTGGATAGACGTATTATGCGCCCTACATGTAGTAGTAGTAGTTTGGGCCCTTTATAACCTTGTCCATCAGTGCCCACATCCTGATGGTCCTGTGGTGACTCTCAGTACCGCCAGTAACTGTTGCATTGAACTCATACTGTTTGACCGTCATTCCCATCTCCCTTGATTATGGTGTAGACTTTTCTGTTCTATAGGGCTTTCAGCATGCCACAAGTTGCTGTTGCAATAAGGTTTTCCCAGTGCTTGTCCTTGCTTAAGGGCCCCCATAGCCGTTGGAAACGGCTGAATCTAAAACTTGAAAAAAACATTAAGCATATGCCTATCCCATATTTTAACATTGCCTCTAATATGCAGCTATTAGCACCCTCACCTATGCCAACCCTATCTATGTTGTCACTGACACCATTACCAAGGCTTGTAATTGCTGTTTTTACAACAATCTCCTAGTCAGGCTAGTGTCTTACACTTAAACAGGCCATCATCAGCTCCTTGCCATGGTTCTTGGATGCACTTTCATTACTAAAGCGAAAATAAACTCTAAATCAAGCTCGGAACAAACCTGACTAGAATTCAAGAAAGAGCGGCAGGGAGAGAGAGTTAGAATGTCATACACTGCAATAAGGATTATTTTCTACCTCATGCCAGGATATAATCTTGAATACAATAGAAAGATATCCAAAACAAAAAGGTACCCAAAAAAGGAAAAATAGCATCACTGGGCATCCATAATAATCCCATATCCTCTCCGCTCTCCTTTTTTCTTGTTGCCCTCTTACCTGTCAAATCCTATGCCCCTCTTTCCTCAGCCAGTTTGTTAGAGGACATTTCTTCAGTATATCCGATAATGTTTTTCCGTCTCGTGCGCAGATGTGTGGCCTGTTTCTTTTCCCAGGCAAAGAGCATTCTCAACCAATCATTAGTTTTGTTTGTTTTACACTTTACGGTTTAAGGATTTTTACTTTGGTATATATTTTCCTGAGGCTTGTGAATCTGCTAAGAGTCACATGCTATGTATAGCTTGCAATCTAGTGGTTGGTTCGTAGTATTACACTTATTTTTTTCTGAAATGAAAAAGGTGTGTTGGCAGGGGCTTTCTTGTCACACTATCCCTACCCTACATGTGCAGGCGGTATTAAGTGAAAATGTCTTTTTTTATTTTTTTGAAAATGAA
Source organism: Ambystoma mexicanum (assembly GCF_040938575.1). Lineage (NCBI taxonomy): Eukaryota > Metazoa > Chordata > Amphibia > Caudata > Ambystomatidae > Ambystoma > Ambystoma mexicanum. Next base: position 1,097,398,570 of record NC_090923.1, read on the forward strand.
AAGGATTGATTTAGAAAGCCCGCTCTGGGAACGCTTAGAGCGTTCTCTCTAAATCTTAACTGTCACGCCGCTGCCGCACGAGTGCACGCAAGGGCTGACAGGCTGACCGAGATGGGCAGGGGAAGATGGGTTTCAAGTAAGTGTATGCTCGCGTGCCTGTGTACGAAAGGGGTTAGTGTTTGCAGTGGGTAGGGGACTGGGGAGAATGAGTGTATCTGTGTAACTGTGTGTCTGTGTGTGTGTTTGTTTGTGTGTATTTGTATGTGATGCGGGGGGCTTGGGAAAAGGCCTGTGTCTGAGTGTAAGTATTTGCATGTAAGGTGGGGTTTGGGTGGGGCAGAGGTTGAAGGGGAGCTCGGGGGAGAAACCACTGATTTCAAAGGGCAGGGTTGGGGGGTGAATTGATGTATTTCAAATATTAAAGGCTGAGCAAAATCGCTCGAAAAAAAAATCGCTCCTTTTTTGTGTGTGGCTTTTAATATTCGAGAATATCACCTAGGACAGTGGAGGTATCCATTATCCCTTCCACGTTGTCGTCCACATATAGTATTTTTTTGCCCACTGATTGGCTATGTTGAGCAGAGGAATAAACAACATAGTGGTTCACCACCATTAAAGTGCCCTTTTAAAACCTTTGCCACAGCAATCGACTTTGAGCAGGCAGATAACTAGTCGCTTCATCAATGCTGTATGACAGAACCAGCTACAGACGAGGCATACCGTAGGGAGGGTGGGGAGGCACCGATTTTCTTTCTTCCCATGTGCATTAGAATGCCTCGCTACCCCCTTCTATTAACATCACAGTCTGCACTTGATTTCAAGGCCACTCATGTAAACCACTCTGTTTAAATTGTGCCTGGAGTACAATATAAAGTTCCCTTGGAAGGACACACATAGAATGTGCAATAATTGCCTTCTAGAGGACCATGCAGAAGGCAAGTGCCAGCTTGTAAGGGCTTTAAACAAAAAAGCACTCTATGTTAATGTTCTGTTTTTAGGTGCTAATGATTTAGCAGCTGGGGGGTTTCTTGTTGCACCTTAATTCTTTAAGGCACAGTGCCAGGATGGACACTCGGAGCTTTCACGTAATCTCCCAGTTAATTAGGCCTCTCTGGTCTTCTGGTCTCTGTTTCATCCACCTCTAGGAAATCAGATCTGTGGTAGGTAAAATCGGCTTCAGGCTTCTGTTTGGATAAGGCACATGGCCTCTCTTATCTCCAGATCTCAGGCCAGCTCAGCACTCATCTAGTTGTGATGTTTGCCTTTATGCAGTATTTACAATCCCAGAGCTCTTTTTCATTCCCTGTGTGTTTTTATTATATGTCTACTTTTCCGACATCAGACTTTTTAACTGTTTAAAACTTTTCATTGGCTTGCTTAACAGGTTGATACTTACAGAGAAAACAACCCTTAATTTCATAGGTTGATCATATTTTTACACGTAACACGGTGGGGCTAGGCACTTTGGACTCAGAATCATATTTTCTTCCATATGTCCTAGTAACAGTATTACACATTGATGAATTTCTATATTCACATGATCAAGCCGGATTTGGGGGCATGCAACATGAATTTGTGTGATGAACTTGTTAATATGTATATAATGTTTCAATTAGTAATAAACATTAATATGTTGTGTCTAGTCTCCTTCTGGCAAAGGATGCTCTTGTGGTTTTGGTACACTTGTTCTTCTGATTCTAATCACTGCATTCTAAAGATATAGCCAAAAATATGTTTTGAATTCACAAAATAATGCTGATTTAAATAATCCACTTTATTCCTGTTTAACTGGGCATGTCAAGACTTTTGTCAGCCTAATCAATCTTTTGAGCTGCTCCCAAAGGCGCTCTGTGAAGCCAATGATAAACAGGAGTGTCTGAAAGGTCCTATTGTGTGAGTTTCCGTTAACTCCAGATTGTGGGTTTTATCGGAAGTTCAGCAGTGAATTATTTAAGTGCCACTATTTTGCTTTACAACCCTGGTTCTGGAAAATAGGCCTATTCTTTATGTGAGCACTAAAATCTTAATTAGCAGGATCACCATGTTTTTTAATTTACTGTAATGCATTTCAGATTATATTTAAGAGTAATCCACTTAAAATGAACCTATGCTGGTGGGGCAGTGCATTAATCAGAGGAATTGGGCTTGTGCTGAGTGCAATGCAATCTTTTGAAGAAAGAAGAATAGACTAGTTTTTCTACAGCAGGTCCAAGTAATCTCTTACCCTTAGGCCTTCACCTTTCAGGAATGCAGGTTGAACACAAATGTAACTTGGCTCAAACTCACTGGCAAACCAGGAAAGACCAGCATTGGCCAAGCCAAAATAAGAACTGCTATCTGGCCATGCCAATTAAACAGTGATGTATTTCCTGTATACATTCAGCTCAACATGTAATTATGGAAATGTATTATATTTACATTGTTTCTCTCTATTTATAGTTGCATAATTTATTTTATTTAACTTAACATTATGTCACATGCTTTGAATGAAATACACTGCGAAATTAAAGCAAAGTCTTGTACAATGTTAAGCTTGATTTGAAAACATATGGCATCTCAGCTTGTGCACTTAAAGGGTAATTTGCTTGACTAGTAGCAGGTATTTAGTTGGCACAAGCTGGGTTTTCTTCTTTGCTTGGTAGCATTTCTGACACAATGGGTCTCATTTGGAGGCTGGCGGCCGCGGAATGAATGGTGCTGGTAAGGGACTGGCACCGTTCATTCTGGGCCTCCACATTACAAGGTCTGCAGCGGATCCCGCTCTGGACGCCTGGCCAGACCAGACGTGCAGAGCGGGACCTGCTAGCAGACCAGGATGCTAACAACAGGCCCGTCATTAATGGGCCCGTTGTTGGCATCCTCCCCATTCCCATTGAGCCATATGAGGGCTCAAATGGGAATGGGGATGTACCGGGTCCGGGTCACGAGAATGGGAATTACTGGGCCCGCTAAAGTTGGCATGGCCCGGTAATTCCCTATTTTTGGGAGCCGGACCCGGTACCCAGTTTGTGGGTAGCCATGCCGGTAAGAACGGCATGGCTACCTCCAAACTCCTAATGAAGCCCAATATGTAGAAACATGCACTAGTCCTTGTGTTTTCTCGCATTTTGCTCCCTGCTATTTGCAGGGAATAGTATCATTATTGATTCATCTGAAGTGTCATCCTGCATTACAAATGCTCCATGTTTCTTGTTTGGTTAAGCACTTCAAGGTTTCACTGTAGTAAAGAACCATACTTTTGCTTCATGGTTGGAGAAAAGGTACACCATATATAAATGGAGCAAGGCACCTCTTCATCTTCAGCATGTTGCCCTCTAGTTGAGTATTTATGGATTCCATTTTCTCAGACATTTCAATGTTGACAAACTCCCGCAAGTTTCTACACTTCAAAGTCAACATATGCCATTTTCAATTCAAGGGCTGCATTTTCCTTAACTTGAGGCTCTGTTACCCTGCTAATATGGCTGCTGCCATTTTTACCATCTTCTTGCCTCACTCATGCTTTCGCCCAGAGCCGGCCTTCCTCTTCATCAATTGGCCGCTTGATATGTTTTTTCCACCCTATCCAAGGGAGCCGGACCCCTCCTAAGGCCCACACACAAGGCCCTCTTTCCTGTCTGGCCTATCCGGCCATGGCCAGTGCGCAGGAAACACCTCTACGACCTCACACCACAATTTGCACGATCACCGCTACACTATGCCATGGCCCCAGCAGATGCACTACGTATCCACAATCTAGTGCTATGCAGGTAAGCGTGGCCGACTGTTTCTGCACTCTATCTGCTCACACTGTCTATTTCTGTCTCATGGACCTTGACAGACCCGTTTCCAACTCTCCCAGTGCTTCCTGTTAAAGGCCCTCTTCCGTATATGCATGCATTTTTGTTAGGATGACATCCACCTCTGCACCCACTTGCTTCAGCTCAAGTACCTGTATTTCTCCTCCGTTTGATTTACCCTGCATGCTCTACCTCAAGCCAGCAATCACTTCACCTAAGACAGTATTACGTACTCTAGAGCGAAATGTTACTTGTGTCATATATCGCCCTTGAACCATGAGGTGAGAGGGAACAGACTGTATGCTTCTACCAATCCTGTCCCTTGCTTGTTTGCTTCTCTGCTGTATCCCCTGCTCCATGAGGCGAGGCCTCACCAAACTGTGCAAACCTACTGACTTCAAGCCCATGCTTTTTTTTAAAATTCTTGATGCAGCCCCTGCTTCATGTAGACCACGCGCACTTACCAATTCTGCCTTTATGCTTGTTTAGGCAACTGCCAGATCGTTTTCTAGGATCCGAACAGCGGACCTCTTCTATGCCGTAATCTAGAATATCTAAGACCTGGGCGGGCAGTCGATGGTAAACGTGCCGTGGGTGCCATGACAACTTGTGTCTTCACAAAATAACTATTGGCAGTGACTGAGTAGCTGCACTGCCAGCACATCGCAGTAATCCTTTATTTTGACCATTGGCTAATAACAGGGTAAAATGCATCGCTGTACTACAAGAACACTGCAATACCACCAGTATTCTATCCCTGTTCTTCTAAAACTATCAAGGACCACATTGATACCCTTGTTACGGCCCTTGCCGACTTCTGCAACCACTCCTTTGCCTCAGGATCCTTCCCCTCCCCTCTTAAGCACTCCTTTGTGGTGCATCCTCTCCTCAAGAAACCCACAGCTGATCCTTCTTGTCCGGCCAACTATCGCCCAATTTCCATTACTCCCCTTCTGGGCAAACTCCTGGAAAAACTGGCAATTTCTCAGCTTAAAGGGATAGTCCAGTAAAAAATGTTATTTAAAAAATAGATAGCCAACATTAAAAAAAAAATACTAGCACTTTTTTTTTTAAACTTCCTATGTAAAATTTTGAGCTATTCAAGCTCAAAATTCGCAAAAGCAAGCACATGGGCGCATCCATTTTGTGAAATGGATGCCCGCCTGTGCTGGCTTTTGCTTTTGCGGCACTAATGAAGGAAAAGCCAGCCAGCTGTAGTAAACAAAAGCTACCGCTGGGTGGCTTTTCTTTCATTGGTGCTGTACGCGGAGGACGGGGACCGGAGACCAGAGCAGGAAAGCTGCAGCTGAATCTCGGTAAGTGCTATTTATTTTTTTTTAAAAATAAGCACTAGCTGCGTTTTTTTTTTCTACGTTTTCCGGGCTGGAGGAGCCCGGAAAACTTAGAAATAAAACCGCAGCTTTAAAAACGTTGTATTTATGTTTGCGGTCGCTTTTGAAGCGACCGCAAACATAAATACAACGTTGTGTTTGAAAACGCTGCGGTTTTTCTTTCCAAGTTTCTCAGGCTCCTCCAGCTCGGAGGAGCCTGAGAAACTCGGAAAGAAAAACCGCAGCGTTTTCAAACACAACCGCGTTGTGTTTCTGCCTGCTGTGGCTATCACTTTGGGTCTCCGGGGAGACCCAAAGTGAAAGCCAAGGCAGGCAGAAACACAACGCGGTTGTGTTTACATGCTGCAGTGTTGCTGCCTACAGCTGATTTCCCATTTGGGGCTCTCGGGCTCCCCACGGGGGGCCCGAGAGCCCCAAATGGGAAATGCTAAATGCTGCAGTGTTTCTGCCTAAATCTGATTTCCCATTTGGGGCTCTCGGGCCCCCCGTGGGGAGCCCGAGAGCCCCAAATGGGAAATGCTAAATGCTGCAGTGTTTCTGCCTAAATCTGCCTTCCCATTTGGGGCTCTCGGGCCCCCCGTGGGGAGCCCGAGAGCCCCAAATGGGAAAGCAGATTTAGGCAGAAACACAACCGCGTTGTGTTTCTGCCTGCCTTGGCTTTCACTTTGGGTCTCCGGTGCTCCCCTGGGGGGCCCGAGAGCCCCAAATGGGAAGGCAGATTTAGGCAGAAACACTGCAGCATTTAGCATTTCCCATTTGGGGCTCTCGGGCTCCCCACGTTTCAAAAGCGACCGCAAACATAAATACAACGTTTTTAAAGCTGCGGTTTTATGTCTACGTTTTCCGGGCTCCTCCAGCCCAGAAAACTTAGAAAAAAAAACGCAGCTAGTGCTTATTTTTTTTTTTAAAATAAATAGCACTTACCGAGTTTCAGCTGCAGCTTTCCTGCTCTGGTCTCCGGTCCGCGTCCTCCGAGTCCCGTCACCAATGAAGGAAAAACCACCCAGCGGTAGCTTTTGTTTACTACAGCTGGCTGGCTTTTCCTTCATTAGTGCCGCAAAAGCCAGCACAGGCGGGCATCCATTTCACAAAATGGATGCGCCCATGTGCTTGCTTTTGCGAATTTTGAGCTTGAATAGCTCAAAATTTTACATAGGAAATTTAAAAAAAAAGTGCTAGTATTTTTTTTTTAATGTTGTCTATCTATTTTTTAAATACATTTTTTTACTGGACTATCCCTTTAAGCTTCATTCAGATTTTGATGGCTGTCTCCATGACCATCAGTCTGGCTTCAGAGCTGGCAGAAGCACAGAAACGTATCTCCTGAACATCTGAGTGGATCTGCTCTCTAACCTTGACTCTAGCATTCCCTCTTCCCTCATCCTACTCGATCTCTCCTCTGCCTTCGACACGGTCAGCCATACCATCCTGCTCACCCGTCTTCCTAATAACCTGGGAATCACTGCTCTGACCTGGCTGACCTCTTTCCTCTCTGATCGGCCCTCCCAGGTCCAATTTGGGTCCTTCCTATCATCTATCTTCCACTCCACCTGTGGTGTTCCCCACGGTTCAAACCTCTCGCCTTGGCTTTTCAACCAATAGCTGTCAACTCTTGCCCACTGCATTGCCATTTTCTGCTCAAACTTCCAGTGCTATGCGGACGACACTCAACTTATTTTCAGACTGCCCTCGGCCACCTCCACTTCCTCTCTCATATCTGATTGCCTAACTGCCATTCCGAATTGGTGTGCCGCCTACTATCTTTGTCTGAATGCCAGCAAGACTGAGATCCTCCTCATCAGCACAGCATCACCATCCTTCCCCCTCACTCTCTGGCCGGCCTCCCTTGCCCCTCCTCCTATCTCCACCTGTGAGGCTAAGAACCTTCGGGTCACCTTTGATTTCACACTTTCCTTCTCCGCCCACATCGCTGATGTCTCAAAAAAGTCAAACTTACTACTGCACCTCCTGAGAGGTACTCTGCCTTTCCTCTCCTTCCCCCCGAAGCTCACTGTCTCCCAAGCTCTGGTTCTCTCTAGGTTGGACTATTGCAACAGCCTCTGTCTAAATCTACCTTCCCCTACGCTCCGCCCTTTGCAACTTATCCAGAACAGGACTGCGAGACTTGTCCTTGGCCTCAGGCCCTGGGATCGTATCTCTCCAGCTCCAAAATCTCTCCATTGGCTCCCAGTGGATGCAAGGCATAAATTCAAACCCCTCTGCATTGTCCATAAGGCTTTCTCGGGCCGGGGTCCAACTTACCTTCAGCTATCCCTCTGCAAATACCTCCCCTCTCGAGTTCTCCGCTCCTCTACCTCTAACTCCCTCAGGGTCAGTCGTTTTTCAAAGAAACAAGTTTGTGGTAGATCTCTGTTTTCGGCTGGGGCCTCCCTCTGGAACAGCCTCCCTACCACTCTAAACCTTGAGGAGAACCATCTCCGGTTCCGGAAGCAACTGAAGACCTTCCTCTTTGCTTCTGCCTTCACCCCCCCGCCTCCCCTGTAGATTCTGTTCTCCCTCGGCACTGTGCACCTGGCCACCCTCTGTCCTCCGGGCCCAGGTACCTGCTCACCCTGCCACCCCCTGCACTGCCTTCGGGCCACACTGTACCCATACAGTTCCCCCCCTTTTTTTGTTTCTTCATGCCCTTATCAAACCTACCCAGTCTGCTGCCTTATACCCAGCACTTGCCACTTGCTGGCTGCACTACCACTGTTTGTTGTCTTTATTATTTATTGATTTATTATTATTGATCTGTTTTCTCCTTGCTCCGCACTCTCCTTTTCTCCCCCCTTCCATGCACTTCTCCGCCTGCCTCTCTCCCATGCACTTGCGCGTTCTCAATGTCACTGGGCCTAGTAAGATTGTTGTTTTGTTCTCCCCTATTCCTCTTCCCTTGCCGCGCTCTGAAACACTTGTATGAGCACGATACAAATAAAATATCACTATCAATATCAATATCAGATGCGTTTTTTAACCTACAAACAAAAATCCAACTTAAGTCCAAACCAATCCATGACGTTCCTAGGATCTATCCTAGATAGATGAAAGGCAATAATGTACCCCCATTATTATCCCAACTCCTTTGTTACCAAACAGCTCACCCGATAATGGTCTGAAAGGTTCTGAGACTTGTGGGGATGATGGTGTTGTGCGTATTTATCATTCCGTTTGCACAACTCAACATGTGCCCAGTACAGCAATGACTCGCAGGCCAATGATCACAAGCGTCTGGTGAATGCGACGATCTAGTGGTGGTGTCGCAAAGGTTAGTAAACACCCAACAGTGGTGAACAGAAACAAACATTTTGAAGGGCAAACCTTTTGTCAACCTGCCAGTACAAGTTACCATTACAACCTACGATCACAAGCCAGTTAGGGGGGCGCATTGTAAAGAGCTTAAAGCACAGGGCAGATAGACAATTGTGCAGCCATCCCAGCACATAGATCTGCTTGTAATCAAGTGTCTCTACGTGTGTTTCAAATGCCTCTTGCAAACAAGAGCGTCCTTATCAAGAGAGACAACATCCCGGTCATGTTTTACATAAACAAATCGTGCTGAACACACTTAGAGCTCTCTTTTCTCACCGGCAAATTTTGCACTAGTGCATAAGCAGACACCTTTTCACTTGGGCACAGCACGTGTCAGAAGGGCACAAGTGCCTTGGAAGCAGGGTGTACGTGCAGGAATATGAATGGGAACACACACACACACTCAAACATATTTTTACAGTTTGTAATCATCCACGCATAGACCTGTTTTCAGCAAAGTGAAGTACAAACTGCCTAACCTTCCTCACAAGGGACCCATTGTAGGGGTCCATAGGCAACGCACTCTGAACTGGTCATGGATATTTGCAACACTTTTCCCTCGAGTCCTCTACTTTGCTTTGTAGTTCACAGACTACTTCAAGGGAGCTTACCCCTAATTCTCATTCGTCCTACGCGGGCAAGGCAGGCTTGCTTTCCCTACCTCCTGGGCATATCGGTGTGATCACCAGTCAAAATGCATCCAGCTCTCAACCTTCTTACACAACAGTACAGATTTTCCATACATTCGTTACAGAAAGTCATGATTCTATTAAAGACTCGGAGGCGAAAGATTATGCTTTACTTCTCTTTACTAAACTCGAGCAGCAAAAATTAAACCAAACATATCAATCATGAAAAACCAGAAAAACTACAATTCCAATAAAACCCAATATATTTGTAGTTCGTTTTTCATTGGTGATCAAAACACGTGACTTCTTCACACCAATCACCGCTACTTCTCCTCTATAATATGTCAGAAGTCCTTAGTCCTTCCTCTTTCCTTTGCTAATCCAACAACTTGCGCCCCAACCGGTAGACGACTTAATTTTCTCTGGCATTTCTTCACGGTGCCGCTCTCTGTTCCGTCCCTGAAACGAATAAAACTGTTACCGATCTCATCATGAACGGGTGGGCAATCGCAAACATTAACCATATAATAACATTATCGTTAACATTATCATCTTTCCAAACAAATATTACAACACATATGAATATCACATCATCCACTTACATCGCTGCGATTGAATTGGGTGGAATAATCTTTCGCCTCCGAGTCTTTAATAGAATCATGACTTTCTGTAACGAATGTATGGAAAATCTGTATTCTATGTCAAGACTCGGAGGCTCAGATTATGCTCGTTTAAAGCTTACTCACCACCAACGACGCTACTTGGTCCACAGGTCTAAAATAAAAATCTTTAAATGTTGTTTCATTAGACCAATCTGCAGCTTTTAAAATATCTTCTAAACGTGCTCCTGCCAAAAAAGCAGATGATGCCATAGCGCCTCGAGTGGAATGTGCCCCAAACTGACTCACATCTACACCTGCTTCTTCCATGCACCACCTAACCCATCTAGATAAAGTGGCCGACGTCACTGCCTTGAACGGTTTTCTAATAGCTATCAACAACTGATATTCCCCCGCAGGCCTCACTTTATTCGCTGCTTCTTCATACACTTTCAGGCATCTGACTGGACACAGTTTGGGCCTATCTGGGAAAGCCATGTACTCAACGGATTTAATGCTCGTCTTTGTTCTCTTTTCTATGTAAAATACTACTCCTAATGGGGAAAAAGATTTCCTGTTTACTTCCAAAGCTCTCACGTCAGATACCCTCTTACAAGAAATAAGGCATAGCAATGTGGTTAATTTAGCCCACAAAGCTTTTCTAGACAATAACTCGTTGTCTGGCCAAGCTTCGAACATTTTCAACACTATATTGACATCCCATAAGCGAGAATATCTAGGTGTAGGAGGTCTCATGCATTTAATACCTTTCATAAGCCTGCATACCAGAGGATGTTCGCCTACTGGCTTACCCTCTATATATGTATGTCCTGCAGATATTGCTGATCTATAATTATTAATCGTTCTGTAGGCCTTCGCTTGTGCTGCTAGTGCTGCTAAGAAATTTACAACGTGTACTACATCTGTACGTAAGGGATCAACCTGTCTCTCCAAACACCAATTATCCCATCTAGTCCATGCCAGTCTATAAGCTTTCCCTGTAGCTGGAGCCCAGGATTCTCTGATAAATTCTTGAGCCGTGCCTGAAAGTCCCGGCTTAGCCCAATTTCTCCTGAAATCGCCCATGCTAATAGGCTTAGTTTCCCTGACTCGACCAACGGATGCAGCTCTCCAGCTGGATTTAGCACTATGTCCTCTCTGACCGGCAACCGAATCGGAGGTTCGAAAGACAACTCCAGCAGATCCGGAAACCAAGGCTGACCTCTCCAGTCTGGCGTTATCAGAATCAGTGTGGCTACTTGACGCCTGACTTGCGCTACTGTGCGCGCTATCATGGCGAAGGGGGGAAAGGCATACTCCTTTCCTGGACCCCAAACCTGCAGAAATGCATCTGTCGCTGCCGCTTCCGGATCTGGTCTCCAACTGAAGAATCTGGAGATTTTCTTGTTCAGCCTGGAGGCGAACAAATCCGTCCGGCACGGACCCCTGCGACGCATCAGCTCCTGAAACACTGAGTCGTGCAACTGCCAATCGCTGGAATCCCTCAGGTACCTCGAATTCCAATCTGCTACCTGATTGAGATCCCCCGGCAAGTGCTCTGCTCTCACGGTTATACCCTTCTGGAGACATATTTGCCAAAACTCCTTGGCCATCTCTGTCAGCCTCTGCGACTTTGTTCCGCCCAGCCGATTTATATATCTGACTGCTGAAACGTTGTCCATTTTCAACAGTATGGCGGCCTTGACTCCTTCCTGTGTCCAACACTGGACAGCGAAGGAGCCCGCTAGAAGTTCCAGGCAATTGATGTGGAGACCTAGCTCTTCGCTCGACCATCTCCCTCCTGTCGCTTGGTCTCCGCACCTGGCTCCCCATCCCCAACGACTGGCGTCGGATTCTATCACCAGGTCCGGGGATGAGCCAAATATCGCCCTGCCATTCCACGCTTCCATGTGATGGTACCACCATTCCAATTCCAGTTTCGCTTCTTGCGACAATTCCACTTTTTGTTCGTAAGATAGGCCTCTCTGAAGATGCTCTATCTTCAGTCTCTGCAACGCTCTGTAATGCAGCGGACCTGGGAATATCGCTTGAATCGATGATGACAGACGTCCTACCAGCCTCGCTATCTCCCTCAAAGAAACCTCTCGTCTTGTCATCATACACTTGATCTCTTTTTTCACTGAATTTACTTTGTCTAATGGAAGCTTGAGAACGCCTTGTGTCGTCTCTAAGCTGAACCCCAGAAATTCCATCTCCTGCGCTGGTTCTAGCTCCGATTTCTCCCAGTTCACTAGAAATCCCAGCTGCTGGAGCAATCCTGCAGTCATATGAACCTGTTGAACTAGCACTTCCCTGTCCTGACACATCAGACAGATATCGTCCAGATAAATAATCAACCTGATCCCCTGCTTCCTCAGGAATGCTACCACTGGCTTCAGCAATTTGGTGAAACACCATGGTGCCGAAGCTAACCCGAACGGAAGGCATTTGAACTCCCATTTCCGTCCTTTCCATAGAAACTGTAGAAATCTCGTCTGCTCTGCCTGTATAGGAACCGTCAAGTATGCATCTCTGAGGTCTATTCGCGCCAACCAATCTCCATGTTGGAGAACATCCCTCAAAAGATGAATACCTTCCATTTTGAAATGTCTGTATACTAGAAAGTAGTTCAAAGCCCTCAGATTTATTACCGGTCTTACTTTGTTCTTTCTTTTTACTAGAAAGATATTGCTTACAAAACCTCTTGTGTCTCTTGAAGCCGGGCCCACTGCGTTCTTGAACCTGAGCAACTCTACCTCCTTGTCTAGAAGGCTCTCGTCTTCTCTGCTGAACTGAATCTGCCTCGGCAATTCTACCTGATATGGCTCTTGCCAAAACTCCAACTGAAAACCTCTCACGGTTTCTCTTATCCAAACATCTGAGGACAATTCTTCCCATTTCTCTACATGCAAACGCACCCTTCCTCCTACCGGAGGAATACTCACATGCGAACTTTGTGCGCATTCTGTATCTCTTACCTGAATTACTTTGATGCTGCTGTCTACTATTGCCTCTCCAGCCTCTACCCCTGCCTCTACCCCTGGAAGGGAAGAAGGGGTTGGATCTTCGGTCTTCCTGCTGCCAGGAAGTTCTGTCCCTGAAGGAGCCTCTGAATTGACCACGGCTGGACGAGCGGCCCTTTCCTCCTCCAGCCCTATCGAAAACCTTCCGGCCAAAGATTTTCTTCAACGAAGATTGAGCTCTATCTAGTGACACATAAGTACTGGCGAATTTTGCCATGTCCTTGATGAATGCGTCCCCGAACAGCTTGCCTTTTGCCGCCATAGCCTGTTCGGAAGCCGCCATTTCGCCCAGTCTGGAATCTAGCTTCATAAGGATGGATCTTCTCCTCTCAGTCGCCAACGCTGTATTGGCGTTCCCCAGTAGACAGAGGGTCCTCTGTGCCCAGCCTGCTACTACATCCGGATCTATGGGCTCTCCTTTCGTTTTTGCCTCTTCTGCCAATTGCCAGATTCTAGTAATTGGCCCTAGTAAGTCCAGCAGTTTATCCTGGCAGGCGCGCCAGGATCTATCAATGCCCTTCTTGACGTCCCTGCCGTACCTGCCCAGGAACGTGAGAATCCTGTCATCAATTTCAGGAGTTTCTGCCACTCCGTCTGGCACTCTAGGCCTTGGGCACTCTGCCCTCAATTTAGCTCTCGCTTGTTTACTTAGCGGTGCTCTCAAGCGTCGCCTAATGTATTCGGCGATCTTCTCTGGAGGGTCCCATTCATTGGACCGGGGATGCACTAGATCATCGGGATCGAACTCGTCCTTAATAGGATCCTCGCTTTCCCTCCTGCCCTTCTTGCTCTTCGGTGGGTTCTCGGCCTCTTCTGGGGAGGTTTGACACTCGGATGAGGTGTAGCCCTCAGATTTTGAACTGCTTCTGCAGTAATCATCGTCTGATTCGCTAGAAGTTGTGGCCCGCCTTGTGCGAGATCTCGCCTTCCTTTTCCCCGTAGCCTTGCGGGGTGAACCCGGGGGGGTCTGGGCGCTACGGTCCCTGCGGGTTGAATGCTTTCTTCCCCCTTTTCGCTTGCGTTGCCTGTCTTGCGACAACGCGGCCAGGCTCCTCAAAATGCCCCTGTCTTCTCGGGAGCTCCCGGCACTCTCCCATCTCTGGACTGCCTGACTCATGCGCAGCCCACTGACATGGGGGCCTTGAGAGTCGTCTGAATAATCGCTCATCTTCACACGGCTTGATAGCACTTATGTAGAGCTTATGCAGTTCACTTGGGCTGCCCCCGTCACAATTATAGTAATGATTGTAGCTAGGCGAGTCTCCACTACAGTTTTTCTTGGGGCTGTGCCCGTCAATCAGCTGCCACACTTTCTCGTACCTCTTCCCAGCGGACAGAATGAGGGTCGGTATTTTAAGCAGGTTGAAAAATCTTTCAGTCAACCTGTTGCCTGCGGTATCATAAAGCGCCACTAGATGGCGCCCGTGGCCAACAAATCCTGCAGGAATCTTTGCACAACGCGAAGCAATTCCCTGCTCGTTAATCAGACTTCAAAGGCTGTAATTCTCAAAGCGCCGTAACGCGGGTGTGTCAGCCGTGAGAACTCTCGCATACACAAGTTCGCAACGACGCCGGAACTCCCGTAGCGTCGCTGCGAACTTCCGTGTATGCCGAGTTTCAGCACGAAGAGAAACCGACGCCGGAACGAAAGGTCCCGTCGCGTCTAATCCCTGCGGATATATTCCGCCAAATCCCTCTCGCAGAGCGCTTAAGCGAACCTACGCGCGCGCACTGCTAATCCGTTAAACTACCTGTCACAGATTATACAATACCCATCCACATAGGAAAAATACATATAAAGGTACTTATCTCGGCTGCTCGAGCAGCAAAGAAAGAGGAAGGACTAAGGACTTCTGACATATTATAGAGGAGAAGTAGCGGTGATTGGTGTGAAGAAGTCACGTGTTTTGATCACCAATGAAAAACGAACTACAAATATATTGGGTTTTATTGGAATTGTAGTTTTTCTGGTTTTTCATGATTGATATGTTTGGTTTAATTTTTGCTGCTCGAGTTTAGTAAAGAGAAGTAAAGCATAATCTGAGCCTCCGAGTCTTGACATAGAATTAGGAACTTGGCAGCCTGGCTCCCCAGTTCATAGAGTTTGGTCATTTACGCCTGCCGCCGCAATGTATGGAAATACTGTGTGAGGCATGGAAACCAAACACAAGACACAACTTCTTTAGTAAATGGAAGCGGTTTGTCATTTTGTGCACAAAGAAACACGTCACTTGAATTTACTGTTCACCTACAGACATTGTTCCCTACATGCTTTATCTTCTCGACTGAGGCTTAGTTTATAACTCGCTTAAAGTCCATTTAGACGTACTAGCAGCACACACCCCAAAGGTGTCATGGTGAAAAGTGTTGGCGGTTGTTAGTCTGAAACCTGTGCAGTTCCCTTAGGGACCACTACAAAAAAGTTTAAGACTACAGGTGTTGGCAGTAAACCCAATTGGTAGCAGTCTGTACCACCCAGATTTACCTGGTAGCTGTGGCTGAGCAGTCAGACCTCTCTCAAGAAGAGTTAGGCAGTATATAGAGTATACACATTAGGTACAAAAATACAGTAGCACAAGCAAACACTGACCAGAGCTTTGGTATAAAAGTATATAATTATTTATTTAAAAACACACTTGTAAAAATACACTGGCACTAATATGTCAAGCAAGTTCAAACACAGTTACTAGAAATATATACACCTCCCTGATTAATTATTTGACAAGTCTTAGGAAAAGAACACCACTTATTATCAACACACAGGTGAGCGCTTAACCAAGATGGCACTCCAATAATTATTTAAAAAGGGAGGGAAAAGGCAGAAATATGAACACACACAATACCAACGCTTTTAACAGAACCACAGCAAGTCAAGAAAGGCAGAGTCTACTGTAGAGAAAGAAAGTTCATAGGCCAGGCCCACTCTTGGAGAGAGCAAGGGGGAATGTGCCCAAGATAACACAGTTGAAGTACACTTTAAAAGTCTTTGCAGATAGTTCAAAAAGGAGTTGGATCAGTTCAGAAAAGTTAGTTAACAGGTCCCAGGTCACCCCAGGATAGAGAGTCAAGGATTTACGGGACATCTTGAACAGTCTGTTGCAAGGGAGACCAGGGGGACACAGTACCTGAAATGGTGACAAAACTCCAGCGGGGTCAGTTGTTCCTGGCAGCTCGTGCAAGTTGGTGCTTCGTCCAGGGGAAGAGAAGATCTCGACGTGGAGGAAAGCTGGAGGTCGTTGCACTGCCAGGGAAGAAACCAGCCGCGGAGTTTCCCGGTTAAAAGGTACTACCCTTTTATTTGCGGTAGTGGTGAAGCGTGGCTATCCGGCCGCCGGGGTGCTTGGCACGGGCGATTCGACCACGAGACGATCCAGGAAGGCGAAAAGAGGGCGAACTAGTTAACCCCACCATTTCAAAGGAAGAAGACTCTCCAGGAAGAAGATCTCCTCTGTCGTTGGGAAGTGGTGAGTCGGTTCAGCAGGGCTCCACCGGTGGTGTCGTCATTGCAGGTTGGCTCAGCTTCTCCCTCTTCGGATTCTTTAGGTCCTGTGGCGACTTCTGAAGTTCCAGTCCCCAAAGCCCTGCTTTTATGCAGAAAACCCCCATTCATCAGTCCTAGCTGTCACTCAAACATGCTAAGAGGTGAGCCGGGCGGCTCACCACTGGGCCAATAACACAAGAGTGCGACTTGAGTTGCTGAGGCAACTCAGTCCAGGGTGCCTATTCCCCCCTCCCACACATACTGTAGACCCAGACAGAGTGGCACCACTTTTGGAGGCTTCTGTGCAGAAGCCCGCCAAAAGTGGAACAAAGGGCTCGACTTGGGTTGGAGTTACAGAGGCAAACACAAACACCATTTTAAAACCGAGTCCTGGCAAAAAGACCGAACCGGGGAATAAATATTAAATAAATAACCCGGCGGTATCTTTAACATTGCACCAACAAAGTGGTGCGTTTAAAATGAATGGGAAAATCCCATAGGGAATATTCCGGTGGAATATTTCGCGTGGCAACCACTGCCACCAGCCAGAAACTCGACGAGGGGGGACTGCAGAGTGCCCCCTCAAAAAACAGACCCATGTGGCTATCTTATTACCCCTACCAGTACTTCCACAATATGATGGTTTGTACTGGTTCTGTTCACAATTTAAGACTAGTAAAGTCAATGGTGACTTTACATGCCCTGGGAGACAGTAGTCAGTCCCAGGGTATGGAGTCTATGTTTGGGGGTCACTATGACACCCTTGTGTTACTGCACTGAGGGTGCTGTGTAACACACTTACCAAAAACACATGAAGCCCTATGGAGTAAAAGACCCCATAGCCCATAAAACACATTACAAAGTCAAAGGACATTCTCAAATCATGCCTAGGTGTGGGAGAAAAAGAGTCTCACTCTTAGCAGGAGAAAAAAAGAAACCTCAAAAATCCAGCAAAGCTGCTGGGGGACTCACTAGGTTTGGGAAATTAGCCTATACAGAGAATTCTACATAACACTCCCCCCCCCCCCCCAGACTAAGGGACAGGAGGATTTAATCCACTCCTGGATGAATCTCATACCTCTAGTCGATGACATACATCCTAGAGAGACCATCAGCATTTTGGCGGTGACACCCTGACCTGTGCTCAATGGTGAAATCAAACCCTTGAAGGCAGATTGACCATCTCAATAGTTTTGGGTTCTCCCCCTTCATTCGCATCAACCATCTCAAGGGTTGGTGGTCAGTCTGAATGACAAAAGTAGAACCATACAAGTATGGCCTAAACTTCTTCAGTGCCCACACAATAGCAAAACATTCTCTTTCAATTGTTGCCCAGCTTGTCTCAGGATCCTACAGCTTTCTGCTGATGAAGCAAATGGGGTGCTCCCTACCTTTCTCATCCAGTTGGCTAAGGACTGCACCTATACCTACATTAGAAGCATCTGTCTGTACAATGAAAGTTTGGTGGTAGTCAGGAGCTCTCAGTACTGGTGCTTGGCAAAGAGCTTTCTTCAGGTTTTCAAAGGCCTGATTGCACTCCTCATTCCATCTGACCTTCTTAGGGAATTTTGGAAAGGAGATTAAATTCAGTGGAGAAGCTATATGATATATGATAGTTTATATAGCGCCTATACACAATGTGTTTCAAAGCTCTTCAAGGCAAGGGAGGGAACAAGGGAAAAAACAATGACATTCTTACAGGCCATGAACAGTAAGGATGCAAAATTAACTATCGTACTCGGCCTGACGACTTTTCAGATAGTGCAAGAGCTAAAACATAGATAAGAAAGGGGGGGGGAGAGTGGGAAGGAAATGGAAACAGACAGGCGACTACCGTACTAGGCCTGACGACATTTCTGGTAGAGCCGGAAAAAAAACAAGAGGTGAGGGAGAGGGGTGCAGAAAGGTAGTGGAGGATCAAAACAAGCGACTATCATATTAGGCCTGATGACATTTCAGATAGTGCTGGAGGGGGTTTGGGGAGGAAAAAACCAGTAAGGGGAGGGAGGAGGAGACAGACGAGGTTGCTATCATACTAGTTCCAGGGACAATTCTGATAGAGTAAGTGCATAGAAGAAAGTAAGGGGTGGAGATAGGAAAAGGGAGAAGGGAAAGGAGGAGAGAACAGAGAGCAGTCAAAAGAGTGGAGAAGCCAGAGAGGTGAGTGAATACAATTGCAGAAGTCAGTAGTAACACATAATGTTGCAAGCCGGGATACAAGATGAAGATGGGAACAGCATGATTCAGGGCCACCATGAGTACAAGATGCAAAAGAAGTTCAGCATGAGAGTTGAGAAAGGGTGACGCACCATGAATGAAGTCCATAAAAGTCAAATCCAGCATTGTCCACAAGACGGTGATGGTGAAACCAGAATGTATCAGGACAGACTCCTGCAGAAGTAGGCTTGAGTGGGGTGAATGGGGAGCAGGGTAGAAGAATCAAGCAAAACAGGCAACACCTGTGTACGAGAATGGGGGGGCACAAGGGAACATCACGGGGGGACCAGAGGGAGTAACACATGTTGGTGCATGCCTACCTGCTGTCTGAGCAGGGGGTCGGGCCCTGGGTCCACCTGGTCCGAACAGGTCCAAACAGGGATTCCCCTTTTCTTCGTCTGCCCTTCGCTTAGGACACCCGGGCGAGAGACGCCCTTGATCTAATAGTTAGGAGCAGGAAGGAAGAGGCAGGTCTATGAAGGTGGGTGGTGCTTGCTAAGTGGTGAAAAAGAGCGGCAGGCAGGAAGGTACCAGGTGGGCAGGGCTTAGGCCAGGTGACCTAGATCCACTTGCACCTGCTCCCCATCTGCAAAGGAAAAGAGGCTGGAGGGCTCCTTAAGTAGGAAAAAGGAGCGGCAAACAGGAAGGCACCGGGTGGGCGGGGCTTGCTAAGTGGTGAAAAAGAGCGGCAAACAGGAAGGCACCAGGTGGGCGGGACTTGCTAAGTGGTGAACAAGAGCAGCAAACATGAAGGCACCAGGTGGGCGGGGCTTGCTAAGTGGTGAAAGAGAGCGGCAAACAGGAAGGCACCCGGTGGGCGGGGCTTAGGCCAGGTGACCTAGATCCACTTGCACCTGCTCCCCATCTGCAAAGGAAAAGAGGCTGGAGGGCTCCTTAAGTAGGAAAAAGGAGCGGCAAACAGGAAGGCACCAGGTGGGCGGGGCTTGCTAAGTGGTGAAAAAGAGCGGCAAACAGGAAGGCACCAGGTGGGCGGGGCTTAGGCCAGGTGACCTAGATCCACTTGCACCTGCTCCCCATATGCAAAGGAAAAGAGGCTGGAGGGCTCCTTAAGTAGGGAAAAAGAGCGGCAAACAGGAAGGCACCAGGTGGGCGGGGCTTGCTAAGTGGTGAAAAAGAGCGGCAGGCAGGAAGGCACCAGGTGGGTGGGGCTTAGGCCAGGTGACCTAGATCCACTTGCACCTGCTCCCCATCTGCAAGGGAAAAGAGGCTGGAGGGCTCCTTAAGTAGGGAAAAGGAGCAGCAAACAGGAAGGAACCAGGTGGGCAGGGTTTGCTAAGTGGTGAAAAAAGAGCACAAACAGGAAGGAACCAGGTGGGCGGGGCTTGCTAAGTGTTGAAAAAGAGCGGCAGGCAGGAAGGCACCAGGTGGGCGAGGCTTAGGCCAGGTGACCTAGATCCACTTGCACCTGCTCCCCATCTGCAAAGGAAAAGAGGCTGGAGGGCTCCTTAAGTAGGGAAAAGGAGCGGCAAACAGGAAGGCACCAAGTGGGCGGGGCTTGCTAAGTGGTGAAAAAGAGCAGCAAATAGGAAGGCGCCAGGTGGGCGGGGCTTGCTAAGTGGTGAAAAAGAGCGGCAAACAGGAAGACACCAGGTGGGCGGGGCTTAGGCCAGGTGACCTAGATCCACTTGCACCTGCTCCCCATCTGCCCCATAGTTCTCAATGAAATTCCTGTAATACCCAGTGAGGCCTAGGAAGGCTCTCACCTGGGTTTGAGTAGTAGGTGTTGTCCAATTTTGCACAGCTTCAATCTTACTGAGTAAAGGCCTTATTTCTCCACCTCCTACCTCATGCCCAAGGTAGACCCTTACTCTGTCCAGTCTGGCATTTGCTTGCCTTTATGGTCACGTTGGCCTTTCCAAGAGCCTGCAAAACATGTCCTAGGTGGTTAACATGCTCTTCCCAGGAGTGGCTGAACACTACAATGTCATCCAAGTATGCCATGCAGAAGTCCTCCATCCCAGCCAGAACCTGAGTTACCATCCTTTGGAATGTTGCAGGTGCATTTTTCAGTCCAAAAGGCATAACCTTAAATTGGTATAAGCCAACTGGGGTAGAAAATGCAGTTTTCTCCTTGGCATGGTCTGTCAGGGCTATTTGCCAATAGCCTGACGTTAGATCAAATGTGCTGAGGAACTTGGCTGCACCAAGTCTATCCACCAACTCATCTGTTCTAGGCAAAGGGTGGGCATCAGTCTTGGTGACTGCATTAAGAGCTTTATAATCCACACAGAATCTCAATTCTTTGGATCCTGCCTTTGGTACTAACACAACTGGGCTAGACCATGGACTAGTAGAGGGCTCTATTACCCCGAGGTCAAGCATCTTGCTGACCTCCCCTTTGATGTGGGATCTCACATTTTCTGACATTCTGTATCCTCTGCTTTTGACTGGCAGACAGTCACCAGTGAGTATATCATGCTGGCCCCAAGGGGTCAAGCCTGGTGAAAGTGAGAACAGGGAGGCAAACTGATTTTTTTTTTTTTTTTTTAACTTTGGTTTTATTAGTAGTTTTTAGAAGGAAAAAACAAACAGCAACGCTGGGAGCGTTGTTATCATCACTTTTAACATTGACATAAAACCCCCAGGTTCCCTCCCCCCCTCCCCCCCCACCCCAACTCCTCCCCTCCCCCCAGATCAGAGTCACTTCGAAAGTCGGACAGCTGGGGCTGCCATCGTAGCTCCTTGTACGTTGCCACAGAGGTATGCTATGCTCTCACGTCCAAATTGGCTGGATGAGATCCGCTGTCTCCCGGGTCCTGGGCTACTCCTACATCCTTGGTTGAAGCATTCCAAACCCACCCCCCGCCAACTCGCCAGAGTGTTCTCATGTTGTCAGTGGGGGTCCCAACCCCATGCCCCATAGACCCCATACCAGTTAACCTGAAAGGAGCCCAGTTCATTATTTACCATGGTCGTCAGTTTATCCATTAAGAACATGTTTTTGAGTTTCTTAAGCCAGTCTTCTTTGGATGGGGTCTCTGGGCTCTTCCACCTTTGTGCAAGGGCCACTCTACCCGCCCGTAACATCGTCTCCCACATTCTTGGGTACCTATACAGTTCAGTGTCCTCCGGGGGGAGGCCCAGCAACATCGTTAGGGGGTTGAGTGGGATTAGTTCCTCAGTGACCTCGGCCATCCACCCCCGTACTTTCTCCCAGAACTCCTGCACCTTGGGGCAGGACCACCACATATGCCCCCTCGACCCCACTTGGCCACAGCCCCT
This sequence comes from Ambystoma mexicanum, assembly GCF_040938575.1. NCBI lineage: Eukaryota > Metazoa > Chordata > Amphibia > Caudata > Ambystomatidae > Ambystoma > Ambystoma mexicanum. The sequence continues at coordinate 1,097,420,205 of NC_090923.1, forward strand.
TGGACACCTGGGGGACACTCCCGAAAACATCCTGGACAGTTTCAACGGGTCCCTGTGCCAGCCCTGTAAGATTTTGAAGTTGTGCTCCATGTCCGATGTAAATAGGTTCCCATGGAATGCTATCTTAAAGACTTTGGACCACGCCTCCTCTGTAAGTGGTTCTCCCGCCAGGTCATCCCAGAACCCTCGGAACCCTCTTCTCCCCTCCAAGTTAACGGTGTTCAGTATTCGGTACATTTTGGAGACCGCCCCCTTCCTTGATGTAGCCGTGTCCAGAAATTTTTCGAAGGGGGTCAGCTGTCTCCGTAGGTTCTGGCCCCATGATTGGTCGCAAAGGATGCCTTTCAGGCGCAGATATTCAAAGATTGAAAGGGACTCCCGCCCCAGTGCGTCTCGCAGGGCCTCGTGAACAGTTGTCCCGCCCATTCCAGACCCCCGTCCGACCAGGACTGGGCACTCCTGAAACCTCTGCTACCTAGTTTGTGGCCCCAAAGCGATGACATTGGAGAGGGCCATGTCGTGAGGTATGAGGTTGTGGGTCCCTCTTTCCAGAGTGTCCAAAGTATTCCCAGGGTTGGGTGGGCTTTCAGTTTGCTAGGGATGAGTCTGCGCGGCAGCCACAGGAGGTCGCGCACTTTCAGAGGGTGGGCATCCATATCCTCAAGGTATGACCAGTAGGTGCCCATCCCCTCCTTCATGTGCTCCAGCAAGACCCGCAGCTGGGTGGCCCGGTAGTAAAGGAGAAAATCCGGTAGCCCGAACCCGCCCTCCTCTCTGGGTAGTGTTAGAGTGGCCTTTCCTATCCTCGGGGCCCGCCCTTGCCATATAAACTCGCGGATTGCTTTTTGTAGATCGCGGAGCAGCTGGGTGGGGACCTCCGTTGGGAGTGCGGTGAATAAATATAGTAATCTCGGCAGAACGTTCATCTTTATCGCTGTCATGCGCCCATACCAGGACAGAATCATACCACCCCATCTCCTCAGATCTGACGTAACCCCCGCCAAGGTAGGCCCATAGTTCACCGGGGCCAGTCTCGAGAGATCTCTGGTCAGGGTTACCCCCAGGTACCTGATGGAGTCCTTCCCCACCGCAATCCCCGCACACCTGTCCCGGGGGTCCAACCTCGGGTCCTGGACCCTCATGGGTAGGAGCTTTGATTTTGCTGCATTTATTTTTAGTCCCGAGAACTGCCCGAAGGCTGTCATCAGACGCAGTAGGGGGGGGAGCGAGGAGCTGGGCTCCACCAAGTACACTAGGATGTCGTCAGCGAACAGGGAGAGCTTGAACTCTACTTCTCCCCTTTTGATCCCTTTGATGTCGGGGTGGGCCCGGACCGCTATGGCCAGAGGTTCCATCGTCAAGACGTATATTAACGGAGAGAGTGGGCACCCCTGTCGTGTTCCCCTCGTGAGGGGGAATGAGTCAGAGAGTTCCCCGTTCACCTGCACTCTCGCTGTTGGGGCTTCATAGAGGGCGGAGACCCAGGTCCTGACGTGAGGCACGAAGCCCATTCGACGGAGGAGGAGTTGCATGTACCTCCACTCGACCCTGTCGAATGCCTTCTCGGAGTCCAAGGAAAGCAAACTAGCCTCTAGGTCTGATTCCTGGGCATAGTGGATTAGGTCAATAGTCTTCCTGATATTATCTGAGCCCTGCCTGCCCTTCACGAACCCCACTTGATCCCCGTGTACTAATTTGGGCATTATCCCCTCTAACCGTGTACCCATCACCTTGGCTAGGATCTTTACATCTATATTTAAGAGGGAGATCGGGCGGTAGGAGGAGCAGTCAGTGGGGTCCTTTCCTTCCTTGGGCAGTACCACTATGATGGCTCTCATCATCGTTTCCGGCAGGGTGCCCCCCTCCAGTACTGCATTGAACACCCTCGCCAGGTGTGTGGCCAAAATAGACCGGAACCTCTTATAGAAGAGTACTGAGAACCCATCTTCCCCCGGGGACGTTCCCGCCTTCATCCCACCGATTGCATACTCCACCTCCTCCTCTGTGACCCCTCCCTCTAGACCTTCTGCCATTTCGCCTGTCAGGGACGGGATCTGAATGGAGTCCAGGAACTCCTCAATCTGAGTGTCTTCCCCGGCATATTCTGACGAATATAGTTGTTCATAGTAGCGTCGGAAAGCCGCTCCTATGACTGGGGTGCTATGGTCTAGTGAGCCCTGTTCGTTTCTGATCGCCCTCACCATTCTGCTTCGCTGGACCTCTCTGAGTTTCCAGGCCAGGATTTTATCGGCTCTATCCCCCTTCTCATAGTATTTTTGTTTCACTAGCTGGAGGTTGCGCTCAGTTTTATGCAACAAGAGATCTTTCAATTGAAATTTGTAATTTTCTAGGGCCGTGATCTGTTCCATAGCCAAGGGTGCCTCCGGGGGGCCTCCCGGCTGGATCTGTGCGATCTTTTCCCTAAGGGATTTTTCTTGGGCCTCCCTTTCCCTTTTTTTCTGAGCCCCCATTCTTATGAGAACCCCGCGTAAGGTCGCCTTGAAGGCGTCCCACAGCACGTGCGCACCCACCTCGCCATTGTCGTTCAGCTTAAAGTATTCCACAATGGCGTCCTGCACTTCCTGCACCAGGACGTCGTCCTTCAGCAGGGAGTCGTTGCACTTCCATCGCCCTTTTCTGCCACCTCGCCATTCCCCTATAATGGTGGTACGGACCAGGTCATGGTCGGACCAGGGGACCGGGTCAACCTCATAGCCAGAGACATATGGGCGCAGGGACTCGTCTACCAGGATGTAGTCTATACGGTAGTATGATGTGTGGATTGCAGAATAGTATGTGAAGGAGGGGTGTTCTGCCCTAGGGGTCGGGATGGTGTCCACTAGGCCCAGCTCTGTGTTCGCCCTTTGGAAGGAGCGGGCCATCATTTCGTCTGCAGCCCTGGTGGGTTGGGATTCCAAGCGTTTCCTATCAATTTTCGGGTCCAGGACCATGTTAAAGTCCCCCCCCCACCACCATTAGCCCGCGTACGAATAGTTTTAGTCTGTCCTTCACTCCCTCCCAAAATTGCGCCTGGCCTTCATTGGGGCTGTACACAACTGCAAGTGTTAAAGGGGAGCCCCGCAGGGAGCCCCTCGTCAGCAGGAATCGTCCCTCTGGGTCTTTCAGTGAGGCTTCTACTTCAAAGCCAATGTCCCTCGCTAGCACTATGGCCACCCCCCTTTTCTTGGTCTTGTGGGAGGCGCTGAGGACTTCTCCAATCCCCCCCCCTCGTAGCTTTGGTTCTTTCCCCTTCGCCCAGTGCGTCTCCTGAAGGAAAAGCACGTCTAGTTTAGCCCTCCTGAATTCCCTGCAGACCAGGGATCTTTTGGTAGGGGTGTTCAGTCCCCTCACATTAAGGGAGCCCACGCCCAGGGTAGGCAGATCCTCAGCCATTTTCTAAGAATAACCAGCTACCGGATAGCTGACTCGTGGCACTTTCCTTGTCCGGCTCATTTCGTGTTATCCTCTGATCTCCCATTTCCCTTCCCCCCCTCCCCCCCAGGTGGTCCTGTAACCTTTCCCCAACTGACCCCTGGTCCCCCCTGTGAACGTAACAATATCAACATACCCCCTACCCCCACCCCGGCGTCCAGCCAAATAGTTCTACCATTGTTGGTAACTGGCCGGACCACCAGCCTACCGCCTCCTGCTGGGTGAATATCCAAATTAGAGCCTCCATGAGCCCCCCCTACCCCCTCTCCCCCCCCTCAATGTAACTCTCATACTTGCTGTTCCGGGAGGATCCACAAAAGTTCGGACCCCATGGTCCTGGAGCCCGGCCTGTCTGCAGGCCGGAACAGATGGTGAGTCCCCGTGATGAATTCTTTACACAGTTCCCCCGAGGCTGATGACGCCTGCCGTGAGATGCCTCAGCTCCCTTCCTCGCCCGGGTCCGACAGTCCCGCTCCACCCTGGCCGGGATCCGTGTCATTCCTGTCCGTCGATGGGGACGGAGGGTTCCATTTTTTAAATTTCCGTGGGCCAGTCTTTTTTCTCCTCTCTCCTCGTGACCGGCGCGCTCTGGCTTCATCCGCGGCGAACCCGGAGGGTTCCCTTCGCGGGGTCGGGTCCGTTGTGTATTCCTGTATTGCTCCCCTTATATCTTCCTCTGTAATCAGGTTCACTCGTTGGCCTTCGTATTCGAACATGAGGGAGAAGGGGAACCCCCATCTGTAGCGTACCCCCTTTGTTTTCAGCATCTGGGTCAGTGGGCGGCACATCCTCCGTTTGGCCAGCGTGTATGATGAGAGGTCCTGGAAGATGGCCACCTGAGCGTTGTTATAGGTTATCTCCCTGGATTTCCTGGCCTCCTCTAGGACCTTCGCTTTTTCAGTGTAGTAGTGGAAGCGGACCAGAATTGACCGGGGGCCCCCAGCTCTTCCCCCCGCTCTATGGATCCGGTCAAACGTTGGTTCGGTTGTCATCTCATCCGAGAAGAGGAGGGTAATGATGTCCCTCACCACCCTGGTTAAGTCTCTTTCCGTCTCCCCCTCCGACTCCGGCACCCCGAAAATTCTGAGGTTGTTCCTCCGCTCTCTATTTTCAAAGTCGTCCATTTGTCTTGCCCTCTCCTCGTCTCTCTTTTCCAGGGCCGTTAGTCTCAGGGCCGTGTCCAGCTCCTGGGTCGCTGCTGAGGACTGGTTGGACTCTAGTTGTGACAGTCTATCCTCGACTTTGTCCACTCTGCGGTCCATGTTTTCCATTTTTTGGGCGATGTCTGCCCGCATGTCCCTGATCTCCTGCAAGACCGAGGCAAAGCCCTTTTCCATGGTGAGGGTGGGCAGGGGTGGGGTCTCGGAATGAGACATGCCGGCCCGTTGGTCTGGGTCGCTATTCTCCCTGCTGGTGCCTTGGTAGCGGTACTCCTGGAGGGTATGGCGCCAACTCATTCGGTCCTCCTGCTCCTCCCCTCCGCTGATGCGTCCCTAGGGGCAAGGGACAGAGCCCGGTCGGGGAACGCGCTCTCTCACCTTCTGGTGTGGCCCTCTGTGGGGGGCCTCTCGTGGGCGGGCACTCGCCCCACCGACCTCCGGTGGGGGCCTCACACCCCCTCCCCCCCTTGTATCCTCTGTCTTTGGTGGCAGTTCTTAGGGTGGGGGGGAGCGGCTATGGTCGTCCAATCGCGGTTTGTTGGGGGGCTCTCAGGCGCGACTCCTTCAGCGAGAGCCCCCAGGCGGACACTCGCCCTGGGGTTGAGCCCAGGGGCCTCCACCTAAGAAAGTGATGGGCTCGAGGGTACTCTCCTCCAAAAGATTTGTGTCCCCTCCAGGGCTGGGGGCGTTTCCCCCCGCGTCTTCCTGACCTTTTTTTTTTTTTTTTTTTTGGCCCCACTTCACTTTTCTTAATTTTTCTTTTTCTTTTTTTTTTTTTTTTTTTGGGGGGGGCTCGCGAGGGGGGGGCGGGGCCGACTCGCCCCTCCGAGCCCACCGATGCGTCCCGCAGCTGGTCCCCCGGGGTCCTTGAGGGTTGCGTGGGGGCTGGGATGGGCTTCCGCCACCTACCTCGGCGCCGAGTTCGGGGGCGCGGGCAGGCCGCCTCTCCCTACGCGGGTCGCGGCCCGCGTTTCTCCCAGCTCCTCAGCGGGGGACTTCCCCTCCGCGACGGCTCCTCGGCAGGGTGCTATGGGGGTGTCGCCGGCGGGTCTTCTGCCGGGGCGCCGGCGCGCTCCGTGTTCGGGGGGGTGAGGGGATCGCGCGCGCCTCCGAAGTACAGGCCGCCGCTTCCCCTCTCGATGGATGCGATGCTGCCTGGAGCTCCCCGGGGCTCCTCCCCTCGGGCCGCGGAGCTCGTTCTCGGGCCCCCGGGGGTCCCCAGATGCCGCTCCTTCGCCTCGGGGTGCACCCGTGGTTCACGGGCCCCGTGAGCCGTAGATCTCTCGTGGGGGGGTCGCGGGGGGGGGCTCAATCCCTCTTCGTGTCCCAGTTACGGCGGGAGCGGCGTGTTCAGGCTGCCATTGCCTGTGCGCCCCCTGGTGGCCTCTGAGGGGCAAACTGATTTAACATAGATTTGCACTCCTCTTGTTGCTCAGGTGTCAGATTTGAAGAGAGATTTACTCCTTCAATCTTTTCACCCAAGGGTAAGCCTCTGAGGAGATCAGGGAGAGCTTCACTCTCTTCTTGATCTTCTGTTGAAGCTAGAAGCAAGGCTCCTACCTCAGGCCTAGAGACATACGCCTTTAGTCTGTTGGTGTGGAAGACTCTGGGAGCCTCCTTGGGATTGCTCACCTCTCAAGTTTACCCACAACCTTGAAGGGTCCCATCCATTTATCTTGCAAGGCCCTCTGCCTTGTTGGGATCATAACTAGAACTAGCTGGTCTTGCGTGAACTGAACCATGTTAGCCTTTTGGTCATGCCAATGCTTGACCAAAGCTTGTCCAGCTTTCAGGTTATCAATAGCTCCTGCCATCATGTGTGACATTCTCCTCCGGAGACCTATCACATAGTCAGTCACTCTGACTGGCTTGGGGGAAGGAGCACTCTCCAACCCCTCCTTAATCAGGGCCAATGGACCTCTGACTGGATGGCCATAAAGAAGTTCAAAGGGAGAATAACCTACTCCCTCCTGAGGGACTTCTCTATAAGCAAAATGAAGGCATGGCAGTAGAAGGTCCCACTTTCTTTTAAGGGGATCTTCCAAAGCACCTATCATGCTCTTCATGCTTCTGTTGAACCTTTCTACCAAACCGTTTGTCTGAGGGTGGTATGCGGTTGAGAACTTGTAAGTAACTCCACAGGTTTTCCCCATGGCTTTCATGTAGCGGGACATAAAATGTGACCCCCTGTCAGAGATTACTTCCTTAGGAAACCCAACCCTGGTAAAAATACCAAGGAGGGCCTTAGCCACAGCCTGAGCTGTAACAGTCCTCATAGGAATTGCCTCAGGGTATCTAGTAGCATGGTCTACTACAACAAGGATAAACCTGTTGCCTGAGGAGGTTGGAGGATCAAGGGGACCAACAATGTCAATCCCTACCCTCTCAAATGGGACTCCCACTACTGGGAGAGGCACTAAAGGTGCCACATTCTTGGAGCCAACCTACCAAGTTTGGCAGGTGTGGCAGCTCTTGCAAAACTTATCTACCTCAGCCCCATCTTTGGCCAATAAAAGTAGTGTGAGAGCCTTTCCTTGGTCTTCTTGAAACTCAAGTGACCAGCCAAAGGAATCTCATGGGCTAGTTGCAAGAACTGTTGTCTGTTTTATTGAGGTACTACAAGCCGCTTATGTCAAGGAGTTCCCCCCTTCTCACCTGAGTCCGTTCTTTACTGGTGTCCTTGGTCGATGCCTTCTTGCGGATGGACCGTGTCTTGAAGACGGCTGCCCGATTCTCTTCCGAATCCAGAATGCGTTCAGTTTCCGGGACGCCGAATCCAGGAGGCAGTGGAAGCACGCTAGCCAGGAATCCAGGAGGTAAGTAGAAGGGGGAGGACTAGGAAGGGATAGCGGGATTGGAAAAAGGAGAAGAACCGCGAGCTACGGAGCACACGTCTGTTCGCTACTTCGCAATAGCATTGAGACGCGCGGAGCCGCGGAAGGCGTGGTCTATTAGTAGAAAAGGCTACGTCCAGCGCATGGAGCGAGAAGGGATTACGCTGGACGGCCATGTTGGGAGTATTAATGAGTGCAAGCCAGCTGTGACAGGGACCAAGAAGCCCAAAAGGGGCACACTCTGTGATTCATGACAGCATGCCTTCTCCGAAGACCTTTCCCTCCAGGTTTGACCGGGTGAATGAGATGAAATCTTCTGAGCAGTTGAGGGGCCTTGATGTTTGACATAGGCTCCCAGGTTCTTTCACTAGGGGGATATCCTTTCCATTCAACCAGATATTGAAGCTGGCTCCTTCTATACCTGGAATCACAAATCCGGGACACCTCGTATTCCAATTGGTTGTCGACCAGTATAGGAGGAGGTTTGCAGGGTTTCCGGGAGGATGAATAGTAGGGTTTCAGCAAAGATGTGTGAAAGACTGGGTGTATTTTCTTCCAGGAGTCTGGCAATTTGATCCGATAAGAAACGGGATTTATAACTTCTTTGATGGGAAATGGTCCATAGTATCGAGGGGCCAATTTACTCGGCCGTAGATGTCGGGGTAGTAATTTTGAGGACAACCAGACCTGGTCACCGATTGCATAAGAAGGGCCTGGTCTTCTTTTGGAATCGGCATATTTCTTGGTCTGTTTTCTGGCCTTCTCCAAGAATTCCTTGGCCTCCTCATGTATATTGACAAGGGTTTCGATCCAGGAGTCAACTGTAGGTACTGGTGTAGGTTGAGGAAGAACAGAAGGCAGGACCGATGGATGGAAACCTTGACTGCAATAAAAGGGGCTGGTCTTAAGTGCCGAATGGTCGGAATTGTTGTAGGCAAATTCAGCCACGGGTATCAGGAGGGACCAGTCATCCTGAACCTTGGTGGCGAAGCATCGAAGATACTGTTCCAGGGTTTGATTGACACGTTCTGTGGCTCCGTTGGTTTGAGGGTGATATCCTGAAGAAAGGGCGCGTTGGATTCCTAAGCATTGACAGAGACTTTTCCATAACTGTGAGATGTATTGAGGTCCACGATCCGATATGATCTTGCAAGGGAGTCCATGCAAACGGAATATGTGTTCCAGGAAGATTCCTGCTAGTTCAGAGGAGGATGGCAGTTTATGCAGGGGTGTAAAATGAGCCATATGAGTGAACAAGTCTATGGTAACCATAATGGTAGCGTATCCACGGGAAGGTGGTAGTTCCACAATGAAGTCCGTAGCGATAATCTCCCATGGCCTGGTTGGCAGTGTAGGTTGCAGTAGAAGGCCCGCCGGTCTCTTGTTATCATGTTTATTTTGACTGCAGACAATACAGGATTGAATGTACTGCTGTACGTCGAATCTCATCCTAGGCCACCAGAATTGCCTTTGTATAAGACGGAGGGTATTGGCGATGCCACGATGTCCGGAGTGTAGGGTATCATGACAGAGATGTATTATTCTTTGTTGTAGCCTTTTTGTAGGGATGACCAATACATTGTCCTTGAACAGATACCCTTCCCGGACCCTTAGGTTCCATTGATTTTTCTTAGATATATCCTTCCACAGATCAGGGGATTGGGTCTGAGCTTGGATTTCTTCAAGGAGGTTGACTGCTTGGGCTACAAAGATCTTGGGGGAAAACATCTGAGGATATGCCTTGTCTTCAATGGGCTCGTAGTCTGGTCGTCGAGATAAGGCGTCAGCAATTGGGTTTTGTGATCCTGGAACATGAGTGATGTGGAACTGGGCAAAGAAGTAGGCCCATCGCGCCTGACGACTATTCCTACAATCCAAAGACTGTAGAATCTGGAGGTTCCGGTGGTCCGTACGGACCTGAACTGGATGTTTAGCTCCCAGAAGTAAATGTCGCCACTCAGTGAAGTCTTGACGGATGGCTAACAATTCCTTTTCCAGGACTGAATAGTGTGTTTCACTAGGAGTCATGGTTCGTGAAAGATAAGCAATTGGGTGTTCCAGTTTATCTCCTAATTCTTGCTTCAGGACCGCACCTACGGCGTAATTAGAGGCGTCCCTTTCTACTAGGAAGGGTTGACTAGTATCGGGTTGGGCCAAGATAGGAGCTTGTGTAAACTCTGTCTTCAGACGCTGGAACGCCGTTTCTTGTGGTGTAGACCAGAGGAAGGGAGTGTCTTTCTTCAGGAGAGCAACAATCAGTTGTACTATCTCGGAGAAGTTAGATATGAACTTGCGATAGAAATTGGCAAGGCCCAGGAATGATTGAACTTGTTTCACGGAAGCAGGAGCAGGCCAGGTCAGTATGGCCTTTACCTTTGAAGGATCCATACCGATTCCTTCTGGGCTAAGGATAAATCCTAGGTAATGAACGGAGGTTACATGGAACAAACATTTTTCGGGTTTGGCTAGGAGTTTGTGTTCTCTAAGTCTGTGCAAGACTGCCTTCACATGCTCTTCATGTTGTATAGGGTCCTTGGAGAAGATCAATATGTCATCCAGATATACAATGACGAAGAGAAACAACAAGTCAGAAAACACCCTGTCCATAAAGCGTTGGAAAATTGCCGGGGCATTAGCTAGTCCAAAGGGCCTGACTAGATATTCAAAATGGCCAAAGGGTGTTCTGAAGGCAGTTTTCCATTCGTCCCCTTCCCGGACACGAATCAAATGATAGGTGCCCCTGAGATCCAACTTGGTGAATATTACCGCGCCTCTCACGGCTTCCAGGATGTCTGAAATCAAGGGTAACGGGTACCGGTCCTTGAGGGTGCATTGATTTAGGCCGCGATAATCGAGGCAGGGTCTGAGTTCTTTGGTATCCTTCTTGGGAACAAAGAATAGGGAAGCACCAGCAGGAGATTTTGAAGGTCTTTTCAAGGTTGGTATCCAGGTATTCTCTTAGGGCCTTTTTCTCGGGTTCGGAAAGGATGAACATCCTGCCGAAGGGAATCACTGCGGAGGGTTCTGTATCTATTGCGCAGTCTTCAGGTCTGTGTGGGGGTAAGGCCTGGACTATGGCAGTTGAAAACATATCAGCATATCCTTGATAGGCCTCAGGAACGTGTATGACATTAGACACCATGAGTGATGTCTGTTGTTCCCTTGTTGGTTCCTTTGGGTGTGTTAACGGAGGTTCCAGGGATAGGCAGTGAGACATGCAAAACTCTGAGCCTAGGAATAGAGAACCCGCTGTCCAGTTGATATATGGATTGTGTTTCTGTCTGTAGCCAGGGCATACCCAAAACCATGGGGTAATGAGCTGACTTAATGATGTCAAACCTAATCATCTCCTGATGGTGATTTATTGAAAGCTGGATCTCTTTGGTCTGTAGGCTTATGGGCCCTGATGTGAGGGGTCTTCCGTCAATAGCTTCCACAGGTTGCATGGTGCTTCATGTCTCGTACGGAATTCGATGTTTAGTAACCCATTCTTGATCGATGAATATCTCCATAGCTCCGCAGTCTACCAGGGCCAAAATGGAATAGGTCTTATTCTTGGAGGGTGATAGAAAGGCCTGTAATATCACCAAATAGTTTTGCCCAGGAGAGTTCAAGGATGGAATTGATGTGGAGCAAACATCTCTCTCCCGAAGCTCTGCTCCATCTAGGATCATGAGCTGGCGTTTCCCGAACGCCGAGGGGGTGCTAGAGGGCATTCCCTAACCAAATGCTTTTCCGAGGCACAATACATGCACAAGCCCGTATGAATTTTCTCATTCTCTCTTGCGGGGATATGGGTCCACGAAAGGCCCCAATCTGCATGGGCTCTGGTTCCGTGACTGGGCTTGGGTTGGTGTCCGTTCTGACGGTACTCTCAAATGATACCTTGGGAGGAATTCCCCTGGTTTTTTTCTTTTCTGCCTTCCTTTCCTGGATACGGAAGTCAATTTGCATGGCAAGATCCATTAGTGCCTGGAACGAGTTTGGTCGTGTCACTCTGGCCAGCTTATCCTTAATCTCTTCGTTCAATCCTCTCCTGAACAGGGTAAAGCTTGCCTCAGCGGACCACTCAGCTTCCTTAGCCAACTGTTTAAATTGGGTCACATACGTGAGCATATCCTGGGAACCTTGCTGAAAGTCTAACAGGCGTTCCTGGGCGCTGTAAACCTGCTCAGGGCAGTCAAACATGTTTTTAAGGGCATGTATAAGCCCATCATAGTCGTCCAAGAGGGCATCACTAGAGTTAACGAGGGGAGTAGCCCAAGTCAAGGCATTCCCGGAAAGGTGAGAGATTATAAAACCCACCTTCGCCCTGGGGGTCGAAAAGTAATAGGGCGTGAAGGTAAAGTGGACCAAGCACGAATCCAGGAATGCACGAAGGGTCTTTGCTGAGCCGTCGTATTTGTCCACGATGCCGCCCAGTAAGACACTTTCTTTTGTAGCAGAATCCCGGGATAGGACCAAGTGTTTCAGAGCGGCGTTCTCCGCCTTTAAATTCTGTACCTCGGTTGATAATTCCTGCATACTACGCATTAGGTCCTGCACGGCAGCCTCCATATCAATATCAAGTTCGGTCGGGCTCCGGGCGTCTCAAACTGTCAAGGAGTTCCCCCCTTCTCACCTGAGTCAGTTCTTTACTGCTGTCCTTGGTCGATGCCTTCTTGCGGATGGACCGGGTCTTGAAGAAGGCTGCCCGATTCTCTTCCGAAACTAGAATGCGTTCAGTTTCCGGGACGCCGAATCCAGGAGGCAATGGAAGCACGCTAGCCAGGAATCCAGGAGGTAAGTAGAAGAGGGAGGACTAGGAAGGGATAGCGGGATTGGAAAAAGGTGAAGAACCGCGAGCTACGGAGCACACGTCTGGTCGCTACTTCGCAATAGCATTGAGACACGCAGAGCCGCGGAAGGTGTGGTCTATTAGTAGAAAAGGCTACGTCCAGCGCATGGAGCGAGAAGGGATTACGCTGGACGGCCATGTTGGGAGTATTAATGAGTGCAAGCCCGCTGTGACAGGGACCAAGAAGCCCAAAAGGGGCGCACTCTGTGATTCATGACAGCTTGTAGTCTCCAGGTGCAGACTCAGTCGGTTCACTGTAGAAGAGGCCATCTTCCCAGTGCAACCTATACTTCCCAGGCTCTTGCCCATCAGCCTGAGAAGCTGCCTGATGGCGAAGACCTTCCAGAGTTGGACATTCTCTCTGTCCCTTACTGAAGTCTGCCCTGTTGGGTCCACATTCTGCCAGTAAAGACTGCAGCTCAGGATGGTCAACAGGATCCAGATCTCCAATGAGTTCTTGGCCTTCCACTAGCTCATCTTCAGAGTCTAGCTCAACCACACAGGGTTGTACCTCCCTCTCAGCCTCAGCTGGAGGTGGAGTTACAGGTGTAACTTTGGACAACCTAGGGGAAGTCCTTGTTGGAAACACTGGAGTGCTTGCTGCTGGCTGTTTCCTAGAAGTCTTGGGTTCCCCTTTGCTTCTTGTTGTTCAGATATAGCAAGTTGTAACTCCAGTGGAGTAGGAGTGATATCCTTCTTCATCATCTCCTTGGGAGTACCTCTCATGGTGCTCTCCCTTGCAGGTCTGGTGAGCTCCTGTAACCTTTTACTAGGAGGTCTGGGGGTATGTGACACTACTCCAAGAGTCTTCAGGTCATTTCCCAACAGAACCCTTCCTGGTACCTCACTTTGTATGCTGACAGGTATCTTCACAGTCATGTCATTACACTGGCTGAGAACTGGTAATTGGGGAAGCATCTGCACAGGCCCTCCAGCTAACTTGGTGAGGCGTTTGGGTGCCTTAGCAACATCCTCTGCCTGAAAAAATGATTTATCCACCACAGTTATGCTGGCCCCAGTGTCCCTAATGGCAGAAGTCTCCTGACCATTCACCTGGACACTGTCCTTATAATACTCTTTAGTATTATCTGGGATGGAATTATATACATCTAAATTCTGTTGTTCCCACAACCCCAGAGACACTAAAGAAACACTGGCTGAGACTCCAATGGGATCATCAGCCAGTAGTAGAAAGTTTCCACTGGCGATCTGTACTTCCTCCTCTGGAGCAAATGCTAAGGAGACAGTGTGGACCCCTGAAGGTTTACCCTTACATCTGGGATCCCCTTTCACATGGTCAGGCGAGCTACAAACATAGCATTTACCAAATGCTTTTTGGAATGGTGGCTTGCTCTGACCTCCTTCTGGTTTGGCACCAGAAGGTACACTAGCCTGATTCGGTTTCCCTTGTGGCTTACCCTTATTGTTCTGTTTGGGGCCCTCTTTGGGATTGGAATGATTAGAATTCTCTTTAGAGTCCTTTTTAGGCTGTTTCCCCTCCTTTTTCTGTGTTGCCCCAGAGTCCTTGTGAGTAGCCCTGTTGGCAACCCACAAGTCAGCAGCCTTAGCTAGTTTTCTGGAATCTAATTCCTTTGAATCAGCCAAGTGCTGTCTGAGCTCAGGAGAGCAGGCATCATAAATTGACTCCAACATCACAAGATTCTTCATTCCCTCATAAGTGTTCACCTTGTAACCCTTAATCCATCCCTCTAAGTTCTTCAAACTTTCACTCACCCAGGTAGCCCAAGGGGTACCATCATGCTTTTTGAGGGTCCTAAACCTCTTAAGGTACTGGGAAGGGCTCTTCCCAAATCTAGCTATCAAAGCTAGCTTCACACATTATTAATCCTTCTTATCCACCTCCTCCAAATCCATTACCACATCAGATGCAATAGGGGGGAGCCTAGAGAACAACCAGGGAAGTAACTCATTCCCTGAGATGTCCTGGAGCCCATGATTATACTCAAACATAGCCAACCAATCCAACACATCCAACTTAGGCTCATACATACCCACAATCTCTTTAGGCATCCGGGGTCTTTTGGGACTGGAACTCCTTGAGGATCCGGAGAGAGAAGCATTTTCAACAGACAATTTCTTCATCTCTAGCTCATGCTTGAGCTCCATTTCTCTGAGCCTTAGTTCTTGATTGAGTTCTTGGTGTTTTTGTTCTGCTTGAGCATTAAGTTTTTTAAACTCCAATTCAAGTTTCATTTTCTCTAGTTCAAGACATTTAGGACTAAGTGTGGGACCTGGTAAAGGTCCAGTAGGTACAGCTGGTAGAGCAGACAGAGGCCTAGGGGGGGACAGTCACAGCAGCCTCACCCTCCTCTTCTGAATATTACTCAGGATTATCAATACTTTGATCAATATCATTACTGTTATATACATTCTCTGGGAGAGTGGGTTCCTCTGAACCATCACCCAGACTTTGGTTTGCTAACAATCTTTCTATTAGCTCCATTTTATTGCCTTTAGTCAGGAGATTCTTATGCTTACAGAGAACTCTCAAACAATCAGCAGTTTTTATAGCAAGGGACTCTTGACTATAACTTTCCATAGTTGACAGGTTAGAAAATAAACTTTTTAGTGCTAAGCTTTGTGGTTAGTTGCACTAAGGTATCTATAAGCACCCTAAAATGTATACTCAATACAAATTCCACCGCTGTACACCAGTGTTAGGCAGAAACCTGTGCAGTTCCCTTAGGGACCACTGCAAAAAAGTTTAAGACTACAGGTGTTGGCAGTAAACCCAATTGGTAGCAGTCTGTACCACCCAGATTTACCTGGTAGCTGTGGCTGAGCAGTCAGACCTCTCTCAAGAAGAGTTAGGCAGTATATAGAGTATACACATGCAAAAAGGTACAAAAATACAGTAGCACAAGCAAACACTGACCAGAGCTTTGGTATAAAAGTATATAATTATTTATTTAAAAACACACTTGTAAAAATACACTGGCACTAATATGTCAAGCAAGTTCAAACACAGTCACTAGAAATATATACACCTCCCTGATTAATTATTCGAGAAGTCTTAGGAAAAGAACACCACTTATTATCAACACAGAGGTGAGCGCTTAACCAAGATGGCACTCCAGTAATTATTTAAAAGGGGAGGGAAAAGGCAGAAATATGAACACACCCAATACCAACACATTTAACAGAACCACAGCAAGTCAAGAAAGGCAGAGTCTACTGTAGAGAAAGAAAGTTCATAGGCCAGGCCCACTCTTGGAGAGAGCAAGGCGGAATGTGCCCAAGATCACACGGTTGAAGTACACTTTAAAAGTCTTTGCAGATAGTTCAAAAAGGAGTTGGATCAGTTCAGAAAAGTTAGATAACAGGTGCCAGGTCACCCCAGGATAGAGAGTCAAGGATTTACGGGACATCTTGAACAGTCTGTTGCAAGGGAGACCAGGCGGGACACAGTACCTGAAATGGTGAGAAAGCTCCAGCGGGGGCAGTTGTTCCTGGCAGCAGGTGCAAGTCGGTGCTTCGTCCAGGGGAAAAGAAGATCTCGACATGGAGGAAAGCTGGAGGTCGTTGCACTGCCAGGGAAGAAACCAGCCGCGGAGTTTCCCGGTTAAAAGGTACTACCCTTTAATTCGCGGTAGTGGTGAAGCGTGGCTATCCGGCCGCCGGGGTGCTTGGCACGGGCAATTCGACCACGAGACGATCCAGGAAGGCGAAAAGAGGGTGAACTGGTTAACCCCACCAGTTCAAAGGAAGAAGACTCTCCAGGAAGATCTTCTCTGTCGTTGGGAAGTGATGAGTCGGTTCAGCAGGGCTCCACCGGTGGTGTCGTCATTGCAGGTCGGCTCAGCTTCTCCCTCTTCGGATTCTTTAGGTCCTGTGGCGACTTCTGAAGTTCCAGGCCCCAAAGCCCTGCTTTTATGCAGAAAATCCCCATTCATCAGTCCTAGCTGTCACCCAAACATGCTAAGTGGTGAGCCGGGCAGCTCACCACTGGGCCAATCACACAAGAGTGCGACTTGAGTTGCCGAGGCAACTCAGTCCAGGGTGCCTATTCCCCCCTCCCACACGTCACTCTGTTCTTTCGTCACTAAGCTCTCGCTTCCACAATGACTTGCGATGCCACCGAACTGCTAAACAGCATTGTTTACATCCTAAGAATCAGCTCTAAACCAATTTACCTGCCAGGTATGCCCTCATGCTGCTCAGCACCTCTGTCTGCACGCTGCATCTAATCTTGTTGCAACACACGTATATAGAAGAACAATAGCAACTGTTTGAAAATGCCAATTAAGCCCTCACTGTGAATATTCGAATTTAGGTGGCCTAGTGCTCTCATGCATCTGCTTGAAAAATGCCAATTAAGCCCTCACTGTGAACATTCGAATTTAGGTGGCCTAGTGCTCTCATGCATCTGTTTGAAAAATGCCAATTAAGCCCTCACTGTGAATATTCGAATTTAGGTGGCCTAGTGCTCTCATGCATCTGTTTGAAAAAGGCCAATTAAGCCATCACTGTGAATATTCGAATTTAGGTGGCCTAGTGCTCTCATGCATCTGCTTGAAAAATGCCAATTAAGCCCTCACTGTGAATATTCGAATTAGGTGGCCCCCCTACTGCAACTGCAACGGCTAGCGCCTATGCTCGCTCTTAGAACACTGTGCAAACTAGTTGTGCCTTATGGTCGCTCATTGACCACCTTGTAATCTAGTTGTGCCTTATGGTCGCTTATTGACCACTCTGCATTTTGTTGTGCCTTATGGTCGCTCATTGACCACCTTGCAATCTAGTTGTGCCTTATGGTCGCTTATTGACCACTCTGCATTTTGTTGTGCCTTATGGTCGCTTATTGACCACCCTGCAATCTAGTTGTGCCTTATGGTCGCTTATTGACCACTCTGCATTTTGTTGTGCCTTATGGTCGCTTATTGACCACCTTGCAATCTAGTTGTGCCTTATGGTCGCTTATTGACCACTCTGCATTTTGTTGTGCCTTATGGTCGCTTATTCACCACCTTGCAATCTAGTTGTGCCTTATGGTTGCTTATTGACCACTCTGCATTTTGTTGTGCCTTATGGTTGCTTATTGACCACCCTGCAATCTAGTTGTGCCTTATGGTCGCTTATTCACCACTCTGCATTTTGTTGTGCCTTATGGTTGCTTATTGACCACCTGCTATCCGCATGTGCCCCACCTAGCACACAATCATGCCCATAGCCATCTGCAAGCTCGCCGCCACCACCACCACACTGCTCACTCTCCTTGTCACACTCATTGCTCACCAACCCTACACATCATCCCGCTCCCAACTCGCTCTCATACCACACAGCCCACCCCCCAATCCAACACAACCCACTGCCCCGGATACCTCACAAACTCACTCACATCGCAGTAACACACCCCCTGCACCCTGCACCACCAAATTGTATAGAGTAGATAGACTCAGAGCTCGCACACAGACCACTATATTCAGCACACAATCCTCACCCATTGAACTTAGAAACTACAGATTAAGCTCCCGCATCCTCTCCAAACACATCCCCCACTTTGTAACCCTCCCACCCACAAACAACCACACACTAACCAAACCACACTCCTCAATATAACCACACATAACACAACAGTCACATCTACCACCCTGACCTCCACAATCACACCTCACATTAAATGTGCCCTCCTCAATGTTCGATCCCTCACAGCCCACGCATCTGATATTCATGACCTCATAACTAATAACAACATTGACCTACTAGCCATCACAGAAACATGGTTACACGAAGCATCAGGCCCAGCCGTCACTCTTGCACTACCACCTGGCTTCACCATACTCAGACAAGACAGAGCTGAACGAATAGGAGGCGGAGTAGCCTTCATCTACAAGGAGAATCTTCAGCTCCGACTTGTTAGCCACTCCTCGACCAACAACTCTGACCTCCTATCGACCAAACTCACTCTGTCACCCAACAGCACCATCAACATTCACCTACTATATCGCCCCCCAGGCACCACCCCTGACTCTCAGGAAAGCATCATCCACATCCTCAGCAATAATATCAAAAGCTCCACCAAAACCCTTCTCCTAGGAGACCTCAACCTGGGATTTAATGATGCTAAAGACAAATCTGCAGTCGCCCTCTCCAAAGAACTCAGTGACCTAGGCTTCACCCAAAAAGAAACCCCAAAAATCCAGCAAAGCTGCTGGGGGACTCACTAGGTTGAGGAAATTAGCCTATACACAGAATTCTCCCTAACAGCGGTCAAGGCATTTATGGAAAGAGTAAAGTGCATTTACCAACCACACACAAACACATGCTTCCCCCCTGGCTGAATGAGCCCGGGGACCTGAATACAGCCCTTTAGGAATTAATGGGATCTCTCTTTCAGCCAATGAATAAAACATCTCTAAAGGAGCTCATGTACAAAGTAGCTTTCCATAGTGCCATGCCATCCATCAATCAGATGGGTGAGTGAGTAGCACACTCTCATTGGACAAGCCATTTCTGACTATTCACCACAGTTCTCTCCTAAATACATTTTAATGTTTCAAGGTTACCAATCAATAGAATTGACATTCTGCTTCCCAAAGCCACAGAACGTGGGGGGTGAGGGGGAAAGCACCATAGATACTCTTATGTTCGTAGAGCAGTAAGGCTCTATCTAAGTAAAACCAAGGCACTGTATAAGACAATTCGGTTCTTTGTGTGCCTCTTGCAAAATGAAGAGGGGGTGATCCATTTATTAAATCCTCCATTGCAGGATTGATTGTTAACTGTTTTCAACTCTGTTACACATTAGATCATAAGCCTCTTCCTTTTACTCCCAAAGTACATTCCACTCATAGTACTGTAGCAAGCCAGCCTTCATTGCAAATGTACCAATATATGTTATTTGCAAGGTGGCAACATGGGTTATTTGGGAACAGTCGAGATACAGAGGGATGGCCCTAGTGCCACCTCCTCCCAGCCCCCTGTTCCCATTAGGAAACCAGCTGCCTGTTCATAGAATGACTGATCTACACCCTCAAACTAGTCGATATACTTTTGTTGTTACTTTCAATAAAAATAGCTGCACGTTATGGTGAGTTGGAAATGTTATTAAGGCTATCTGTGACACTGCCTAAATAAATGCAAAGCCAAGCATATAGAGTTCAAATTATGGACAAAGAGTTTGCCGCCAAGTGTTACGGCAGAAGCAGTAGAGATTCATACATCATGATATTAGTAAGTTGCTGTCATGTATCGCTTCAATAACTCCCAGGCTTCGAAAGATGTTAAAGGATTTTTGTTTGCAAGATGTTAAAATCACGTTTTATATTCCGGACAGGATGCAGGCTGGGGCATAGGCAGGGTCTACTAATGGGCTTCCCTCTCTGGTCTATTGTGGGCTCCTTCCACCTTAAAGCAGGCATCCCCAACCCCAGGCCTTCCATCTAGCGTTCAGTACCTCCTACTGTCTCAATCTGGCTGTAGCTGTAGGTGATGGCCTAAAGGCAAAAACCCTCATCCATCTGGCTCCATCCGGGGTTCTTGTAGCGATGTCCTATCCTAACACTTTGCAGGTTTGCCAATGGGACTTGATGTTTTTTGTGTGCCGGTAACAGACACCCAGGTCCGCTCACTCACTCCCTTCCCTTTTGCTCCTTGATCTTACTACTTCTCTCTCCTTCTTCCCCTCTGCTACTCTCACTGCTTCCTCACTTTGCTACTCTCTCCCGTCCTTCTATTCTCTCTTATTGCCCCCCCACCATTTCCTTACTCAGGGATATGGTGTCCTGCTCACCCTCCCAGGGATATGGTGCCCTTGTCACCCTTTGCTGTACTCTCTGACCCACTTGTGTTTAGACCCTCTGTCCCAACAGGCCATCCCCACCCTCTCTGGTCCCCCCGTGTTGTTCCCTTGTGTGCACCCCCCCTTCCTGCACACAGGAGTCTGTCCTGATACATTCTGGTTTCACCATCACCGTCTTGTGGCCAATGCTGGATTGTACTTTTATGGACTTCATTGATTCACGGTGCTTCACCCTTTCTCAACTCTCATGCTGGACTTCCTTTGCATCTTGTACTCATGGTGGCCCTGAATCATGCTGTTCCATCTTCATCTTGTATCCTGGCTTGCAACATTATGTGTTACTACTGACTTCTGCAATTGTATTTGCTCTCCTCTCTTGCTTCTCCACTCTTTTTGACTGCTTACTCTCTGATCGCTCCTCCCCTCCCCTCTCCCTTTTCCTATCTCCTCCCCTCATCCCCTTACTTTCTTCTATGCACTTACTCTATCAGAATTGTCCCTGGACCTACTATGATAGCAACCTCGTCTGTCGCTCCCCTAACCCCTTACTGTTGCCCCTCCTCCCTCCACCACTATCTGAAACGTCGTCATGCCTGGTACGATAGTCACTTGTTTTGTTCCTCCCCTCCCTTTCTGCACCCCTCTCCCTCACCTTTTGTTTTCCTCTGGCTCTACCAGAAATGTCATCAGGCCTAGTAGGGTAGTCACCTGTCTCTTTCCATTTCCTTCCCACTCTCCCCTCCCTTCCTTATCTATGTCTTAGCACTTGCACTATCTGAAATGTCGTCAGGCCGAGTACGATAGTTAATTTCACATCCTTACTGTTCATGGCCTGTAAGAATATCATTGTATTTTCCCTTGTTCCCTCCCTTGCCTTGAAGCGCTTTGAAACACATTGTGTATAGGCGCTATATAAATAAACTATCATATCATATCATATCTCCCTTCTTCACATTCTCTTACACCCCGTTTTCCCCTTCTTTCTCTCCTCTTCTATCCCTCTGATGTCCACACCCTCTCTTTTCACCTATTTCCTATAGAGTCCCCTCTCTTCATCTTTCTTTCTCACTTTCTCAT
This sequence comes from Ambystoma mexicanum, assembly GCF_040938575.1. NCBI lineage: Eukaryota > Metazoa > Chordata > Amphibia > Caudata > Ambystomatidae > Ambystoma > Ambystoma mexicanum. The sequence goes on from NC_090923.1 coordinate 1,097,441,307, forward strand.
TCACCTTATACACTTCCCATCCTCACACTACACTAAATGCAACTAGTACCACTCTCTCTCAATTGGCACCTCATCTGTACTCTGCTTTATCTCTGTTACCAACTCTTCAGCTCCACCTGGGCTCTTGCTTCAGCTTCACACCTCCTGATCTCATCCCTGCAACCAACACTCTGAGATCAATGCACCCCCTTTTTATTCTGTTCTCTTCCTGATTCCAACTCCACTTCCCCTTCCATTGGTTCCAGTACTCGTCTGACTCTGTGGGTCAATCTGTGCTAGTCTTTTCCCCAGGGGCTGGGTTACACAAGTATAAATCTTTAAAAACCCTTCTTAGCCTGCCCCCCTTCTAGTCTCTTTGCAGGGTAGCAGCCGGGCGCTGAGGCTGCTTGTTTTCCTGTTGATTTTCTTTCTGTGCTGGTGAGTTTTGTTTTACATTCGGTTTGGGGAAGATTATTGTCTCTCCTCACTCCCAATTTAGTTTCTTTTGCCTCACCCTTCCCATGGGGTCCATCTAAAGTTGGTAGGTCAATGTTGGTTGTCTCATCTGTGGTTGGCAGGATAAATCCCAGTTCATTACATTTATGTTCTTAATTCCGATCTCCTGATTCCTCTCTGGAATTTCTTGGTTGTGCCCAGGTGCATCTTCGGAGCTGTAGTTCTGAAAGAAACAAAAGATAACTCTGGCCAGAAAACTGATTTGGAGGTATTGTTTGAAAGAGGGTTGTACCATTATCAACATGCACGACAAATAAAAACAAACAAACAGACATGTGGGGGCTTCAGGGACTAAGACACCTCCCAATTCCCTCACCCCACTTCCGGGAAAGGTCCCTTTTTCTCCCCTGACAGAGCCCTGACTCTGACCCTGTCACAGTTGCATAAACATTCCAATAAGCTCAAAAATGGTATGTCATGTGCAAAACATTTCAATCAATTTCAATTTTATTTAGAATTCGGCCAGAGGAATTTACATACAAGATGTGTTAAAAACAAAATTAAAACTATATGGTGATGATAAACAAAACATTCAAAATAATTTAAAGCAATCTGCATTTTGAGATTAGCAGCAATATAATACTCCCAGTCTCAAGGGTCTCTCCTCTAGCTTCCCATCTTCTCCTTACACCAGTCTCCTGCTGTCTCCTTGCCCCAGCCTCCTCGTTCTCCCCTCTGGCGTCCTCAACTTCTTCTGTACCTTTTGCAAACAGTCTCCAAGTGAGGTCCTTTTCTTGACTCCCTCTACCTTCTTCCATAGGGCCAATAGGGTATTCACCTGCCTTCAGCCTCTCTTTGACATAAGGTAACTCAGTTGTGATGCAGCTGGGAGGGTGATTGGCTGATGGGCCCTGCCCATGGGTAAGGCTTACAGTTCTGACATTAGGTTTGGGTGGTCTCTCCACATGGACGGGCCTCTCGCTGCTTACCACACCATGGCCCCACCCTCGGGGTGGACTCCCTTGGTCTAATCGATTTTAGGTGTACACGTCTAAAGACCTTCTGAGGTGGCTGGTTGACTCCTGGTGTTTCCCATCCTAGTTCGGACTTGCTGTTTCTGCTATAGTTTTATATATGATATAAAATTATATATAATATATATCTGCACCCATATGAGGAGAGCCAAATGTGCAGGCACTACCACTGGGACCACCCCACCTCAATACTGTTAAAGATACAAAAGTCTAAGGTAGAAATATGTCATGCCCATGCCTCCTGCATGTTGCATGGTGGGCTTGGCCAGGGGATCCACTCTATGCTGCCCCCAGGCACTGCATCACCTGGGTTGTGGTGGCACCCACTGTGTCAAAATGACTGCTGCTCTACAGAAGTAGAAGGATGAGTAGTGGGTAAACCGCCTACTTTGCTCTAAACTCCCACTAAACCAGCACTGATCCCAATCAGAAAGGTATATCTCTTTCACCACTTTTGGTAACAAGGGCTGAGGCCAGGCCAACAGGGTAATTCATGGAATAAATGTATGCCGAAAAGGGGAGCGCAAGCGTGAAAATCGCAGCGCACGCGTACGAAAACCACGCACGCGGCCGTTGGTCGATTCATGGAATGCGCTGCGCGTGTAAATCCTGGGATGTGCGCCAAATCCATGGGTGGCGCTCACGGGCGCACACGTCACTAAACGCTGTGCGCATCGCGCACAGCGAAAGCGCACAACGTGTAGCGCACACAAGAAATGTGGGTGGAACACAGGGCATAACACGCGTAATGGGGAACAACGCGTGAAAATGTGGGCGTTATGGGGGAAGTACCAGAGGTAAATGCTCTCAACGCCCACACGCACGCTAACAAAACGTATTCAAGGCTCTTACTGCAGGGTAAGTTCGATGGGGCTAAGGACTCCTGTTGTTCTTTGTCTCACCAGGGGTGGGTATACGAACGGCAGAGTTGGATGTATGAGAACCTGTCCGACTCGGTCAGTTTAAAGGCTACTTTGCAGCTCTCAAACGTGCGTGGTTGCCCATCCTCAAACAATTGTGTTAGGGTTTGTAGCCCACCCACCCAACCAATTCTTGAAGTTTGTGGGATGAATTCCAGAGGTGAAAGATGGGTTGTGAAAGTTAGGAGTGTTTGGGCCCAGGCCATTCAGTATGCCTTTGGATTTCATTGCCCAATCCCATATTTTGAGAGTACATTTTGTGGAGTAGAGGATACCCGGCCAGAATTTTCGTGCTGAGGGTGGATGTACGGGAGGAAGCCAAGGGGTAATGGTAACCTAGATAACTTTGACTCCCGTGAAGCGCCCCTCTGTACATTGTTTGTAGTTCACTGAATGTGACTCCCCTCGCCAGGAGGATTGCTGTGCCCGGTCCTTTGGAGCCAATGGAAGGCAGGAATTGATGTGGGAAGCTCCTGTTGCGGAGGCGTGCAAAGTCTGATGGGAGAAGGTGCGTCTCTTGTAGAAAGACCACTGAGCTATGTAGATATTACAGATGTTTTAAAGTAGCTTTGTGCTTTGAGGGGGCATTTAGGCCTCGCATGTTGAGCGAGACAAAGGTCAATTTCTGGTGCAGCGGAGGCTCCACGTGAGGGTCTAGATCCTTCGTTCTGGGAGGGAGTCTGGGTTAATTTCTTCTGTCATTTTGTTCAGTTAGTGTTTCACTCCCAATCTGTGGTCGAGTTTTTAACTTAACAGTCCATAAACAAAGCTGGAGTGGTTCCACAACCGGGGGAGACCACTTTGAGCTTGGTAACCATAACTTAGAACCTGAGTCGGGGTGTTTGCCCCATTGGCCTTTGGGCGTCATAGTGCGTCTGGCTAGGCATCGGCTGTGTTTAGCCCGGCGAAAAGAAGATTTTAGTTCCAGACGCTACAGTGAAGTTCGAGGTGAATCGCCAGGTGAGTCCAAAGAGTGAGAGTCTTGAAGGGGAAAATGTCAGGTTTGGTGGGGGCGTCCCTTAGCCACCTTTGCCCATGTGTAACATTTTGGTTTGGGGGCTTCTACTGGAGAGGTGGATTTTGTAGGAGAGCCCTCTTCTGTCACCGGAGCGAGCACCTTTAGGATATTCTGCTTTCTCCAGCGCGCTATTCATGCGAGTCATATTGCCTAAGGTGAATTGACGTGTGGCAGGGAATAGCCGCCAGTATCGGATCTTCTGGTCTTGCAGCAATGTTGTCAGGGGTCTCAGCTCTCTTCACCTTTGTATTGTGACCGTTGCTAGGTTTTGGAAGATTTGTCGAGGAGCCATCTGATAAGTTAGTCCTCCTTGTGTCCGAGTTGCTGTCAGGATCTCCTGTTTTGTAGTGAAAAAGTGGACCCGTGTGATTACATCTGGGGGCCTGTCTGAGAGTTGGCCTCCCTGGATGCGCAGTCTATGGGTAGGTCTAGGATGAGCATCCCTTTCTCCATATGTGGAAGGAGAGTCTGGAAGAGTCCCCCTATATAGTCGGGGAGGGCCTGGTCTTCAATTGAAGTGGGCACCCCTTTAATCCACAGGTTGTTTCTAGGCCCGTTCTCCATATCCTCCTGTTTGCCCGCCATTTCTTCACTTTTCCCTTCCAGTACCTCCTCCCAGTACCTGGATCCTGCGCTGGAGCTCAGCTACTAGCGTGGCTTGATCTGTTGCATGGTCTTCCACTTCGCCATGTCTTTGTTCCACTTCCAGGACCTGTTGGTCTAGGTGGTCCACCTTAGTTGAGATTCTTGCCATGCAACTCCAGAATTCTGCTTTAATTTCAGACCTGAAAGACAGTAAGTCCTCCTTTTTTGCTAGCTACCCTGGGGGGTGTTCTGGCGAGTGAATTGGGGTTTTTGCAGCCTCCAATTTCTTATTTTTGTCCTTGGATTGCAGCAGGATGGCGATGTCTGCATTCTTCTGGGGCTTTTGGTGTTTTGAAATGGCTGGCGCAGTTCTGGTGTCTTTTCTGGGTGCTTGCCACCAGGAGCTGCCACAGGTCCCCAGTCGAATGTTCTGCTTTGGTTAAGGTCGTGATAATGTTTCAGAGACCCTTAGGAGGGGGGACTATGTGTTGGAGGTGGCGGGGGGCGTTTGTCTCACTTTAAATTTTCCTCTTATTCTAGGGTAAGGCAGTGGCGGGGAATCCCGCTCCCCGTGTGCCCTCCGCCACCCTGCCCCACACTGATGGTTGCCTTCCTCCACGTTCCCCCTGCTGCTGGATCGTGATCCTGTCCCTCACCTCCTAGTTTTCTTTGTCTTCCTTTGCCGTGCTTGCTGTGTGCTGCAGATCGATCCTGCAATGTGCGCCACTCCAGCGACCCAGCGTTTCCCCCACGGGGTGTCCAATCAGGTATCTCCTCTTTTCCCTAGCTGGGTGTCCCTCTGTGGACGGGTGCTGGTGGCGGCTGGAATCTGGACGCCGCAACCATTCTGCTGGCGGCCTGCCGCAGATGCAACAGAGCGGGCTTCATATATTTCTCAGCTCCCGAAAGGGTACGGGTCTCCCTGTTTTCCTTCGTTCCCCCCCTTAGCTTCCCCCATCAGGGGCACGGTTGGCTATGGGATTTTAATGTGCTGGAAGCAGTGTTGTGTGCTTTTTCATCGGGCTTCCCCAGGGAGGCTATCTAAGAAGCATCCGCAACACTGGAGCTTCGAGCCACGCCCCGAAAAATATCTTTTTTTAAATAAAAATGACGGGAACTGAGTGGGTTCCTGGGACTGAAAGGGTGTTATTCGGGGAGTACAATAATTTGTAGCCCTGCAGAAAAATCATTATTCTTTTCCATCACTAGGTCATTTACGGTTGGGGTGGAGGCGGTACACACAGGAAAGGAACATTCGGGGGATGTCTCCCCAGTAAACCATCAAATTGTAATTTCAAATAAAGTTAACCTATGTAGAATTAGGAATTGTTTTTAAGTCAGAACACATTGTTTTCTCTATTTTAGTACTCTAAGAACAACCTGAAGGTGTCTCACCCGCTAGTCCCCGGGGATCTGTCATCCAGGTGGCCAGGACACGGCCATCGCTTTTGGATCCAGTTCACAAGGGTGTGCCAGTGCGAGAGGATCACCTGGATGAGGGGTCTTCGGGGAGTGGAAGTGGGACATCGGAGCATGAGACGCGGCATCCCCTTCCATGTAACAGCTTTTCCCCATCCTACCAGGTAGGATACCTAGGAACTCAACCGCCCACCGCTTTCCTGACATGGAAACTTTCTTGCAGACAGTTCATCGAAGTGACAATGGACTGTACCCAGAGCCGTATACCTGACATGTTACACCACTATGGTCAGGCAAGGTCAGGCAATTACAGATCATTACACACACCTGACTTCGATTACACTTCTCCACACGGATAAAAGGCAGAGCACGAAAGCAAACTCTGAGCGAGGTAAAACACACAAGGTTACAGCATTTCCAACATAGCAGTTTAATACAAGGAGAACGACGGCGAGACCAGAGAGGGTTACAAGGAGGGAAGTACCCTTGACCTATAAAGACCATTACTTTTGTGAGCCTTGGAAACGAAGAGACCGAAGACCAGGAACTAAGGCTTATCAAACCTGCACAGTGTGTCAGAGGTACCCGGGTCTCTCCTGCGTCGATAACCAAGGTGGGGAGGAGCGATTGCCACCACAGTACTGTCCTTGACTCTTACAACAAAGCGGCATCAGGAAAGACAGCACAGCTGGCGATTCGGAGAGATTGATACAAACCAGCTTGTGTTTTGAACCAAGGTTGCAAGCAGCAACATTGTATAAAGAGAACGGTGTGTGAAGCATTTGTGATTAGCAACACAAATACAATTGGAAGCCAAGAAGACAAGAAAAGGTACCATGCACAGTGTGGTCCGGCTCCACATGGGTGCTCATTCGAAAGTCTCTTTTAGTTATCCAACTGATGCTGAGTGTAAGAGAAAGAAATATTGAGATCGAAGTGGTCATGCAACAGGTCAAGCTAAATCCTGTGCTCATTCAAAAGTCTTCGAAAGTTTAATGTACTTCACAATTGGTACGAGCTTGGCAGAGGGAGACTGATTGAACGAAGGGAAGGGATCTGAGCACGGCAGAGGGTGATCCGGGGTAAACTGTGAGTCACCCAAAAAATAATTCTCTGAACTTTGTTTTGAAAGGGATCTGAGCCCAGAAGAGGGGGATCCAATGTTGAACTTTCGTTTGGAAAAGGATCTGAGCCTGGCTGAGGGGGACATGGAGTGAATACCCAAATTGAATGCTGGTGAAAGGAAAAGAACATTTGTGTATTGTTTTTGGTACATCAGGCCCTCTGCGTCATGAGACTTGCACGAAGTAAACAGACTTGGAGACATAAGGACATGAAGTTGGAAAATGGAACTATATCGTAGTGCCGCAGAAGCCAGAGTGTATGCTTAGTTCAAGTGATCTACCTTGTCCCATGCTGCAAACGTGGGGAAGGGAGGCCATTGGCCCGAGCATCCTGACATATTTTTTTGTGAACACTTCTTTCTTTCTCATGAACATTACCCCACAGTTTTTGTAAATTAGTGGTAAGGATTGGCAATATGTTTTTTTAGTATAGGCCCTTTTATTTTGACAAGACTTCACTAGGACTGTATTATAATTTTTTGATGGTCGTAGCTTGCTCCCATCTGTATATTTAGGTTTAGATATGTTTTTCAACCCCTTGTGAAAGTTACAGGTGGTGTCTCAAGTGGGATGTGACTCAATTGAAACAAATTGGAGAACCCTACAATTTCAGAAGCTTAGTCCTAGAACCTCCCACCCACTTGGTTGCCATTAAGAATCAATAGGCTTTGATATCTGTAGCAGTAGAGAGGCTACTATTCTTCCTAGGAAAAGAGGAATGATTCCCACAGACCTAGTTTTGATACCCCCTCCTGGGTGTTAAATAAGATTGGCCCCAAACTCTGGCCTAGCCTGGAAGTTTAGTATAGACATTCTAGCAGGCTTCATCAATCCCAACTTCCGGGGAGACATAAAGGTTCTCTTAGTGAACTGTAATGAGATCCCCTTTGAGGTCCATCGTGGAGACAAAATTGCCCAAGGGATTATTGAAAAAGTTCTATTTGCTAATTTTAAAAAAAGTAAACCAGAAGAAATGGAGAGAGGTATGTTAGGCTTTGGGGAAGCGAATGAACCATCAAGCACTGAAGAGAAAAAGGGAGAAGAACCTACCATCTATCCCAACCTAGCCATCGCCCAGAGATATAACCAAGCTCTTGCTGAGGCTTTCTTACAAGCAATTCTCAAAGGAGAGGGTGTAGAGAAGGGAAGCCCTTTCTTTTTCTTAAAGCAAGGATTGCTATATAGAAAAGAAACCTCCACAGAAGGCTTCAGTAAAATCCAGTTAGTAATCCCCAGAACCCACCGAAAGATCGTGCTAGGGATTGCGCATTCCCATCTGACCGGGGGACACTTGGGACAATCCAAAACACAGGCACACATCAGCGGGAAGTTTTACTGGCCAGGTATCCATGCTGATATAAAAACCTTTATTCACAAGTGTGAAATATGTACAAAAAACAGTACTCACATCCCCTTGCCTGCCCCTCTGAATCCTTTGCCATTCATAGAAGCCATTTCTTCACGAATTGGGATGTATATCATTGGACCTTTAGAAACATCTAGACTGGGTAACAAATATGTCATCGTGATTGTCGATTACGCAACCAGATACCCTAAGGCATTCCCTATGCGGTAAAACACCACTCAGCAAATTCTAAAGCACCTCCTACAGTATTTTTCCAGGGTTGGTTTTCCGAAAACAATCCTGACTGGTCAAGGTTCAAACTTTATGTGCAAGCTCATGTGGGAAGTCAAGGAACTACTCCATTTTACCACCTTGCGATCCTCCGTGTACCATCCCCAAACAGATGGTATGGTAGAGACATTCAATAAGATGCTTAAAATGATCCTAAGAAAGTTGGTAGATAAGATGGGAAGGACTGGGACCTCACTTTCCCCCGGGCACTGTTTGCAGCGAAAACAAACCCTTAGGCATCTACTGGATTCTCTCCTTTCGACATAGAGGTAGAGAACCTAGAGCTGTCCTGGACATGCTGTGGGAGACCTGGGAAAAATTAGAGGAGGCACCCATTCCCCTTTCGCAGACCGCTACCAGACTGCGAGAGCACATGTAACATGTTCGAAACCTAGTCTATACTCATATGGAAAAGGCACATATTCAGCAAAAATTCACCTATGACAAAAAGGTGAGCTTAAGATCAATTTCCGTAGGACAGAAAGTATTGGTCCTCTTGCCTACCTCGGAAAACAAGCTTGTTTCTAAGAGGCATGGGTCATATGAATTACTGGAACAAACAGAAACCTGTGCTTATAAGGTAGCACAACCTGAAAGGAAAAAGATGGTACATCTATATCATGTAAATCTCTTAAAAGTGTGGAAGGAAAACCTGTCTGCCACCAATGCCAGGATACTATCCTGTTTGGTGCCAGAGGAGGTAGACAGCTTTGAATTAATTCTTCAAGAGCTATCTAGGCAACAAGAAGAAGATATGAAAGATATAATTGTCTCATTCCCGAATGTGTTCTCGGAGAAACCAGGAAGAGTGAAAGACACCTATCACTACATTAGAACACCTAAGGGAAAAGTGGTTAATCTGAAACCATATAGAGTCCCGGAAGCCGGCAAACAGATAGTGGTTGAGGAAGTGAATAAAATGTTAAGACCGAACATTATCAAACCCTCTTCAAGCCCATGGTCCTCCCCTATCGTATTGGTCACCAAACCTGACCATTCCTGGAGGTTTTGCAGAGATTTCTGCCAAGTTGATGCAATTTCCGACTTTGATGTTTATCCCATACCACACATCGATGGCCTAATCGATAAACTTGGAAACGCCACCTTTTTATCAACCCTAGACTTGACAAAAGGGTACTGGCAGGCCCCAGTGTATGGACCTGTTATGGAAAAGACAGCTTTTTAGTATAGGCCCTTTTATTTTGACAGGATTCCACGAAGACTGCGTTATTATTATTTGATGGTCGTAGCTTACTCCCAACTGTAGATTTAGGTTTAGTTTGCCGTTTTTCGACCTCTTGTGAAAGTTCATTAAACACCCTTGAACTGTGGTCACTTGTGTCTGTCTTACTCCGATACCATGCCTTCCTTACAACTATATGACTGGTGAGTGATACAATGTAGCCCACAATTTAAGTGTGAAAGGGATTAAACAGAGATAAAATGTTGGCGTGACTGAAGGACGACATTTAGGGTTGGTGAAAAAACAGAAAAGAGATATCATTATTTTAGAAGCAATGTTTTTACAGAGGTATTTATTTTAAAAAGTTATTTTTGGTATGCTACAAAGTCAATATACCCTTCTATGATTAAAGGGTATTGATTAGCTGCTTGATGCTCCTCCAAAATGTGTGTAATCTACCTCTGGCTTATAATGCCTAACCCTTCCTGCCCTCTCCTCTGTTCCCTTTGTTTCCTCATGACACCCTCACCCTACACCCAATGGCTCGAAAACCTGGGGTATCTCTTTGGCTGTGATCTGATACTTTAACAATTCATTACCTCAAATGCTCTAATTGCCAGGTTTAACCTACTCAACATCTGCAAAATGCACCTCTTTCTTACCTTTCACTCCACTAACTCGTACTCCACCCTTGTCCTCAGTGGACTATACAACTGGTTCAACCTTCTGATGGGACTACCTCTATTACCCTTCATCCCACCTGATAGTGTAGCTACCCACACACCTTCAACCTCTTTCGATCTTCTTCCATCTGTTTGCACTGCCTCGAGGCTGGATGGTCACTGTTTCCTTACCAGTCTTTTTGCGCATAAATGGATCCATGTGCTAGCCCCATCATACCTGGCTAACTCTGTCTTTTGTTGCTCCTCTCACATTTGAAGATCTCAAACTCTTCTCAACCTCTGTGTCCCCCATTATCCTTGCCTTACCTCTCACTCTTCTCCGTATTGTTTCCCACCATGGAACTTCCTATTCCCTTGTTTATGATGCAACAGTGTACTGAGCAGAGATGAAGGAAAACAACCTGGCTAAACCATTTTAAAGTTTGTATGACAATATGTTCTCCTTCTTCCTGTGTATGTATTTTACTGAATAGTGAGGGTGTCATTTTGAACAGAAATGACAAAAAAATTGGAAGCAGTACAAATAACTGAGGCAGTCCTAGGGTAGGGTGCCTTTACAAAAAAGTGGCTAAATGAGATTTGAGTGATAGTTAACTGGTTAGTGAGTGAGTAGTGTAAGGAAACATAAACTGTGACAAAGATTAGGGAACAAGCATAAAAACACAGACCGTGTTGGCCTACTGCCATGGCATATGGTATAATACATATTTATATCTGGTCCATATGTGTGAGGCATATCAGGTAGGGTACGCCCTGAAACATCAATTGCTGCATAGGTGCATTATAAATACCAATAAATAAATAAATAAGATAGGCTGGGTCATTTGGTGGGAAGCCGACAGAGAGGTGGGAGATGCCTCTTCACAGAATTGTTATTGGACATTAAATCTGGTCTTGGACCCTTCCACAAATGTCCACGGGAGGGAATTCCAGTGGAGGGGGCATGTAAGGAGTAGGAGCGGAATTGAGAGGAGGCGCAGAGGGGCACATGGACAGAGGTTGTGGAGGAAGGAGGACAGCATAGTTTGAGAGCTCAGTACAAAGAGATGCATTCATCAAGGTTAAAGGGGTTGAGACCCCTCTTAGAAATATGTTTATTCTCATTACATCTTTCCTTAGTCAAACACAGAAGCATCTGGAGATGTGAGGCATAGTACTTCAGACATAGTAGAAGGCACACCGAAAGAGGCAAGATTGAAGATACATTCAGCTTCAAGCATATATGTCTAAGGTACATTGGTACCACATTACCAACCGACCAGATAGTGGCACTAGTTAAGAGCCGATGCTCACCCATTTTCTTAGGTGGAGTGTAGAACTCCACAAATAAGCTAAGACAAAGATTGCAGAATCTGAGGACACACCCAGTTGCTTTCATTTGGTAACACAGTGGGAATCAACAAATGTTCCCCTGAAGAACATCTTTGTAGACTCATATTGGAGGACAGAAACAAGTTGGGCTATTTTTTCAGATTAGAATAATGATGATTAAAAAAAATATGTTATGAAGCATATAGAGTAATTTTAATTAATTATTGAGCATCAGAAAAATGTAGTACTTTTTTTAAGGAAATAAGTAACAAGAAGAAACCATTCATATTTGGAAGATCACCCGTTCTGTTGTGGGATACTACTGTGAAATTACCTACGTAAGACAAAAAGGAGCACATGAGCTGTTGCTCATAGGTGATTCCCTTATCCTACTCTTTCATTTGTACATGGTTGTAAATTGTACAAATTAAACCCTTGTAACTTGTATAAACCACACATTACTTCCATATGTACTTTTTCATCACACTTTGGTCAAAGAACCTGAGGACAATGATGAATTTTGAACTTTTTATTAGAAAGAAATGGATATATGCAAATCACTTAAGGTCCTCAGACTAGAGGAGGTGCCTGCACGTTATCTCGACCTCCACCTGGGCTCCCACCTCCCTAGCGTAGGCTTCCCTATTCCCTCAACACTGATTCTCAAAATACTGGTAGACTATCGTTAGGCGACCCCTTCTATATGAATTTATCACTTGCCCTAAGGAGTGAGGGGGGCTTAAAGGCCTTGCCCTTATCTAACTCTCTCCCTCAGGGACTTGCTAAGGGACTTAACAGAGTGCCAGCTTGTTCTGTTTCTTTTCGTTGAATAGGTAACTCCACAGATTCTCTCCATTCCCATGTCTCCTCTCTATCTCTCTGCCTCTCCCTCCTTCTGTCTCTCTCACACACACTCACCACACACACATCCCTTTTAAGAAGGCTTCTGATTCCCCCACCCACCCGCTTTTCAACATCCATTCTTCTGCAGGCAGCCATGTACTCGGGCAGGTCGTCTTCCTGCGAGTCTCTCAAAACCTATGTTCGTTTTGCTGTCAACTGAATTTGGGGAGGATTTGTAGGCCTCCCCTCTTCCCCTACTGTCACTTTCCACTCTATCCTTTGACTGTTATTCCCCATTCTCCATTCTCCATGGCCTGTCTGGGGTTGGTAGGTTTAATCTTGAATGTGTCATTTCTTTTGGGAAGGGAAAATACCAGTCTATTCCAATCCTGGTCTCAGCTCTAATCCCCTGGCTATGAGCCGGCCTTTCCAGGTTGCACCCTGGTTTATTCTGGGAGTTGCGGTTCCAGTCTCCCACTATTAGTGCTTGTTTCCTTAGCGCTGGGATTTCAGTCAGACTTTGTATGGGTTAGGGATTCACAGGTTCTGGGGAGTTATGAAAAACAAGGAAAAGAAACCTCACCAGGACAGATGCTGATAGGTATTGCGACAGGGACAGTGGTAGCAATTGCTCTGCACATCTTCTAGCACTCTGGGGAGCTAAGGAATCGGGTCCCTGTCAACTCCCTAATGCTGCCCCTGGGTTAGGACCAGCTCTGGCAGTTTCCTGGTGGGCTGCCTATCCCAGATTGAGAGAGGTCCCTATATCTCCGGACTGTCATATTGATGACCCTGTCACATTTTGTACATGTATAACAATGCGTTCCTTCGTTCTTGACATTTTCCACCCTGTTATTCTATTCGTCACTACTTCTCATCTATCCCCTATTATAACAGATCCCAGCCATTCAATATATCACTCCAAAGCCATATCGTCCCTAAAGTGAGCCTTTTCCAAGCTGATCGGGTTCCATCTTATACTGTTCTTACCATTGTTAATATAGATATCCCCACTTTCACCATACCGTTCTCTTCCAAAACCTTCAAATGGTCACTTTCATCTCTTTCTAATATCGCCATGCCTTTCACTAGGGTAAGAGCAGCCTCATTTACAAAGATGAAATCAATAGTGCTCACACTTTTTCCACTAAGCTGTGTGAATGATTTTTGTGCATCCTGTGAGAAACCTCAAGATGTCTCACCCGCTAGTCCCCTGGAATCTGTCATCTAGGTGGGCAGGACACAGCCATTGCTTTTGGACCCAGTTCCTGGGGGTGGACCAGTGTGGGAGGATCACCTGGGTAAGGGGTCTTCGGGGTGTGGAAGTGGGGGACCGGATGATGAGATGCGGTATCCCCTTCTCTGAAACACCTCTTCCCCATCCTACTAGGTGGGATACCTAGGAACTCAACCGCCCCTTTCCCGACACAAACACTTTCTCACGGACAGTTAACTGTGAGCGACAACGGACTAACACCAGAGCCGCATACCTGACATGTCCCAATACAATGGTCAGGCAATTACCAATCATTACAGACACCTGACTTCCATCACACTTCCCCACACGGATAAAAGGCGGAGCACGAAAGCACAATCTGAGCGAGTAAAGGCACACAAGGAAGCAGCAGTTCCCAACTGGCAATTTCATACAAGGAGAGGGACGGCGAGACCAGAGAGGGTTGCAAGGAGGGGAGTGCCCTTGACCTTTACCGTTACCTTTGTGAAACTTGGAAAAATAAGAATCCTGAGACCGGGATCTAAAGCTGAACAAACCTACAGTGTGCATTGAAGGTACCTTGGGCTCTCCTGCGTCGATAACCAAGGTGGGGAGGAGTGATTGCTGCTGTGGTACTGTCGTTGGCTCCTACAACAAAGCAGTATCAGTAAAGATACTGCCGGCTAGTCAGAGAGATTGATAAACAAACCTGCTTTTGTTTGAACCAAGCTTGCACAATCAGCAAATTTGTATGAAGAAATCCAAAGAGGACAGTGTGAAACGCATGTGATGAGCGTTGTGGATATGATTGGAAACCAAAGGGGTGAATTAAATTTGGGGGAAGCCATGCAAGAGACCATATACAGAGTGGTCCAGCACCACGAGGGTGCTCATTCGAAGGTCTCCGTCAGCTTTCCAACTGAATGGTGACTGTATTGTAAAATTGATGTTTGTATCAAAGTGGTCCTGCAACGAGTCAAGCTAAACTTTGTGCACATTCAAAAGTCTTTGATAAACACAAGGTGAGCTACAATTGGTCTGAGCCCGGCTGAAGGAGACTAATTCGAAAAGGGGAAGGATCTGAGCCGGCTGAGCGGGATCTGGGGTGAACCCTGAGTTACCTGAGAAAACTAATATTCTCTGAACTTAGTGTGAACTACAACTGATCCGAACCCGGCTGAGGGATACTAATTGGAAGCGGGGGACGGGTCTGATCCCGGATGAGGGGGATCCGGAGTGAACCATGAGTCCCACAAGAAAACGAATATTCTCTGAACCTTGTCAAAAGTAGAAACGGAGCCTGGAAGAGGGGGATCCGCAGTAACGATCATAATATAACAGGGATGTAAGCGCAGCTGAGGGGGATCCAGGGTGAAGCACCCGAGTTGAATACTTATAAGAAGAACCGAACTGTGTATTTTTTATTTGTGTGCATCAGGCCCTCTGAATCGAGAGGCTTTGATGAGAAAAGAGACTTGGGCACAGAAGGCCCTGTTGCTGGAAATAGAACTGTATCCTTGTGCCGAAGAAGACAGAGTGTGTGCTTTGATCGAGTGAACAGTCTTGCGCCATGCTGAAAACTTGGAGAAGGGAGGCCAACAGCCTTAACATCCTGACATATCATTTTGTGAACACTTTTTTCTTTTTCATGAACATTACCCCCACACTATTTGTAAATTAGCGGTAAGGATTTCTTTTTAGAATAGGCCCTTTTATTTTGACAAGACTCCACTAAGACTGCATTATTATTTGATGGTCGGCGCTTGCTCCCTTCTGTAGATTTAGGTTTAGATAGGAGTTTATCACCCCTTTGTGAAAGGTCAATAAACACCCTTGAACTGTGGTCACTTGTGTCTGTCTTACTGTTGATACCATGCCTTTCTTACAATCCCCACTAGAGTGACCATTTAGCATAGTCAAATTATTCAGATATAATGCCTCTGCCCACGCATTACCTTTTCGGTTTGCAGACTCTCTGCTCATGGGCAAGGACGGTTTACTGTTACTAAAACAGTTTAGCCTGTCTGGTTTTCTAGCATTGCAATCTCCAGCTACCAACACTAGGATATTTCCTATGGCTTCCTCTAGTAGGCTTGTCACCAACCGTACATTATGTATATGGGGCTCTGCATTAGGTGTATCGTACACATTAACAACAAACCGCTCTTGAGTGCTGTCTCTCCCCAGTGAGATCGTAGCCGCTAGTATAGTTTCTGTGACCTCAACTGTATTTCTTTTATAGACCAGGGGTGTCACACTGATATAATTAGCCCTCCCCTTTGGTCTCCTTAATGGCCAAAGATTCAGCTGTAGACAGCCCATCAAATTCCATAGTATTTATTAACAATGTTTCTTGCAGCAATAAAATCCCAAATAAATTAATGTTCTCCAGTAGGCCCCCATCATCAGATAAATGAGTGAAGCCTCTCATGCTGCAAGATCCCAATAGTGCCACATTATCAGGGTCCATTGCGAAAATGAGACTTGAAAGCCTTCGGAAGCCATTGCCAGTATCACTCAACTTTCTGACCCTCCCAAGATGCCATATGCTCCTTTGTTCTTGGCTCAAATTCGTTTATGGACCTGCTTTGTCTATTTGCTTTAAACCTATGCCCCAAAGCCACGTTGGAAACTCCTCTTCCAACCTCTTTCTCCCCGGATCCCCTAGCATAAGCTTCCTTACTCCAAGGATTTACTTGCGCTGTTGCATCATACTGCAGCGCAGGCACTTTTTCAAGTGTGCAGTAGTAGCCTCTCTTAAATATGTTGTCCTCAAGATGTATTCCAATATGCCCTTTGAGGTAAACCAGATATTAGAAGTGGGTGGTCGTATTACGTCCTCAATCTGGTCCACAATTGTTTTATCCTCGGATGTAATCACTGAAAGTGAAACCACACTGTGGAATACTCTTAAGATAGTGGTTCTAGTTAATAAAGGGTCCTTACCCAAGGCAGAAGCCTCCTGGAGTTGTAACACCGTATCTACTAGCACTGTAGAGTCTTCACATTTATCTCTAGATCTTGGAGTCTCTTCAGATACTTGAGAGGCTTTCGTATTTATTGGGTCCACATGGGTATTACTGGTTTGGGACATAGCATCTTTCAACGTTTTCATTCCCACCTCCCCCTTAGATTTAAAAAAAATACTTCTAGATCCCCCAATACCTCACCCTGTATTCCGTCTCTAGCTTTTAACTTTTTTCTTTCTAAGACCCTTTTCCTTCATCTCCATTCCTTTTACTTCCACATTGCTCACCCGTTTGTTGTTTCAAATAGGATCGAATGTCCCCATTCATGTTTATTTAATTTAGAGTGGGACCTTTCGAAATGCACTGTTAACGATATATCTATCACACTGCCACTCTTCTTAGGTTTCACTTTCTTTTCCTTCTTATCCTCCCCATTATACATAGCAGCTGGTTCTTCATCTATACCAATCACTTCCTGACAACCTAGATCGTAGGGGAGGAAGGATAGCTCGGGGGCAACGCAATTTGTCTTGGAAGCAAGATAACGTGCGTAACACAGGTTCGAATCCCGATCCTGCGCTTAGAAAACACTCACTGGTATTAAATGTGTTATAAATGAACAATAGAATAAATATATAAAATAAATTACCTGCACTGCATTTATTTCAGATTTCAGATAATTCTTCCTTCACCTCGGTTTCTTAGATCTACCATACATCACAGCTTGGCAATACCATTTTTTCTTCTGCCTCTTTTTAGTTCTACATTCAGTCTCATTAGGCCTTACAACCTCCAATTCAGGTTACCTACTCACGTTTTATGTCTATCTAGGCCAGAATTCCCTGGTTTTACCACCTGATAATTCTGACCTCCTTCATTAGCCTGGGGGGAATCCACCACTATTCTATTAACCTTGGCCTGACCCTTATACTCATCCACCCCAGCCTCTTGATGTTTACCAAGCATACATTCCTTATTATCCAATTTCTCCAACAACTCAGATTGCATTTCAAGTTTCTTCTCCACATTCTCACATTTGTCCACAAGTATGGTTAATAGATCTTCCAAAATTGGAAACATTGTTGTTGAAGTGCAACTTGCATCACTGCCCTGGGAAATATTTAAATTGCATGCTATCTCTGTATCCCCCATTGCAAAGTCCTCCTGATTATCATCAAATAGTTTTACACGGTAGCGAAGTCTGGTGATTAACATCAATGTCAATAACCTGAGCTTGTGCCAGGCTGCCAACATTAAACTTCGCCTTATTCTACACTGGACTCATTACACAAAACGGGGGCCGGGTGAATATCAATCATTTTAACAACATGGGCTTGTGTCTGGCTATTATTGGTTGAGTTATTTGATTCCAAAGTGGGCTCGCACATTGTAACCCTATGTAAGGCATCTCTCTCTACTCCTCCCCACTTACATCCACCTTATCACCCATCTCGAGCTTTTGGTTACATGTGTTAATGTCACTGGGAAAAAGTCGCCAGATGGGTGACTTTTTTTCCCCCGACCCCAAAAATGATTTCCCCAAATATTCTAGGAGGGGTATAAGTATATATTATCACCTCCAATTCTAGAATATTTGTGGAAAGTTTGATTTTCTTGAGGGTGCATTTCTGGGGAAATGTCGCCAGCTGGCGGCATTTCCCCGGCGACATTATCGCTGGATACTAAGCTCTTGATACTCAAAGTCAACAACAGGTTGTTAAGCACTTTTTCAATTCTTCTCAAGCCTGGACATTTTAACGAGGTAGTTAAATCCACCACCAAATCATAACTCAGAACCTCCATTGGTGTGCAGTCCTCTTCAGCAAGCTGACATCGCTGTTGTTCCGTCTCCCGACGCAGATTGAGAATTCATTATTGTGTCCATCTCCTTCATCTCCGTCCTCCCGGCTGATGGCATGACGATGATGCGCTTTGTGCGCTTCCACCGCGATGCACAAGTCGCTGTTGCGCTGCTTCCGCACGGGTGGTATGCTTAAATAGCAGGCTTTGAAGAGGTTCAAAGGGCAAACCCAACAGTCACCTCCTCAGCCTTCGGGTACCAGTAGTTCTCAGGACAAATAGCGATGCAGTAGCAGAATATCTGATAAACATGACAATGAAAGATGCAATAGGAAATTGTGCACTGTGAATTTGCAAACTGCACAAACAGCTTGACTTCCCTGTTTGAGCTCCTATGTGATCCTTATCAAATCACTCTCCTGAAAGGGATCTTATTTTCCTTGGCTGCCAAATTTGGATCACCTCGAGCTGATTCTGTGAAGTATGAACTACACAAAAATCCCCAGTCATACATGGTTTAATAGACTATGGTGTCTGCTCCATGTATAAAGATAATGTTTATGATTTATATAGTCACATCACATAGTGAATAACCACTTAACTTGATCGTTGTTCATGGCACATCCCTTGTGAGCCATGGTACCCTCCTCACTGAGATGTAAAATAAATCAAATACCACCGTTTTTGGTTGGTGAGGCCTTGACTGTGTAAGGAGTGTGCCAGGCCAATTAACACTTAGTACCCTCATCAGCCTAGGGCCGCTGGTCAAGGGATCACCAACTGCTATACCATTAAGAATGAGGTGGTGGAGGAGTGGAAACTCACTTTAGGCATGGGGTCTGCCTGCCTAACCCTGAGGCTTACTACCTTAAACTTGCACATATTGCTTTACACCCCCCCACCCAACCTCCCTTGACACCCTCCCCACACCTGTCCCACCATCTAGGGCTTGTGGATACTGCCTGCCGCTCCCACTTTTGCTTGCTGGGGGACTGGGACAGGGAAAGGCTCCCCTAGGGCTTAAGCCCACTGGCAGCTCTGTTGCTTGTCTGTCCTTCCAAGACAGGAGGTCATAAGCCAAACCATTGCTACTCATTATATCAGCCTCAGAAGGACTAATGATTTGCCACCACATCCAGGATACAGACTTTGGACCTGCAGCTTGCACACAGATCGCTGCAGTAGATGCATCACCCATTTTAGGTACCTTAAAAATTATACCACCCTATCTATTTTGTGGGTTAAGGATAGGTGAAACATAGGGGTTGATATATGAAAATTGCAATTTTAGAGTGGAAAGCGGAGTAAAATCAAAAGGTAATGCAAAGTATTGTACGTGAGTTTTGTTTAGCACAGCTGTTTCAATTTTCGAGGCCTTTTTGCAACACAGAGGGGTTGAATACAAGGTATTGAATTAATCCTGAACACAGTCATTGCTCTAGGCATCATTCCATGCCATCATTTTTAGCATGTCTGACCCATTAGATAAGGGGGGGACCAGTCATTTGTAAACCAGTATTGATTCTTCCACCAATGTGGAATTTGTAAGGGTGCCTACAGCATCGTTAGTTGTTACGATTCATTTAAACCGTACTATCCATTACGTTTTAGTTGTGATGGAAAGTAGACGCTCATTAAAAAAGCAAGGCGTAGCCAGTATATCACCCATGTGACAGACGTATGATGTCACCTCCGATGACATCTCCTAGGTCAAAGGTTGCGTCCTAAAATTCAGCCCTCTTTATTAGATTAAATAGCTGATGCCCCAACCTGCAGTTTCCAAAACCTGCTTTTGTTTTGGGCCTCCCCTCAAACCCTCTATAACGAGTGATTGTCTTCTTCTCCAAAACATCTAACATCCTTATCTCTATATCAATGATCTCCTGCGTTGCTGGAGGAATCCCACGTCTCAGATTAAATGGCTTTGAAATAAAATCCCTGATATAAAGCTCAGTGCTTTCAGATCCATCTGAGGGTGGCGTGTGCCCTATATACAAGACTAATAGCATAACGTATCAGAACATATGCAGAATATATGGCCATATTGACATCCATCAAAGTGATACTCCAACACAATATTAACATCCGTTAAATGTTTTGCGAGATGTGGGCCGTGCAAATGACCCTTAAAAAGCCCAAAATCCTGGTATTCCAGAATAAGGCAAAGAACATCAACACATTCAAAATATTCCTTAATGGCACAGTGGCCAAGCCAGTTACAGACTGCACTTACTGTGTTCTCAGAATATGTGCATCTGGAAGTATTCAACTGGCACTAAAAGCACTTCATGAAAAAGCTGCCTGTGGATTCGATTCCTTCAAGAAGCAACTGGCATACTTGAAACTACCAGTAACATGAATGCTACACATGTTGACAGCAACATCTCCCCTATCCTATTTTCCTGGCGTCAGGTGTGCGTTCCATCAATGCAAGAAGGACTATGCAGAATGGTGCACAACTCCCGCATAAATCCTGCACCTTCACTTCTGCAAACAGATATTTTGTGTGCAGAGAAATGTGCTGAGCAAAACTAGGGAGAGTCCCCCGCTGCTCAACATCCAAACGCGCTTTTTTAAATTGTGGGGACAGTAACCCAAGCTCCATCCAGGAACTGGCGCTGCAAGACCTTGAAACAAGCCATGGAACAATACATTACAGAATTACAGTCTTACTGAAGCAGTGCCCCATCATTTCCCAGCATAGGAACCCAAAGCCAGGGGGAGACATTTTTTGGAAATGTATAACGGGCTCCAAAAACTACCACCAAACTCATATATTGTCAAAGCCACTGTGTCCGGAATGTCAGGCTCTTATGGGTGGTCTCTGAACAAAAAGCCCTTTCCCCTGTAGGTCAGTCAGGAATCTACAAATCTCTTCCTGGCCAGCTGATCAACCAACAGGATGGGAGAGCGCCCCCACCGGCTCCCCAATAAGCTGCAAAACATAAGTCCTAACAAGACGAGGAGCATGGGATCTCTACTTCCCCTCTCCCCAATATGTTTTTCAAATTACTTGGACGGGGGCAGAGGTCTGGAGAAAATGTAGACGGGTAATGGGACAGCAGGGAGATAACGTCCAGCGGGAAAAGGAATGAACAGAGAATGTATCTCCTGCAAAAAGAAAAGAAAACGCAAAAGGGGTGTAAGTAGGCAGCACCAGGTAATGTTCCAAAAGTCACTACAGCAGTTCCACAGAAGCGTCCAATGAGTCCATAAACTCTAGCAGATCACCAAAACGGCGTGAAATCTGTAAACACCAATCCAGTCCAAGAATCCAAGCAGTCCTGAAGAGGGAATTGTAATTCAATATCAAAATGATATCCACAATGTCTGAAATACAAAGGCTGGAGTTAAAAACTGGGCATCATCACGAGTTGGGCGGTATCCCGGCGGTAAATGCGCTGGGATACTGCCCAACACTAGTAGCGTTATCGCAACTTGGTCTGACGCAATATGCGCTGCATCCCGAGTTGCAGTGGTTCTGTTAATCCCTATTTATTTTGAGTCCATAGGACTCTATGGGGCTTTTTGGGTACCACCGGCAGTAATAGCGACAAAAATGGGCGGAAAGCTGGAGATTTACCTCTAGCTGAAGGCTGGAGGTAAATCTCCAACTTTCCGCCCAAACTCGGGATCAGGTAATAGCGTTACTGCCGCATTTTTCACGCTCCGCCCAACCCGTGATAGAATCATGAAGGCCACCATGGTAGCGAGAAAGGCAGCTGCGAGACATGGTGCTCAACTCATCCTGTCTTTTAAACCCCAGCATCTCCTCCCGTTGCCTGCGGTGGTGCGCATTTGCTTCTGTGTCATGTGATCACCGTTCCTATTGCATGAGTGATCACGCGACTCAGGCCATTGCCCTTGAATGCACTTGAATCGTAGTCCCGTTGTTCGCCAGGACCCCGTGAGGCACCCGGGAGCGTGCCAGAACCGTTGCGCGGGTTGGAGGTATCTGACAGGGGGATTATCAGTGGTGGTAAAGCAGTGTTAATACCCAATTTTGGACTTCATGCACATTTTGTAGATTTCCCATGAGCATTTATTCTTGTGCAGTAAATCCACTGATTGATGGAGTTAAAGTAGAGGATTCACCTCCAAGTCAGAATTTGTTGGTGCAGTAAAACTGGCAATAATTCCGCTACGTTTGTTAGCAGAATTACTGCCAGAAATGCCCTGATTACTTACCAGTAATCTTCATTACTCCTAGTCCTACTCTTCCTCGTCACCGTACTTACCTCATGAGGCCCCTGCCTCCGACACAGGACCTTCTTCTATTTCTTTAAATCCCTATAACTCCTCCCCCACATCCACGTCACTCAGTTTCATATTATCAAGCCGGAGCATGGGACCTTCCCCGCAGGGAGGATGAGGAGGGTCGTCAGTACTGTGACGAGGAAGAATAGGACTAAGAGTAATGAAGATTACCAGTAAGTAATGAGAGCATTACCTCCACGTCCACTCTTCCTCGTCCCAGTACTTACCTCATGAGGTATACCAAAGCAGCAACGGAGAAAAGGTCCCAATGAGACACAGAGCCAAAAACAGTGCAGCAAAACACACACCCACAATAACTCTTAATTCACATCCCCACAGACAAAACTCCAACCACGAAGGAACCAACCGCCGAGTGGGAGAAACTCAACCCATAGCGGTTGATGAAAATGCCTAGACTAGCCAAGGCGGCAGCCATACAAATCTCTTGCAGAGAAAACCCTCCTTGCATCGGACCAGGAAGCTGGCAAACCCCTGGCGGACCGCCCCTGATCGTGCGCAGGCACAGGCAGGCCAGAAGCCACATAGGCCCTGGAGATCACAACCCGGTACCACCGGAAAATGGAAACCACAGATGTGTTATGCCCCGCCCCAGCCGGACCACAAGCAATCGCAAGACTATTAGATTGGTGGAAAAAAGCAAACCTAGCCAAATACGCCACACGTCCCGCCGGACATAATGTTAAGCCAAGCCACCTCCTCAGGCGTTCTCGGATCATCAGGGAGAACCAGATCCTGAGAGGTGTGAAAACTGAGATACAATTTAAGGGAGGAACTTCGGACCACACCTCAGCACCACTGAGTCTGGCAGCACCCTCAGGAAAGGAGGGTGACATAAGAGAACCCCAATCTCCCCAAGCCTACGGGCAGAAGCGAGGGCAATAAGAAAAGCAGATTTCAGTGTAAGATGTTTGATATCAATTCCAGAAAAGGGCTCAAAAGGAGGCCCTTGAAGGAACCGTAATTCAAGAGGGAGATCCCTTTATCAGCACAAGGACGGGAAGAAGAAAAAAAACCCTGGAGCAACTCGCCCACCAAAATCTCCCCATCCAAGTGACCATCAGAGTCCCCCAAAAGGAATTTCATGTAGGCCCACCGAGAGCGAAGCCTGGAAAAAAACTGCCAGGCCCCTGTCAAAACCCCTCCTGGAGGAATCGAAGGATAGCAGAGAGGCCAGAACGCAGGGGAGGGATCCCAGACCGCCCATACCAGTCTCGGAAATGGCCCCAATGCCTTCCGAACACCTTCAGAGTGGAGGGTCTAAGAGCATCCATAATGGACTCAACTACAGGATCTGAGAACCTCTGAGATATCAACCTAGACTGAGCAATAGCCACACTGCCCATTGCATCCGGTGGACTTCCAACCGCAGATCCCCTTGAAGGGAACATGGCCACCTCGGAGCCAGCCAAGGTTCCTAGGACCGAAGCTCCAACGGAGAGGGGAGGCAACTCTGGCGTGACCCGAACAGAGCTAACAACAACACAGTCACCCTGGACACTCTGGTACACCAAACCACCCGGGGCAGAAGGGGAATAGGGGAAAAGGCATAAAGGAAAATCCCAAGGCCACTGTACAGAGAGGGCGTCCATCCCCCAATCCCCTCGGCCTGAAACCGAGAGCAGAAGAGGGGAACTTCTGCTGAGGCAGGGGATGCAAACAGGTCTAGAACCGGGGACCCTAATCTGACACAGGTCATCGCAAAGACCTGGGCCGACAGGACCAGTTCCGCAGAGGAGTGAAACCGGCGTCTGAGAAGATCTGCTTGAACATTGTCTAACCCTGTGATACGTGAGGCCACCAGATACACCAGATGAGATTCCTCCCAGGTGCCTATCAGCGCTGCCAGAGCATTGAAGGAGCGGCCGGAACCTCTTTTGCAGTTGACATATGCCAAGGCCGTCGTATTGTCCGTTCGGACCAAAACCGCCGACCGTCCAGCAACTCCTCGAAGTACACCAGAGCTTGGATAATGGCACAACTCTTGCCAATTGGATGATCACCGACTCTCCCCAGATCTCACAACCCTTGAGCTGAGAGGACCCCCAAAGTAGACACCCCCCGACCCATTCTGCAGGCGTCGGTAGTAAGAGAGGCCACAGGAGGAAGTACCATGCACACCTCAGCCTGTAGACTTGGAACCCCCCGCCACCATAGCAGGGAGACTTGCAGCGCTGGGGACACTGAAAACAAAACTACGAAAGCTGAGACGTCGGGAGCCAGTGGGAGAGAGTATAAGACACCAAGGGACGTAACTGAAGACAGGCTCAAGGAACTGGAAAACTCGCAAGACGCCACGTGCCCCGTAACTTCAGCAACAGGCGAGCCGAGACATACTGCCTTCTGAGAACCCAGCCCAGAACAGCCAGCAAGCACCCCCCCTGCACAACATCCAGAGTACGTTCCGCAAAGCCCCCACGTTGAAGTTTCTGTCCGGACAAGCAGTGCAGGGCCTTGAGACCCATAGGCAGGTGACACATCCTAGAAGGCATAGAGACCAGGAACACCCGCAAGTAGAAAACTTGACCCTGAACAGGGAGAGGAACGGGCATGACGGTAACCCACAACAGCCATTCGGAGAGAACGAATCCCATGGCCAACTACTTGGACTGTGAGCGTGGTACCAAAGTCCTAACCATGCAAACCTGGACAGGAGGAGACAGGAACAGCAACTGATACACCCCTCCGGAAGGAGCCCATTACCCAGGAAGCCGAACCCCACCGGTCCCATACACCTCCGAGAAGATAGAGACGAGGAGCCAGGGAAAACCGCCATTCACTGCACTTGCACTAGAGGAAAATCACAGGACATTGAAGCAGGCCTGCGCCACAATACAACGGCATGCTTGTCAGCCCACAAAAAGATCCGACCTATTAAAAGGAAGATACAGGACAGCCCAGAAGTCCAGCAGACCATGGCCCACTCAGCCGACAGAGGAGCCACCAGGCTGGCGTCAAAAGGGCAGAGTACTGTCACAAAGCGGGGCCAAGCAATCCATCCCGGATAGCAGACATCAAAGGCAACCCCCTACCTGGGGTATGCCTATACTGGAAAAACCCACTGAAGTGACATCCCCCTCCACCGGCACCAGGGGCTCTGAGAACCCCTCTAAACACAGACATGTGCCACCATGTGCCATATAACTTCCCACAAGTCTGAGAGGAGGCGTGAAAGCAACACGTCAGCACCGGAGGACCTAGGCCCTAAAAGAAGAGACACTGGGAACCCCCTGCACGGCCGTTACTTCCATGATGCATTTTCTATAATTCCATACCGGAAAAGGTAATAGAAAATCATCTCCTTTGACCTTCCCTCGTGCAGTTCAGAGGAAGAGAACAGGACAAGGTGTCTGCGTCCATAGCTAGCTCAGACCCAAACACGGCACTAACTCGCCACATGACTGAGAGGTGGCTTGAGCCTTGTATCCAGTAGCTGGTAGCCCCATGTTCTAAATTGTTCCAATGTATCAGTCTAGGAAGTATGAAGGGCCGAGTCAGCACCGCTGAGACTCGAACCCGAAGTGTAGACTGTGCCAGGCCGGTACCCTTCCGGCCGCTTGCAGACATGTCCAAATCTGCACCGTTTTCACAGGCGGCACGCAAAGAATGCAGCCAACATCCGGTGCATCCTAGGCTGTGTGTGTCTGAAGAGCGGGTGGTATGTGACATGCCTTTGACAGAACAGAGCCCCCGCACTTTCAAAGACTCTCTGCCACTGTCACCCCATGACAAGAAGCAGAGAGACCTCACAACAAAAGGAAAAGGGAAGGCTAGCCCATAATGCCAAGTGCTTGCCATCATTTCCAATAAAGATGTGTACACAGAGCATGAGGAAACGGCCTGTCGAAGGAGTCAAGATGGCCATACCAGCAAGAGAGGGGAAAACATCAAGCACAGTCCTCCCCTCTCCTTACCTTCCCCCAGAGGATGCAGCTAACATCCGGTGCATCCTGGGCTGTGTGTGTCTGAGGAGCGGGTGGCCCGCACTTTCAAATACTCTCTGCCACAGTCACCCTACGACAAGAAGCAGAGAGGCCTCACAACAAAAGGGAAAGCTTAGCCCATACTGCCAAGTGCTTGCCATCATTTCCAATAAAGATGTGTACACAAAGCACGAGGAAACGGTCTGTCGAAGGAGTCAAGATGGCCATACCAGCAGGAGAGGGGGAAAACATCAAGCACAGTCCTCCCCTCTCCTTACCTTCCCCCAGAGAATGCAGCCAACATCCGGTGCATCCTGGCCTGTGTGTGTCTGAGGAGCGGGTGGTATGTGACATGCCTGCGACAGAACAGAGCCCCCGCACTTTCAAAGACTCTCTGCCACTGTCACCCCACGACAAGAAGCAGAGAGGCCTCACAACAAAAGGGAAGGCTAGCCCATACCGAATCAAGATGGCCAAAACAGGAGGAGAGGGGAAAAACATCAAGCCCAGGCCTCCCCTCTCCTTACCTTCCCCTGGGCCGTGCAGGACCCGGGACACAATTCTCACGCTGCGGTCCGGAGCCCAGCAAAGAACCGAGCGAGGCAATCTGGCTCAACTGTGACCCCAAGCCCCGCAGGGGGCCCAGGAGCAGCGCCGCACCCGAGGGAGCCGAAGGCCCCGCCACACAGCCCCCCCTAGGGGGCCAGCAATCGGTGCTCCCCAGTGCCTCGCACCGGGAAGAAAAAGTCCAACCTAAACTGTGTGACGTGGATGTGGGGAGGAGTTATAGGGATTTAAAGAAATAGAAGAATGTCCTGTGTCGGAGGCAGGGGCCTCATGAGGTAAGTACCCGGACGAGGAAGAGTGGACGTGGAGGTAATGTACTACACCAACAAACTCGTAATGAGGCCCAATGTACAGGAAAGCAGAACTAGGACAGCACACGCTAGGATGCTGCCAATCACGGGACACAACTTTAAACAGTTTTAGGTAAAAAAAAAAAGCAAAGGCACTCGCTGAATACAGACTGAGTGACCACAAGATGGAAATGAAAACTGTTAGACAGATGTCAAACAAGGGTCTCAGATTGAACATAATTTGTCACCAGTGTGATTTAAGAGAAGTGCCTGCGATCCACTTTCTCCTGCACTGGCATGCATACAAAAATATCCGGTACAGATATCCCACACATATTGCGAGAATAAGGAATTCCTTGCAGAAAACGACATAAGAAGAGCCCTGCATCATCCTTAACAACCACCAGAATTAGCAGAGAAAAGAGCAAAATCTGTCTTTGTATGTTATCAAAGAAGACAAAGCAATTAGACCTTCAAGGGAAAATAAAGTTGAAAAACAAAATGATTATCACTGAAGAGAATGTAACTTTTTTTTGTAGGCTTTTATTTATACTTTGGTACTATTTTCCTGCCGATACCTTGTCTTGTAGTGTATTTTGTATCATGTGCAGTCTTCCTCTGCCATCTTGTGGTTAAAACGAGAAGTGCGCTTAGGTTTTGTATCGCCTGTTCAGATGTTTATTGGGGACCGTGGTGAGGTCTATCTGAAGCAGTGACACCAGTTCCTCATCTCCCCCACCCAGACCATTGCAGCATGAATCCATTGGTTACAGGGCGTGAACTATTACCCCTTCATCTTTTCTTCGTATGCAGGAATACGCTGCTTCTCGGACAAGGTTAGGCGCCGTAAAACCACTATGCTGGTGAGGGCGCAGTATAAATGCAGAATAGATAACATAGTGAAATCCCCACCTGCTGTGGCACACTGTTAGCTACGCATCACACCTCTGAGGATTGTGATTTGCTAGCTGCGGATACAATTAATTTCAATCTATTTTTTCCATGCATTTTATTGAAAGAATGTATTAATTTACAGTGATCCATAGAAACTAAAATAAAATATGACATTATAAAGCTTTTGGGTAAATGTACGTATAGATTCTACATTTAAATGTAGACATTTCTTTGTTGTCATCAGTCATTAACATGACACAGAGGCCAACGTCTCTCAAGTCCATTAACAATGTGTAAATTATAGCATTGGTAAAGCTTCAGCTAACAGCAAAACAATTGCATGTCCATCTAAATATTGAACTGTGATAATTATTACTAATGTTTACTTGATTGCCCTCATTTTCGAGTTACGAGGTATGTACCGTCCCTTAACGGCATGGCGCAAATAGCGTATCCGAGCTGGCAGTAGCCCGCTAAAAGCGCACTATTACGAGTTTGCGGGCACAAGCTTTGCGCCATGCCAGTAAGGGACCTAGCTCCATGCCGCAAAAGGGCCCGAAAAACCCCCTACCGGCATGAATCGCACTGTAGACAACACTACCGCCATAGACTAATGCGGCTTTAGCGGTGACTGTAAATAGCGGTCACCGTTATTTACGGTCACTGTTAAATTGCGGAACCGGAAATAGCGTCATCGCACAGGAACGGGAAGGAGCACCGCGGCCATCTTTAAAAACACAATCCATTGCCATCCTCACCACACAGGACCCCTGGCACACTGGTGACCGACCGGAAAGTTCCTACAACCACCCAGGAATGCCCAAAGCACCAAAGAAGGGAGCTGCCTGCCTCCGAAAGGAGCGGTTCAGCCCAGATGAGCTGCAAATGCTCCTAGATACCCTACACAAGCATGCTGGGACTGTTTTTAGCAGCAACATGCGGAGGGCGGCGGTGCGGAAAAAAAAAGAAATCCGGCCACTAGTATGCCAGAAGGTGAGCGCAGTGGGCAACACCCCCCGCACCGTAAAAGATTGCTGCAAAAGGTGGGATGAACTGCAGGTGAGGGTGCGGAGCATCCTTTCTGCGAACCGAAACTAGGCCTTGGAGACCGGAGGAGGACCAAGTTCGCCAATAAAGCTAATGCCGTGGGAGGAGACGTGCGGACATGATAGGGGCCGAATCCATTGAAGGGGTCGGAGAAATGGAGTGTGGCGCCACGTCATCCGTGGATGGAGGTGAGTGTCCAAAGTAAATACTGCTAAGGCAAATGTGATGGAAGTCACTGCTAACGTCTGGCCAAAGAGTCACGCCATGGTCAGCCACACACCCCCCCACCCCCTGTAAATCATGCCGAAGCAAGTGAGACCCAAGCCAGTGCCAGGTGCAAGGCTGTAACGTACATGACACATACCACACAAAGTTGCTAATTCCATGAGGCACACAGGGTAGTTGATGGAAACAGTGTGCATGTTAGACAGCACAGTACCTGGCCAACATGAGTGACACCGACATATGCATGCATTTACCACCCATGTATGGAATGACGTGCCGTTCCCTACACAAATGCCTATTACCCACAATTGTCTGAATGTGCAATCGTAGCCATGTATGAATGCTGGCTATCCAAACATCACTCATGCCGGCCCTCTCTTCCACCCCCACAGGTAGTGAGCATGACAGTGAGGAGCAGGACAGCAACCATCCCAGCACAACCAGGGGCCAAGGCAGGGGCTGCCGTGTCCCAGCGACAAAGATACCACTGGGACGTACACCATCAGCACCAGCAAGACCCGTGGAGGGTGCAACACCCCCACCCCCACCCCCACCCATCCCTGCACTGCCTGCAGAGACCTGCCCAACGCCACAGTCCGAGGAGTCCAGTGTGGCTGGGAAGGTGGCAGCTACGGCCCCCTTCGAAGTTGAGGACAGCCCCAATGACATCTGGGGAACAACTGAGGACGACACTGTGGAAGTCGTGCACACCCCTGAAGATTTCTCAAACCCCCAGGGATCCTTCAGTGACCCTGGTGAGAACGACACACACTGGAGCAGTCTGGCCAAGGACAGACAGAGGGACATGCCAGTCCCATGTACAGTCCCGTTGAGGAAGCGCCAGCAGGACATGTCAGCCTGATCCCCAGCAGGGCCACTGCTTCATCCGCCGGTGCACAGCAGGCTGACCAGCTCTCTGCCCTGAAATTGGAATTCATGCAGGACTATCATGTAGGACTGCCATGGAGGAGTGGCGTGCTGATTTGAGGGCACTCGGCCAGTCCATAACCGAAAACACTAACCGCCTCTGCGAGGTGCTCGGCCGCATAGCCGATGCTTTAGAGGCTGCACATTCTGGCCAACAGCCTCAGCATGAGGACACACCGTCCTCGAGCAACTCCACCCTGACCAGCCCGCTCCATCGGTCGCTCCGTGCGCAGCGCCGACGGGACATGCCTCCCCCTGGCTCCGGGAGCGCAGAGTGACTATACTGGCTACGTGGACCCTATGGGACTAGTGTGGGGTTGTTGTGGTGGGAGGGGGTGAGGGTGTGTAGGGGAGTTGTGGGGGGAGGGGGAGGAGGATGAGGGTGTGTGGGGGAGTTGTGGGGGGAGGGGGAAGGGGGTGAGGATGTGTGGGGGAGTTGTGGTGGAGGGGGAGGAAGTGAGGGTGGTGGAGGGTTTGTTTTTCACGTTGATATTTTCACTTTTAAAACACCAGTTGTGTTACAAAAAAATAACCAGAGTGGACATTCATCATTGTGCATGTGTCATTTAATCTTGCACAGTGTATAGTGTACATGTATCCCCACACCCAGTGCCCTATGTCCTAACATTATGTCACCCTCTGCTGATTTGTGTGTCAGAAATATTGTGCAATCAATGACTGCCGCACGGCACGTCCCTCCTGTGCTTCGGCACTGTGATGATGTCCTGCCACATCTTCCTCCTCCCCTTCATCATCATCAGGTGGTAGCAGTTCCATGTCAGGGGGCAGGGGCACGTTCCGACGGATGCACATATTGTGCAGCATTACACATGCCATGGTGATCTTGGCCACCTTCTCATGGCTGTAGAGGAGTGCCCTACCCGACCGGCTGAGGCAGCGAAATCGTGCCTTCAACAGGCCAAAGGTCTGCTCTATCAGCACACGTGTACGGGTATGGGAACAATTGTAGCCCTCCTCGTGCCTGTTCTGTGGGTTTCGGACAGGGGTCATGAGCCATGGCTTCAAGGGATAGCCATCATCACCTGCATGAGAGTGGAATGAAGGTAAGTGTTTGCACATTCATGTAGGACAACTGTACTAGTCTCACATGGCAGCAGGTAATTTGTGCCCACACGCACATGTCCCTGGATGCATTGACCCCATTTCCGGCCCCGCTATGTGTCCTGTGCAATGGATTAATGGTGTGGGTTGCATCTTCAAGATGGGTCATGGTGTGCACTGACATCTTGTTGCACGTGCATCGTATATGCATACAGCAGTGTTGGTGTCAAATCAGTGTTGAGTAGTGTTCTGTGGAATTTGGTAGTAGGGAGTGTTGGCTGTAGTCAGTTCTATATTGGGCATTCTGCACTGATCAGTTCCATGGTGACATGCAGCACTCCTATGGGTGTGCCGAACCAGTGAAACACTGTGGTATCCCTGGTTGACTCAGTTCAATGCGCGGCCAGGGATGACTGTCCTGTGTGGTGATATGCTGGAGACAGAAACATAGTGCATATGCAGTGCATAGTGCAGGATGACCTTACGGTGTGTGAGGGCCGCTGATGAGTGATGCATGTGTTGTGGGATGTGGGCTGGTTACCTGTTAGTCATGTAGTGATAGGTGTCGGCCTTGCTTCATCACTATGGGATTTGGTTGTCATGTACCATTTCAGTTGCTTTGGGGCACAGTGTTTGGTGATGTGCACATCGGGCACTGACGTCAACATTCCCACCCAGGTGGAGTATGCACCACCCCCATTTCCACCCAGGTGGAGTATGCATCCCCCCCCCCATTCCCACCCAGGTGGAGTATGCATCCCCCCCTTCCCAGCCAGGTGGAGTATGCACCCCCTCCATTCACACACGGTTGGAGTATGCAGCCACCCACCTCACAACCCCGATGCACTGCCATGGCACAGTCAGGGGACTCGCCAAGCAGCCAGTCACGTCGTCCAGCATGTCGCTCCATGTAGCGTGGTAGCGTGGAGTTCCGCAGTACCAAAGGGTCATGAGTTGATGCTGGATATCTGGCACAGCAATGTGTGATGATCTTGCTGGTGTTGCATACCATCTGCACAATGATGGAGTGGTATTGCTTGCGGTTGCGATACACCACCTCCATGGCATGCGGGACCACCAACTCCACGTGGGTGCAGTCGAGGGCAACTACACAATTTGGCATGCCTGCCAGTGCATGAAAGGCAACTTTTGTATTGAATATCTCCTGGGGAGTCCGTGGTATGGATATGTAGTCCTTTGTGTGCTTGAGGAGGGCATCCAGCACTTGGTTCAGTATCCGGGAAAATAAGGGTTGTGATATGCCATGCATGTGCCCCACTGTGTGCTGGTAGGTGCCTGTGGCAAGGAAGTGGAGCACAGACACTACCTTCAGTAGAGGGGGGATGGCAGTGCGTATTTCTATGAGGCTCACTATGTCGTTGTGTATCAGATCCACTATGGTGGTGATGGTGTCACGGTCAAGCCGGTACAGGGTGTGGATCTGCTCAGGAGTTAGGTTGAAGGGGGTGGCTCTGATGCAAGGGATTGGGGTCTGCCGGCATGGTAACGGTGGCTGCACTGGTGGGGCAAACTGGGCCTGTCTCACCCTCCTTCTCCTCCTGCGTCTCATCTGTGGTGGCGGCTGTTGTTGTTGTTGTTATTGTTGAGGCATTGCAAGCAGGGCCTCCATCTCCAGTAATGCTACTACTATTGGTATCATCTTGGTGTGGGAGGGGGTGTGGTGTGTGGGTGTGCTCCTTTTGTACTGGCCCTGACTCCATTGCCTCCACCTGTGCTGATTGTGTGCACCTGTGGCTCTTGGAAACACTGCTCAGGGTTCTTAACACCTGGTCGGCGATGCCGGTATTTACACCATGCCGGTTTGCACTTTTTCGGCCTTCAGGAGGCAGTTATTTCCATGTCCGCATCACTTGTGATCTTCTCCGGTTTACGGCATGCCGCTAATGCCGGCATGGTGTGTCGCGTGCGTGCGCCCTGACCGCTATTTATGGCATCGTACTTTACGGTGCCGTAAATAGTGGTCTGGTTGGTCAGAATAGCCCGTAGCAGTAAGTGATGCCGGTAATCCTTTAACAACATCGTTTTTCCCGTACCTCCAACCTCGGAATGACCCCCGATGACTTGTTACATTCTTGCTACCAATGTTTTGCTCAATGACCTGCACAACGCTCTGGTGCTCCTGATACAAATGTACAATACTATAACACCAGCTTATGAATACAGGGCACAATTGAGTAGATTGGATCCCTATTAGACAATATAATTCTTCTATAGAGATCAAGCATGTACAGTTAGGTGATATGGAGATCTGGTGATTTGAGGTCTAAAGTGAACCCTTGGGAAAGTCATTGCTACATATGAAATCCATACAGGATGACACGACTTTAATACCACATTTAAAAGTAGATGTTTCTGAGATGGTACCGATCATTTATGTTTACATACCAAGAAAGAAATGTATTACCTGGCCAACTCAGCCATATATAGACACGATGGTTTCTCGTGTTTTCGCCGCTACAGTTTTTTTTTTTTAAATGGGGTGGTCCCAACCAACTCAACTTCTATCCCACCCCTGCCACCTCACCCTGGCATCCACCACCCCCCAATCTCCTATCGCAAACACACAACACACATATGCATTTTGCAAAAATCGACAAAACGGTTGTTGGTGAAACACCACGGTCAAAATGCCCACGTGTGAACTAGAAACAATGAAAACACGGTAAACGACACAAACTAATATAGGATTTAGGTTATTAGATTAAGATTAGATTGCTTCATTTATAAAAATAAGGCTTAAAATATCACGTTAATGGAGACTTTTGACCATTTGTGGCCTCACAGGCACACTTTGAAAATAATGTGCATTTATAAAATCAATGAATGATGGCAACACGTTATAATTTTGAAACGTTGCAGATGTTTTATCTATAGCCAACCCCTGCCTCACTCTTCCCCACCGCTCACTCGCTTATAGAAGACATCCGCAGGGATTTCCCATTTTTTGCAATTACAAAGGTAGCTGAAACCAACAGTTGCATAATTAGCTCAGCTCTGCTTCTTGGCATACAGTATATGTCCTCTTCTTCAACCACTCCCAGGAGAATGACCATAGGATCCACTTGCCAAAGTCCCTACTATGAGCTAACACCCTCCTCCAGAATGGCCGTATCATGCAGTATTCCCACCAAATGTGGAGGAAGGGTCCACTTTGCAATGGGACACCTCCAGCAGATATGCAGGGCACTATGATATATATTTTGCTCAGGTTTACCAACGTAAGGTGCTATCTAAAGCATCCTTAAATGCAACAATGTATGGGGCAGACTGAGGAGCTACTTGCTCTAGTCCCAAATATTGTCACC
Organism: Ambystoma mexicanum; assembly: GCF_040938575.1. Classification (NCBI taxonomy): domain Eukaryota; kingdom Metazoa; phylum Chordata; class Amphibia; order Caudata; family Ambystomatidae; genus Ambystoma; species Ambystoma mexicanum. Next base: position 1,097,476,019 of record NC_090923.1, read on the forward strand.
AGATGGTTCTGTGGGCCACCATTCCACCATTTCATATAGTAATGGTACATAATCGAAATATCATTCTGCAAGATCCTACATAAGATCGATATTTTCCTGCCTTGTAGTGAATGCATAATCCTCAAATCATGTGGTTTTCCTTCCCCCTCTACCCGTAATGTGTGATTGGTGGGCCCATTGTCTGAGCTGGCAGTAATTAAAGTGTTCTGCTTTTGGAAAAAACAATTCCTTTTCACGTTGCTCAAGATCTAAATGGATCCCAACCTTCTATAGCTCAGCCTGCCAGCATGCAAGGGACACTCTTCTGCATCCGAGGAGAAAACTTGGAGTTGCCAAAAAATCGGGGACATCTGGGATGGAAAGGAGATGATGCTCCTAATTCGAAGTGTTCTATCCCAATATTTTAGTATTTCTATATTAGCACGTGGAAATTGTTATCCTCTCAGCCAATCAAAATGTTCAGAGTGCAGTCAATAACGACTGGTATTGACTGAATTCTGAACATTCGAACTTCAAAGCAGTTAGAGAACCGATAATGCAATTTCCTGGCAAGATGTCTTCCAAAAAGACACTTCATCTCTGGGGGGACCTGCTTTTTCACTGCAACATCTAATTTAACATACCAAAGAGAAAGCGGACAAATGGTAAAATGCTTTCGCTTTCTTATAGAGAAGCAGTTTACTTTTACACAACCCCTAAAGCATGGTCATGTGGAGAGAGTCCAAGTTTGCAATTGAAATGCTAAACTTAAGAAGACAACCTTGTTATCTAAATACTAGTAAATAAAACCACATTTAATTTCGTGAGTTTGTTGATTTACTTTCACATTATTAAACTAACTTTGTTTTACTTCATCACCAACACGCAAAAAAGATAATTTGCTAGTAACACTATGTGCTAATAGCTTTATGGACCTTGGGAGGGATCCTTATCGCTTGGGATATTGACCCTTCCCCAATTTATGGCCCTCGGCTATGGTAGGGTTCATGGGATTTACAGCTCTTTGCGAGATCAAGGCTGCAATCATGGAGAGAATATTAAGCTTAGAGCCAAGTTAGGATTGTTCTAAAGCCACCCATTTATAATTATTTGAAGGGTCTTGCCAGGCTAACCTTGAGGCTATTTGTGTTGCATTGAGATATCTTCTCAAGTCTGGAACTCCTAGGCCCCCTCTTGTATGACTTGGTATAAAATTGAGGGCTGAAGTTTTTTTATTTCAAATTAATGCAAGCTTTGTCTGATGTATATTTTTAATAGTCTCTTTCGGATATAATATTGGGAGTGCTGGAAACCCATAAAGTATTTGTAGAAGTATTTGCATTTTAACTGCCACCATGCATCTCATCCATGAGATCGCATATTGTCCCCATTTTTATAGGTCCCAAAAAATGTCAGTGACTAGGGATGTTGTTATCATATAACGAAGAGTAGGAATCCTTAAATATGAGTGTCTATCTGATACCCATTCAAATAGAAATTTGGATTTTAGAGCAAGAGTTATCTATTTTATGTCTTTGATATCCAGAGCTTTCGTTTTGGTGTAATTGATCGGGAATCCAGCAACTTGCTTAAAGGCCTGTATTTCCTGTACAGCGCTCACTTATGATGAGTATTACCCACTGGAGCCCCTTCAATTTGATAATTGGAACTAATGCATTGTGCAAATAGCCCCAGAGAGAGTGCAAATCAGAAGGGTGAGAGCGGTGATCCCTGGCGTGTCTCGCCATGAATGGATAGTCCAGATCAGATCCATCCATTTATCCACACTTCAGTTACTGGAGCTTTATATTTCACCTTAATCCCTTTTTGAAAATAAGGATCCAATCTCAAATTTCTCTAATACTTAATGTAAGTAGGACCAGTTTATACTATCAAAAGCCTTTTGGAAATCTGCGGATAAAATAGAATTGGCCAGGTCAAAGGCAGCAATTATTCTCCTATTATTGTCATGGGTTTGGTGCCCAGATTTAAACCCAGTTTCATCTGGATCAATAAATCTTATCAAAATGGGTGCGAGTCGGTTTGCTTATTTTGTACATATATTCTGGCATTGTAACTAAGGTTTGCAGTAGGCCAGTGGGAGTCGCAAATGTAGGGATCGTTATCAGGCTTCAAAAATAACCTGGTAACCAATTTGGCTGTAGATGGCATAGCTGAACCTGACACTAAAAAGCTATTAAAAACAGTGATCAGATGCAGAGTTAATGCACCTGATAATTTCATGAAAAGGTTTGCCGGGGGCGCTGCTGAGCAGCAACCCGTATGGTCGCTTGAAAGCAGAGCTCCGCTCCTGTCAAAATTCTTTGACATAAATATCCTGTCTTTTGCCTTTGAACCTCCCACTACTTAAAGTGGACCATTGCAGGGACAATAATTCAGCTGTGGCCCGGCTCCTGTCTTGCTGGGTGGCCGTGGGACAGAGGAGGAGGCTGGTGTTTCGTCAGCGCGGTGAATGTGAGACTGGGGCTGAGCACGACGGCTGCTGCCTCGGACAGGAGACAAAGCACACGCTGGCACAGAGGAGGCCTGCTGAAGTGGCTGCAGAGTGTGGGAGTCTGAGTATTTGGAGTTGTTGGAGAGGAGCTCTATCCAGTTTGAATTGGGACGCTCTGCTGTTACCTGCGCACTGCTGGAGACCTGTCCCTTTAAGCTGTGGACTTCATTTATCCCAGAAGCAGCACATATCACGGCGCTCAAAGTGTGGGAGTCTGAGCGTTTGGAGTTTCTGGAGAGGAGCTCTATCCAGTTTGAATTGGGTCGCTATCCTGTTACCTGCTCACTGCTGGAGGCCTTTCCCATTAAGCTGTGGACTGTGTTTATCCCGGAAGCAGTGCGTAGCGCAGCGTGTGGGAGTCTGAGTGTTTGGTGTTCAGTGCTAGGGGCTGTCATCCCCAGCCCTTGGGGGGCAGACGGTAAGCACAATATCTCCAAACACCCCGTTGTCTTTGAGCAAAAACATATTTTTCTAAGGTTCACCTCTGGCGCAAGAATTAATGAGACCAACCAAGACCCAGCGAGCGATGCTACGCAGCATCACCCGGTGTCGTAGAAAACATCTGCAGAGCCCACAAACTAACAAGAGCTCAGACCGTGCTTCGCCAAGTAGTAAAAAGTCGCTACAACAGGTAACGACTAAGGGGGCTCCTTTCCAATATACAATAAAGGTTTTTTTTGTTAAACCTCCAGCTATCAGTTCCAATGGAACAGGTTCTCTGGTTTTAAAAACACAAATGGGAAATAGAGAGGAGCGTGTCATGGACTGTAACATTTCAATTGACAACAATGGCTCCCTCCTCAAACTATGCCAGGGTATTCAAAGGAACTCGATGGCCCGGCTGATTTGACAATGTGCACTCATCTAATTTATCTGGTACTCTGGACTTGGAAAATGTGCTGACCTCTGCGGAGTCCCTATCTGATAACCGTGAGGAGGTGGAGGATTCAGCTAGACTCACCGCAGGATGCTTCCCACAATCTAAGTATCCCATCGGTATTCCCCTTGGCGGTGCTGGAAGCAAAAATTGATGCTCTGCTATAGCTTTGCTCGAACATAGTGGAGGAGCAGTTGGGCCTAAATGAGTACCTCTCGAAAGCCATTGAGATATTTCTTCAGGCTTCTTTGAAGGCTGGTATCCAGGTGCATGCAGGCGTTCCTCTGGCGGCGGTGAGTGGGGGATTGGTACCCCCCTTTGGCTTCTAAGTTAGCAGCTCCTCCAAACATGGAATCCAACCTAGCATATGGCGCCATGACCTTGGGCCCCTTGCGGGCCATGTCCTCTCCATTAAGGGGCGAGCTCCCGAGTGATACAGCCCACGTGGTGCCTGAGTCTGAGAGTGGTGCTCTGGTGGCAATCTGCACTGAACTATCGCTGCTTAATAGTCCTCCTTGCCCCCCCACCCCTTAAGTGCAAATTGAAACAACGCAAGAAAAGGGCTATCCATCTAGAGAAGACCCAAACTAAGGCCCAGGGGTAAACAAACCCACATGGGCCGATATCAGGTCCAATTATTGAAGGAGGGGGGTAAGACAGTGACAAGGGGGATGGGCAATGGAGAAGCTTGACAGGTATGCTTGTGGTGCCCCCTGGATGGCTGGCTTGGTCATTTAATGGGGAGGCTGAATCTCAGAATATGCATGGGCGGTCCGCTCAATCACCGCCCATATCGGTGGTTCCAGCTCTCCATCAGCTCCGGACCTGCTCGCTCCCCCTTCTGCTGCCCCCCCAAGTGCAGGGCAAACCTAAATCCTCCAAGTCCACCTCTTCTTCTTGTCCGCCCTTACTAAAATCATGTGTGAAGGGTCCCAAACGGACGCATGTCTGTGTTATAGGGCCTCTAGTGTGGAATCTCAGTCCACGCCAAGGGGTTTAACGGAGCTACGACCAGCGGATAGGGGTCCTTCTGCAATTTCGCAGCCCTTAGCTCAGCATATAGTCAACCCAGAGTCTTAGCTAGAGCGAGTGGAGCAGTTGAGACCTAGTTCTCTTGATAACTTGAATATTTCAAAATAGGTAGGAGGCACTCCTCTCCAGAAAGAACATGGCATGATAACCTGTTCTGAGATGAGAGTTTGCAGCACACGCTTTTTGCTCACTGTACCTTTCAGAGATGGGAAATATCCATTTGCATATCAGTCTTTGTCTCAAAAAATCAGATGCAGCTTGGTATAAGGACTTGCTACACATCAAGTTTGTGGAGACCAACCCCACAGCCCGTTTTTTTTTATTGAACATGGTTGCCGGAGTTATTGCATCTTATTCCGGACATCTGGGAATCTGCCCACTATGAGGCAGCAGGACCAATGGCTTCAGGTTGAGCAACAATGCTGTTGACCATTTTGGCGAGAGGAGGCGAGGGACCTGACCCTGCTGTCTTGGAATTCTAAAGGCCCTAACTCCTTTTAAAATAATTTTTGGTATTCTTAAAGAAAGTGCAGTGTTCTGGATGGATATACGATTCTCTTCCGCCCCTCTCTTCTGCCTCAGAAGGGCCGTCCAAAGGTTGGCCTGTGTATAGGGGCCAAAGTGGCCTGTACCATTTCTGAATACTCTCCCTCCAGGTCACATGGACATTTCCTGGTGGCTCGTATGAAAGATCTTTGGCCCAGTCAAGAGACTTTGGTGGCCACGTTATTCGACCCACCATGTGGGGACTTAACGGCAGAGTTGGTGGTGGGGACTTTTCGTTGTTGTTTAATGCAGTGTCCTAAGGGTGCAATCATTTTGACCAGGGACTTTAATGCAGATTACAGGCAGTTACAACATCACAACACCGGAGATGGAGAGTGGGGTGGAGGGCAGGGGGATAAACCTTGGTGAGGAGTACTGGCCGAGTTTGAACTTATGCCTGCAGTGGTGATTGGGAATGGAAAGCAGTGCACCTGGTCCAATGGACAGTGCAGCAGTTACATTGATTTCATCTGTACTAATCCCTGCTTAGCTAAATTTAACCCTGAACTTGTGATCTGGGACACATCGGCTAGTGACCATCGTATGTTGGTCATGAATTATTTGGCACCAAAAATAGTTCCTTCTAGCGGATTGTACCAAACATTCAAGGCAATAGGTTGCGATGGTCAGCTGGCAACATCGCAAAATTCAACTTGTCTCTGGGTCGTTGTGGCTATAATGAGACGGAAATCTTGGGGATATGTGGTGGTGATTTTGGGAATTTACAGGCGCTTCTCCCCCTCCTTGATCACACGTATTTACTTAAGAATAATCAGCCGATTAAGTTGGGTGGCAGATTTGACTATGGTATATCCCAAAGGAAAAAAAGAGTTGAATGTGATGGTGCGTAAAACAAAGAGAAATAGTTCCCCATCTAGGAGGAGAAAACTCAAATTATAGCAGTTGCCAAGACAGTTTGAGGGCATACAGATTTTCAGAGAACAATGTAGGCTGGAAATGTATTCACTACCTAATAAAGACTGCGATTCAAAGACGTTTTGTCACCTTATCCGCAACTATGGGGCGGGTGAGGGGGCCAGAGAGCGCTGCGGTATATCAGCATAGCTTTGGGGCCAGTTTATAGAGAAGTTGTATGGGTGGAAAGGGCCCCCCTGTCTGGGGGATGCTCCAGAGTCCAGGTCTGACTCAGTGGTATGCCGGCACATTGGGGAGACCGGCCTGGTGTCAAGTATTAGCAGATCGAAGGCTTCTAGGGCCACTGGCCCTGATGGACTATGTAATCTGGTCCTAAAGGGTGACCCGCATTGGTGGGCCTCATTTTTACATCTGCTATTTAACCAGATTTGTTATTCTGGTGTTATTCCGCCCACCTGGAAATCCTCAATCCTGATTCCCATCCACAAGAATGGCCCGCGTAATCAACCGGCTAATTACAGACTCCTGGCAATGTTGGATTGCAGCTTCAAGTTATTTGCTAGTTTGCTACTGAAGGGTCTATTGAATTTTCAGCAGACAGGTTTCAGGAAACGGTGTGGGACCTCCCACTCTATCTGGACTGTGTTAACCTTGATGTTGGATACTTGGAGCTATCCAGGAACAGCGCTATATCTAGGCTTCGTTGATTATTCTGCCGCTTTTGATAGTTTCATAAGAGCGAAACTATGGGAAAAGCTGGCACGATGGGGAATAGATCCTTTGCTCTTGTATTTAATCAAGGCTCTGTATATTGATACCCAGGACAGGGTTAGGATATCACAAGATGGTGAGATGTCTGGTCCATTCTCTAGTAAGAGTTTAAGCATGGGTGCCCATTGGCCCTCCTGCTCTTCAACTTGAATGTTTGCCTGACATACGCTGATGATACAGTCATTTTAGACCTTACACCAGTTGGCCTCCAGAGATCTCTTAATGCCCTTTTTGTTTTTGCTAGAAATCATGGTCTTACCTCCAACGTAACTAAAACCAAAATAATGCCCTGTGGGAGAAGGGCATATGGTGCTCTGTCCTTTACTTGGAGGATGGGAGGTATCAGGTTGGAATAAGTAGTAGAGTATGATTATCTGGGCATTTTTATTAGGGCTTCCTTATTGCCTTCTCGCCTGGCTGAGGGGATTTCTCATAGGGCCTGGTTTAAATGGTTCGCATTTAAAAGAATCATTGATGCCCATGGAGGCCCTTCAATTGAGGCAAAAATTATTGCTTATAGGTCTTCAATCATCCTAGGCATATTGTATGCTCTGGAGGGCTTTTCACTAAGGGCAGTAGATTGGATGCCTAGACTGGAAGCAAAAATCCTCCATTCTTTACTGTCCCACCCAGGTAGAATGCCAGTCGAGGCTGGATAAGGTTGGATTTGGGTGTGCCACCTTTGCTGTCACTTTGGAAAGTTGCTGCCTGCATTTTTTTCGGCCAAGATCCATTATGGTTGTGCGGGAGATGCCTCACGGGTGAGCAGGACAGTGGGTCACTCCAGAAGGATCTCTAAAAGGGACCTGGTATATCAACCTGAAGACGTTGGCAAGGTCCCACTTTGCAGAGGTTGGCATATATAATCTCCCGGAATCCTGGTTGGACTTTAACTTGGCGAAAATGGAGGAGAAGTCTATACACCATGGGGCAGGGTTAGCTTTGGACTATTTGGCCAGCCTCTGCAAGTATGAGGTCTACTCACATCAGGCTTTTTCTTTGGGTTCACCAAAGTCTTCTTGTTAAAATTTCGGTTACCGGTCTTGATTAGATTCATACTTGCGCTCCGACTAAACACTCTCCCTGTCTTTGAAAACATAGGGGCTTGGAGGAAATTCATAGACTTGAAAGGTCTGTAGATTGTGTGCCAAACAGGTTGAAACACCTCGCCATATCCTGACCCAATGTGGCGCTCTTAGTTTGGAGTATGGAAAGGCTTACAACAACATTAATTCCGGATCAGTTCTGGAGTTCAATTTTCAGCGCAGTCATTATTGACTGGTTAATCAGCCTTTTTTATACTGCAACAGGTTGTTGGGAAACTGTCCCTGGGGTTCTAAAGATCATTTTGAATTTTTATTTTACTTTTTTTTTAAGAGGATTAATTATCACACTGTTGCATGGATTGATTTTATTTGGCTAATTGATATGGGTTTTATGTGGTTATTGGATTTTAAAGTTGATGGGTCTTAATATGAAGTATGCATTGTATTTTGTATGCTCCTTTCTCTTTTTATGAATGATGAGCAGTGTAAAAGGTCACTAAATGTAACGAAATGCACTTAATAAATAAATGTTAAAAAGAAGCAGGCGTGGTGAGCAGTCATTGGGGGAGTGGCAGGTGCCGTTTGGAGATGCCCAGAGACATTTGTCATCAGAGGAGGTCGGTGGTGCTGGGCCATTGATTTTGCTGCGAATAGGCTCGGCACCATTGAGGAGCTGGAAAATACTGGCAAAGACCCCTGCCAGCCACGTGTGTGGGTAGTATTGAGGACGGGTCTGGTGCCAATCCCCTTGGTGCTCAATCTTCGCCGCTGTATGCTTAGTGTAGGAGCCGCCATTGGTGGGTGAGGCAGTCTGTTGCTGTGGGGGCGGCCGCACACAGACCCATTACTAGATCGCCGAGAACGCTCAACTGTTTGCTGAGACCCCCTGGCCTTATAGGTTGGTTTCCAATCAGAGGCTCTACTCTACAGCACTATACAAAGTATATCATTATATCATTCTTCTTCACTACTACCCACACCTTGAAAAAGACCCATGTTGTGTCGAAACACGTGTTGGCTAACCTGTGCAATTAAAAATCACCAAGATATATAACAACATTGAGTGTCTGAACTTATTACAATAATCCTCAACAAATAAATGTAAAGAAAACTGCTAACCGACCCAGCACCATTGCATCACAGGTTCTTAACCCACCCTGTCTAGACCATTTACGAATACTGGGGGCCTGCGTTTGCACATCAACTTGCAGTGCTCTGATCCCAGGACATTTGCGGGGGGCCAGGCCCCACCTCACACCTGCCTGTTCATACCTGCCTGTTTGTCCCTTGTTCCCAGCAAGAGGGGTGGGTGGGGCCTTGTGCTGAGCGACACTGCTCTGACTAGCAGAGATGCCTGGGTGGACCGTGCATGGCTGGAGCTCCTTCTCAGCTCTTTTCGTGGGGCTGTTACAGCACGGTCATCCATGGTGCGGCGCAGCTTCCCACCCTCTGGAGACCTTTAGCTCTGCTGCAATGATGCAGGGAGCCGAGAAGAAACATGGGCCGATGGACTCCTTCACCAGCAGCCCCATTAGGGAGAGACACACACAGCCCACTGTGTATGTCGCCCCATGTGTGAACTGGTGGCCCCTGCGGGTATGGAACCCCTTCTGGCAGTCATGCAATCCGGCTTTACATCGGTCAACTTTAAATTGGATGATATTATTGCCCATATTGGCTCCCTCCGGTCCCGCCTAGACAAAAAAAAACAGGCGTATTACTGAAGCGGAAACACAGATCAGCGATCTGGCTAACAAGGTTGATTCCCACAACCAATTGCTTAAAGGAATTAAGAAGGAGTTCATGGCCGTCCGCACAAAGTGCGAGGATCTGGAACCAAGGTTGCAGCGGAATAACATACAGATAGTATGGGTGCCGGAGAACGCACCAAAGGAACCCATGGAGAAATGTGTGGAGGATCTTATAAACTCTGTTTGGGGAGGCCCAATTCTCAGTGTAATTCTTGGTGGAACACGCCCACCGCACACTAGCCCCTGCTTCCAAGCCTGGCGCTCTGCCGCGTACAATTGTGGCGCGGTTACTGATCTATCGAGACAGAGACCTCATTCTGTGGCTATCCAGTGAATGGGGATCACTCCAATACATCTCCAGCACCTTTCACATTTATCCGCACTTTTCTGCTGGGGTGCAGGCGGCAAGATGGACCTATGACCCAGTGAAGCGAATGCTGTGTGAACAGCAAATCCAGTATGCTATCCTCTTCCCATCCAAGTTGTGGATACAGCATGGAGGTATGGCACATTTCTTTGAAAGTGCAGCAGATGCAATACAGTATATTGAAGCTTCAATTCTACCTCTTATGCGGCTGCCTCAGATGACACATGACTGACTGCAGAGTCCTCCTCTGTTATGTACGCTGCTGGAGGTTGCAACCGTTTGGTTGAGATGATGGGGTCCTTGCTTATCACGGCATATTGGGCTTAAGAATGTATCTTGGTTCTATGCTGGATAGCTATCTTGTTTTCTGTTAATGTTGCTGCTCGCACTTTTTTCCTTGAATGTTCAGATGGGGTGGGAGAGGGATTGCACGGTCTGGTTGGGGATGACTGTGAGGGTGGGGGGCTTTGCAGGGGGTTTTTGGAATAAGATTGACAGACGTATTGTTCATTACCACAGTTCAAGATATATTAACACAGGAGGGGCCATTGGATTGTGTCACTAGCTATGGTGGGGCGTGATGATACCGGTGAGGGTGAGCTCATCACCTGTTTTACTTGGCATGTGAGGGGGGTGAATAACCCGGTCAAGGCGAGGAAGTCGCTGATATGCATGTCTAGGCATGATTCCAAAATCCTGATGTTACAGGAAACGCATGCCCAGGGACCTACACACGAGTTGTTCGCCCACAGATGGGGGCATCAAAGGTATTGCACCAACCACTCCACCAAGTCGAGGGATGTGCTTACTCTTGTACATCATTCAATCCTGTTTCAATGAGTGGAAAACTGCAGTGACCTTGGGGCTGGCATGAAATAGTGTGCAGTAGCCTGTTTGGTAAAGAAATTGTGCTGTTTAACACTTATGGGCCTAATATTGACGACCCTGCATTTTACACCTCTGTTATGGATATATTGGTAAGGGCGACCACTACCCCCATCATCTGGGGTGGGGACTTTAACACAATTCTACATGAGGTATTGGATCGCTCTTCCATGGTCTTGCGAGTGCGGTCTGCCTCAGTGCAAGCACTTACCCACATTATGCACCATTTACAGCTATCAGATGTCTGACGGTGTCTACACCCAGGTGGGAGGGAGTACACATTCTACTTGACAGTGCATGACACAATGTCCAGAATAGATTATTGGCTCCTCTCCTCCGGATTGCTCACGGATGTGCGGCAATGTGAGATACTCCCACGCATGCTGTCTGATCATTCCACTGTGGCGCTAACTATTGTACTATACCGGTGGCTGTGGCCCTGCCCCCTTTGGAGAATGTCGCTATCCATGTTGCTGGATCCTGGGTTGGTTACCACCCTTCAAGATGAACTAGTTGACTTCTTTGCGACTAATACAGGGTTGGTGTCCTTACACTGTAATGTAGGGGAGGCGTTTAAAGTGTGGGTGCGTGCGGGGGGTGTGCTCTTATTTACATCTGTGGGGGTGCTTAAATCTCTTAGGGTTGAATTGGGTGGAATGGAGGGGCAGCTAGGACAGCTTGATAATGAATATGGCAGGACAAAGGATGGAGCACTGTTGGGGATGATTAAAGGGAATGTGTTGAAGTTATTAGAATTGGTGGATAGAGAGGTGATGTTCATAGTCAAGCCGATGAA